>NC_092342.1:152630000-153830000 GCF_046630445.1 Rutidosis leptorrhynchoides
CTGGAATTCAAACCTGACTACGTCAAAAGTTAAAAACAAATCTTTGTTTCTCATTTCATTCTTTTGTAAATAGCTTCATTCGTGCTCTTCGAATAATCGAATTATTTTAACTGTATTATTCAATAATGATAAAACTCTATTTATCAGCTCATATTCGTCAGGAAAACATATTTATCGTTAGCCATGACGACGTCACTCAAATTTCAGGACGAAATTTCTTTAACGGGTAGGTACTGTGATGACCCGGGAATTTTCGACCAAATTTAAACTTGAATCTTATATGGTTTCGACACGATAAGCAAAGTCTGTAATGTTGAAGTCTCAAAAACTTTGAACTGTGTTTGTGTATACATTTGACCTTGACCATTCCCGACGATTCACGAACCAATGTGTAAATAATTATGTGAATATATATACATAAGAGTGTATATAATAATTTAAATTAATAAGTATACAATATGCAATTAGAATTAAGAATGTAAATAACAAACAAAATAATTAAGTTATTATTACAATAAACATATGTAAATAGATATATAATATTATTATGAATCTATATAGATAAATATATAGATATCGGTGAAAGATTTCTATTAATAACCAATATATTGTAACATGTATAACATGTATAACATATATAAATATTAAATATTCACTTATGATATTATATAGTGTAAGTAGTACATAATTAACAACATATTAGAACAAATCATATAAATAGTTATATTATTATTACATTCAACATTATTAATATATATATCTATATATATATATAATTAGATACATTTAATTTCTAATATTATTGATATCATTATTTATATCATTATTTTCAAAAGTCATTATTATTATTATTAATATTGAAGATATTATTATCAATAACATTATTATTATATTATTGTAAAGTAATATTTTTTTTGTTACATTAAGAGAGTTATATTAATAAGTTTAGAAATAAAATACAGATAGTATATTGTTAGATGTATAAAAACAGGGTTAACAGCACATACATATATATAATACTGATATATATATATAAATACATTGTATAATTTATACGGAGCATATACTAATATATACATTATTATATATTGATACAGTACATGCGTATTTATCTGTTTTACCAAAGAACCAAAAATCAGAGTCATTCAGCTGTAGATAATTGATTAGTAAGTACAAATCAGATATTTAGAAACGATACCTGTCTCCATTTTTGATTCTAGTCGACTATAAATCACAGGTAAACATCCAAAAATCTGTTAAGATCGTACACCACTTGTATTTGTTTATGTTTCTTTTATTTTCTGTTGCTGAGAGTGAAATCTATTGACATCAAAGTGAGTATGAAATAAATGAATACTACAATCTTTTTATCAATCATAAACAACCTTTACAGCATCCTAATTATGAAGAATTAAACAGAAAAAGGGGAAGAACACCCACGGACCTCTGTACACTCAAATTTTTGCCCAATGATCGAATTCGAATGATGTAACCAAATCCTTAAATGTCATTGTGTTAGAAATCTCCTACTCAAGGTATCTGCAAAATTTCATAACCCAATTCTTTTTATAGAAAACGAATTTCAAGAGTCAAAGTTTCGTTTTAAAAAGTCAAACATCGTGTTCATATCAAAATTCGAATTCGTGTTTAAGTTTCAGATTTAATTACCGATTTGAAAAGTTTTTGTGAAGGATTTAAAAGGTATTTTATGTTGTAACCTTAAGCTATACATGTCTAAATTTTGAAATCAAGGTTAGAGTTTAAAAGTGTTCATCGCGATTGTTTTTGTTACTGATGCCAAACTTTTCCGATTTAATTGATTAAGATAGCACAAATAAAAATACGTTTATCCTTTTCAATTTCATTTATACATCAAGTTCTTAAATTGATATTATGATTGAAAATAAAACGGGTAGTCTGAGTGTGGGTATGGTGAAGATGAAGAAGAACAGAAGATGCGGGCTATATATTTTTGTTCGTGATATAAATCAGAAAGAACGAGTCAGACCAGTTGGTTAGATGTGTGTTCGGGTTAGGGAAGGGTCTCGGGTTCGAGTCCAGCTAGTGCCATTTTTTTATGGAGGTCCTTAAAGGTAGTTTTCATTATTTTAAAATTATTATTATTATTATTATTATTATTATTATTATTATTATTATTATTATTATTATTATTATTATTATTATTATTATTATTATTATTATTATTATTATTATTATTATTATTGTTATGATTATTAGTATTAGTTATTAATGTTATAATTATGATTATCATTATTATTGATATTAGTGTTATTATTATTATTGCTATTATTATTAGTAGTATTATAACTATTATAATTATTAGACAATGTATTATGATTAACATGATCAAAAATCAAAAATTTCAATTACTATTATTATTGTTACTACTAAAAATTAATATTATTACTAGTATTATTGTTTATAAATTTATTAGTATTATCATCAATAATAATATTATTTATAGTATTATTTGTGTTATTTTTGCTAGTAATAATATTTGGTTTTCGAGATTACTAAACAGGTTAATTTATGATAAAAAGCGTTATGATAAAGATTAGGAGATTGATTATAACTATACGAACACATGTAAATTATGATTATGAATATAAAGTAATATTAAAAGAAACTATAGTCATTAGTTTATGGATTAAACACGAAAGTTATGATAATTATAACTATGAATATACAAGTTTAATAATATTGTTAAGATTAAAAATATAGAAATTTTAGATACAAATATTATTATGAAAATTATTAAGATTTTAATTAATGTATGTTCTAAAAGAATTATTATAATAGATACTATCATAGTACTTTAATACAATTTAATATTATTATCATTACTAATATCAATATTAACATTATTATTATCATTTTTATCATTATTATAAAGTATCAATATTATTAATAATATTAGTATTATCATAATTATTAATTACGAACAAGTAATCCCCATATAAAAAAAATATATTTAACTTAACACTATCAACAATTATATATATATTTAATCGATTACGATTATATGTATTAATGAATATATAAATGATATAGGTTCGTGAATCTGAGGCCAACCCTGCATTGTTCAATATAGTCATATGTATTTTTACTACAAAATACATTAGGTGAGTTTCATTTGCCTTTTTACCCTTTATATTTTTGGGCTGAGAATACATGCGCTCTTTTATAACTGTTTTACGAAATAGACACGAGTAAATGAAACTACATTCTATGGCTGGATTATTAAATCGAATATGCCCCTTTTTATTAAGTCTGGTAATCTAAGAATTAGGGAACAGACACCTTAATTGATGCGAATCCTAAATATAGATCTATTGGGCCCAACAAGCCCCATCCAAAGTACCGGATGCTTTAGTGCTTCGAATTTATCATGTCCGAAGGGAGTCCCAGAATGATGGGGATATTCTATATGCATCTTGTTAAGGTCGGTTACCAGGTGTTCACCATATGAATGATTATTTTTGTCTCTATGCATGGGACGTATATTTATGAGAACATGAAATGAAATTCTTGTGGTCTATTAAAATGATGGAAATGATTATTTATGTTAAACTAATGAACTCACCAACCTTTTGGTTGACACTTTAAAGCATGTTTATTCTCAGGTATGAAAGAAATCTTCCGTTGTGCATTTGCTCATCTAAGAGATATTACTTGGAGTCATTCATGACATATTTCAAAAGACGTTGCATTCGAGTCGTCGAGTTCATCAAGATTATTATCAAGTCATTTATAGATTAGATATATTATGAAATGGTATGCATGCCGTCAACTTTCGATGTAATGAAAGATTGTCTTTTCAAAAACGAATGCAATGTTTGTAAAATGTATCATATAGAGGTCAAGTACCTCGCGATGTAATCAACTGTTGTGAATCGTTTATAATCGATATGGACTTCGTTCGGATGGATTAGGACGGGATGCTTCAGTGTTCACCATATGAATGATTTTTATCTCTATGTATGGGATGTATATTGAAATATGAAATCTTGTGATCTATTATTATGATTTGATAATATATAGGTTAAACTTATAACTCACCAACATTTTTGTTGACGTTTTAAGCATGTTTATTCTCAGGTGATTATTAAGAGCTTCTGCTGTTGCATACTAAAATAAGGACAAGATTTGGAGTCCATGCTTGTATGATATTATGTAAAAACTGCATTCAAGAAACTTATTTTTGATGTAATATATTCTTATTGTAAACCATTATGTAATGGTCGTGTGTAAACGGTATATTTTAGATTATCATTATTTGATAATCTACGTAATGATTTTTAAACCTTTATAGATAAAATAAAGGTTATGGTTGTTTTAAAAATGAATGCAGTCTTTGAAAAACTCCTCATATAGATGTCAAAACCTCGCGACGAAATCAATTAATATGGAACGTTTATAATCAATATGAACAGGACATTTCAGTTGGTATCCGAGCGTTGGTCTTAGAGAACCAGAAATTTGCATTAGTGTGTCTTATTGAGTTTGTTAGGATACATTAGTGAGTCTGGACTTCGACCGTGTTTTCTTTAAAAACGATTGCTTAACACTTTTGTTGGAAACTATATATTATTAACATGTAAATATTATGTGATATATTAACCTCTTAATGTGTTTGATATTATGTGATAGATGTCTACCACTAGTACAAATTCCATCGACTCACCTAATAATAATGAAGAGTCGAATATACTTTGGGAAGATTCAAAAATTCCCGAAGAGGAACCGGAAGAAGAGGAACCAGAAGAAGAGGAACCAGAAGAGGAGGAACTGGAAGAGGAGGAACCGGAAGAAGAAGAGGTTCTGGAGGAAGAAATATTGATACCTATAGTAAATTGATTAAATAAAAGAAAATCCTCAACCAACGGACCAAAGTTAATAATGGTCAATGGTGTTTCTGCCGAGGAAGCAAAATATTGGGAAGATTACCAATTTTCCGATGAATCGGATCCCGATGAGGATTCCGATGATGTTATAGAAATTACCTCGACCCAATTTAATAAAGTGAAAGAAAATAATAAGGGAAAAGGTATAAAAATAGAGAAACCCGATTCCAACCCGATGAACTTTATATGTATCGGCAACATCCGTATTTCCTAAAATGTAACAATGACCCGGGAACCTCTAAACCACCAGGTTTTTCTAAACCATTGTGGAAAACGACGGCTCGTATTAGAGGAACACCATATATTCCTAGAAAATTAGGAAAATGAACCAAGTCCGAAGAAGAAGAAACCAGTGATTCAGATTAGAGGGTTGTAATCATGTTGTATATTATATGTATTGTAGTATGCTTGTACTTTTATGTTCTATGTAAAAATTGCTTGTGTTGTTTGTTAATTATCTTTTACTGTAAGACCCAATATTTATTCTACATAATGTAATTATGGTGTACGATGCATGTATGAAGTGTACGAAGCATGTACGTGTTGCTTACTCGAACGTCGAAGGAAAACTGGACGTTGTTTGAGTCACAAGGTGTGTACGTACCTTTTCGACCCCAAATAAAGTTTGAGTTGATGTTTCAAAGCCTTACCATTGGAAATAAAATCTTATTACGTTTCCAACGATATTTAATTCATCAAAAACGGAGCTACGGTCAAAAAGTTATGGCCAAAAATCCCGTCTGATGCAATTTTCAGCCTTTTTTAAAGGGTAAATGAGAGGTACTTTGGTCCTTTCACTTATGGACGGATTTGTGGCTTTAATATAAATTTTAGATCCACTTTTGGATCATTTTGACATCCACACAACACTCCCATCTTATCTTAGAGAGAGAGAGTGAGTTCTAGAGAGAGGAAGCTTGAATGGATGATGAAGATGGTGATTTTCGCCCAAATTGGAAGCGGGTTTTGGTTCTCCTTGGTGTTTCTAGCTACTAGAGCTCGTTTTGATGCTTGAGGTAAACCCCAATCCAAATTTCATTGTTAAGATTATTGTTTGAGTTAGAGTTTGTGTTAGTTAGTGTTATAAACCCATTTTATTGTGAAATTTGGGGGTTTTGGGTAAGATTCAAGTAAGTAAGCCTAAATGGGTGACTTAGGGATTCGAGTGATGAAATTATGAGTTTGGGTCTTGCGTGTGTTGGTTAAACGTTAGAACATTTGTGTTGACTTGGTTTTTGGGTGTAAACCCTAATTTAGGTCAAAACAGGTCAAATGGATATTTCGGGACAAGTAAGCTTCATTCGGTGTTAAATTAAGTTTTAAGTCAAGTTTTGGTAAATCAGGTAGGTAAACACTTGATTTAAGTGTTAGTGGTTGTCTTGAAAATATAATCACTAGTCGTTAGTGATTTTGGGGTGTTTTATGACTTTGGTCAAAATGAGCAATTTGAATTGGGTCAAAATTGAGGATGACACTAATTTGGATTAATTGGATGTTAAACGCTTTTGTTAAGTGTTAAATGATGATTTTGATGTAATTACTCGCGAGAAGTGATTTTAGGTTAAAATTTGGTGTTTTAGCAATAAAGTCAAACTTGGTCAACCATGGAATGGGTTTTGTGTAAAATACGAGCTAGTATGCATTAAAAGGTTAAAGTTGACATATTTGGGTATTTCGAGAACGCGGAAACTAGTATCGTTAGTTTTGGACCTTCGGGTAGCGTTAAAAGTGCAAAAGGTTATATCTTGCACTTGTTGTTCATTCGGGCGGGTCGAGAGTCCAAATGAGGTTGTATGTTGATTATGTGTATACCTATATGCGTATTATAGGTAAAATCTTGCTCGGTCGCGTGTGGTGGGGATTTCACGCATGGTTTGTAATGCTCGAGTTCACGAGGTGAGTGGAATGATTATACATGTGTGTATATAATGTATCTAGTTGTAGGGCGGGGGATGGGGCCGGGTATACGTGTCTATACCACCAAGAGTTAGTGATATATTTCGTTGTACACTAACGATGGATATTTCGTTGTCCAAATTGCCCAAGAGTTAGTGATATATTTCGTTGTACACTAACGATTGCTTGAATGGATATTTCGTTGTTCGTGTCGCCTAGGGGTTAGTGATATATTTCGTTGTACACTAACGGTTGTTACGAACACCGATGGGAAATTCGAAGTACCATTCCCTTGTGTTATTGGTTAACCATGGTTATTGTGTTGTAGTGTAGCATATTATATTGTTCGGGTTATATATATGCTATTGTTGTGCTAGCTTGTGGTATTAGAGGTTTATAGCTTTGTATTTGTGATGATAAGCTATTTGTGTTGCTAGCATGTATGCGGTATGTTAGTAAGTGTTTGCAAGTAGGTATATTATAAATTGGGTCGATGTGGGCCCGAAGTTTGTAAAACTTGTTTTATTATGAAAACGTGTTAGGTTTACTTACTTTATCGTGTTGTGAAAACTGTTTCGTCTAAAAGTGCCTGGAAGTGGACGATCTTTTTGTCAAACAGGGAAAGAGTTCTCCACAGTGGGGCGCGCCGCGCAGAATGCTGAACTGGCTAGATTTGATAAAAAAAAAATTTAAGCGTTGTCGGTTGGATAACGGGTTGGGTTCTTACATTTACGAATCTAATCCTTGTCTATTTTACAGTATAAAAACAAAATGGACGTTAAGGGTAGACAACCGAATATTTTAGAAGATCTACCAGAGGATATGATTGAGAAAATCTTGTCTAGAGTCGGTCAGAATTCATCAGCACAATTAATTATGGCAAAATTAACTTGTCAAACATTTGAAAGACTTTCCAGAAATGCCTTAGTTTATAAAAGGCTTTCCTTTGATAGGTGGGGTATATCATATTGGGGAGACCGTAAGTTACGCCGTGTTTTCTTTAAAGCGTTAAATGCGGGGAACTCAAATGCAATTTTACGCTACGGGTTAAGAACCTATTTTGACTCAACATATCCCAACATAGGATTTCGTGAATTAGAAAGAGCTTCTAACATGAAACATAAAGAAGCATGTTATGCTTACGGGTTAGTGATGTTTGCTTCTTACCAAAGTGAGAAAAAGAACATCGGATTGCAACTTTTAAATAAAACCTTCCCACAAGTGACGGATTCAGTAGTTGGGGTGAGAAACAAGGTTTTTAGATTATTACGGGGTTGTTGGACATTACGAAACCCTCGTCCTTTTGACGACATTACAACATGCTGCCTAACCAATGGTCATAACGGTTATTTTCCACAAGACCAAGGATGGGAAGTCATCTTACTAAAACTAGAATGCATGACTTGTTTCTGGACTTATGAACTACGTGTCTTTATTTTCTTTGCTGAACAACTTGCGTATTAACTAGGTTTATCTTCAAAAACTGTCCTGTATCAAAGTGTACTATATTTCATGTTATATGTAATATAGCGAAGTTGTAAGTTTGAAGAATATTTGTATGTGATATATTATTATAATCAGTTTTTCATATGGAATTGTAGTAGTTGAATTGTATATTAGCTACTAAGTATGAACTTAACGGGTAGGTAGTACCCGAATTTAAACTTATAAAACGCTAATATGAAGAAAAAGCTTTTATAAATGAGTACATATTATGCTACGATATACTATTGACTACTCTTAATATTCTGTATGATTAACTCGATTCAGTTGGCTATTTTAAAGGAAATGGCACCGACTACTCGACACACCATGAATATGAGCGAAGAGGAATTTCGTACCTTTCTTGCTGCAAACATAGCCGCAGTACAGGCTGCGCTACATACCAACAATAACTCTAAATCTAGCAATGCAGCTAACGGCTCAAGAAATCGTGTAGGATGCTCCTACAAAGAATTCACTGCCTGCAAAACTTTGGAATTTGATAGAACCGAAGGACCAATTGGATTGAAACGGTGGACCGAGAAAGTCGAATCGTTGTTTGCCATAAGTAAGTGTACTGAAGAGGACAAAGTTAAGTACGCTACGCATACCTTCACAGGTACTGCGGTAACGTGGTGGAACACCTATCTTGAACAGGTAGGACAAAATGCTACTTACTCACTACCGTGGTCGGCATTCAAGCAATTGATGAACAAGCAGTACCGTCCTAGAAATGAAGTCAATAAACTCAAGGCAGAACTTAGAGAATTACGAACACAAGGGTTCGACGTTACCACATATGAACGACCATTCACAGAGTTGTGCCTATTGTGTCCGGGAGCATTCGAAGATGAAGAAGAGAAGATCGACGCATTTGTAAAAGGGTTACCAGTAAGGATTCAAGAAGATGTGAGTTCACACGAGCCCGCTTCTATACAGAAGGTAAGTCGAATGGCTCATAAACTCATAAATCAGATTGAGGGAAGAATTAAAGAGCAGGTGGCCAAAGAAGCCAACACAAAACAACTCAAGAGGAAGTAGGAGGAAAACGGTGACAAGAGTCACCAGTACAACAACAACAATTACAACCACAATCGCAACAACTATCCCAACAACCGCAACAACAATTGCAACAATAACCGCAATCCTTACAATAACTACAACAAACATCCCAACAATAACAAAAAATACAACAACCGTTTCAACAACAATAACAACCCCAACAACAACCTCAATAACAACAACGGCAACAAAAACCAAAAACAGCCATGTCATAGGTGTGAAGAAAATCATCAGGGGTTTTGCATGACATTTTGCAACAGGTGTAAAAGAAATGGTCATAGCGCAACAAAGTGTGAGGTCTGCGGACTAAAGTTTAACCGAACTAAAGGAACAAATAATGTCGGAACAAGTAATGCCGAAACGAATAGTGTCGGAGCAAGTAATACCAACGCTGTTTGTTATAAATGTGGAAAACCGGGCCACATTATTAGAAATTGCCCGAATCAGGGGAATACTAATGGGCAGGGCCGTAGAAGAGTTTTCAATATTAATGCGGCAGAAGCACAGGAAGACCCGGAGCTTGTTACGGGTACGTTTTATTATTGACGATAAATCTTCTTATGTTTTATTTGATTCGGATGCGGATAGAAGCTATATGAGTAGAGAATTTTGTGCTAAATTAAGTTGCCCATTGATGCCTTTGGATAATAAATTTTTACTCGAATTAGCAAATGGTAAATTAATTTCAGCAGATAATATATGTCGGGATAGAGAAATTAAACTGGGTGATGAAACGTTTAAGATTGATTTAATATCAGTCGAGTTAGGGAGTTTTGATGTAATAATTGGCATGGACTGGTTGAAGAAGGTAAGAGCAGAGGTCGTTTGTTACAAAAATGCGATTCGCATTATGCGTGAAAAAGGAAAACCTTTAATGGTGTACGGAGAAAAGAACAACACGAAATTAAAACTTATTAGTAGTTTGAAGGTGCAAAAACTAATAAGAAAAGGTTGTTACGTCATTCTAGCACACATCGAGGAAGTTAAACCTGAAGAAAAGAACATCGGTGATGTTCCCGTCGCAAAAGAATTTCCCGATGTATTTCTGAAAGAATTACCGGGATTACCCCCACATCGATTCGTTGAATTTCAAATAGACCTTGTACCAGGAACTGCACCAATAGCTCGTGCTCCATACAGACTCGCACCCAGCGAAATGAAAGAATTACAAAGTCAGTTACAGGAACTTTTAGAGTGTGGTTTCATTCGACCAAGCACATCACCATGGGGAGCTTCTGTTTTGTTTGTCAAGAAGAAAGATGGTACATTCAGGTTGTGTATCGACTACCGAGAGTTGAACAAACTTACCATCAAGAACCGCTACCCACTACCGAGAATCGACGACTTATTTGATCAACTACAAGGCTCGTCTGTTTATTCGAAGATCGATTTACATTCTGGATATCATCAAATGCGGGTGAAGGAGGATGATATTCCAAAGACTGCTTTTAGGATGCGTTACAGTCATTATGAGTTTATGGTTATGCCGTTTGGATTGACTAACGCACCCGCTGTATTCATGGACCTCATGAACCGAGTGTGTGGGCCATATCTTGACAAGTTTGTCATTATTTTCATCGATGACATACTTATTTACTCGAAGAATGATCAAGAGCACGAAGAACATTTGAGAAAAGTGCTAGAGTTACTGAGAAAAGAAAAACTATACGCTAAATTTTCAAAGTGTGCATTTTGGTTGGAAGAAGTTTAATTCCTCGGTCATATAGTGAACAAAGAAGGTATTCAGGTGGATCCAGCAAAGATTGAAATCGTTGAAAAGTGGGAAACCCCGAAAACTCCGAAACACATACGCCAATTTTTAGGGCTAGCTGGTTATTACAGGAGATTCATCCAAGATTTTTCTAAAATAGCAAAACCCTTGACTGCATTAACACATAAAGGGAGGAAATTTGAATGGAAGGATAAACAAGAGAAAGTGTTTCAATTGTTGAAGAAAAAGTTAACTACGGCACCTATATTGTCATTACCTGAAGGGAATGTTGATTTTGTGATATATTTTGACGCCTCAAAGCAAGGTCCCGGTTGTGTATTAATGCAACGAACGAAAGTAATTGCTTATGCGTCTAGACAATTGAAGATTCACGTGCAGAATTATACGACGCATGATTTGAAATTAGGCGCGGTTGTTTTTGCATTAAATACTTGGAGGCACTACTTATATGAGGTCAAAAGTATTATATATACCGACCACAAAAGTCTTCAACACATATTTAATCAAAAACAACTGAACATGAGGCAGCGCAGATGGATTGAATTATTGAATGGTTACGACTTTAAGATTTGTTACCACCCAGGGAAGGCAAATGTGGTAGCCGATGCCTTGAGCAGAAAGGACAGAGAACCCATTCGTGTAAAATCTATGAATATAATGATTCACACTAACCTTACTACTCAAATAAAAGAGGCGCAACAAGGAGTTTTAAAAGAGGGAAACTTAAAGGATGAAATACCCAAAGGATCGGAGAAGCATCTTAATATTCGGGAAGACGGAACCCGGTATAGGGCTGAAAGAATTTGGGTACCAAAATTTGGAGATATGAGAGAAATGGTGCTTAAAGAAGCTCATAAAACCAGATACTCAATACATCCTGGAACGGGGAAGATGTACAAGGATCTCAAGAAACATTTTTGGTGGCCAGGTATGAAAGCCGATGTTGCTAAATATGTAGGGGAATGTTTGACGTGTTCTAAGGTCAAAGCGGAGCATCAGAAACCATCAGGTCTACTTCAACAACCCGAAATCCCAGAATGGAAATAGGAAAACATTACCATGAATTTCATCACTAAATTACCAAGGACTGCAAGTGGTTTTGATACTTGATAATGCTAAAAACGAACATATATTTCATAGCATTATTCCTCAAGAAAGACAAGCTTTTAGTTGCAATTGTTCTATTTACAAGTGATATTCGTTTAAATAATAAAAGGTGAAGACAAAAGACAGATTCGACGAATTGAAGACGCAAACGACCAAAAAGCTCAAAAGTACAAAAGACAATCAAAGAGGTTCCAATTATTGATAAGAAACGTCTCGAAATTACAAGAGTACAAGATTCAAAACGCAAAGTACAAGATATTAAATTGTACGCAAGGACGTTCGAAAATCCGGAACCGGGACCAGAGTCAACTCTCAACGCTCGACGCAACGGACTAAAAATTACAAGTTAACTATGTATATAAATATAATATAATATATAATTAATTATATTAATTATATATATATTATATTTATAAATAAAAACCGTCGGCAGAGAAAGACTCCAAGGGTGTGAGCTGTAAATTCATTCTCCGCGACTCGCGGAGTTTGAAGAGGATTTCACCGCGAGTCGCGGAGCCCCAAAATGAAAAACTCCCTATAAAGCAAACCGAAATCTGATTCATTTTCATCCATCTTTTTCTTCTCTTATCATACGAAAAATATATATATATATTTATAATTTATATTTTAATTTTAATTATAATTCTAATAATAAGGGTATGTTAGCGAATATTGTAAGGGTGTAAGTCGAAATTCTGTCCGTGTAACGCTACGCTATTTTTAATCATTGTAAGTTATGTTCAACCTTTTTACATTAATGTCTCGTAGCTAAGTTATTATTATGCTTATTTAAAACGAAGTAATCATGATGTTGGGCTAATTACTAAAATTGGGTAATTGGGCTTTGTACCATAATTGGGGTTTGGACAAAAGAACGACACTTGTGGAAATTAAACTATGGGCTATTAATGGGCTTTATATTTATTTAACTAAATGATAGTTTGTTAATGTTAATATAAAGATTTACAATTGAGCGTCCTTATAAATTACCATATACACTCAATCGGACACGATGGGTGGGGTATTTATATGTACGAATAATCGTTCATTTAACCGGACACGAGAATGGATTAATAGCCACTAGAATAATTAAAACAGGGGTGAAATTACATTCAAGGGTAATTGGTGTAATTGTTAACAAAGTAGTAAAACCTTGGTTTACACGCAGTCGATAACCTGGTGTATTCATTAAACAAAGTATTAAAACCTTGTTACAATTCGAATCCCCAATTAGTTGGAATATTTAACTTCGGGTATAAGAATAATATGATGAGGACACTCGCACTTTATATTTATGACTGATGGACTGTTATGGACAAAAACCAGACGGACATATTAAATAATCCAGGACAAAGGACAATTAACCCATGGGCATAAAACTAAAATCAACACGTCGAACATCATGATTACGGAAGTTTAAATAAGCATAATTCTTTTATTTCATATTTAATTTTCTTTATTTTATATTTAATTGCACTTCTAATTATCGCACTTTTATTTATTGTTATTTAATTGCACTTTTAATTATCGTCCTTTTTAATTATCACAAGTTTATTTTATCGCACTTTTATTATTCGTAATTTCATTATCGTTATTTACTTTACGCTTTAATTTAAGTCTTGTATTTATTTTATATTTTACATTAGGTTTTAACTGCGACTAAAGTCTTAAAATCGACAAACCGGTCATTAAACGGTAAAAACCCCCCTTTATAATAATAATATTACTTATATATATGTTTGTATTTTTATAAAAGTAACTTAATATAGCGTTGAGCTTTGTTTAAAAAAGATTCCCTGTGGAACGAACCGGACTTACTAAAAACTACACTACTGTACGATTAGGTACACTGCCTATAAGTGTTGTAGCAAGGTTTAAGTATATCCATTCTATAAATAAATAAATATCTTGTGTACAATTTTATCGTATTTAATAGTGTTTCCTTGTAAACTTCAATAGTATTTTATACCCCTTAGCTTTGACATCAAGTATTTTTGGCGCCGCTGCCGGGGAACTTTCTAAACGCCGGAAGCGCAACGCTAATAAAAAAAAAAAGATTTTTAGTTAACTTTTATTAAAATTCGCTTTTGTAAAAATACGTTTTAAATATTCGAAAATATAAAAAGAAAAACAAAAATATAAGTATTTTTAAGATTTTGTTAAATATTTAAGTTTTATAAGTTTCTTTATTTTTATTTTAGTTTATAAAAATATAAGTTTTATTTAAATATCTTTTATTTATATAAAAACAGAAAACAGAAAATAAAAAAAAAAAATAAAGAAAAACGCGTCGAATTTAATAAGCTGTCATCTGAATTTCTGAACCCCGCGACTCGCGGGGTTTGATGTTTTAAATACCGCAACTCGCGGAGATAACCTGACACCGACAGAAACCCTAAACTGCATTTATTACGGATTATTATTAATTATAATTATTATTAACCCTAATTATTATTATTATTATAATTAAGTTTATTTTTAATTTAAGTTTTATTTAATTTATATTTTAGTTAAATTAGTTTAATTAAATTGTAAAATTAGTAGTTTTATTAAATAAATAATATAAAAATAATATTTTTATAAAAATTGTACTTTTTACAACTTTTTGTATATTTTTATATTTGGTCTCTTTTTAATCGTTTTAGCGTAATATTTGTATTTTTAGCTCATATTTAATTTTAAACTTAGTTTTTGCTATAGTTATTTTTACTCCTAGATTTTTAGGCTTTGCCGTAGAATTCCTTAAGTGCTTTTTCTTTAGACTAAGATTTAGGTACTCTAGAATTTTGCGACGCCTTTTTAAGTTTTAGTTTCTTTTTAAGTTATTTCCATTTGGGATTCAGTTTTTCCTGTAAGCTTTAATATTTTTAGACACTTTTTACTATGTATCAATTATCATTCCAATTAGTAATTTCAATTTGCGATTATAATTTTAAGTTAGTTGTAGTAATAAGGTTAGGTTAGTCAAGTATTTTTAAGTTTTTATAAGTTTCTTTTATTTTTCCGTCACCTTTTATTTTTCAACCATTTTTTTTCTTTTTCGACCTTTTCCGACGAACTCTTTTTCTTTCTTATTTCTCGCTATTCTAGTTTTAGGACATAGATTTTTATTCTACTTCTTATCTAAATTTCTTAAAATTACGAAAATTTATTTTAAGTGGTTAAATTAATAGACATCAAAATTTTCTGGTTCGTAGTAATAGTTGGATTTGTACGTGGACCGGGTTATTGGAGCCAAACAGTCCTCAATTATATTGAGACCAAACGAATCCTGCCCCTCTGCTGCATCTTTTGGCTATTCGAAACGTGGGCAAAATCATAAAAGTCTATTGGTTGGATAACTTATTATAATTTTTCTTTCCTTTTTAAAACTAATAGGATATTCAGTGAATGCACCGAGCAAGACGTTCACCACCTTTTGTACGTTCACCACCTGTAACTCGATCAAGACATTTAGCAAATATAACCGCCGTTGATTTTTCTTTAGAATCGTCATCCAGTCGACCAAGTACTTCAGTTCAAATTTCCGATAATCCATTTTTTGAACCCGACCTCACAATTGAGAATCCGGAAAATATTCAGGAACGGTTCGTAGATCCTGAACCATTAAACTTTCCTCCGGAGCCACCAATCATTCAAATAGAGATTGTTGAGGAACGAACCATTAAATCAGAATCCTCTAGTGATTCCGATTCAACAAATTCAATTATGGAGAATCTGGAACCTTTAAGTATGGAAGACCGAATGAGAGCTAAACGCACTGGCCAAGGTCACGCAATTACTCATCCTGACATTAATGCGCCAGATTATGAAATCAAAGGACAAATTCTACACATGGTGACTAATCAATGCCAATTTAGTGGTGCGCCTAAGGAAGATCCAAATGAACATCTACGTACCTTTAATAGGATCTGCACACTATTTAAAATCCGAGAAGTGGAGGATGAACAGATATATCTCATGTTATTTCCCTGGACTTTAAAGGGAGAAGCCAAAGATTGGTTGGAATCGTTACCTGAAGGGGCGATCGATACATGGGACGTTTTAGTTGACAAATTTCTTAAACAATTCTTTCCTGCATCTAAAGCCGTAAGACTTCAAGCAGAAATTGTTACGTTCACACAGAAGCCAAATGAAACTCTATATGAGGCGTGGACTAGAAATGGAAAGTTGTTAAGAGGATGTCCGCAACATGGTTTAGACACCTGTCAAATAGTACAAATATTCTACCAAGGATGCGACATCACTACAAGAAAAGACATAGATATAGCAGCTGGTGGTTCTATTATGAAGAAAACCGAAACTGATGCTTACAAAATTATTGATAACACTGCTTCCCACTCTCATGAGTGGCACCAAGAAAAAGATATCATTAGATCATCTAAAGCAGCTAGAGCCGATTCTAGCCATGACTTAGATTCCATTTCCGCAAAGATAGATGCTGTGGAGAGACGAATGGAAAAGATGACTAAAGATATTCACTCAATACGAATTAGTTGTGAGCAGTGTGGAGGACCACATTTGACAAAAGATTGTCTCAGTATTGAATTAACAATGGAACAAAGAGAGAATATTTCATACATAAACCAAAGGCCTGGAAATAATTATCAGAATAATTATCAACCGCCAAGACCGATTTACAATCAAAACCAGAACTATAACCGAAATATTCCATACAACAACCAACAAGGTCCTAGCAATCAACAAGTATCCAATAATACTTATAATCAGCAAAGACCTAATTTTCAAAACAAACCACCACAACAAACCGATGATAAAAAGCCGAATTTAGAAGATATGATGACGAAGCTAGTTGAAACTCAAACGCAGTTTTTCACATCTCAGAAACAAACCAATGAACAAAATGCTCAAGGATTTAGAAATCAACAAGCTTCTATTCAAAATCTGGAACAAGAAGTGAGTAACCTAGCAAGGTTAATAGGTGAAAGAAAACTGGGAAGTCTACCTAGTGATACAAATGCTAACCCCCGGAATGAAACAGCTAAAGCTATTACCACAAGAAGTGGTACAACACTTAAACCACCTGAAATACCTGTAACTTCTGATAAAGCTATTCCTACTCCACAAGAACCACAACCTGATCAAGATAAGGAAAAAGAACCGGTAGTTGAAAAGGTTAATGAAGATAACACAGTTAAGGATAAACCTTATGTTAAACCATATCAACCACCACTTCCTTACCCGAGTAAAATGAAGAAAGAAAAACTTGAAGCCGAGCAATCCAAATTTTTGGATATGTTTAAACAGATAAATGTAAATCTTCCTTTCATTGATGTGATTTCAGGAATGCCTAGATATGCTAAATTCTTGAAAGATCTAATCTCAAATAGAAAGAAAATGGAAGAACTCTCGGCTGTTACTATGAATGCAAATTGTTCAGCAGTGCTGTTGAATAAGATACCAGAAAAATTATCTGATCCAGGAAGTTTCACAATTCCATGTTTTCTGGGTAGTCTTAGTTCAATAGAAGCATTGGCAGACTTAGGTGCTAGTATAAATCTAATGCCGTATTCACTATACGCTAAACTAGACCTTGGAGAATTAAAACCAACCAGAATAAGCATACAACTAGCCGATAGATCAATAAAATATCCTAGAGGGATAATGGAGAACATGCTAGTTAAAGTTGGTACTTTAGTATTTCCAGTAGATTTTGTTGTTCTGGACATGGAAGAAGATTCTCAAGTTCCTCTCATATTAGGAAGACCATTCTTAAACACGGCTAAAGCAATGATAGACGTGTTCGGTAAGAAACTGACCCTAAGTATAGAGGACGAGAGTGTTACCTTTTCAGTTGATAGAGCAATGCAACAACCACAATCTGCAGATGATACATGTTATCATATTCAAACTATAGATGCACATGCAGAATTATTAGAAGAATTTCCAGAATTACAAGGAACAGGAGAATGTTCTTTAGGAGAAGGTAATGAACCAATTGATAAAGCTGAAATGTTAGCTACACTTATAGCTAATGGATATGAACCAACAACAGAAGAAATTCAAATGCTAAAAGAAGAAGACAGATATCGATATAAATCATCGATAAAGAACCTCCGAAATTAGAGTTAAAGCCACTTCCAAACCATTTGGAATACGCTTATTTACATGGTGAATCTAAATTACCTGTAATAATATCGTCTTCTCTTACTGAAAATGAGAAATCACAACTCATTTCTGTGTTGAAAGCTCATAAACCAGCCATTGCATGGAAGATTCATGATATTAAAGGAATAAGTCCTTCGTATTGCACACATAAAATCCTTATGGAAGAAGGTCATAAAACGTATGTGCAACGCCAACGAAGACTAAATCCTAATATGCAAGATGTAGTTAAGAAGGAGATTATTAAACTGCTAGATGCAGGTTTAATTTATCCAATTTCTGATAGTCCATGGGTAAGCCCAGTTCAATGCGTGCCTAAGAAGGGTGGCATGACTGTCATTACAAATGAGAAAAATGAGCTTATTCCTACAAGGACTGTAACAGGATGGCGTGTATGTATTGATTATAGAAAATTAAATGACGCCACCAGAAAAGATCACTTTCCCTTACCTTTCATAGATCAAATGTTGGAAAGATTAGCCGGAAATAGTTACTATTGTTTTCTAGATGGATTTTCCGGATATTTTCAAATTCCAATAGCACCCGAAGATCAAGAGAAAACCACATTCACGTGCCCTTATGGTACTTTTGCTTACAAACGCATGCCATTTGGACTTTGCAACGCCCCTGCAACCTTTCAAAGGTGTATGATGGCAATTTTTCACGACATGATAGAAGAATGCATGGAAGTATTCATGGATGACTTTTCAGTCTTCGGTGATACATTTAAATCATGTCTAGTTAATCTGGAACGAATGCTAATTAGATGCGAAAAATCAAATCTAGTACTTAATTGGGAGAAATGCCATTTCATGGTTAAGGAAGGCATCGTTCTTGGACATAAAATTTTAAAAGAAGGAATTGAAGTGGATAGAGCTAAAGTAGATGTAATTGCTAAACTTCCACATCCCACCAATGTTAGAGGAATTAGGAGTTTTCTAGGGCATGCCGGTTTTTACCGACGTTTCATAAAAGATTTTTCTAAAATTGCCACTCCTATGAATAAACTCCTAGAAAAGGATGCGCCATTCATCTTTTCAGATGAGTGTATCAAATCTTTTAATATTCTTAAAGAGAAACTCACTAATGCGCCGATCATGATAACACCAAATTGGAATCTACCATTTGAACTAATGTGCGATGCAAGTGATTTTGCAATGGGAGCCGTTTTAGGACAAAGGATTGAAAAACGATTTCAACCTATATATTATGCTAGTAAGACGTTACAAGGAGCACAAACGAACTATACAACTATTGAAAAAGAACTCCTTGCTATTGTCTTTGCTTTTGACAAATTTCGATCATATCTCGTTCTAGCAAAAACGGTGGTCTATACCGACCATTCTGCTCTTAGATACCTATTTTCAAAACAAGATGCTAAACCAAGATTAATCCGTTGGATCTTACTCTTACAAGAGTTTGATATTGAAATCCGAGATAAAAGAGGAGCAGAAAATCTCGCCGCTGATCATCTTTCTCGTCTTGAAAATCCTGAATTAGAAGTTCTAAATGAATCGGCCATACAAGACAACTTTCCTGATGAATATCTATTGAAGATAGATTATAAAGAAATCCCATGGTTTGCAGACTATGCAAACTACTTAGTTTGTGGATTCCTTGAAAAAGGATTATCGTACCAAAGACGAAAGAAATTCTTCAGTGATATAAAACACTATTTCTGGGAAGATCCACATCTGTTTAAAAGTTGTCCCGATGGAATAATACGCCGATGTGTATTTGGAGATGAAGCTAGTAAAATTTTAAACCATTGTCACACAGGACCAACAGGAGGGCATTATGGGCCTCAACTAACAGCAAGAAAAGTTTATGAAGCTGGATTCTATTGGCCTACAATTTACAAAGACGCACACCTTCTTTGCAAATCCTGTGATGCATGTCAAAGGGCCGGAAAAATAAGTCAACGTGATGAAATGCCACAAAATGTCATCCAAGTATGTGAAGTATTTGACATTTGGGGTATTGACTTTATGGGTCCATTTCCAAAATCTCATAATAATCTATATATACTCGTAGCCATTGATTATGTATCTAAATGGGCGGAAGCCCAAGCTCTCCCAACTAACGATGCACGAGTTGTAGTCAACTTTTTAAAACGTCTTTTTGCAAGGTTTGGAACACCGAAAGCTTTAATAAGTGATCGGGGTACTCATTTATGTAATAATCAACTTGAGAAAGTTCTTAAAAGATATGGAGTAACTCATAAAATCTCCACCGCATATCATCCACAAACAAGTGGACAAGTTGAAAATACCAACCGAGCTTTAAAACGTATTCTAGAGAAAACCGTAGGATCAAATCCGAAGGAATGGTCCATTAAATTGGAGGACGCACTCTGGGCTTTTAGAACAGCCTACAAACTCCAATTGGAACCACACCTTTTAGACTTGTTTATGGAAAAGCATGTCATCTTCCAGTAGAAATTGAACACAAAGCATTTTGGGCTTTGAAGACATGTAATCTTGATTTACATGAAGCCGGACGTCTACGATTAAGTCAACTAAACGAATTAGAAGAATTAAGACATGAAGCATACGAAAATTCGTTAATCTATAAAGAAAGAACGAAGAAATGGCATGATAAAAGAATCAGAAGTTCAAAAGAATTTAAAGAAGGAGACAGAGTTCTTCTTTTCAATTCACGATTCAAGCTATTTCCTGGAAAATTGAAATCAAGATGGTCTGGACCATTCATAGTCAAAAGAGTTTTCCCATACGGAACGATAGAATTAATAAATTCAAATGGGATTGAATTTAAAGTTAATGGTCACAGAGTTAAACATTACATACATGGTCCGATGGAAGTCGACAACGAAGTTAATCATAATTTCGACACCACAGCTAACTAAGTGTGGGGAGAATCAAGTCTTTAAAGGATAATATGTATTTCTGTTAGAGTTAGATTGTCTGTTTTCGTGTAAATCTCGAAAATGGAACCCGAATGGTCTTTCCCTAGCAGATCCTAAAGAACTAGTCTTCTCCCCCCATTCTGAATTTTTATTTTTTTTTTCGGTTTTTACAAAATGAAGACTGCCTGTGAGCTAAACCATGGTCTAATGCTACACGCTTTGATCACTAAACGTAATAATGACATACTACCGAGTGAAATAGTATCAGTAATCAGAGAAAGAATGGACGGAGTTAGAAAAGAATCCAGATGCGAAGATAATAAGTTACAATTTGGTAAAGGAAAATCAAAATCCGCAGCGAAAAGAAGAGCACGACACCTAGAACGATGTCACAAATGCGGAAAATGGTCACATGGAGGTAAATGTTCAAATAATCAAACCTATTCAAATACCGAATTTGTTACTTTATGCAGAGACGGACCGTTCATATGTTTAGAAGAAAAGACACTGAATGCTCGAGGTTACGCCTATGTAGCCATGGAAAATCAATTAAACCGACTATCTTATGAATGGGATAGATCATATAACTAAGAAATCTATTCCACAGGTATGTCTGTACAGTTTTTATTTTTATTTTTATTTTTAACCTTTTGATAATAAACGCTAATTTGTTCGCTAAAAAGTATTAAATTGGTATTAAATAAAATTAGGTTTGGCGACCGAAATTATTGATATCATTCAAAAATTTATTACATCACTGCGAAATTTAACGTTTATTCTTAAGGTATAAATATCTTTAAACAATCAACCCAAAATATTTCAAAAATTCGTCATGAGTTAAATTAGGTCTTGGGACCGAAATTACTTTACCGAAAAGAGGGGCGCATATTTTTGATAATATTTGATTGATTAAAGTGGGATAAAAAGACAAAAAGATTTTTAAATTTATTTTTACCATGTTTTTAAAATTAATATTTAAATCTTAAATTAATATTGTAAACTTTGTAAAAAAAATATATATTTAAAATTATAAATATTTGAAAAAATTAATATAAGTTTGGTGTGAATTTATAATATGAATTTTTAAATTAAATTTGGTGTGAATTTTTAATTTTTAAAATATAAATTTTTAATTTTATGCATTTCAAATTTTAAGTTTGGTGTGAATTTTTAATAATAATTTTGAATTTTATATTTAAGTTGTGTGAATTTAAAAACAAAAATTTACTCTATCTCATTAAGTTAAAAATATGATTTTTAAAATTCGTCGTAAGTTGAAGACTAGGTCTTTAAACCGAAATTGCTTTACCCGAGGGAGGGACGAGAACTTTTATTATCATTATTTTTAATCTTATTGAATTAAAGTATGACAAAAACATTGAAAAAACCCAAAAATCTTAGCTTTTAAAACAATCGCTACAAAAAGACAAATTTTAAAATTTTGTCGAGGGACGGACTAGGACATCGACCCGAAACGACCTCGTCCTAAATAACAAGGGAAACAAAATTTTAAAAATTAAGTACTTAATTGTTTTATAAGTTAATGATTATAAAAAATATATATATATATATCAAACTCCGCGACTCGCGGAGTTTGGAGGGTTAATCCCCGCGACTCGCGGAGGGACCGAAAATCAGAAAAAAAATAAAAAGAGCTGAACGATCAGTTTCAGTCCACACAACCCAAAACTCAAAAACACAGCGAAATACTGCACGAAAATACACCAAAAACACCCCCAAAATCACAATTTTTAACCGTTAATCACCAAATCTTTTACTAAAATCATGTTGAGAAGGATGCTATCTAAGAATTACTCAAGAAAAACGAATGAAAGGGTTGAATCTTCATCCCAAGCCCGCAATGCTCCTGCTGAGAATTTGGAACAACAGGAGGTGGATAACTACTACAAGCAGGATATACCTCATCCAGTCATGACCTTTTCTGATATGCACTTGGAAGAGTTGCACCCGAACTTGAGATTTGACAGACTTTGGATAGATTATCCAAAATACCAAAGGGGTTTGCATACTCTTCATTCTAAGGTTGTTGAGGTACCGAGGGTCATAGAATGGGGACCCTTAGAAGCTGTAGAATTGGCCGGGCCAATTAGGGAATTACTTGTACAGAGGTATGGTAATTCTTCTTTTAATGACTGGGTACGTTTATTCACCATACGTAGACCTGTATATAAAGTATGGTGTGAAGAATTGTTATGTAGTATAGAGTTGAATGATCGGGTAGCTAGTTTAACCGATCGTTCTTTTATTAGATTTTTGTTAGGCGGTTCGATGCGCCACATGTCTTTACTGGACATGGCTCAGGCTTTACGTATATATACGCCTGAGGAGTTAGCGTCTGCCGATTGTAGAGGATTGATACTAAACGGTAGAAAGATAGATAAAAATTTTGATACACACGGTGTGTGGAGTCAAATGACAAGCCATCACCGTTTCAAAGGGGGAAATTACTCTTATTTGGATATAGATAGAGCCGAATTAAGAGTGATACATAGGTTTTTAGCTAATTCGATTACACAAAGGGGTAAGAACAAGGAAAAAGTAAATGAACAGGATTTGTTTTACCATATGTGTATTCGAGACCCACAAAGCGCTGTAAGTATACCGTATTGTGTGGGTTATTATTTATCAGCTATGGTTCGGGGGATGCGACAGCATAATAGGAGGTGGTATTTTTATTACTTTGATTGGTGAATATCTCGGTGTGGATATAAGTCGGGGGGATTATTAGTAGAAGAACCAGAACCCCGCGATACTATAGGTTTAAATGTATACCATGGTGCGAAAGTTTTGAAGAGGCGAAATAACGCCGCAGTACGATACCATGGTAGACATCCACAGGTGGAGAGAAACCAGCAGCAAGGTAATGTAGGAGGGGGGAATGAAATGCAAGAAATGCAAAGGTTTATAGCTTCTCAGGAATACGAAAATGCTAGACAGAGAGCATTTGAAGATTGGCAAGTTCATCAGAACCAAATCATAGCTCATTGCCAACATATAGGTAGAAACTATATTCCTACACCGAAACCCATCTTCCCTCCTTGGTCTATAGAGATGCAGCCACCATATCCTACGTATGACCCTGCCGAAGCATTCTATAGCACCTATGGTTATGCCTGGAACCCCTATTGGTACCAATATCATCCTTAGTTTACTTATTTTTTTTTTTATTTTGTAATTTGTAATTATTGATACGTTTAATACTTTTGTTAATATTGTAATCATTTTTATAATTATCTAACTTTTATTCTTAGATTTTAATAATTTTTGAATGTGGGGTAATATACCAAACTTCAAAAATATGTATATATGTTTGCAGTTTATCTTATGTACACAACAGGGTAAAACAACGCATTTTCAAAGACTGGCATTAAGTTCAGCAAAAGCAACTAATTTTGACGACAAGATGCAAAATATATGTGAAATAACAACAAGACGGAATGAACAAATGATGTGCACCATTTATCATTCAGCAAACAAACGCCAATATATTTGGAAACTTTGGTAAAATTTAATCATTTTCACACAAATCACCCTCAATAATTTAAATTGTTACTGATTTCTTGCAAATGAGGGCATTGCAAGATCTTAAGTGTGGGAAGGGGTTAAATTCTTTCGGATTTTAAAATTTTTATCTTAAACACTTGGATACCATTAAAAATACTAGTAAAGCAGTAGTTGTATTAGAATCTAGTGCTCTCTGATAAAAAAGAACAGCCCTAGTCTTATATACTGACTACCCAATTCTAGTAAAATTTTTCAAAATTTTCAATTAAATGAACTAAAAATCATGTTTATACATATTTATGAACGATAAAACTAGGTTTTAACACCGAAATTATTGTTACCTCAAAAAGGACATAAATTGAGAAACAAATCAAAATGTTAAAATTCATTTAAAATGGAATAGAGGACGATAAAAAGGAAAATAAAAGCCAAGTGTGGGAAAATTTACCAAGTTATCTTAAACATATGTCACATATATCTGTAACAAATAACTGAAAATACTTTTGCTTTGGACTAAACTAAACTGTTTTTACCCGATGAAAGAAAAGAAGAGATGGATCTACACGATGAATCAATTCCATCATTAAAAGGAAGTAAAGTCTTCCGAAAAAGAAACGCGCTTCTTGATTTAGGTCATGAAGTTGTCGTCCAGACCAGCTGTAGGTTGACGAAAAATCTAGAAAAGTCATCACTAAAATCAGCAGGAAATCCACGGACCTCAGCATTAAACAGGGTCGCCAAGTGGTCAGATTTATCCTAACCATGAGAAGGATTTATCTCGTACAATGGGGGGGCACCACGCAAATTAGCTGGATAAGACTAATGAATCAGATCCCCAGAAAGGATAATCTCCTTAAAGATTAAAAATCAGCTTTTAAGACTGATATTACTCAATCCTAGAGATTGACCTTAAAGATTGAGAATTCAAACTCATGGAATTCAATGATATCTAAACTCGAGCTTGAACGAGAAAATATTTTGATCAAAATTACAAACCGATTTGTTTTCTGAAAATCCTATTTTCAATGCGTTCATTACCATTGAACGTAAAATCCTAGGAATTCACCTGGAATTCATTAGGTCACCTGAACTAAATCGGGTGTCAACCGCAAGAACGGTGGTTGCATAGTGGTCAAAGACAGGACCTTGTGCCATACCGAAAAAATTATAAGGATGAGCTTTACTATTGCTCCTACCAAGGATAGGAATTGCGTCCGACACGTTATAAACCATAATTAAAAGCATGTCAGGGGACATTGCCTTAACAGTTGCTTGTTCAACGCTTTCCTTTACAACCGGACGGTAGTTTACCGAAAGGTAATATACGGGACAAGTAAACTGGACGTGTTGCTTTCCAAATACAAGGTTAGCAAGTGGGTGACACAAAACCGCAAGTTTTGAGCTAAAATTTTCAAATCTGAAACCCACCAAACCCACAAAAATATTTTGCAAACACCGGTAAAGGGTTATCCCGGAAAACTTATCTAGGGTAAAAACTAGATTTAATTTTCAAAAGATCAAATGTTTTCATAAAGATCCAATTTCCTTAATGGATCTAATTTTTTATAGTCATGTGGGACTATAAACAATATCGTTACTACCATTTTTCATACCACCGTATAGAAATCACTGATGTACAAAGTGTGAAGAATAAAGAAGTGATTCTAGTATTTCAAGACGATATTGCTTGAGGACAAGCAACGCTCAAGTGTGGGAATATTTGATAATGCTAAAAACGAACATATATTTCATAGCATTATTCCTCAAGAAAGATAAGCTTTTAGTTGCAATTGTTCTATTTACAAGTGATATTCGTTTAAATAATAAAAGGTGAAGACAAAAGACAGATTCGACGAATTGAAGACGCAAACGACCAAAAAGCTCAAAAGTACAAAAGACAATCAAAGAGGTTCCAATTATTGATAAGAAACGTCTCGAAATTACAAGAGTACAAGATTCAAAACGCAAAGTACAAGATATTAAATTGTACGCATGGACGTTCGAAAATCCGGAACCGGGACCAGAGTCAACTCTCAACGCTCGACGCAACGGACTAAAAATTACAAGTTAACTATGTATATAAATATAATATAATATATAATTAATTATATTAATTATATATATATTATATTTATAAATAAAAACCGTCGGCAGAGAAAGACTCCAAGGGTGTGAGCTGTAAATTCATTCTCCGCGACTCGCGGAGTTTGAAGAGGATTTCACCGCGAGTCGCGGGGCCCCAAAATGAAAAACTCCCTATAAAGCAAACCGAAATCTGATTCATTTTCATCCATCTTTTTCTTCTCTTATCATACGAAAAATATATATATATATTTATAATTTATATTTTAATTTTAATTATAATTCTAATAATAAGGGTATGTTAGCGAATATTGTAAGGGTGTAAGTCGAAATTCTGTCCGTGTAACGCTACGCTATTTTTAATCATTGTAAGTTATGTTCAACCTTTTTACATTAATGTCTCGTAGCTAAGTTATTATTATGCTTATTTAAAACGAAGTAATCATGATGTTGGGCTAATTACTAAAATTGGGTAATTGGGCTTTGTACCATAATTGGGGTTTGGACAAAAGAACGACACTTGTGGAAATTAGACTATGGGCTATTAATGGGCTTTATATTTGTTTAACTAAATGATAGTTTGTTAATGTTAATATAAAGATTTACAATTGGGCGTCCTTATAAATTACCATATACACTCAATCGGACACGATGGGTGGGGTATTTATATGTACGAATAATCGTTCATTTAACCGGACACGGGAATGGATTAATAGCCACTAGAATAATTAAAACAGGGGTGAAATTACATTCAAGGGTAATTGGTGTAATTGTTAACAAAGTAGTAAAACCTTGGTTTACACGCAGTCGATAACCTGGTGTATTCATTAAACAAAGTATTAAAACCTTGTTACAATTCGAATCCCCAATTAGTTGGAATATTTAACTTCGGGTATAAGAATAATATGATGAGGACACTCGCACTTTATATTTATGACTGATGGACTGTTATGGACAAAAACCAGACGGACATATTAAATAATCCAGGACAAAGGACAATTAACCCATGGGCATAAAACTAAAATCAACACGTCGAACATCATGATTACGGAAGTTTAAATAAGCATAATTCTTTTATTTCATATTTAATTTTCTTTATTTTATATTTAATTGCACTTCTAATTATCGCACTTTTATTTATTGTTATTTAATTGCACTTTTAATTATCGTCTTTTTTAATTATCGCAAGTTTATTTTATCGCACTTTTATTATTCGCAATTTCATTATCGTTATTTACTTTACGCTTTAATTTAAGTCTTGTATTTATTTTATATTTTACATTAGGTTTTAACTGCGACTAAAGTCTTAAAATCGACAAACCGGTCATTAAACGGTAAAAACTCCCCTTTATAATAATAATATTACTTATATATATGTTTGTATTTTTATAAAAGTAAATTAATATAGCGTTGAGCTTTGTTTAAAAAAGATTCCCTGTGGAACGAACCGGACTTACTAAAAACTACACTACTGTACGATTAGGTACACTGCCTATAAGTGTTGTAGCAAGGTTTAAGTATATCCATTCTATAAATAAATAAATATCTTGTGTAAAATTTTATCGTATTTAATAGTGTTTCCTTGTAAACTTCAATAGTATTTTATACCCCTTAGCTTTGACATCAATACTATTTGGGTAATAGTTGATCATCTCACCAAATCGCACAATTCCTGCCAATAAGAGAAGATGACAAGATGGAGAAGTTAACACGACTGTATTTGAAGGAAGTCGTCTCCAGACATGGAATACCAATCTCTATTATCTCTGATAGGGATGGAAGATTTATTTCAAGATTCTGACAGACATTACAGCAAGCATTAGGAACTCGTCTAGACATGAGTACTGCCTATCATCCACAAACTGATGGGCAGAGTGAAAGGATGATACTAACGCTTGAAGACATGCTACAAGCATGTGTTATTGATTTCGGAAACAGTTGGGATCGACATCTACCGTTAGCAGAATTTTCCTACAACAACAGCTACCATTCAAGCATTGAGATGGCACCGTTTGAAGCACTTTATAGTAGAAAGTGCAGGTCTCCGATTTGTTGGAGTGAAGTGGGGGATAGACAGATTACGGGTCCGAAGATAATTAAAGAAACTACCGAAAAGATCATCCAAATTCAACAACGGTTGAAAACCGCCCAAAGTCGACAAAAGAGCTACGCCGACATTAAGAGAAAAGATATAGAATTTGAAATTGGAGAGATGGTCATGCTTAAAGTTGCAGCTTGGAAAGGCGTTGTTCGATTTGGTAAACGAGGGAAATTAAATCCAAGGTATATTGGACCATTCAAGATTATTGATCGTGTCGGACCAGTAGCTTACCGACTTGAGTTACCTCAACAACTCGCGGCTGTACATAACACTTTCCACGTCTCGAATTTGAAGAAATGTTTTGCTAAAGAAGATCTCACTATTCCGTTAGATGAAATCCAAATCAATGAAAAACTTCAATTCATCGAAGAACCCGTCGAAATAATGGATCGTGAGGTTAAAAGACTTAAGCAAAACAAGATACCAATTGTTAAGGTTCGATGGAATGCTCGTAGAGGACCTGAGTTCACCTGGGAATGAGAAGATCTGATGAAGAAGAAATACCCGCACTTATTTCCTGAAGATACGTCAACACCTCCAACTGCTTAAAATTTCGGGACGAAATTTATTTAGCGGGTAGGTACTGTAGTGACCCGATCTTTTTCATGTTTATATATATTAAATGAAATTGTTATTTACATGATTAAGTGTTTCCAACATGTTAAGAAATCAAACTTGTTAAGACTTGATTAATTGAAATAGGTTTCATATAGACAATTGACCACCCAAGTTGACCGGTGATTCACGAATGTTAAAACTTGTAAAAACTATATGATGACATATATATGATTATATATATAGTTAACATGATATTATGATAAGTAAGTATCTCATTAGGTATTTTAACAATGAGTTATATACATAAATTGAGTTTATTGAATTAAGAAACTCGAAACGATATATATAACGATTATCGTTATAACAACGTCTTACTAAATACATATGAATCATATTAAGATATTGATACACTATGTTTAATCATGATAAATGATAAGTAAACATGTCATTAAGTGTATTAACAATGAACTACATATGTAAAAACAAGGCTACTAACTTAATGATTTCGAAACGAGACATATATGTAACGATTATCGTTGTAACAACATTTAACTGTATATATATCATACTAAGATATATTAATATATCATAATATCATGATAATGTAATAATTTAACATCTCATAATATATAATAAACATTGGGTTAACAACATTTAACATGATCGTTAACTTAAAGGTTTCAAATCAACATTTACATGTAACGACTAACGATGACTTAACGACTCAGTTAAAATGTATATACATGTAGTGTTTTAATATGTATTCATACACTTTTGAAAGACTTCAAAACACTTATCAAAATACTTCTACTTAACAAAAATGCTTACAATTACATCCTCGTTCAGTTTCATCAACAATTCTACTCGAATGCACCCGTATTAGTACTCGTACAATACACAGCTTTTAGATGTATGTACTATTGGTATATACACTCCAATAATCTGCTCTTAGTAGCACATGTGAGTCACCTAACACATGTGGGAACCATCATTTGGCAACTAGCAAGAAATATCTCATAAAATTAAAAAAATATTAGTAATCATTCATGACTTAGTTACATGTAAACAAAATTACACATCCTTTATATCTAATCCATATAACAACGACCAAAAATACCTACAAACACTTTCGTTCTTCAATTTTATTCATCTAATTGATCTCTCTCAAGTTCTATCTTCAAGTTCTAAGTGTTCTTCATAAATTCTATAAGTTCTAGTTTCATAAAATCAAGAATACTTCCAAGTTTGCTAGCTTACTTCCAATCTTGTAAAGTGATCATCCAACCTCAAGAAATCTTTATTATTTACAGTAATATATCTTTCTAATACAATTTAATACTCATATTCAAACTTTGATTCATTTTCTATAACTATAACAATCTTATTTCGAGTGGAAATCTTACTTGAACTTATTTTCGTGTCATGATTCTGCTTCAAGAATTTTCAAGCCATCCAAGGATCCTTTGAAGCTAGATCTATTTTTCTCATTTCCAGTAGGTTTATCCACAAAACCTGAGGTAGTAATGATGTTCATAACATCATTCGATTCATATATATAAAACTACCTTATTCGAAGGTTTAAACTTGAAATCACTAGAACATAGTTTAGTTAATTCTAAACTTGTTCGCAAACAAAAGTTAATCCTTCTAACTTGAATTTTAAAATCAACTAAACACATGTTCTATATTTATATGATATGCTAACTTAATAATTTAAAACCTGGAAACACGAAAAACACCGTAAAACCGGACATACGCCGTCGTAGTAACACCGCGGGCTGTTTTGGGTTTGATAATTAAAAACTATGATAAACTTTGATTTAAAAGTTGTTCTTCTGGGAAAATTATTTTTCTTATGAACATGAAACTATATCCAAAAATCATGGTTAAACTCAAAGTGAAAGTAAGTTTTTCAAAATGGTCATCAAGACGTCGTTCTTTCGACTGAAATGACTACCTCTTACAAAAATGACTTGTAACTTATATTTCTGACAATAAACCAATAATTTTTCTGTTTAGATTCATAAAATAGAGTTCAATATGAAACCATATCAATTTGATTCACTCAAAACGGATTTAAAACGAAGAAGTTATGGGTAAAACAAGATTGGATATTTTTTGATTGTTGTAGCTACGGGAAATATTGTAACAATTCTATACAAATCATATCCTAGCTAACTTATATTGTATTATACATGTATTCTAATATGTTATGTAATCTTGGGATACCATAGACACGTATACAAATGTTTTGAAATATCGTATCGACCCATCTATATATATTATTTGGAACAACCATAGACACTCTATATGCAGTAATGTTGGAGTTAGCTATACAGGGTTGAGGTTGATTCCAAAAATATATATACTTTGAGTTGTGATCTAGCCTGAGACGTGTATACACTGGGTCGTGGATTGATTCAAGATAATATATATCAATTTATTTCTGTACATTTAACTATGGACAACTAGTTGTAGGTTACTAAGGAGGAAAACTGACTTAATAAACTTAAAACATCAAAATGTATTAAAAGTGTTGTAAATATATTTTGAACATACTTTGATATTTATGTACATATTTGTTATAGGTTCGTGAATCGACCAGTGGCCAAGTCTTACTTCCCGACGAAGTAAAAATCTGTGAAAGTGAGTTATAGTCCCACTTTTAAAATCTAATATTTTGGGATGAGAATACATGCATTTTTATAAATGTTTTATGAAATAGACACAAGTAAATGAAACTACATTATATGGGTAAATGATCGAAGCCGAATATGCCCCTTTTGCTTGGTAACCTAAGAATTAGTAAACCGATCTACTAATTGACGTGAATCCTAAAGATAGATCTATTGGGTCTAACGAACCCCATCCAAAGTACCGGATGCTTTAGTACTTCTAATTCGTTTTTATCATGTCCGAAGGATTTCTCGGAATGATAGGGGATATTCTTATATGCATCTTGTTAATGTCGGTTATCAGGTGTTCACCATATGAATGATTTTTATCTCTATGTATGGGATGTATATTGAAATATGAAATCTTGTGGTCTATTATTATGATTTGATAATATATAGGTTAAACCTATAACTCACCAACATTTTTGTTGACATTTTAAGCATGTTTATTCTCAGGTGATTATTAAGAGCTTTCGCTGTTGCATACTAAATTAAGGACAAGGTTTGGAGTCCATGCTTGTATGATATTATGTAAAAACTGCATTCAAGAAACTTATTTTTGATGTAATATATTCTTATTGTAAACCATTATGTAATAGTCGTGTGTAAACAGTATATTTTAGATTATCATTATTTGATAATCTACGTAATGCTTTTTAAACCTTTATAGATAAAATAAAGGTTATGGTTGTTTTAAAAATGAATGCAGTCTTTGAAAAACGTCTCATATAGAGGTCAAAACCTCGCGACGAAATCAATTAATATGGAACATTTATAATCAATATGAACGGGACATTTCAAGTCACTGCTAGAAAATCTGGTCAAAATCATGTCAAAGTAGGGCATGATGAGTCGGTATGAGTCGAGTATGAGTCGGTCAAAAGTTTGATACTTTTTACAATTGGATTTTGTGCGATATATTTATTCGAAATATTTATGTTCTATACTTTTAAGTTTAGTTATATTTAATATTTACTATTTATGTTTAATATATTTATTAATAAAAGTCAATGTTGGTCAAAGCCCCACTTGTCCTCGGCTCGTGCCTCCAAGATCCCGATCCTTCAAAGATCTCAACTGACACGTCTCTGACTCGCAGACTTTTACAACCTTACTATAATCAATGTTATGCATCTCTCTTCTTTGATGACTCATTTTTGTAAACCTATATAGCCAACAAGTATATAAACCCTTAAATTCCATAATCCAACAAGTATAGGTGAACGTAAAAAGCCATTGAAGTTTTAACATAAGAAAAACTGATAAACGTAAAAAGGGTCTAAGGATTAGGGTTTAGGATTTGGGGTTCAGGATTTAAAGTCTCGAGTTTAGGGTATAGAGTTTAGGGTCTACGGTTATTTGGCAAAGGAGAGTTTTTTCTCAACAACACGCAAGCCAATCAACTCTCGTTTTAACTCTTGCTATTGTTATAACTAGTAAAAGGCCCATGCCCGCTTTGTTGGGTCAAAATTTCGGGTTAGGCCATATATGTGATGCCCCGTACAAAATCAATGTGTACGGATCATTAACAACAGGTCCATTACACGGTTACAACACTATATGCTTTTTTAAAACAAGTTTGCATTCATAAAAAGATAACGTTTTTACCAACGTTGAATGTTTTACAAAAGGTAACGTGCTTCTACTAATAGAAAGCATAATCATAAGTACGTGACACAAAGGTCATTTCAAAACCATTGTTCAAATGTAACATAAGTTGTGAATGCAAGGTAAAAGTTCCATGATTGAGACATCTCTAAGTAATGCAGCGGAAGTCTAACACAGCAAGTCTATAACAGCGAGTCTAATACAGCGGAAGCAACAAACATCTAAGCACCTGAGAAAAAACATGCTTTAAAATGTCAACACGAATGTTGGTGAGCTATAGTTTTATTGTAATCAACAATGTAATGTACACCACGAGATTTCGTATTCAAAACAGTATGAAAAGTATATGCTTAACCGTGGGCACTTGGTAACTAACTTAACATAAAATAATATATCACCCCCTAAAAGTACACTTGGCGGGTGCGTTAAAATAGACGAAGTATTAAACACCCGTTAAATGCTAGCGCGACTAGCCCGAGCTAAGGGGAAAATTTGTGCCGTTATATCACCCACATATATAAAGTAGTTTAAGTACTCGTGTCCAGTATGTAAAACATAAAATGCGCATGTATTCTCAGTCCCAAAAATAGTTAAAGTAAAAAGGGAGCTATAACTCACAGTGAATGTGCGATAAAGTCGATACAAATAAGTAAGCAAGTATTAAGTTGGTCCGAAAGGTCTTCAACCTAAGTCAAAGGTTACTAAGTCAGTAAATCGTCCCCAAAAGTTTAAAAGTAAATAAGTTAAGTCTTAAGTGTCATCATCATCATCATCATACGTAAAAGATAAAGTAAGTTTTCAACAAGAATAGAGATCGAAACAAAGGGCTGATTTCAATCAGTTGCTACGACCTCTATACAAACTGAAATGACGCGCGGTCAGTGACGAAGGCTCCGTATGTGAGTCCTCTTACTGCTGTCCAATTTTTAGATCCTAACTCGATGTCGTTTGACTGTGGCGATGGTTCAAGCACGAGTAGATCAGAAATTTCAGCACGTCATTACGAAGGCGTAGTGATTTTTGGAAAGTCATATACTCGAACCGAACTATCTGGAAATCAACTTTTCAGAAGTCCCAGGAGTCTGATCAAACCCTGAAAAACAGAAAACAAGTGCTCCTGTGGATTTTTTGGTGTTTGATGCTAATCATGGTTCTCATCCTTGATGCGTATAAGCCTCAAGTGTACAACTCTTGACGTTTTAGCATCACTTTAACCAAGTTTTAACCATCAACACACAAAGTCATGACTAAGAAAAGAAATACAACTCATTTGAGAGTTTGAGCAAGATGATGAACCAAAGTTACATCAAGTTCTTAGTTTCGACACAAGGACAAGTTTTATTAAGCTATAAACTTTGATTCAAACTAAATAAGCAAGACCTTAAGTTATAGAACTTAGATCTTAGCTAAATATTGAAGACCTTAAACTAAAAGTCTAGATCTTATGTTCTTGGTGAAACCCTAAGTCATAGAACTCAGACTTTCAACTTTTACAACACCATAAGTTATGAAACTTAGATTTTGTAAAGTAAAATGAATGTAAGCTTGTGAGCTTTTGTTTAAACAAGTTACATGACCATAAGTTACATAACTTAGATCAAACACAATAATGAAACCCTAAGCTAGAAAGCTTGGATTTCTTAACAACACTTATGAGATTTCAAGCTAGTAAGCTTGTATCTTTTGTTTAATGAAAACACAAGTTACAAATTTAAAGTACAATAAATTAAAGAAGATCATGACTTAATAAGCTTGATCTTTTAACAACTTTTTGTAGAAACCTCAAGCTAGAAAGCTTGGATTTCTAGTGTTCTTAAAGATCTTTAAAGTAAAGTGTTAGATCTACAATTTACATGAAGATCATAAACATAGGTTTTGATCTTTTAACATAAATAAAGAGATCTTAAGTTATAAAACTTAGATCTAACAAGATAATGAAGATTCAAAGCTAAAAAACTTGAATCCTTCATGTTCTTGAAGACTTTCAAATCAAAGTTTGAATCTACAAGAAGTATGAAGATTCAAGTCACAAAACTTGAATCTTTGATCCTAATGATGATGATTTCGTGATTAAGGAAAGAAAAGAAGAAGAAATATCAAGAACACTTACAAGTTCTTCAAAGTTTTAGTGTGAGAAAGTTAGAGAGAAAACTTGAGAGAAAATAAGTGTGTGTTTTGAAATGAAATAAGAGTTTAAAAAAATTTGATATGGTGATGCATGGTAAAGAGGCCGACCGTTTAGGGAATGGGGGGGACTATTTTGGCTTCATGTGGTGGTGGTACAATGGTGATGTTGTGATGTTGGGTAGCATGGGTATTAAGTTAAAATGTGTAAGTATTGTACACAAGCATGCTTAAACTTTGTCTTAATATTAAATGGGTTTTTTGTCTTTAATTACATGGGCTAACTAGTCCATTAATCTAGAGTAGGGTGGGCCTTTAATAAGCCAAGTCCAATAAGGTGTTAAGTCCATTAAGACTAACTAGTGTGCATTAGTAAACATTAAACGTAATTACTAAACCATCAAGCCAAGTAATTGTCATTAATTAATAACAATTATGATTACGTAGTCATAATATTCCAATTATGACAAAAGGTTAACGTGTACCAAGTACGTAGCATGTTTTAAATGATAAGTGACACTAACGGTCATGAATACATTCAAGGATCATGTTAAGTAACCAAGTACTTAATAACACGTTATAAGGCATTACGAAAGTAATTAACATAAATAATGATCCCAGAATATAATCTAAATCAGTACGCACAAATACGCAGTTTTGTGAAAGTAATAAATATAATTATAAGTCGAAAAAGTCGGGTCGTTACATTACCCACCTGTTAAAGAAAATTTCGTCCTGAAATTTTAAGCTGAGGTAGACGGTAGAGTCAGGAAGAGGTGAGGATATTTCTGTATCATCTGATCCTCTCGTTCCCAAGTAAACTCAGGTCCTCGTTTATCATTCCAACAGACTCGGACAATTGGAATCTTATTGTGCTTCAAAGTCTTGACCTCACGGTCCATGATCTCAACAGGTTCTTCCACGAAGTGAAGTTTGTCATCAATCGTGAGATCCTCTAGTGGTATGACAAGTTCTGGTTCAGCAAGACACTTCTTTAGGTTCGATACGTAGAAGGTAGGATGAACGGAGCTCAATTGAGTCGGAAGATCCAAACGGTAAGTAACGGGTCCAACACGCCCCAAGATTTCAAAAGGACCAATATATCGCGAATTTAGCTTCCCACGCTTTCCGAAATGGATTACACCTTTTCAAGGTGCGACTTTCAACATTACGCGGTCACCTACTTGGAAATCGAGATCTTTACATTTAAGGTCTGCATAGCTCTTTTGACGATCACGGGCCGTCTTGAGCCTTGCTTGGATTTGAACAATCTTCTCGGTTGTTTCATGGATGAGTTCGGGTTCGGTGATTTGCTTTTCACCTACTACGACCAAACAAATAGGAGAACGACATTTGCGGTAATATAAAGCTTTAAAAGGTGGGGCATTAATACTCGAAGATAACTATTGTTGTAAGAGAATTCGGCTAGAGGCAAATGCTTTTCCCAAGCTTTTCCGAAATCAATAACACAAGCACGTAACATGTCCTCCAGAATTTGAATCGTGCGTTCACTCTGTCCGTTGGTTTGTGGGTGATATGCGGTACTCATGTCTAAACGTGTTCCCAAAGCCTCTTATAAGGAACACCAAAATCTAGAAGCGAAACGGCCAACTCGGTCTGAAATAATCGATAAAGGTACACCATGATGAGAAACAATTTCCTTTATGTACAGTTGTGCGAGTTTGTCCATCTTATCAGTTTCTTTCATGGCTAGGAAGTGAGCAAATTTGGTAAGACGGTTAATAATAACCCAGATGATATCATAACCGCCTACCGTCTTTGGTAGTTTCAAAATGAAGTCCATCGTTATTCTTTCCTACTTCCATTGCGGGATCTCGGGTTGTTGAAGTAACCTAAATGGCCTTTGATGTTCGGCCTTGACCTTGGAACAAGTTAAACACTTTCCAACATAAATAGCAACCTCGTTTTTAAGATTTGACCACCAATACTGTTCTTTGAGATCGTGGTACATCTTACCGGCCCCGGGATGAATTGAATACCTTGACTTGTGGGCTTCGTGTAGAATAAGGCTTCGTAAATCCCCGTAACTAGGCACCCAAATTCTTCCGGCGAAATATCGGAGTCCGGTCTCTTTAACTTCGAATCGAGAGACAAGAATGTTCAAGCGTGAAATGTCCCGTTCTTATTGATTAAAAACGTTCCATATTAATTGATTTCGTTGCGAGGTTTTGACCTCTATATGAGACGTTTTTCAAAGACTGCATTCATTTTTAAAACAAACCATAACCTTTATTTCATAAATAAAGGTTTAAAAAGCTTTATGTAGATTATCAAATAATGATAATCTAAAATATCCTGTTTACACACGACCATTACATAATGGTTTACAATACAAATATGTTACATCGAAATCAGTTTCTTGAATGCAGTTTTTACACAGTATCATACAAACATGGACTCCAAATCTTGTCCTTATTTTAGTATGCAACAGCGGAAGCTCTTAGTATTCACCTGAGAATAAACATGCTTTAAACGTCAACAAAAATGTTGGTGAGTTATAGGTTTAACCTATATATATCAAATCGTAACAATAGACCACAAGATTTCATATTTCAATACACATCCCATACATAGAGATAAAAATCATTCATATGGTGAACACCTGGTAACCGACATTAACAAGATGCATATATAAGAATATCCCCATCATTCCGGGACACCCTTCGGATATGATATAAATTTTGAAGTACTAAAGCATCCGGTACTTTGGATGGGGTTTGTTAAGCCCAATAGATCTATCTTTAGGATTCGCGTCAATTAGGGTGTCTGTTCCCTAATTCTTAGATTACCAGACTTAATAAAAAGGGGCATATTCGATTTCGATAATTCAACCATAGAATGTAGTTTCATGTACTTGTGTCTATTTTGTAAATCATTTATAAAACCTGCATGTATTCTCATCCCAAAAATATTAGATTTTAAAAGTGAGAGTATAACTCACTTTCACAGATTTTTACTTCGTCGGGAAGTAAGACTTGGCCACTGGTTGATTCACGAACCTATAACAATATATACATATATATCAAAGTATGTTTAAAATATATTTACAACACTTTTAATATATTTTGATGTTTTAAGTTTATTAAGTCAGCTGTCCTCGTTAGTAACCTACAACTAGTTGTCCACAGTTAGATGTACAGAAATAAATTGATAAATATTATCTTGAATCAATCCACGACCCAGTGTATACGTATCTCAGTATTGATCACAACTCAAACTATATATATTTTGGAATCAACCTCAACCCTGTATAGCTAACTCCAACATTCACATATAGAGTGTCTATGGTTGTTCCGAAATATATATTGATGTGTCGACATGATAGGTCGAAACATTGTATACGTGTCTATGGTATCTCAAGATTACATAATATACAATACAAGTTGATTAAGTTATGGTTGGAATAGAATTGTTACCAATTTTCACGTAGCTAAAATGAGAAAAATTATCCAATCTTGTTTTACCCATAACTTCTTCATTTTAAATCCGTTTTGAGTGAATCAAATTGCTATGGTTTCATATTGAACTCTATTTTATGAATCTAAACAAAAAAGTATAGGTTTATAGTCGGAAAAATAAGTTACAAGTCGTTTTTGTAAAGGTAGTCATTTCAGTCGAAAGAACGACGTTTAGATGACCATTTTAGAAAACATACTTCCACTTTGAGTTTAACCATAATTTTTGGATATAGTTTCATGTTCATAATAAAAATCATTTTCTCAGAATAACAACTTTTAAATCAAAGTTTATCATAGTTTTTAATTAACTAACCCAAAACAGCCCGCGGTGTTACTACGACGGCGTAAATCCAGTTTTACGGTGTTTTTCGTGTTTCCAGGTTTTAAATCATTAAGTTAGCATATCATATAGATATAGAACATGTGTGTAGTTAATTTTAAAAGTCAATTTAGAAGGATTAACTTTTGTTTGCGAACAAGTTTAGAATTAACTAAACTATGTTCTAATGATTACGAGTTTAAACCTTCGAATAAGATAGTTTTATATATATGAATCGAATGATGTTATGAACATCATTACTACCTCAAGTTTAGTAGGTAAACCTACTGGAAGTGGCAAGAAATGATCTAGCTTCAAAGGATCTTGGATGGCTTGAAAGTTCTTGAAGTAGGATCATGACACAAAAACAAGTTCAAGTAAGATTTTTACTTGAATTAAGATAGTTTATAGTTATAGAAATTGAATCAAAGTTTGAATATGAATATTACCTTGAATAAGAAAGATAACCTACTGTATATAACAAAGGTTTCTTGATCTTAGATGATTACTTGGAATGGATTAGAAAGCTTGGAAGTAAATTAGTAAACTTGAAGGGATTTTTGAAGTGTTCTTGAAGTGTTCTTCCTATGATGATTATAGCTTGATTCTTGAAGTGATTTTTGATGAAGATGATGATTAACTACTGGAAAAATACATTCATAATAGTGTGTGTGTGTTGAGAGAGAATTAGAAAGAGAATTGGAAGTGAAATGGAGTGAATGATGAGTGGTAATTGGTGAGTGGTGAGTGGGGTTAAAAGGAGTTCTAGTTAGTTGACTAGCTCATGGTAGAAGTTAAAATTGATTAGTCATACATGACATAATCAAGAGTGGAATCCCATGCTAGTTCCTATTGGTATATACTCATAGTAAGTACGTTTTGAAGCTGTGTATTATACGGGTAAGAATACGACTAGAATTCTTGATGAAAGAAAAGATTGGAAAAGTAACTGTAACCATTTTCGTTAAGTATGAGTATTTTGATATATGTCTTGAAGTCTTCCAAAAGTATTTTAATACATCTAAATACACTACATGTATATACATTTTAACTGAGTCGTTAAGTCATCGTTAGTCGTTACATGTAAGTGTTGTTTTGAAACCTTTAAGTTAACGATCTCAATTAATGTTGTTAACCCATTGTTTATTATATCTAATGAGATGTTAAATTATTATATTATCAAGATATTATGATATATTAATATATCTTAATATGATATATATACATTTAAATGTCGTTACAACGATAATCGTTACATATATGTCTCGTTTCGAAATCCTTAAGTTAGTAGTCTTGTTTATATGTATATAACTCATTGTTAATATACTTATGGAGATACTTACTTATCATAATCTCATGTTAACCATATGTATATCCATATATATATCATCATGTCGTTTTTACAAATTTTAACGTTCGTGAATCGCCGGTTAACTTGGGTGGTCAATTGTCTATATGAAACATATTTCAATTAATCAAGTCTTAACAAGTTTGATTACTTAACATGTTGGAAACATTTAATCATGTAAATATCAATCTCAATTAATATATATAAACATGGAAAAGTTCGGGTCACTACAGTACCTACCCGTTAAATAAATTTCGTCCCGAAATTTTAAGCTGTTGAAGGTGTTGACGAATCTTCTGGAAATAGATGCGGGTATTTCTTCTTCATCTGATCGTCACGCTCCCAGGTGAACTCGGGTCCTCTACGAGCATTCCATCGAACCTTAACAATTGGTATCTTGTTTTGCTTAAGTCTTTTAACCTCACGATCCATTATTTCGACGGGTTCTTCGATGAATTGAAGTTTTTCATTGATTTGGATTTCATCTAACGGAATAGTGAGATCTTCTTTAGCAAAACATTTCTTCAAATTCGAGACGTGGAAAGTGTTATGTACAGCCGCGAGTTGTTGAGGTAACTCAAGTCGGTAAGCTACTGGTCCGACACGATCAATAATCTTGAATGGTCCAATATACCTTGGATTTAATTTCCCTCGTTTACCAAATCGAACAACGCCTTTCCAAGCTGCAACTTTAAGCATGACCATCTCTCCAATTTCAAATTCTATATCTTTTCTTTTAATGTCAGCGTAGCTCTTTTGTCGACTTTGGGCGGTCTTCAACCGTTGTTGAATTTGGATGATCTTCTCGGTAGTTTCTTGCATAATCTCCGGACCCGTAATCTGTCTATCCCCCACTTCACTCCAACAAATCAGAGACCTGCACTTTCTACCATAAAGTGCTTCAAACGGCGCCATCTCAATGCTTGAATGGTAGCTGTTGTTGTAGGAAAATTCTGCTAATGGTAGATGTCGATCCCAACTGTTTCCGAAATCAATAACACATGCTCGTAGCATGTCTTCAAGCGTTTGTATCGTCCTTTCACTCTGCCCATCAGTTTGTGGATGATAGGCAGTACTCATGTCTAGACGAGTTCCTAATGCTTGCTGTAATGTCTGCCAGAATCTTGAAATAAATCTGCCATCCCTATCAGAGATAATAGAGATTGGTATTCCATGTCTGGAGACGACTTCCTTCAAATACAGTCGTGCTAACTTCTCCATCTTGTCATCTTCTATTATTGGCAGGAAATGTGCTGATTTGGTGAGACGATCAACTATTACCCAAATAGTATCAAAACCACTTGCAGTCCTTGGCAATTTAGTGATGAAATCCATGGTAAGGTTTTCCCATTTCCATTCTGGGATTTCGGGTTGTTGAAGTAGACCTGATGGTTTCTGATGCTCAGCTTTGACCTTAGAACATGTCAAACATTCTCCTACGTATTTAGCAACATCGGCTTTCATACCCGGCCACCAAAAATGTTTCTTGAGATCCTTGTACATCTTCCCCATTCCAGGATGTATTGAGTATCTGGTTTTATGAGCTTCTCTAAGTACCATTTCTCTCATATCTCCAAATTTTGGTACCCAAATCCTTTCAGCCCTATACCGGGTTCCGTCTTCCCGAATATTAAGATGCTGCTCCGATCCTTTGGGTATTTCATCCTTTAAATTTCCTTCTTTTAAAACTCCTTGTTGCGCCTCCTTTATTTGAGCAGTAAGGTTATTATGAATCATTATATTCATAGATTTTACTCGAATGGGTTCTCTGTCCTTCCTGCTCAAGGCATCGGCTACCACATTTGCCTTCCCCGGGTGGTAACGAATCTCAAAGTCGTAATCATTCAATAATTCAATCCACCTACGCTGCCTCATATTCAGTTGTTTCTGATTAAATATGTGTTGAAGACTTTTGTGGTCGGTATATATAATACTTTTGACCCCATATAAGTAGTGCCTCCAAGTCTTTAATGCAAAAACTGAAGGTTTTTCGTATGCCCAAGAGACATATTAAATTAATGTGGCTAATATGTTATGATCCAAGTCGGGTCATACCCAATAACAAGCTTGCCGACACCTTAATCGTATTTAATCTTAATGAATGGATCATTAAAAAAATACGCGACACTTGGATTTTAGAAAAATCAGTTTTTCAAAATGTTATCACTTGAGATAAATTATTTAGATAATTTATATATAATTGAGATAAATTATTTGGATAATTTATATATAATTGTTTATAAGTTTAAATGATTATATTGTGTTATATTTTATAAAAGGGTTTATAAAATATAAAAGTAACATAAAAATATATACATGTTATATATATATATATATATATATATATATATATATATATATATATATATATATATATATATATATATATATATATATATATATCTAGTTTATATATATGTATAAATACATTGTTATATAATATAGATAGTGCAGAATTTGTGACTCCGAGACTCACAAGCATGCCTTGTTAATGTTTACTTTTAATAACACACAAGTGCCAAGGTGCATGCTAATGTATTAACTAAGGCCTTGACTCAAGAGAGAGATAATAACACACATAAAATAGGCTTCAAAATTCTGGTTCTGCTGTCCATTTGGCCGAACTGTTTTGAAGTAAAAGGGGGTTCCTTTGCTTGCTATTTTATCACATTCAAGTGTTCTAAATCCTAACTAGATACAAAGGGTGTGTTAGTGATCAAAGCTTGTGGGTATTTCAAACTTGAGGCTTCAAGTTAGAGGCTCTAAATCCATCATCTTCATCATCACTTTGCTGTCCAAAACAGCCCTCAATCTATATTGAGGAGGTATTATTCCTTGTTCCTTCTCTTTAGTTTGTAAGTATAGCTTCAAGACTTGATGTCTTCATGGAATTCAATTTAAGTGGTTTAACATATTAACATGCTTTCTTAATAACATGCTTCCGCTTTCTTAACTCTAAATGAATTGGTTTCATGAATATGTTTATTTAAAGAACTTGTTGAAATGTTGAATTCCATCAATGGTATCTAGAGCCGAAGTCTTGAAATATGCTTCGAGATGGTTTTTGAACTCACCATAACTTTGCATTTTATGTAAATGCATGAAAATAGAATGCAAAAATTATGGGTTTTGGGTGGGTTTAATTTTTGGCCGAATTTGGAAGCTCCAAAAATGGGTTTGGTTCTTCCATTTTGGTCATTTTGTTGTATGTTGAAGTTCACAATCAAGCCTTGGCCTTTTGTTTGAATGGTTGCATGTTTGGATGATTATTAATCTATTCATTTGGTATGTAATATTAATTCATTCATGTGGTTGTAATATTCATTCAAGTTGGTTTGTAATTTTATTATTTTGGTTATGTAATTTATTTTATATTTGGTATGTAAAATAGATTAGGTTGTATTTTCATTTTCTAGAAAAATGTATTAGGATATTTTTTTGTAAAAATGAAGATACAAGATGAAGACTTGGAAGATGCATTTGGATGCAAGATTAAGTGGGAGATTTTGAAATCTCCTACTTAGTGTTATAACCCTTAACCGGTGACATTTGTTTTTCGGCTAAACAAATGTCTACCAAATCGGCTTGATTGTGAACACATTTGTTTGCATGCGTGGTTGTTTTATTTCTTGTATGATTGTGGATTGTGTATGTTACTACAACAAGTTATCACACAAGTTAACAACAAGCATAAACTACAATTTAATTGGTTAAATTATTAACAACATGCAAAACGTCAATTTAAATGGTTAAATTAAAAACGGCTAAAAGGACATTAATAAACGGTTATTAAGAACATGATAAGGATCATATATATAAAATGGTTTATATCAAGTAATTGGTTAAAATTACTAGACTTGAAAATGGATTTCAAATAAACCATACACTAAATGCATGTTGGTGTATGGCATAAATGTTTTCTCAAACTAGAATTAAAGAAAACTTAAAACCCTTTACACTAGGTCAACAAGTTTAAACGCCATCCTATTGTATGACACTTAAAAATATTAGGGAACTTATAATGGGATAAAGATCACTAACCGTTATGAGCAAACTAATATGATTAAGGTAAATTTCGCACACTTGTGGGATAAAGGTCACCTAACCACTTGTATGCTAAGTTTACATGTCTATACAAGTAGGATGACTTGATTTGGAAATCATGAACTTAGGGTCACCGAAGCATGATGAAAAAATAGGCGTTGATGGGATAATATGTCATGCAAAAGGATTGCATGATCCCATAACTTAGAAGTTGCAAAAGGATTGCAATTGTCATATAATGACTACCTAGCTAAACCAAATGACGGGATAAAGGTCACCTAACCGAAATTTGGTTTACCGTTGGATTCTAAAATTTAATAAATATTAATTGGATTTAAAGGGTATTGATTATTAAATTAAAATTGATACTTAAACAACTTTGTTAAATTTTGTAGATGGCCGCCAATAACAACAACATACAAAACGCACCTATTAACTTGAACAACCTATCGTTAAGGTCTCTCCTCGAGAAAGACAAACTCAACCATACGAACTTTATGGATTGGTTCCGCAATCTTAAGATTGTCCTCAAACTTGAGGATAAAGCATATGTGTTGGAAGACCCCATTCCCGATCAACCCGACGAGGATGATACGGAAGGCATGGCTTATTGGGATAAGTATTGCGCCGATTCAGTGCAAGTCGCATGCCTAATGCTTGGGACTATGATACCCGAACTCCAAAAGGATTTCGAGCATCATACTGCATACGACATGATCACGAAATTGAAGGAGATGTTCCTTCAACAAGCACGTGTCGAGCGCTTCGAGACCATTCGAGCGCTTCATGCATGTCGTATGGACGACTCCCAATCCGTTTCATCTTATGTCCTTAAGATGAAAAGCCTCATTGATCGCGCAAACCGTCTTAATCTCAACATATCTAATGAGCTAGCCACGGATCTTATCCTAAACTCCTTGTCAAAGAGGTTTGACCAATTTGTAATTAATTACAATATGAATGGGATGGATAAGACCATTAGCGAACTTCATGGCATGCTTAGGACGGAGGAAAATAGCATGGGTAAGAGGGCTTCACCCGTGCTAATGATCAATGATGGTGGGTCCAAAGGTAATAACACCTCTAAGCCAAAGGCAGCTAAGAGGAAAGGACCCGCCCATCAAGGCAAGGGAAAGGGGAGGATGGTTACCCCAACCAAAAACAAGAACAAGAAGTAAAAGGTTGCCGGACAAGCAAACCTCAAGGAAGACCCGTGCTTCGGTTGCGGTGAAATGGGTCACTGGAAACGGAACTGCCCGGTCTACCTTAAGGAGTTGAAGGAAAAGAGGGATGCGGGGCAAACCTCAGGTAATATATATATGGTATATATAGAGCTTAGTATTACTTCTTCTAATACATGGGTATTAGACACTGGATGTGGAACTCACATTTGCAATTCTTTGTAGGGGTTCAAACGAAGTAGCAAGCAAACGGGAACATCAAGTCTCTTTATGGGTAAGGGAGCCAAAGTGCAAGTTGTCATAACCCGTCCTTAACCATAAGAACGTGTTAGATAACGTATGATTTTATAGCGAGGTATTGACCTCTATATGCGACATTTTTAAAAGAACAACTGCATATATTTTACATTACAAACCATAATTCTTATTTTTGATACAAGCTTTAGACAATAAAAAGATGATTATCGTTTAGCGATAATCTTAGACTTACAAACTTTACATATGATGATAACAACACGATTTCTAGCATATTTTACAATACAAATCCTCGGATATGCAGTTTTGTTTTTGACACAAATATGAGTACGCAAGATCCTGCTTAAATTCAACATGTTGCAGCGGAAGCTTCTAATTATTACCTGAGAATAAACATGTTTAAAACGTCAACATAAAGTTGGTGAGATATAGGTTTAATGCCGGCAGCGATATAAATATAGACCACAAGATTTCATATATAAACATTTTAATAAAAATATTCTAAGTGATTGAGCACTTGGTAACCATACTTAACATTTAATCACGTCGCATATTCCCTTTATTATGAAATCTTACTACACCGTACCAAGTGTAGTCACAAAACGAAGTACTGTGCAACCGTTGAATACTGGTCGTCCAGTCCGGTTGGGGTTGTCAGGCCCGATAGATCTATCAACAGGATTCGCGTTTACAATTCCGCTGTAAATAGTAGTTACCAAGCTACAGGGAAGTATGCCAGTGGTACAACTCAACGTAGAATATATTTTTCAGTTACTTGTGTCCATATCGTAAAACATAAAATACATGTATTCTCATCCCGAAATACTTAGAGTTTAAAAGTGGGACTATATACTCACTTTTGTCTTGAAGATATGTAATTTCGACTTGGTCTCCGATTGATATCACGAACCTATCCATATATAATATATCAATACCTTTTCTTTTTTAAAACAATCGTCACATATATATACTTATTATACTTTTAATACTTCTAATAATTTCTTAGTCCGTAGTTAGCAGTCCGATGTTAGTAATTCAATTTTAATGGTTCATTTTTAGGTGTTTAATAAACCCCCAATGAAATAAATAAAACCCCCATCGTATATGTATTGGTCGAGATTAATCTTGACCCACGGTACCGGTGTTGTCAAATGACGTGTTGCGTACATAAAGTACCGGTGTTGTCAAATGACGTGTTGCGTACAATCATGGGATCTTATGATTAATCTTCTCGTATTGTTTACGGGTGATCCTGAACCATATAAAATTAAATTATGAGTACATATATATAAAATATCATGTTATTTTAGAAAGATGTGATTTTTTTAATTTTCTCCAATTATTTTCGTGGCTAAACTAGTCTTAGATATCCGATCTCGTTTTGGTCATAGTTTCTTCGTTACAACTCCGTTTTTGTTGGTTCAACTTGCCACTTCCTTGGATCGAGTCCCTCTTTAAGACTATGAACTGTAAATACCTTAGTTTGTATTCGAAATCACAGGTCATAGGTCAAACTTTAGTAAAACTTATGAAGTTAATCATTTTTGTTACAAAAATATCATTTAATGACCATTTTTCTAAAAACACTTATACTTTGAATTAAATCATGAAATTTTTATGTGTTAACATATTCATAAGAAATATCATTTTTCCAGAATATAAACCTCCAATTCAAAGTTCAAGATGGTTTTTAATTATCCAACCCCAAACAGCCCCCCGGTTGCACTCCGACGTTGTAAAAACAGTTTTTAAGGTGTTCTTTGAAAAACCAAGTTATACCTTGTTAAATTAGCATATATTTATGTTATATTACAGGTCTTGAAGTATTTTAAAAGTTAAGTTAGAAGGATCTATTTAGTTTGCAAACAAGTTTGAAAACATTCAAACTATGTTCTTGTTGTTAAAATTTTATACCACAAAATAAGATAGCTATATATATATGAATCGAATAAGGTTATGAACATAGTTACTACCTCAAGTTACTTGGACAAGATTGCTGTAAAAGAGGAGTAAAGACCTAGAACCAAAAGAGTGATGGAATTGGATGAAAGATTGGAAGTAAACTTGTATAGTTGGAAGAATTTTTGAAGTGTTCTTGAAAGGATTTTCTTATGATGTTTAAATGTTGTTTTTGAAGCTAGTTCATGATGAAAATTTGCTGGAGTGTTTAAGGGATTTTTTTTTCTTTCTTAAAAGAGTGTGTTTTAGTTAAAGGAAATGTGTAGTAAAATGAAAATGGAATGGAGTATAAATGGTGGTGTAAAAGGTGTATAAGTTTGTAATTTTGTGAAAAAATCTTTTAATCATGTGAATTTGTCATACTAGATAACAAAAGTAGTTACCTTATACATAAGGCATTGAACAAGGGCTGGTTGGTGGTGATTTGATGTGTATATACCAATAGTAAATACGTATAGAAGCTAGGTATGATACGAGTACATGTACTCTAGATATATGTATAGAAATTTTGTGAAAAATGGAATGAGAATTCAAATATAGCTATCTTTTGTGAATATACTTATATTGTTTTATGTATTTAAGTCTTTAAAAAGTGATTAAATACATTATATATACGATATATGTATAAACATTATAGGTTATAAGTATTTATATCAAATAACGTTACGTATGGTTATTGTTTTGAAAACTTAAGTTAGTAGTTTCAAAATATACTTATAACTTATTGTTATTAATACAAAATGAGGTATTAAAACATCCTTAGATCATGTTAAATATGTATATATACATATATATACACAAACGTATAATTATCATATATTGTATAGTTCGTGATATCATCAGTCAAACTAGACGGTCAATCGTTGTGTAAAACTCTCTTTGAAAACATAAGTCTCAACAATTTGGATTGCTTATCATGTTGGTAAGGTTTAATTTATGTAAATATTAATCTTATAAGTATAAATTGATCGAAAAAGTGCGGGTCATTACAGTACCTACCCGTTAAATAAATTTCGTCCCGAAATTTTAAAATTGTACCTATTTTGCGTCATCGAGAAACAAGTGTGGATACTTTTGTTTCATCTGATCCTCTCGTTCCCAAGTAAACTCAGGACCTCTTCGAGCATTCCAACGAACCTTAACGATCGGTATGTTACTCTGCTTGAGCTGTTTAACTTCACGGTCCATGATTTCGATTGGTTCTTCGACGAATTGTAGTTTCTCGTCGACATGGATTTCTTCAAGAGGAATGGTGAGATCTTCCTTTGCAAGACACTTCTTAAGGTTTGAGACGTGAAAGGTATTATGTACTCCGGCGAGTTGTTGAGGTAACTCGAGTCGATAAGCTACCGGTCCAATGCGTTCGATGATCTTGAACGGGCCTACGTACCTTGGGTTCAATTTACCCCTTTTGCCGAAACGTATTACACCTTTCCATGGTGACACTTTTAACAGAACCATGTCCTCAATCTGAAACTCTAATGGTTTCCTTCAGACATCGGCGTAGCTCTTTTGGCGACTACGGGCTGTTTTCAATCTCTCCTTGATTTGTACTATCTTCTTAGTCGTTTCGTGTATGATCTCGGGACCAGTTAATTGTCGATCTCCTACTTCATTCCAACAGATAGGAGATCTACACTTCCTCCCATACAGTGCTTCAAATGGCGCAGCTTTAATGCTCGCATAATAACTATTATTATACGAGAATTCTGCTAACGGTAAATACTTATCCCATCCGTTTCCAAAATCGATCACACATGCCCTGAGCATGTCTTCAAGAGTCTGAATTGTTCTTTCACTCTGCCCGTCGGTTTGCGGATGATATGCGGTGCTCATATCCAAACGAGTTCCTAGGGCCTCTTGTAGTGATTGCCAGAACTTTGAGGTAAATCTACTATCACGATCAGATATAATGGAAATAGGTATTCCATGCCTTGAAACAATTTCCTTTATATACAATTGTAATAGTTTCTCCATTCTATCCGTTTCCTTTATAGGCAAGAAATGTGCAGACTTGGTGAGACGATCAACAATCACCCAAATGGTGTCGTATCCCCAGGCAGTCTTTGGTAACTTCGTGATGAAATCCATGGTAATACCATCCCATTTCCATTCTAGGATTTCTGGTTGTTGAAGTAACCCTGACGGCTTCTGGTGTTCTGCTTTGACCTTGGAACAAGTTAAACACTCCCCAACATATGTTGCAACGTCTGTCTTTAAATTAGGCCACCAATAACGTGTCTTAAGATCTTGGTACATCTTTCCAACTCCAGGATGTATCGAGTATCTTGTCTTATGTGCCTCATTCAATATCAACTTCCTTAATCCACCCAACTTCGGTACCCAAATACGGTTTGCAAAATATCGAATTCCGTCTTCTCGTATAACGAGTTGCTTTTCATACTTCTTCATTATTTCATTTCTTATGTTTTCTTTAGTAAGTGCTTCTCGTTGAACTTCTTTGATTTGTGAGTTGAGATTCATACGAATTTTTATGTTCATCGCTCGTACTCGAATTGGTTCTCGTTCCTTTCTGCTTAGTGCGTCAGCCACCACATTCGCTTTCCCTGGATGATAACGAATTTCACAATCATAGTCGTTTATTAACTCGACCCACCTACGTTGCCTCATGTTCAGCTGTTTCTGATCAAAAATATGTTGAAGACTTTTATGATCAGTAAACACAGTGCATTTAACCCCATACAAGTAGTGTCTCCATATCTTTAATGCAAACACGACTGCTCCCAGTTCTAGATCATGCGTCGTATAATTCCGCTCGTGAATCTTCAATTGTCGGGATGCGTATGCAATAACTTTCTTCCGTTGCAAAAGAACGCAACCAAAACCTTGTCGCGAAGCGTCACAATATATTTCAAAATCATCGTTCCCTTCTGGTAACGATAAAATGGGCGCCGTAGTTAACTTCTTCTTTAGTAATTGAAATGCACTCTCCTGCTCAGAGGTCCATTCATATTTCTTCCCTTTTTGCGTTAACGCTGTCAACGGCTTAGCTATTCGGGAAAAATCTTGAATAAACCTTCTATAATAACCAGCTAAACCCAAAAATTGGCGTATCTGCATTGGTGTTTTAGGAGTCTCCCATTTTTCAATGGCCTCAATTTTAGCTGGATCAACCTGAATTCCTTTGCTACTAACAACGTGACCAAGAAATTGCACTTCTTTCAACCAGAAAGCACACTTAGAAAATTTAGCGTATAGCTGTTCTTTTCTCAACAACTCTAATATTAACCTTAAATGCTGCTCATGCTCTTGCTCACTCTTGGAATAGATAAGAATGTCATCAATGAAAACAATAACAAACTTATCTAAATATGGACTACAAACTCGATTCATGAGGTCCATGAATACAGCTGGCGCATTCGTCAATCCAAACGGCATGACCAAAAATTCGTAATGACCGTAACGTGTCCGAAAAGCAGTTTTCGGTATATCTTCTTCTTTGACGCGTAATTGATGATAGCCCGATCTTAGGTCAATTTTCGAGTACACACATGATCCTTGGAGTTGATCAAATAAGTCGTCAATTCTCGGTAGTGGATACCGATTTTTGATAGTTAACTTATTTAATTCACGATAATCTATACACATCCTAAAAGATCCATCTTTCTTTTTAACAAATAGAATCGGAGCTCCCCATGGTGAAGTACTTGGTCGTATGAATCCACGATCTAGTAATTCTTTTAACTGACTCTGAAGTTCTTTTAACTCGGACGGTGCAAGTCTATATGGAGCACGGGCAACTGGTGCAGCTCCTGGTACTAAATCTATTTGAAATTCTACAGATCTAAATGGAGGTAATCCCGGCAACTCTTCCGGAAAAACTTCAGGAAAATCTCTTGCCACAGGCACGTCGTTGATGCACTTCTCTTTTTATTTCTTTTCGACTTTATTAACATGTGCTAGAATAGCATAACATCCCTTTTCTAAACACTTCTTGGCTTTCAAACAGCTAATGAGTTTTAGCTTTGAGTTACCCTTCTCTCCATAAATCATCACCGGCATTTTATCCTTACAAGGAATGCGAATTGCCTTCTTGGCACACACAACTTCAGCTCCTACTTTGGACATCCAGTCCATGCCGACTATTACATCAAAACTTCCTAATTCTACGGGTATCAAGTCAATTTTAAACGTTTCTCCGGCTAAATTTATTTTACAATCACGACAAATTTTATCGGCTTTAATTAGTTTACCATTAGCTAACTCAATCATGTACTTAGCATCTAGAGGTAATGATGAACAATTCAATTTAGCGTAAAAGCCTCTACTCACGTAAATTCTATCGGCACCAGTATCAAATATAATAGATGCGGATAAGTTATTAATGGTAAACGTACCCGTAACAAGCTCCGGGTCTTCACACGCCTCTCTAGCATTAATAACAAATGCTCTTCCACGTGCAGATCCATTATTCTTCTCTGGATTCGGACACTGGCTCTTATAGTGACCTTGTTTTCCACACCCATAACAAGTAATGGTAGCCAAAGCAGTTCTATTTGCATTGGTGGCAGGAGTCTTGGTACCATTTGTATTTGTAACGAGAGCCCTACAATCTTCAGCAAGATGACCCTTTCGATTACATTTGTTGCATACCACATTACAGTAGCCAGAGTGATGTTTGTGGCATCGGTTACATAAAGGATTTTGTCCTTTGTAACCAAAGCTTAAACCACTACCCGCACCTTGCGTGATTTCTTGTTTCTTAAAAGATTGTTGTTGGTTACCTCGATCATAATTTCCATTCCACTTTCTTTTGTTACCTGATACCTTCACATTAGTATTGGATACTTTCTTATCCATAATGACCTGATCCATTAGCTCGTTTGCCATGGTTATAGCTTCATGAATTGTCTTAGGTTTCGATGCTGTAACATTTGCCTTGACCTTTTTGGGCAAACCATCTTTGTACATTTCAATCTTCCGTTCTTCGGTTGGAACCAATTCAGGACATAGCAAAACTAATTCCATGAATCGCTGATTTTAGTTGGTGATTTCAGTACCAACAACCTTCAGGCTTCGTAATTCATCTTCCAACTTCCTAACCTCGTTCCTTGGACAATACTCGTTGATTAACATTATTTTGAATTCTTCCCATGGAGTATCATAAGCTACATCTCCTCCTACAGCCTTCACATAATTTTTCCACCACGTGAGTGCACTATCTTGTAAAGTGCACGATGCATACTTGGTCATGTCCTTTTCAACACAACCACTGATTTTAAACACAGTCTCCATCTTTTCTATCCACCGGGTTAAACCGATCGGTCCTTCCGTTCCACTGAATGATGAGGGCTTGCAAGCTTGAAAAGTTTTGTAGGTGCATCCTACACGAGGATTTGGGTTAACTGCAGCAGCTCTTGCAGCCTCGACCCATAACATTCTGTCGTTCACTCACTAATTGATGAGTTCCTGGATTTCTTGTTCCGTCATTCGGTTCAATCGCGCCATAATCTTCAATAAGAATGAGAAAAAAAAATAATTATTCACATGGAATATTATAGATGTAGTATGTATTTACAGTACATCGTAGCTTATTAATAATATGAACCAGTTATTATTATAAAAGCCTTTTCTTCTTATTAGCATTTTATAATTATATCTAGGGTAGTACCTACCCGTTAAAGTTCATACTTAATAGCTTAGTGCGAAAATCAATTACTACCACCCAAATAATACTTAACCATGGAAAATTATTGCATTTCACACTTCACTATTTTACATATGCTTATCTTACATCGAACATTAAGCAAACCACACTAATAATATTATACAAAACATTATATGATCCCATGGTTTAATACGGCAGCGCATCGTTTGGTCTATTTTCTAGGACGTTTAGATTCAAGGAATCGCTTAACGCTTATCCTGGCTGTCTGCCTATATTTTGGCTGTGGGACTGAAGAACTGGATGCCGGGATAGAACGAATAGGAATAGCGGGAATAGGGGTGCTAGTGTCTAGTGGAGTTGGTGCCACATCATCCTTACTAAACTCGGGATTTGAATTTTCTAATTCATTAGCCTTTCGTTTCTTTCCTAGTTCGAACTTGTCTTTCGTAATTTCCTGTATTTCTTCCTCGGGTTCACTTTCCTCCTCGGGTTCACTTTCCTCCTCGGGTTCACTTTCCGGGTTTCCTATAGTTGGTTCATCTGGAATTTGTGAGTCTTCCCCAAAGATATCATTTTCGTCATCGGATAGGTTAATGGTTTTTACATATAAATTTTAACCAACAATGATAAGCAATGGTTTTTAAATCAGACCCGGTCAAAGTCCAGACTTACTAATGTATCCTAACGACTTATCGGTTAGACACACTAATGCAAACCTGGTTCGCTAAGACCACTGCTCTGATACCACATGTCATAACCCGTCCTTAACCATAAGAACGTGTTAGATAACGTATGATTTCATAGCGAGGTATTGACCTCTATATGCAACATTTTTAAAAGAACAACTGCATATATTTTACATTACAAACCATAATTCTTATTTTTGATACAAGCTTTAGACAATAAAAAGATGATTATCGTTTAGCGATAATCTTAGACTTACAAACTTTACATATGATGATAACAACACGATTTCTAGCATATTTTACAATACAAATCCTCGGATATGCAGTTTTGTTTTTGACACAAATATGAGTACGCAAGATCCTGCTTAAATTCAACATGTTGCAGCGGAAGCTTCTAATTATTACCTGAGAATAAACATGTTTAAAACGTCAACATAAAGTTGGTGAGATATAGGTTTAATGTCGGCAGCGATATAAATATAGACCACAAGATTTCATATATAAACATTTTAATAAAAATATTCTAAGTGATTGAGCACTTGGTAACCATACTTAACATTTAATCACGTCGCATATTCCCTTTATTATGAAATCTTACTACACCGTACCAAGTGTAGTCACGAAACGAAGTACTGTGCAACCGTTGAATACTGGTCGTCCAGTCCGGTTGGGGTTGTCAGGCCCGATAGATCTATCAACAGGATTCGCGTTTACAATTCCGCTGTAAATAGTAGTTACCAAGCTACAGGGAAGTATGCCAGTGGTACAACTCAACGTAGAATATATTTTTCAGTTACTTGTGTCCATATCGTAAAACATAAAATACATGTATTCTCATCCCGAAATACTTAGAGTTTAAAAGTGGGACTATATACTCACTTTTGTCTTGAAGATATGTAATTTCGACTTGGTCTCCGATTGATATCACGAACCTATCCATATATAATATATCAATACCTTTTCTTTTTTAAAACAATCGTCACATATATATACTTATTATACTTTTAATACTTTTAATAATTTCTTAGTCCGTAGTTAGCAGTCCGATGTTAGTAATTCAATTTTAATGGTTCATTTTTAGGTGTTTAATAAACCCCCAATGAAATAAATAAAACCCCCATCGTATATGTATTGGTCGAGATTAATCTTGACCCACGGTACCGGTGTTGTCAAATGACGTGTTGCGTACATAAAGTACCGGTGTTGTCAAATGACGTGTTGCGTACAATCATGGGATCTTATGATTAATCTTCTCGTATTGTTTACGGGTGATCCTGAACCATATAAAATTAAATTATGAGTACATATATATAAAATATCATGTTATTTTAGAAAGATGTGATTTTTTTAATTTTCTCCAATTATTTTCGTGGCTAAACTAGTCTTAGATATCCGATCTCGTTTTGGTCATAGTTTCTTCGTTACAACTCCGTTTTCGTTGGTTCAACTTGCCACTTCCTTAGATCGAGTCCCTATTTAAGACTATGAACTGTAAATACCTTAGTTTGTATTCGAAATCATAGGTCATAGGTCAAACTTTAGTAAAACTTATGAAGTTAATCATTTTTGTTACAAAAATATCATTTAATGACCATTTTTCTAAAAACACTTATACTTTGAATTAAATCATGAAATTTTTATGTGTTAACATATTCATAAGAAATATCATTTTTCCAGAATATAAACCTCCAATTCAAAGTTCAAGATGGTTTTTAATTATCCAACCCCAAACAGCCCCCCGGTTGCTCTCCGACGTCGTAAAAACAGTTTTTAAGGTGTTATTTGAAAAACCAAGTTATACCTTGTTAAATTAGCATATATTTATGTTATATTACAGGTCTTGAAGTATTTTAAAAGTTAAGTTAGAAGGATCTATTTAGTTTGCAAACAAGTTTGAAAACATTCAAACTATGTTCTTGTTGTTAAAATTTTATACCACAAAATAAGATAGCTATATATATATATGAATCGAATAAGGTTATGAACATAGTTACTACCTCAAGTTACTTGGACAAGATTGCTGTAAAATAGGAGTAAAGACCTAGAACCAAAAGAGTGATGGAATTGGATGAAAGATTGGAAGTAAACTTGTATAGTTGGAAGAATTTTTGAAGTGTTCTTGAAAGGATTTTCTTATGATGTTTAAATGTTGTTTTTGAAGCTAGTTCATGATGAAAATTTGCTGGAGTGTTTAAGGGATTTTTTTTTCTTTCTTAAAAGAGTGTGTTTTAGTTAAAGGAAATGTGTAGTAAAATGAAAATGGAATGGAGTATAAATGGTGGTGTAAAAGGTGTATAAGTTTGTAATTTTGTGAAAAAAATCTTTTAATCATGTGAAATTGTCATACTAGATAACAAAAGTAGTTACCTTATACATAAGGCATTGAACAAGGGCTGGTTGGTGGTGATTTGATGTGTATATACCAATAGTAAATACGTATAGAAGCTAGGTATGATACGAGTACATGTACTCTAGATATACGTATAGAAATTTTGTGAAAAATGGAATGAGAATTCAAATATAGCTATCTTTTATGAATATACTTATATTGTTTTATGTATTTAAGTCTTTAAAAAGTGATTAAATACATTATATATACGATATATGTATAAACATTATAGGTTATAAGTATTTATATCAAATAACGTTACGTATGGTTATTGTTTTGAAAACTTAAGTTAGTAGTTTCAAAATATACTTATAACTTATTGTTATTAATACAAAATGAGGTATTAAAACATCCTTAGATCATGTTAAATATGTATATATACATATATATACACAAACGTATAATTATCATATATTGTATAGTTCGTGATATCATCGGTCAAACTAGACGGTCAATCGTTGTGTAAAACTCTCTTTGAAAACATAAGTCTCAACAATTTGGATTGCTTATCATGTTGGTAAGGTTTAATTTATGTAAATATTAATCTTATAAGTATAAATTGATCGAAAAAGTGCGGGTCATTACACAAGTGAAGGCTCAAGGAGACTTTGTATTAAAGCTTCCAAGTGGTTTGGAACTTATTTTGAACAATGTTTTGTATGCACCGGATTTATGTCGAATCATTATTTCAGTTTCCCGTTTAAAACAATGTGGTTTTTATCTTAATTTTGTTAATGATGATATCCACGTTTATTTAGATAATGTATTCTATTTTAAGGCTTCGCCTTCAAATGGAATTTATGAATTGGTTCATGATGACACATCATCTAGTAGCTCAATATACCATACTAGCACCAAGAAACTCAAAAGGGATTTGAGTGATTCCTACTTATGGCATTGTCGCCTTGGTCACATAAACAAGAACCGAATGCGTACACTTCAAAAGAATGGACTCTTGAAATCAAATGAGATGGACTCGTTTGATGTATGTGAATCTTGTTTACAAGGCAAAATGACTAAAGCACCTTTCAAAGGGACCTATGAAAGGGCTAAGGACTTATTGGGATTAATACATTCGGATGTATATGGACCCTTTAAGCCCATAGCTAGGAATGGTGAAAGATACTTCGTTACTTTCATTGATGACTTCAGTCATTTTGGATATGTCTACTTGTTAAGACATAAGGACGAAACTTTTGAAGCATTCAAAGAATATCAAAGCGAAGTACAAAATCAACTCAATAAGACAATCAAGGTACTTCGTACCGATAGAGGAGGTGAATACCTAAGCGATGCTTTCCAAGATCATCTTAGAAGTTGCGGGATTATCTCGCAACTTACTCCACCCGGGACACCACAACTTAATGGTGTGTCCGAAAGGAGGAACCGAACCCTAATGGATATGGTTCGATCTATAATGGCTAGAAGCTCGTTACCTCTATCATTCTGGGGTTATTGTCTATGCTCCGCGGCTCGTATTTTAAATATGGCCCCAACCAAGAAAGTGGAACGAACACCTCATGAGATGTGGTTTGGAAAACCTCCATCTCTATCATACTTAAAGGTTTGGGGATGTGAAGCTTATCCTAAGCGTTACGTCCCTAATAATTTGAATGCTCGATCCACAAAGTGTATCTTCATAGGATATCCCAAGGATGATATGGGATACTATTTCTATGATCCAACCGAGCAAAATGTATTTGTTGCTCGAAAGGCTGAATTCCTTGAAACTAAGTTCCTAATGGAAGGAAATAGTGAAAGGAAGATAGATCTTGAAGAGGTTCAAGATCAAGTAGATGATACACAATTGGTTGACACTAGCACTCAACATGAAAATGTTGAGAATGATCAAATGGATGATCAAAATACACGAGACGTTCGCAGATTTGGTAGGATTAGTAATTCTCCTGAGAGATATGGGTTTCTCATGGATGGTTGCTATGTGGTTGATTTGGATGAACCAACAAACTACCAAGATGCTTTATCAAGGACTGATAAAGATAAATGGCAGGAAGCTATGAACGCTGAGATGCAATCCATGTATGACAACCAAGTTTGGGAACTTGTTGCACAACCTGCTGGCTCGAGGCTAGTTGATTGTAAATAGCTTTTCAAAATGAAAACCGACATACATGGGAACTTGGATACATATAAAGCTAGACTTGTAGCAAAAGGTTTCACTCAAACTCAAGGGGTTGACTATGATGAAACTTTTTCGCCTGTGGCAATGCTAAAGTCTATTAGGATATTACTTGCCATTGCTGCTCATTATGATTATGAAATATGGCAAATGGATGTCAAGACCACTTTCCTAAATGGACATCTTGAGGAAGATGTCTATATGGTTCAGCCTGAAGGTTTTGTTGATCCGAAATATCCTAAAAAGGTATGCAAGTTAAAGAAGTCAATCTACGGATTGAAACAAGCATCTAGAATGTGGAATCATCGTTTTAATGAGGAGGCCAAGAAATTTGGCTTCATTAAAAATGGTGATGAAGCTTGTGTATACAAGAAAGCTAGTGGGAGCACTATCATGTTCCTTGTACTATATGTGGATGATATATTGTTATTTGGAGATGATATTCCGGCAATGCAAGAAGTTAAAACTTGGCTAAGTGAATGTTTCTCCATTAAGGATCTTGGAGAAGCACAATACGTTTTGGGGATTGGGATCTACAGGAATAGATCCAAGAAACTGATAGGTTTGAATCAAAGTGCATACATTGAAAAAATCTTGAAAAGGTTCAAGATGGAGAACTCTAAGAAAGGTTTGGTACCTATTCAAAGAGGAACGCTCCTTAGTTCATCTCAGTGCCCCACCACGAAAGATGAACAGGAGAGAATGAAGAAAGTCCCATATGCGTCTGCCATTGGGTCTATCATGTATGCAATGATATGCACTAGACCGGATGTGTCATGCGCTCTTAGCCTGACAAGTAGATACCAGAATAACCCAGGAAATAGTCATTGGATTGCTGTTAAAAGTATATTGAAATACCTTAGGAGGACTAAGGATATGTTTCTGATATATGGGTCTGGTGAGGAGGAACTCGCTGTAAAAGGTTACGTGGATGCGAGCTTCCAAACTGATCGAGATGATTCTCGATCACAATCCGGCTATGTCTTCACATTAAATGGAGGTGCGGTCTCTTGGAAGAGTTCAAAACAGGATGTTGTTGCTCTATCCACTACAGAGTCGGAGTACATCGCTGCATCATTGGCAGCTCAGGAAGCTGCATGGATGAAGAAATTCATCGACGACTTAGGAGTAGTCCCTTCCATTCAGGACCCTCTTGAGATCTTTTGTGACAACGAGGGTGCGATTGCTCAAATCAAGGAACCTCGTGCTCACCAAAAGACCCGTCACATTGAGCGGAGATTCAACTATATAAGGGATGAAGTTGAAAAGGGAAAGATATGTATTCGCAAAGTTCACACAGATCTTAATATAGCGGATCCTCTCACGAAGCTCTTACATGGATCAAAACATGCAGGACATGTTTGTGCATTAGGGCTTCGATATTCTAGTGATTGGTCATGATCTGTTTTAAGTATTGTAACGGAACGAAATTGTTCAAACTCATTAATATAATTATGGTATTAATTTATTTTGAGTTATGTTCCTATTTTGCATATTTTATCCATGAATAAGTAATTATTCTAAATTCCGTAGTCGATCACATTTGTGGGAGCAAATGTGAGGTTTAGACTATTATGAACTTGGATTGGTATACATTCACGGGATGAATGTGGGGCAAGGTTGCAACCAAGGTTCATAGATATTTGTTGGATACAAATATTGGAAGACCCGCTCTCAAGATTTACTAAATGGAGCCTTTGTGGTTGATCACATGTAATCTTGAGTAAAGGCGAATATCATTGTATCCTCTGACCTGAGATACGTATTGGGTTCGGATATTTACCAGGTATTGTGCCTAGATTCTTTCCTTCGCTATTCTGAAATATGGTAGTTCATAAGGAAGAGCTCAGGTATAATGCAAGGTATGTATTTAGGACATATGTAGTCAAGATGGAATTTGTCCCTCTTATTCGTTGAGAGTCAGATGTTTAAGGCCTGATAAAGTTAAATCTAGAAGAGAGTGATCACTCTGTGTCTCTTGGATTTAACATGACATCTAGGACGAAAGGATACTATGAAAGATTTACCTATTCATATTCGAGATGGGAACTCGAAAGGGATGATGTTATTGAATGGCACAAAGTCATAACATATTGGGGGTGATGGACGGTCGTTAGGTGGTATCCATCACTTGCATTAATTCATATGTTTCTCGTGCAAGTGGGAGATTGAAGGTTTTTCGTATGCCCAAGAGACATATTAAATTAATGTGGCTAATATGTTATGATCCAAGTCGGGTCATACCCAATAACAAGCTTGCCGACACCTTAATTATATTTAATCTTAATGAATGGATCATTAAATAAATACGCGACACTTGGATTTTAGAAAAATCAGTTTTTCAAAATGTTATCACTTGAGATAAATTATTTGGATAATTTATATATAATTGAGATAAATTATTTGGATAATTTATATATAATTGTTTATAAGTTTAAATGATTATATTGTGTTATATTTTATAAAAGGGTTTATAAAATATAAAAGTAACATAAAAATATATACATGTTTTATATATATATCTAGTTTATATATATGTATAAATACATTGTTATATAATATAGATAGTGCAGAATTTGTGACTCCAAGACTCACAAGCATGCCTTGTTAATGTTTACTTTTAATAACACACAAGTGCCAAGGTGCATGCTAATGTATTAACCAAGGCCTTGACTCAAGAGAGAGATAATAACACACATAAAATAGGCTTCAAAATTCTGGTTCTGCTGTCTATTTGGCCGAACTGTTTTGAAGTAAAAGGGGGTTCCTTTGCTTGCTATTTTATCACATTCAAGTGTTCTAAATCCTAACTAGATACAAAGGGTGTGTTGGTGATCAAAGCTTGTGGGTATTTCAAACTTGAGGCTTCAAGTTAGAGGCTCTAAATCCATCATCTTCAAACTTGAGGCTTCAAGTTAGAGGCTCTAAATCCATCATCTTCATCATCACTTTGCTGTCCAAAACAGCCCTCAATCTATATTGAGGAGGTATTATTCCTTGTTCCTTCTCTTTAGTTTGTAAGTATAGCTTCAAGACTTGATGTCTTCATGGAATTCAATTTAAGTGGTTTAACATATTAACATGCTTTCTTAATAACATGCTTCCACTTTCTTAACTCTAAATGAATTGGTTTCATGAATATGTTTATTTAAAGAACTTGTTGAAATGTTGAATTCCATCAAAAACAACTGCGCCTAATTCCAAATCATGCGTCGTATAATTTTGTTCGTGAATCTTCAATTGTCTAGATGCATAAGCAATCACCTTCGTTCGTTGCATTAATGCACAACCGAGACCTTGCTTTGATGCATCACAATAAATCACAAAATCATCATTCCCTTCAGGCAATGACAATATAGGTGCCGTAGTTAGCTTTTTCTTCAATAACTGAAACGCTTTCTCTTGTTCATCATTCCATTCAAATTTCTTCCCTTTATGCGTTAATACAGTCAAGGGTTTTGCTATTCTGGAAAAGTCTTGGATGAACCTTCTGTAGTAACCAGCTAGTCCTAAAAACTGGCGTATGTGTTTCGGAGTTTTCGGGGTTTCCCACTTTTCAACAGTTTCTATCTTTGCCGGATCCACCTTAATACCTTTTTTGTTCACTATGTGACCGAGGAATTGAACTTCTTCCAACCAAAATGCACACTTTGAAAACTTAGCGTACAATTCTTCCTTCCTCAATACTTCTAACACCTTTCTCAAATGTTCACCGTGTTCTTGGTCATTCTTTGAGTAAATAAGTATGTCATCAATGAAAACAATGACAAACTTGTCAAGGTATGGTCCACACACTCGGTTCATAAGGTCCATGAACACAGCTGGTGCATTAGTTAAACCAAATGGCATGACCATAAACTCGTAATGACCGTAACGTGTTCTGAAAGCAGTCTTTGGAATATCATCTTCTTTCACCCGCATTTGATGATACCCGGAACGTAAGTCAATCTTTGAATAAACAGACGAGCCTTGTAGTTGATCAAATAAGTCATCGATTCTCGGTAGTGGGTAGCGGTTCTTGATGGTAAGTTTATTCAACTCTCGGTAGTCGATACACAACCTGAATGTACCATCTTTCTTCTTGACAAACAAAACAGGAGCTCCCCACGGTGATGTGCTTGGTCGAATGAAACCATGCTCTAAAAGTTCTTGTAATTGGCTTTGCAGTTCTTTCATCTCGCTGGGTGCGAGTCTGTAAGGAGCACGAGCTATTGGTGCAGCTCCTGGTACAAGATGTATTTGAAATTCAACGGATCGATGTGGGGGTAATCCCGGTAATTCTTTCGGAAATACATCGGGAAATTCTTTTGCGACGGGAACATCATTGATGCTCTTTTCTTCAGTTTGTACTTTCTCGACGTGTGCTAGAACAGCATAGCAACCTTTTCTTATTAGTTTTTGTGCCTTCAAATTACTAATAAGATATAGCTTCGTGTTTCCCTTTTCTCCGTACACCATTAAGGGTTTTCCTTTTTCTCGTATAATGCGAATTGCATTTTTGTAACAAACGATCTCTGCTTTCACTTCTTTCAACCAGTCCATACCGATTATCACATCAAAACTCCCTAACTCTACTGGTATCAAGTCAATCTTAAATGTTTCGCTAACCAGTTTAATTTCTCGATTCCGACATATATTATCTGCTGAAATTAATTTACCATTTGCTAATTCGAGTAAAAATTTACTATCCAAAGGCGTCAATGGACAACTTAATTTAGCACAAAAATCTCTACTCATATAGCTTCTATCCGCACCCGAATCAAATAAAACGTAAGCAGATTTATTGTCAATAAGAAATGTACCCGTAACAAGCTCCGAGTCTTCCTGTGCCTCTGCCCCATTAATATTGAAAACTCTTCCGCGGCCTTGTCCATTCGTGTTCTCCTGGTTCGGGAAATTTCTAATAATGTGGCCCGGTTTTCCACATTTATAACAAACTACATTGGCATAACTTGCTCCGACACTACTTGCTCTGCCATTACTTGTTCCAACACCATTTGTTCCTTTCGTTCTATTAACCCCTGGTCCGTAGACTTCACACTTCGCCGCGCTATTTGGTGCAGAACCCCGAGTGATACTTTTCACACCTTTGGCATAGCTGCTTCTGATTGTTGTTGTTGTTGTTGTTGCGGTTATTATTGTTGTTGGGATGATTGTTGTAGTTGCTGTTGTTGTTGTTGTTGTTGTTGGGCCGTTTGTTGTAGTTGCAATTGATGTTGCGATTGTTGGGATAATTGTTGCGATTATTGTTGTAATTGCTGTTGTTGTTGTATTGGTGATTCTTATCACCGTTTTCCTCCCACTTTCTTTTGACTTGCTTTACATTGGCCTCTTCAGCAGTCTGTTCTTTAATTCTTTCTTCAATCTGGTTCACTAGTTTGTGAGCCATTCTACATGCCTGTTGTATGGAGGCAGGCTCGTGTGAACTTATATCTTCTTGGATTCTCTCCGGTAATCCTTTCACAAACGCGTCGATCTTCTCTTCCTCATCTTCGAATGCTCCCGGACACAATAGGCACAATTCTGTGAATCGTCTTTCGTACGTGGTAATATCAAATCCTTGGGTTCGTAACCCTCTAAGTTCTGTCTTGAGCTTATTAACCTCGGTTCTGGGACGGTACTTCTCGTTCATCAAGTGCTTGAATGCTGACCACGGTAGTGCGTACGCATCGTCTTGTCCCACTTGCTCTAGATAGGTATTCCACCATGTTAACGCAGAACCTGTGAAGGTATGCGTAGCGTACTTCACTTTGTCCTCTTCAGTACACTTACTTATGGCAAACACCGATTCGACCTTCTCGGTCCACCGTTTCAATCCGATCGGTCCTTCGGTTCCATCAAATTCCAAAGGTTTGCAGGCAGTGAATTCTTTGTAGGTGCATCCTACACGATTTCCTGTACTGCCAGATCCAAGGTTATTGTTGGTATGTAGCGCAGCCTGTACTGCGGCTATGTTTGAAGCTAGAAAAGTACGGAATTCCTCTTCATTCATATTCACGGTGTGTCGAGTAGTCGGTGCCATTTCCTTCAAAATAGTCAAATGGAACAAGTTAATCATACAGAATATTAAGAGTAGTTAATAGTATTTCGTAGCATAATATGAACTCATTTATAAAAGCTTTTTCTTCATATTAGCGTTTTATAAGTTTAAATTCGGGTAGTACCTACCCGTTAAGTTCATACTTAGTAGCTAATATACAATTCAACTACTACAATTCTATATGAAAAACTGATTGTAATAATATTTCGCGTTCAAACTTTTATACAATATTTTACAAACTTACAATACCGCTTATTTTACATAAAGCATGAAATATAGCACATAATAACTTTGATACAAGATAGTTGTGAAGATAATTCTAGCTAGTACACAAGTCGTTCAGCAAAGGCAATAAAGACACGTAATTCATACGTCCAGAAACAAGTCATGCATTCTGGTTTTACTAGGACTACTTCCCATCCTTGGTCTTGTGGAACATAACCGTTATGGCCGTTAATAAGACAGCGTGTTGTAACGTCGTCAAAGGGACGAGGGTTACGTAATGACCAACAGTCTCGTAATAACCTAAAAACCTCATTTCTTACCCCAATTACCGACTCCGTCACTTATGGGAACGTTTTATTTAATAGTTGTAGCCCGATGTTCTTGTTCTCACTTTGGTGAGAAGCGAACATTACTAACCCGTAAGCATAACATGCTTCTTTATGTTGCATGTTAGCCGCTTTTTCTAAATCACGAAGTCCTATATTCGGATATACTGAGTCAAAATAATTTCTTAACCCGTTGCGTAAAATAGCATTTGGGTTCCCCGCAATATATGCGTCAAAGTAAACACATCGTAACTTATGGATTTCCCAATGTGATATCCCCCATCTTTCGAACGAAATCCTTTTATAAACCAAGGCATTCTTGGAACGTTCTTCGAATGTCTTACAAACTGATCTCGCCTTAAATAGTTGTGCCGAAGAATTCTGACCGACTCTAGACAAGATTTCATCAATCATGTCTCCGGGTAGGTCTCTTAAAATATTGGGTTGTCTATCCATTTTGTGTTTTTATACTGTAAAATAGACAAGAGTTAGATTCATAAAAAAAAAAAATACTTATTAATACAAGCAATTTTTACATATATCATAAAGCATAAGCACACTATATTACATATATTACACCACTCGAATACAACTATCTTATTCCGACTCGCTCGTTTCTTCTTGTTCGGTTTTGGTTCGTTTTGCCAAGTTTCTAGGGATATATGATGTTCCCCTAATACGAGCCGTCGTTGTCCACATTGGTTTAGAAAAACCTGGTGGTTTAGAGGTTCCCGGGTCATTGTTACAACTTAAGGACTTCGGGGGTTGACGATACATATAAAGTTCATCGGGGTTGGAATTAGATTTCTCTATTTTTATGCCCTTTCCCTTATTATTTTCTTTTGCCTTTTTAAATTCAGTTGGGGTAATTTCTATAACATCATCGGAATTCTCGTCGGAATCCGATTCATCGGAGAATTGGTAATCCTCCCAATATTTTGCTTCCTTGGCGGAAACACCATTGACCATAATTAACCTTGGTCGGTTGGTTGAGGATTCTCTTTTACTTAACCGTTTTATTATTTCCCCCACCGGTTCTATTTCTTCTTCCGGTTCCGATTCTTCTTCCGGTTCCGACTCTTCTTCCGGTTCCTCTTCGGGAACTTGTGAATCAGTCCACGAATCATTCCAATTTACATTTGACTCTTCATTATTATTAGGTGAGTCAATGGGACTTGTTCTAGAGGTAGACATCTATCACATAATATCAAACACGTTAAGAGATTAATATATCACATAATATTCATATGTTAAAAATATATAGTTTCCAACAAAAATGTTAAGCAATCATTTTTAAAGAAAACACGGTCGAAGTTCAGACTCACTAATGCATCCTAACAAACTCGATAAGACACACTAATGCAAATTTTCTGGTTCTCTAAGACCAACGCTCGGATACCAACTGAAATGTCCCGTTCTTATTGATTAAAAACGTTCCATATTAATTGATTTCGTTGCGAGGTTTTGACCTCTATATGAGACGTTTTTCAAAGACTGCATTCATTTTTAAAACAAACCATAACCTTTATTTCATAAATAAAGGTTTAAAAAGCTTTATGTAGATTATCAAATAATGATAATCTAAAATATCATGTTTACACACGACCATTACATAATGGTTTACAATACAAATATGTTACATCGAAATCAATTTCTTGAATGCAGTTTTTACACAATATCATACAAACATGGACTCCAAATCTTGTCCTTATTTTAGTATGCAACAGCGGAAGCTCTTAGTATTCACCTGAGAATAAACATGCTTTAAACGTCAACAAAAATGTTGGTGAGTTATAGGTTTAACCTATATATATCAAATCGTAACAATAGATCACAAGATTTCATATTTCAATACACATCCCATACATAGAGATAAAAATCATTCATATGGTGAACACCTGGTAACCGACATTAACAAGATGCATATATAAGAATATCCCCATCATTCCGGGACACCCTTCGGATATGATATAAATTTTGAAGTACTAAAGCATCCGGTACTTTGGATGGGGTTTGTTAAGCCCAATAGATCTATCTTTAGGATTCGCGTCAATTAGGGTGTCTGTTCCCTAATTCTTAGATTACCAGACTTAATAAAAAGGGGCATATTCGATTTCGATAATTCAACCATAGAATGTAGTTTCACGTACTTGTGTCTATTTTGTAAATCATTTATAAAACCTACATGTATTCTCATCCCAAAAATATTAGATTTTAAAAGTGGGACTATAACTCACTTTCACAGATTTTTACTTCGTCGGGAAGTAAGACTTGGCCACTGGTTGATTCACGAACCTATAACAATATATACATATATATCAAAGTATGTTTAAAATATATTTACAACACTTTTAATATATTTTGATGTTTTAAGTTTATTAAGTCAGCTGTCCTCGTTAGTAACCTACAACTAATTGTCCACAGTTAGATGTACAGAAATAAATCGATAAATATTATCTTGAATCAATCCACGACCCAGTGTATACGTATCTCAGTATTGATCACAACTCAAACTATATATATTTTGGAATCAACCTCAACCCTGTATAGCTAACTCCAACATTCACATATAGAGTGTCTATGGTTGTTCCGAAATATATATAGATGTGTCGACATGATAGGTCGAAATATTGTATACGTGTCTATGGTATCTCAAGATTACATAATATACAATACAAGTTGATTAAGTTATGGTTGGAATAGATTTGTTACCAATTTTCACGTAGCTAAAATGAGAAAAATTATCCAATCTTGTTTTACCCATAACTTCTTCATTTTAAATCCGTTTTGAGTGAATCAAATTGCTATGGTTTCATATTGAACTCTATTTTATGAATCTAAATAGAAAAGTATAGGTTTATAGTCCGAAAAATAAGTTACAAGTCGTTTTTGTAAAGGTAGTCATTTCAGTCGAAAGAACGACGTTTAGATGACCATTTTAGAAAACATACTTCCACTTTGAGTTTAACCATAATTTTTGGATATAGTTTCATGTTCATAATAAAAATCATTTTCTCAAAATAACAACTTTTAAATCAAAGTTTATCATAGTTTTTAATTAACTAACCCAAAACAGCCCGCGGTGTTACTACGACGGCGTAAATCCAGTTTTACGGTGTTTTTCGTGTTTCCAGGTTTTAAATCATTAAGTTAGCATATCATATAGATATAGAACATGTGTGTAGTTAATTTTAAAAGTCAAGTTAGAAGGATTAACTTTTGTTTGCGAACAAGTTTAGAATTAACTAAACTATGTTCTAATGATTACGAGTTTAAACCTTCGAATAAGATAGTTTTATATATATGAATCGAATGATGTTATGAACATCATTACTACCTCAAGTTTAGTAGGTAAACCTACTGGAAGTGACAAGAAATGATCTAGCTTCAAAGGATCTTGGATGGCTTGAAAGTTCTTGAAGTAGGATCATGACACAAAAACAAGTTCAAGTAAGATTTTTACTTGAATTAAGATATTTTATAGTTATAGAAATTGAATCAAAGTTTGAATATGAATATTACCTTGAATAAGAAAGATAACCTACTATATATAACAAAGGTTTCTTGATCTTAGATGATTACTTGGAATGGATTAGAAAGCTTGGAAGTAAATTAGTAAACTTGAAGGGATTTTTGAAGTGTTCTTGAAGTGTTCTTGAAGTGTTCTTCCTATGATGATTATAGCTTGATTCTTGAAGTGATTTTTGATGAAGATTATGATTAACTACTGGAAAAATACGTTCATAATAGTGTGTGTGTGTGTGTGTGTGTGTTGAGAGAGAATTAGAAAGAGAATTGGAAGTGAAATGGAGTGAATGATGAGTGGTAATTGGTGAGTGGTGAGTGGGGTTAAAAGGAGTTCTAGTTAGTTGACTAGCTCATGGTAGAAGTTAAAATTGATTAGTCATACATGACATAATCAAGAGTGGAATCCCATGCTAGTTCCTATTGGTATATACTCATAGCAAGTACGTTTTGAAGTTGTGTATAATACGGGTAAGAATACGACTAGAATTCTTGATGAAAGAAAAGATTGGAAAAGTAACTGTAACCATTTTCGTTAAGTATGAGTGTTTTGATATATGTCTTGAAGTCTTCCAAAAGTATTTTAATACATCTAAATACACTACATGTATATACATTTTAACTGAGTCGTTAAGTCATCGTTAGTCGTTACATGTAAGTGTTGTTTTGAAACCTTTAAGTTAACGATCTCAATTAATGTTGTTAACCCATTGTTTATTATATCTAATGAGATGTTAAATTATTATATTATCATGATATTATGATATATTAATATATCTTAATATGATATATATACATTTAAATGTCGCTACAACGATAATCGTTACATATATGTCTCGTTTCGAAATCCTTAAGTTAGTAGTCTTGTTTATATGTATATAACTCATTGTTAATATACTTATGGAGATACTTACTTATCATAATCTCATGTTAACCATATGTATATCCATATATATATATCGTCATGTCGTTTTTACAAGTTTTAACGTTCGTGAATCGCCGGTCAACTTGGGTGGTCAATTGTCTATATGAAACATATTTCAATTAATCAAGTCTTAACAAGTTTGATTGCTTAACATGTTGGAAACATTTAATCATGTAAATATCAATCTCAATTAATATATATAAACATGGAAAAGTTCAGGTCACTACAAAGCGTTCGTGCAAAATATTCTCATCCTTGAGAGCCTCATCTTGGGCTACACAGATTTGGCTATTGAGATTTGTGTGGATAGTGATGTTTAAGGCTCGAACATGAAGAGGTACCATTCTTTTCTTTCGGTTCAAGGCATCGGCTACAACATTTGCCTTGCTAGGATGGTAACGAAGTTCATAATCATAATCGTTCAATGTTTCTATCCACCGTCGTTGTCTCATGTTCAGTTGTTTCTGATCGAAAATGTGTTGGAGGCCTTTGTGATCGGTGAAGATTGTACTCTTAGTTCCATAAAGATAGTGTCTCCACAATTTGAGTGCAAAGACAACGGCTCCAAGTTCGAGATCGTGCGTCGTGTAGTTTCGCTCATGAATCTTCAGTTATCGAGAGGCGTAAGCAATAACTTTCGTTCGTTGCATCAATACACACCCAAAACCATGTTTCGAGGCATCGCAATATACAACAAAATCGTCATTACCTTCAGGAAGCGATAAGATAGGAGCAGTGGTTAACTTTTTCTTCAGAGTTTGGAATGCCGACTCTTGTTTGGATGCCCAAAAGAATTTCTTCCCTTTTGTGAGTCAATGCGGTTAAAGGACGTGCAATCAAAGAGAAACCTTCGATGAACCTACGATAGTAACCGGCAAGGCCTAAAAATTAGCGAATATGAGTAGGAGTAGTGGCGGTTTCCCACTTGCTAATGGCTTAGATCTTGGCGGGATCGACCTTGATACCCTGATCGCTTACAACATGGCCAAGAAATTGAACTTCCTTTAACCAAAATTCACACTTGGAGAATTTTGCATAGAGTTGCTCTTGTCTCAAGAGCTCAAGCACGAGTCGAAGATGTTGTTCGTGTTCTTCTTCGCTTTTAGAATAGATTAAGATGTCATCTATGAATACGATAATGAATTTGTCTAGATACAGCTTGCATACGCGATTCATAAGATCCATAAACACGGCAGGTGCGTTAGTCAAACCAAATGGCATCACAAGAAACTCATAATGACCATAACGAGTTCGGAATGCAGTCTTAAAGACATCACTCTCCTTCACCCTCAACTGGTGATAACCTGATCGCAAATCAATCTTGGAGTAGACGCTTGATCCTTGCAGTTGATCGAATAGATCATCAATCTTGGGAAGGGGATACCGGTTCATGATTCTCAACTTGTTTGATTTGCGATAATCGATACACATACGGAAAGATCCGTCCTTCTTCTTTACGAACAAAATGGGAGCGCCCCAAGGCGAAGAGCTTGGTTAAATAAATCCACGGTCTAGCAGTTCTTGTAGTTGACTCTGCAATTCTTGCATTTTGGTTGGTGCAAGTCAATAAGGTGCGCGAGCTACAGGTGCAGCTCCTGGTACTAGATCAATCTGGAACTCCACTGATCTCGATGGGGGTAATCCTGGCAACTCTTCTAGAAAAACTTTAGGGTATTCGTTTACAATCGGTACATCCTTCACGCTTTTCTCCTCCGTTTCCAACTTCTTCAAATGCGCCAAAATAGCAAAACGCCCTTTTCTCATGACCTTTTGTGCCTTCATATAACTAATAAGGTTCAGCTTTGGGCTACATCTATTCCCGTAAATAATTAATGGCACACCATCTTCGCGAGGTATACGAATAATCTTCTCTCGATAGATAACTTCTGCTTTTACTTTGGACAACCAGTCCATGCCGAATATTACGTCAAAGCTTCCCAACTTAATGTGTATCAAATCAATCTCAAAATCTACCCCAGCTAAGTTTATTATACCTCCTCGACCAATTTGGTCAACTTTCTCAAGTTTCCCATTGGCCACCTCGACAAGAATACTCTCATCCAAAGGTACTAATGACCAATCTAACTTAGAGCAAAAATGTCTACATACATAACTCCTATCGGCACCGGTATCAAATAAGACTGAAGCTAATAGTTTATTTATAGTGAATGTACCTGTAACCAAGTCAGGATCCTCGCGGGAACCCCTGGCGTTCATGTTGAAGACTTTTCCACGTGCTGGCCCGTCATCCTTCATCTTGTTAGGACATTCATTCTTAAAGTGACCCTGCTGGCCGCATTCAAAGCACTTCTTTAGCCCATTCGGATTCACCCTCATAGCTGAAGTGTTGATCTTACAATCTTTTCCGATGTGCCCCGTCCTCTTACATTTTTCACACACCATGTTGCAGTACCCAGTATGATGCTTATAGCATCTCTTGCACTGAGGAAGGCTACCTTTGTAGTTTGGGTTAGGGTTCCTCCAGTCATTGTTTCCCCTAAAATTCTCATGCCTCTTGGCTGGATTCTGCTCAATACCCTTTCCCTTGTTTCCATCCCACTTGCGTTTCCCATTACTTGCTCCCGATTCTGATTTCACCTTCTCTGGCTCTTGACGGATAACCAGATCCATCAAAGTGTGCGCCATACGCATAGCTTCCGGGACATTTGCTGGTTTCGAAGAGGTGAAATTTCCATGGATGCCTTGGGCAGTCCCCACAGATACCGTTCCAACCGTTTGAACTCAGGAGTAACCATTGTGGGGCACATCAAAACTAACTCCAAGTACCTTCGATTATAGCCATCAAGGTCAGTTCCTACGACCTTCAATTCCCAAAATTCCGTAACCATCTTCTGAATTTCGATTTTGGGGCAGTATTCCTCTATCATAGCCCTCTTAAACTCCTCCCATTGTGTAGCGTAAGCTTCATCAATTCCCTGAGCTTGGGCGAGTGTGTTCCACCATGTTAAAGTGCCATCCGACAGCGTGTATGAGGCGTACTTAGTTTTGTTCACTTCGGAGCAGTTACTCACATGGAATACTAATTCCAACTTTTCAAACCATCTAGTTAACCCAACTAACCCTTCCGTTCCACTGAAATTGTGGGGCTTGCAGCTCTGGAATTCCTTGTAAGTGCACCCATTCTGAATGTTCTGGTTAGCCGGCGGAGTTTGTGCAAGGCTGGCATTTGCCATTGCTATAGCCACTCGAGCAGCTATCATTTCCTCAATTTATGCCACAGTGGGTGTTCCTCTCGTCATCGATCTTCCAAATAAAAATTTTGACTTAAGTCAAAACCCATTATTCAATAATTCATAATGTCATAGTATATGGTAATCAACTATTCAATCAACACAATACATGTTAACTAAGTATGGCAACTAGTTACAGATATCACAAAACCATCATGCAATATAATAAAGAAAACGTCGTACAATATTTCAAATAACATTAAGTTTCATTCATAATAAGAAAATTTGCATACAACTTCATAAGTTTTCGTACAATACTTGAATGAAAACATGAAACTACTAATGGGAATACATAATGAAATCTAATACAATAGTCCTATGGTGATGGTGGATAAATGATGTCCATCATGTGGGACACCTGGTCCTCGAGCTCAGTCACTCGGGCACGTAGAGCACGCACTTCCCTCATCAGCTCCTCAATGGTGGGAGGTGCCGGTGGGGCAGGTACTGCAGGCGGTGCAGATGGTGCAGGTGGCGCCGGTGGTGCAGATGTAGCACCAGAGGTAGATGGCGCATAATGGGCGACCTTACGCACAAATGGATCAGCAGGATACGGCACAACCCGCTTACGGGCGGTGACCCTAACCAACTGTCCATGTGCGTTAACAAATGGTTTGCCTCCATTTACCCCTGTAATAAAGGTACCGTCGTAGTGGTAACGCTTCTTTAGCGGGGTAGAGGGTGGCGGTAAAAGCTCCTCCTCGGAGTCTTCCTCAGAATCCTCCTCGGGATCCTCCTCGCTGGTCTCATCCGATGACGAACTGTCTGAATCGTCCGAAGGTGGTGCATGTACATCACGTACAAGGGAATGTGTCTGGCCGATGGTCATAATCCGATATCTGCCCGGGGGAATCGACACAACTCGTCCATCAGCGGTGCGTCTGACCCAATGTCCAAATTCGTTACGAAATGGACTGTCCCCGTTCACTCCAGGGGTCATGGTACCATCGGAATGATGCTGTGGCCCTGGGAGACTAGGGTTGGGTGGAGCTAGGATCTCCTCGGGATCCTCATTACTATCAGAGATGACCATCAGTTCAGGTGCGTGACTACTATCCCCAGAAGACGAATCGCCAGAGTCGTCGGAGGGTAGCGGTGACGGGATCGTTGACAGCAACAACAGTAGGCGAAGTAGCAGATGAATCTGAATCACTCTCCAAGTCAATGATAATAGGCGGTATGTCTGACATCTGCACAAGGACAAATAACTTTTTCCATGTCATTAAGACATATAGCAAACATGTAATCAGGCATATTAACTACAGCAGCCTAGATCGTCTACAGTAGTACATAGCATGGCAATAATAACAATACCCTGCAGAAGTATCATGCAATTGAAAACAGATAGTAGCATGCAGTAGTTTCGTATAAACAAGTAAACAAGCAAGTTGTAGATTAGTCCTATTAGTGAATCCTACTCGACTCGGTCAAGACACACTAATGCAACCTAATTCCATACAACCAATGCTCTGATACCAAATGTGATGCCCCGTACAAAATCAATGTGTATGGATCATCAACAACAGGTCCATTACACGGTTACAACACTATATGCTGTTTTAAAACAAGTTTGCATTCATAAAAAGATAACGTGTTTACCAACGTCGAATGTTTTACAAAAGGTAACGTGCTTCTACGAATAGAAAGCATAATCATAAGTACGTGACACAAAGGTCATTACAAAACCATTGTTCAAATGTAACATAAGTTGTGAATGCAAGGTAAAAGTTCCATGATTGAGACATCTCTAAGTAATGCAGCAGAAGTCTAACACAGCAAGTCTATAACAGCGAGTCTAATACAGCGGAAGCAACGAACGTCTAAGCACCTGAGAAATAACATGCTTTAAAATATCAACACGAATGTTGGTGAGCTATAGTTTTATTGTAATCAACAATGTAATGTAGACCACGAGATTTCGTATTCAAAACAGTATGAAAAATATATGCTTAACCGTGAGCACTTGGTAACTAACTTAACGTAAAATAATATATCACCCCCTAAAAGTACACTTGGAGAGTGCATTAAAACAGACGAAGTATTAAACACCCATTAAATGCTAGCGCGACTAACCCGAGTGGGGATGTCAAACCCTATGGATCCATATCTAAGATTCGCGTCTACCGGTTCATAAACCAATAGTTAAACGTTACCGAGCTAAGGGGAAAATTTGCGCCATTATATCACCCACACATATATAATGTTTAAGTACTCGTGTCCAGTATGTAAAACATAAAAAGCGCATGTATTCTCAGTCCCAAAAATAGTTAAAGTAAAAAGGGAGCTATAACTCACAGTGAATGTGCGATAAAGTCGATACGAATAAGTAAGCAAGTAGTAAGTCGGTCTGAAAGGTCCTCAACCAAAGTCAAAGGTTACTAAGTCAGTAAATCGTCCCCAAAAGTTTAAAAGTAAATCAGTTAAGTCTTAAGTGTCATCATCATCATCATCATACGTAAAAGATAAAGTAAGTTTCAACAAGAATAGAGATCAAAACAAAGGGATGACTTCGATCTGCTGCTACGACCTCTATACAAACTGAAATGAAGCGCGGTCAGTGGCCAAGGCTCCGTATGTGAGTTCTCTTACTGCTCTCCAGTTTTAAGATCCTAAATTGATGTCGTTTGACCGTGGTGATGGTTCAAGCGCGAGTAGGTCAGAAATTTCAGCACGTCATTACGAAGGCGTAGTGATTTTCGGAAGGCTATAAATCCTAAACCGTATATCGGATTTAGGCGAGTCTTAAACGAAAATTCATCTACTCGAACCGAAATATCTGTAAATTAACTTTCCAGAAGTCTCAGGTGTGACGACCCGAAAATTTCTGACCAAATTTAAACTTTAATCTTTATATGTTTCCGACACGATAAGCAAAGTTTGTTAAATTGAATATCAAGAATTTTAAACTGTGTTCATATATTCATTTAACCTCGACCATATTCCAATGATTCACGAACCATTATATGAACGGATATGATTATATATGTATATGTATATATATATTATAACTTGAAAACGTTAACAAAGTATTAAACGTATAATACTTTACGTGAACGTATTTGTTTCAATATGATTATCGATGGAATTAGAAGATAATATCAAATGATTGATTTGTTAGATACATTGAATTATGATTATGAGTCTCTGTTGAGAGGTCCACTTTGATATAGGAAACCTTTCTTTTTAACAATATTCGGAAGATTGGTAAAGTGAATTACATGAAAGAACGAAATTGTCAATTAACGAGAACCGGACAAATGTTAGTGGAGATTTCTATTTGACTTTCAGTGCATGCTTTACGATGATTGTCTAGTACCTCTTAATAAGTTAATTATTTAGTTTCATAATATTAAAAACGTTTTACGATATAATAAAACCTTTTAAAAAGGATGATTTGAAATATAACTGATTCTGGAAAACCAAATTTATAATTTCCCGATTTAGTTTCAAACGTATGAAAATGTCTTTCCATCTAAACAGAACTTTGTTACAAATACATTTTGAATACATAAAAAGAAATAATATTAATTTTCTTGTAGTATATATATATATATATATATATATATATATATATATATATATATATATATATATATATATATATATATATATATATATATATATATATATATATATATATATATATATATATATATATATATATAAGGATTTAAAATAAACAATATAAATTGTCGAGAAGTAGGAACATATTATAAGACTTTAAGATTATCTTTTATCGTTGGAAATGTTGAGAAGACAAATTGAACATCACGTTTTCTTTAAAAATGAATATAGTTTTATAAACATCTAGAACCACTTTTGACAATTTATTATTGAGTCATTAGGATAAGTGTAAAGGTCAAACGTTATCCCAAACTTTAGAATCTTTCAAGAAACCTAATGACAAGTTATAAATGATAAGAGTCTGTGATTTAACTTGCAATGTATATTTAAAAACGTGTTCATTAAATATATATGATTTCAAAAGTAAACAATAGTAACACTCGCTTAGTGACTCGATTGAGATTTGGTTATGCTAAAAATTCGAAATAAATGCTAGTACATAAACAAATTTTTTTTAGTTAAAAGGAAAACGTTATATAAGATAATGATTTTTCTATTATGTAAACAATCTAAACTAAACTACGAAATATATATTGCTTTTGAAAAACTAAATATTATAATATTTCTAAATATATAAGTTTATAGTTCTAAATGAAAACATAAATACATATTTTTTTACAAAGTGATAAAATATAATAATAACCTTGTCATAAAACGTTTGATTTTAAAATAATATATTTTGATAAACAACGAACCACTAAATTATAGAAGCAAATGACCATAACACTCAATTATATAAAGTTACATTTTTCATAAAATAATTTATCAATGACTAAAACTAAATTTTGATAATGGTACGAGTCACTAAACGTAAAAGGCTAGTTTTCTCAGTGTACGAAACGTCGTTCGAAAAACCGAAAGCGGGACATGAGTCGAGTGACAACGTCCGTATCATTTGAGTAAAAATTACATTTTTACCATGAGCGTAAATATTATATAATATATAATTAATTATATAGATTAAATATTAATTTATATATAATAATAATTAATAAGTGTCGGTAGGAAAATTTAACGCGTTTATGAGCTAATAATTGAGCTCATGTGATTGCATGAGCATAGCAAAGGAACTCCATGCAATCGCATGGAGCATGAATGCTGGAACACAATATAAATTAATTCGTACGTGCATTACACAAACACACAATTCATATATCTTCTATCCAGTCTCTTACTCCGTATATATTAATTATTTATATTATTATTATTATTATTATTATTATTATTAATCTTATTATTATTATTATTATTAGTATTATTAGGAGCGATATTATTAGTATTATACATAAAATACTACGACAAGATCATGAGCGAATTATTTCAAAAACGGATTTTAGGAGCGGGATAGAGCTAAGAAAATTATGAGTTATAGCTATGGAGGTTATGGGTGTGGTTCATGGGTGTTGTTGGTGAGGTCAACCTAGTGTTTATAATCTCCGTTGCGTTTACGTACCATTCCTGCAATATTGAATCTCAATATTGATACGTGAATACTCATAACTTAACTTTTATATATTAATAGTGTATCCCTGACTAGTGCTCGAGTATATAGGATTATGCATGCTTGTATTTTTGACATTGTCGATAGATAGGTTAGGTTGAATCCTAAATTAGTTACATATGCGGTTGAGATAAGGTATAAGATATGCATGTCATTGGAAAGCTAGCGAAAAATTATGAACTTTTCATTTAGAACTCGAATGGGTTCGATGAACGGATTTGAAGTTATAGTCGATTGAATTTTTGTATTATTATTAAAAATGAATATTATTATCGTCGTTATTATCATCGTTCTAGTTTTTATCTAATTATTATTATTATTATTATTATTGTTATTATTATTATTATTATTATTATTATTATTATCATTATCAATAAAAGGTATTATCATTAAAAATTATTATTTTATTATTATTACTATTGTTGCTATCGTAAAAGTTATAATTAGTATTATTATTATCATTAAAATAGTTATTAGTATTATCATTAATATTACCATAATATTTATTATTATTAATATTATTATAATGAAAACTAATAGTAGTAACACCTAATTATTATGATTACTATTATTATCATTATTATGAACGCCATATAAAAGACGATTAAAAGCTATTAAATGAATCAATGAGTATGAGTATCATGATGAAATTAAAATAATGTAAGATATGGATTTAGATAAAATTATCTTTTTTATTATTTTTATCATTACTATTAATATTAAAAGTATCATTAAAACTATCATCTTAACAAAAATTATCATTTTAATAGAAATGTCATTGTTATTATGAAATGTCATTATTATTATCATTTTAAAAAAAATAATTATTTTAAAGTTAATATTAAAAAGTATCGTAAATATTAAAGTTATCATAATTAGAATTATCACTTTATCATAATATCACTTTTAGTAAATATAAATATTGATATTTTTTTATAGAATAATAATAATTATTATTACAAAATAATACAACTTTTACTTATTATTATTATCAATTTTATTTTATCAAATAAATATGTAATACAATGATATTTTACTACGTGTAATATAATTACGTTAATACTACCTATCATATTATTTTTGTGATATTAAATGAACTTTATAAATTTTATTACTTAAGACATATAAAAGTATATTTTTATCATATAAATTTTAATAATAAATGAATTATATTATTTACTCTAATAAAATCTTTTAAAAATATTTAAAAATATGAAACGACGATATTTAAACTATATAATAATCATGTATAAATTTTGGAAATTATTTTGAGTCAAATTGACTTTTGTTGACCTTTGCATATTAGTCTCGAGCATTAGGATTGTGGTACACTATGACTTGACCTAGATTGTTAAACATATATTGATCAACATATAAATATATACATACTTAATATAGGTTCGTGAATCCGAGGCCAACCTTGCACTTGTTCAGTGCCGTCATATGCATTATTACTACGAAATACAGTTTTGTGAGTTTCATGCCTTTTTACCCTTTATATTTTTGGGCCGAGAATACATGCGAAATTTTTTATAAATGTTTTACGAAATAGACACAAGTAATCGAAACTACATTATATGGTTGAATGATCAAAGCCGAATATGCCCCTTTTGCTTGGTAGCCTAAGAATTAGTAAACCGATCTACTAATTGATGTGAATCCTAAAGATGGATCTATTGGGCCTAACGAATCTCATCCAAAGTACCAGATGCTTTAGTACTTCGAACTCGTTTTTATCATGTCCGAAGGATTTCCCAGAATGATAGGGGATATTCTTATATGCATCTTGTTAATGTCGGTTACCAGGTATTCAATCCATATGAATGATTTTTGTCTCTATGCATGGGACGTATATTTATGAGAAATGGAAATGAAATTCTTGTGGTCTATTAAAATGATGGAAATGAATGATTATGATAAACTAATGAACTCACCAACCTTTTGGTTGACACTTTATGAAAGGACCGGTCCTAATCCTCCTGGACGAAGTCTTTAACAGTTGGTCCCATTGCGATGATCGACTTCAAGTAATGTCCTTAATATGAGCAAATGTACAGCGGAAGACTTAATTCGTACCTGAGAATAACATGCTTTAAAAAGTCAACATAAAGTTGGTGAGATATATAGGTTTGATGCTAGCAGCGTTATAACAATGGAACACAAGATTTCATATATAAACATTTTAATAAAAATATTCTAAGTGGTTGAGCACTTGGTAACCATACTTAACATTTAATCACGTCGCATATTCCCTTTATTATGAAATCTTACTACACCGTACCAAGGTGTAGTCACGAAACGAAGTACTGTGCAACCGTTGAATACTGGTCGTCCAGTCCGGTTGGGGTTGTCAGGCCCGATAGATCTATCAACAGGATTCGCGTTTACAATACCGCTGTAAATATTAGTTACCAAGCTACAGGGAAGTATGCCAGTGGTACAACTCAACGTAGAATATATTTTTCAGTTACTTGTGTCCATAACGTAAAACATAAAATACATGTATTCTCATCCCGAAATACTTAGAGTTTAAAAGTGGGACTATATACTCACCTAATGTATTTTGTAGTAAAAATACATATAACATCATTGAACACATAAGGTTGGCCTCGGATTCACGAACCTATATTATTCATGTATATATATTAAAACATATAATAGAACTGTCACATGATGTCATATTATTTATATTTTTGTAGTTATATAGAATTTATACTAAATTCCATTTAAAACATATACTTATATTATATCTTAATCTTTTATTTGCAAAGTACCAGTTATAATAATACTAAGACAAGTATAATAAAAATAATTTTAATAAAAATAATAATAGCATTAATAGTTTTAACAAAATAATAGATTAACAGAAATGATACTTTTAATATTTTAGTAGTTTTTAAATAAAATATAAGTTTAAAAATAAAAATTTTTATAATAATACTTAATAATAACAAAATTAGTAGTGAGTATATTTACTAAGATTTCAATAGTTATATTAACAATATTCTTAATCATAATCAAAAATAATATTAATGATAACAATACATAAATGATATTACTATTAATGATAAATACATCATAATATTATAAATAATGATATTACTTAATAATGTTTATTTAAAATAATAATGAAAAAAAAAATCTTTCTTATAATAATAATAATACTAATAATAATCAAAAACCTGTTAATAATAATATAAAAAAAATTCTAATGATAATCTTTATAACCATAATAATAATATTAGTTTTTGGTTTTGAAAGCTACCTTGAAAAATCTTTCTAAAAAGATATGCTCGAAGCCGGGCTCGAACCTCCCGTATACATCTTAACACCTTGACCAGTGGGCTGTTGCCCCTTTTTCGGTTTTAAAACTCTTTTTAATTTATATAAACCGAACCTATTTAATTCCCTTCTTCTTCAATTGATCAATTTGACCAGAGCTGGATTCAACCATAACATACCCTATAGAATTTGTTCTTTTGGGTTTAAAATATAAACAGGAACGGGACACGATTTCTGTTACCCTTTTAAAATAACAAGAAACGAAAAAAAAAAAATCAGAATACTGAGATATGTACTGTAGATTTCGTATGAACTATAAATCAAATTCGTTGTTTTTGAAAGTTTTAGCCTATGATTCCTTCATGAAAATTGTTCCTTATCGTCATAGAAACTCTCGTCATCAATCCTTCAATCCAGAAACCCACTTAATCGTTCGAATTTGAATTATGTTCACACGGTTATTTTTTTTTTATATTCAGGTTTTGACTCGAAAATTCTCACTCACTTTTACGAATTGAAATCTGTAATTTTTCAGGAAGTTTAGGTAAAAGACTCCTTACAAAACTGCATTAACGAATTTAGAGATTAAAATCAAAATCAAGGTTTTGAAATTTTGGACTCAAGACAGGGTACCGATGGTTATATTTTGATCCTGTTAATTTATTTTCACAGCTTACAGGGATTTATATCTGAGAATTGAGTTTGTTAGTGTATGGGCGACTGATTTGAAGCCTAAAAACACAGAATAATCGGCTTGATTTTTATAGAGTTGATATGTCGATAGGAGTCACGGGTGAAAGAAAATAAAAAGGCATGAGAGAAAGAAACAGATGAAGAATTATTGGATCTGATATCTTGGGTTGAATAAAAACGCATCCTAGGCTTAAATAAATATCAATATCTGTATCTATTTTTATATATATTAAGTTATACGGGGTATCTATTTATATTTATAAAAAAAAACGTATGACATGTGTATAACAGAAATTAATATATCTTTTTATACATGTAATTATTTTTATTCTTTTTTTTTTTTTTAGCAATTAATATTACTAATAATTAATACTTGTTATATTAATTTTAGTATTATTGTCAATAATAAGATTAATAGTAATAATAATAATAATACAACTTAAATATATCAAATTTTTGTATGCACCATTTATATTGGAAGTATAAATATTGACATTAACAGCAATGAAAGTAATACTTATAATAATATGTACATTAAAAGTGAAAATGATAAGTTGCATTAAAATCGTATTGATAATAATTAACTTAACATGAATTACATAATAAATATATACAATAAAATTTTATATACTTATATAGATCCATCTTAAATAATAATTTTTATTATATCTTACTTATTTCATTTTACAAAATTAATTCTAATAGCTAAATAATATAATATTTCAAATTATATTTCGAATTAATATAGATATTTATATTTTTAAAATACATATGTATTTATTTACAAATAGGAGTTCGTGAATCGTCGGAAATAATCAAAGGGTAATTGACTATTCAAACATAGATTTCAGACTTTTTAGACTTAACATTAAAGATTTTGCTTATCGTGTCGGAGACATATAAAGTTTATGGTTTAAATTTGGTCGGAAATTTCCGGGTCGTTACAGTACCTACCCGTTAAAGAAATTTCGTCCCCGAAATTTGATAGAGGTCATTATGGATAATAATAGGAATGTTTTTATGACGAATATGAGGTAATAATAGAATTTTATCATTATCGGAAGATATGGATAAAACGATTCGATCATGTGAAGCGCACAAGTGAATCTATCACAAAATAATGTAATGAGTGAATATGGAATTGTTTCAACCGATGACGTGACTAGAACTGATTTCCAGAATTTAAGGGATTTATAGAAAATCTTATGTAATAAGATTTGGTTCTTTTGACGATCTTATGAAACAGGATCTCCTTTGATTTAATGTGGCAAATCTGTTTTGATTTTCTTTGTCGGATATTTCACTATAAATCTATCCCCTTCGTTTCCTTATTTCCATATCCTCTATTCTTCTTTTTCATCTGCCGCCAGAAAAATCTATTCACTTTTATAATTTCCTTGGAATTATATTATTTTCAATTCTCCCGTGTCTTTACGTTGCAATACGTATGGATATACACGGTTTGTAGTTTCTGGATGGTTGTTGGGTTTGATATCTTCCTGTCCTTGAGTCAAGCGAGCAACGGTCCGGAATTCGTAGGTATGAAATTTGGAATGAACATAGCTAATGTTCTAAGAAAGAAAGGGTATTGGCACAAATTTTGATTTGTTAAATTACCAAAATACCCTAGAAAAGATAGAACTATCAAGATGATATGTTCTTGATATATTTGGAGATTGGATAGAATGTAAGAGCCGTGTAACATGGCATATGATGATGGTACTGTGAATCATCACATTTCATTAGAAACTTAACATGACTTACTGTAATATGATGAAGTTGATCAAGTTTCATTATATTATACTAATTCATGTATCAGTTCCCAACACTACTTCAATGCATTCATATTTTAAACTCGAAGGGTTCTGAATTTTAGAAACTGACACAGTTTCTTTTATGTTGTAATGCAGATATCACGGAAAGATACATGATCTCAGATAAGAATAGTTGTGAAAATATCTTCAGAAATTTGAAGAACATGTATAACGGAAGATATGAAGATATCTTATAATATCTAAGATAAGAGGATGATGAAGGATACCATCTGGAAAGGTTTAGAATAAGGAGTAGGGTTCTTACTAACGGTTTTAGCAGATACTGAATCATTTGGATACTTTGAAGGCAGATTTAGTTTTCACGATTTATCCACGGACTCCTTCATACTTTGCTCAATCCATTTTTCAGTTCCAAACCTTCTCTTTTTCTCAGCTTTACCACTACACTATTCCTTGTCATCAAACTTTTTGACTGTTAAAGTCGGTTACAGTTTTTGCTGCTTCGTCAGCACTTCAAGAACTAGTTCGCAGTTCAGGGTGTTTTTCAGAAACTTCACATTCGAAGTATGAAATTCTTAGGGATAGATGTTATAGGTATAACTGGAGAAGTTCTGCGAGGTTTTCAAAATACTGATTGCGAATTCCGCCAAATAGATAACGAGCTGCTGGTACATCTGCTGATGATGTCATGGAATATAAAAGATTCTCCGGTAACAGCGGCGAAAGATCAACGTATATATCGAGATTATAATAAGATTAGTCCGATTGAAGAGTCGATGTTGACTCGGTGGAGCTGTGACAAAATTGGCTACTTTGAAAAGAAATCGTAAGGTTGTTTTTGCTAATGAATGATAAGGAATTCGACGCGGATATGTTTTAACTATAGCTTCAGTTTTCGAAAGTTTTTCAGGTGCATAACTGTATGCATAAATTTTTCTTCTGTAGACGAGGTGCGGTTGTTTCAACTTCTCTATCGGGGTGTTTTTAAGAATCATGATAGGTTTGAACGCGAATTGTAATCGTCAAGATACGAATGAGGTTTAAGATGAAATCAAGTGGCAAACTTGAAGATTAGTTTAGTTTCATATGTTATAATCAATATTTTAATTTAATTCATTTTAATTGTCCAAAGTTAGCAGTCCAATAGTCCGATGGTTCAATAATTCATATATAATTTAATATATAATATTCGAATTAAATAATACGTATCGTGACCCGTGTACCGGTCTCGGTGTCGATCACAACTCAAAGTATATATATATTTTGGAATCAACTCCGACCCTGTACAGCCAACTCCCACCTTCACATATAGAGTGTCTATGGTTGTTCCAAAATATATATATAGATGGGTCGATATGATAAGTCGAAACCTTGCATACGTGTCCCGTTATTTATAGTGCGTAAAAGTAAATAACAGAAATTAAATGACGATAAATAAAATTGCGAGAATGTAAATTGCGATAAATTAAATGTTAATCAGTTAGCTGGGAACAGTTAGCCGGAACAGTTAGCGTGAAATCCTATCACAATTCCAATTAATTAATTCGTTTGTTTCTAACACTTTTTATTTTTGTCCAATGTTTTCTTCATTATGCCACTTGTTGGATTCTGATAGGTCAAAATCCAAATATGAAATTTGAATAGAAATGCTTATTCTGTGGTGAACGGATACGTATATCGGTAGTTGTAAGTAGGATAGTAAATGATCGTTGAATCAGATTCGAAGAATGTACAGTGTAACTTATTAATGTGAATTCTAAATATTCCTCGGGTATACCGACCCGTTAAAATATTTTCATCATTATCAGTTTGTACAAAAGAATTTTTAATTACAATCTTTATGGAAATATACTTGCATATATATTTTCTTCGGATGTAATTATGAATTTAATGAGTCAATAGAATATTATACTCATTTGATTTATTGTTGGCACTTGATTACATGAACTCTAAAACATTAGAGATTACATAATTGCCATGTCTAACGAAGGTAAATGAGGTAGAACAATACGTAGAACGAAATTAATCGATGTAGAACGATATGTAAAACGAAGATCATACTCTAAATACAGACGGTAATATTGAGGCGTGTGATGTTGATATTCGAGGTACAGATTGTGATATTGAGAGTTACGGCGCGGTTATGGTTTAGAGATGATAAGGGTACTGTCGACGTCGATGATGTTGGTACTGATTATGCTGCTGGTGCTGCTGCTGGTGTTCGTAACCTTCGCACCAGTTTCTCCAAAGTCGTCACACGAGCGCGTAGTTTGTTAACTCCTTCTAGTACTACATGATGATTGACGGTTGAAGCGAGCGAATGAATAAGATTTCAAAATATAGGATAGTATGTAATTGTGATGAGATACTCAGAAAAGAGAAGGGAAAATCGTTTTTCGAACAAGTTCGCCGGTAAGTGATTCTAGTTCATCGCCAAGGGAACAATTAGGTGAATGGAAAGAATCTTGGATGTGAAATGATTTTCGGATGTCGGACGATATTCTAACTATATAGAATATCTATGTATAATACTAGAGATTTCGTAGACTACCAAGGAACATACGGCATTTGTTAGGCAAATCTACAGATGCGCTAAGATATGAATTATCAGATACGCTAAGATATGAATTTTGTCTATACACTATCGATGCAGTAAATGCACTAAGACGTGTCTAGACTTATGAGTGATAAGCAGGCAATTCCCTAAAGATGATAAGCAAATGGTTTCCGACTAGAAATGATAAGCAAAACTTTTTGACAGGTAGACACGGTCAAAGTCCAGACTCATTAATGTATCCTAACAACTACCAGTTAAACACACTAATGCAAGGCCTGGTTCACTAAGACCAACGCTCTGATACCAACTGAAAGGACCGGTCCTAATCCTCCTGGACGAAGTCTTTAACAGTTGGTCCCATTGCGATGATCGACTTCAAGTAATGTCCTTAATATGAGCAAATGTACAGCGGAAGACTTAATTCGTACCTAAGAATAACATGCTTTAAAAAGTCAACATAAAGTTGGTGAGATATATAGGTTTGATGCTAGCAGCGTTATAACAATGGAACACAAGATTTCATATATAAACATTTTAATAAAAATATTCTAAGTGGTTGAGCACTTGGTAACCATACTTAACATTTAATCACGTCGCATATTCCCTTTATTATGAAATCTTACTACACCGTACCAAGGTGTAGTCACGAAACGAAGTACTGTGCAACCGTTGAATACTGGTCGTCCAGTCCGGTTGGGGTTGTCAGGCCCGATAGATCTATCAACAGGATTCGCGTTTACAATACCGCTGTAAATATTAGTTACCAAGCTACAGGGAAGTATGCCAGTGGTACAACTCAACGTAGAATATATTTTTCAGTTACTTGTGTCCATAACGTAAAACATAAAATACATGTATTCTCATCCCGAAATACTTAGAGTTTAAAAGTGGGACTATATACTCACCTAATGTATTTTGTAGTAAAAATACATATAACATCATTGAACACATAAGGTTGGCCTCGGATTCACGAACCTATATTATTCATGTATATATATTAAAACATATAATAGAACTGTCACATGATGTCATATTATTTATATTTTTGTAGTTATATAGAATTTATACTAAATTCCATTTAAAACATATACTTATATTATATCTTAATCTTTTATTTGCAAAGTACCAGTTATAATAATACTAAGACAAGTATAATAAAAATAATTTTAATAAAAATAATAATAGCATTAATAGTTTTAACAAAATAATAGATTAACAGAAATGATACTTTTAATATTTTAGTAGTTTTTAAATAAAATATAAGTTTAAAAATAAAAATTTTTATAATAATACTTAATAATAACAAAATTAGTAGTGAGTATATTTACTAAGATTTCAATAGTTATATTAACAATATTCTTAATCATAATCAAAAATAATATTAATGATAACAATACATAAATGATATTACTATTAATGATAAATACATCATAATATTATAAATAATGATATTACTTAATAATGTTTATTTAAAATAATAATGAAAAAAAAAAATCTTTCTTATAATAATAATAATACTAATAATAATCAAAAACCTGTTAATAATAATATAAAAAAAATTCTAATGATAATCTTTATAACCATAATAATAATATTAGTTTTTGGTTTTGAAAGCTACCTTGAAAAATCTTTCTAAAAAGATATGCTCGAAGCCGGGCTCGAACCTCCCGTATACATCTTAACACCTTGACCAGTGGGCTGTTGCCCCTTTTTCGGTTTTAAAACTCTTTTTAATTTATATAAACCGAACCTATTTAATTCCCTTCTTCTTCAATTGATCAATTTGACCAGAGCTGGATTCAACCATAACATACCCTATAGAATTTGTTCTTTTGGGTTTAAAATATAAACAGGAACGGGACACGATTTCTGTTACCCTTTTAAAATAACAAGAAACGAAAAAAAAAAAATCAGAATACTGAGATATGTACTGTAGATTTCGTATGAACTATAAATCAAATTCGTTGTTTTTGAAAGTTTTAGCCTATGATTCCTTCATGAAAATTGTTCCTTATCGTCATAGAAACTCTCGTCATCAATCCTTCAATCCAGAAACCCACTTAATCGTTCGAATTTGAATTATGTTCACACGGTTATTTTTTTTTTATATTCAGGTTTTGACTCGAAAATTCTCACTCACTTTTACGAATTGAAATCTGTAATTTTTCAGGAAGTTTAGGTAAAAGACTCCTTACAAAACTGCATTAACGAATTTAGAGATTAAAATCAAAATCAAGGTTTTGAAATTTTGGACTCAAGACAGGGTACCGATGGTTATATTTTGATCCTGTTAATTTATTTTCACAGCTTACAGGGATTTATATCTGAGAATTGAGTTTGTTAGTGTATGGGCGACTGATTTGAAGCCTAAAAACACAGAATAATCGGCTTGATTTTTATAGAGTTGATATGTCGATAGGAGTCACGGGTGAAAGAAAATAAAAAGGCATGAGAGAAAGAAACAGATGAAGAATTATTGGATCTGATATCTTGGGTTGAATAAAAACGCATCCTAGGCTTAAATAAATATCAATATCTGTATCTATTTTTATATATATTAAGTTATACGGGGTATCTATTTATATTTATAAAAAAAAACGTATGACATGTGTATAACAGAAATTAATATATCTTTTTATACATGTAATTATTTTTATTCTTTTTTTTTTTTTTAGCAATTAATATTACTAATAATTAATACTTGTTATATTAATTTTAGTATTATTGTCAATAATAAGATTAATAGTAATAATAATAATAATACAACTTAAATATATCAAATTTTTGTATGCACCATTTATATTGGAAGTATAAATATTGACATTAACAGCAATGAAAGTAATACTTATAATAATATGTACATTAAAAGTGAAAATGATAAGTTGCATTAAAATCGTATTGATAATAATTAACTTAACATGAATTACATAATAAATATATACAATAAAATTTTATATACTTATATAGATCCATCTTAAATAATAATTTTTATTATATCTTACTTATTTCATTTTACAAAATTAATTCTAATAGCTAAATAATATAATATTTCAAATTATATTTCGAATTAATATAGATATTTATATTTTTAAAATACATATGTATTTATTTACAAATAGGAGTTCGTGAATCGTCGGAAATAATCAAAGGGTAATTGACTATTCAAACATAGATTTCAGACTTTTTAGACTTAACATTAAAGATTTTGCTTATCGTGTCGGAGACATATAAAGTTTATGGTTTAAATTTGGTCGGAAATTTCCGGGTCGTTACACTTTAAAGCATGTTTATTCTCAGGTATTAAAGAAATCTTCCGCTGTGCATTAGCTCATTTTAAACATATTACTTGGAATCATTCATGGCATATTTCAAAAGACGTTGCATTCAAGTCGTTGAGTTCAGTAAAGATTATGATTAAGTAAATGATAGATTAGATCATTTATAGATGGATATTACGAAATAGTATGCATGCCTGTCAACTTTCGATGTAATGAAAGTTTGTCTTTTAAAACGAATGCAATGTTTGTAAAATATACCATATAGAGGTCAAATACCTCGCGATGTAATCATATGTTATTGTATTCGTTCTTATGGATTAGGACGGGTCATTACACCAGGAGTCTGATCAGACCCTGAAAAACAGAAAACTAGTGCTCCGGTGGATTTCTTGGTGTTTGATGCTCATCACAGTTCTCATCCTTGATGCGTATAAGCCTCAAGTGTACAACTCTTGACGTTTTAGCATCACTTTAACTAAGGTTTAACCATCAACACACAAATTCAAGACTAAGAAAAGAAATACAACTCATTTGAGAGTTTGAGCAAGATGATGAACCAAAGTTACATCAAGTTCTTAGTTTCGACACAAGTACAAGTTCTATTAAGCTATAAACTTTGATTCAAACTAAATAAGCAAGACCTTAAGTTATAGAACTTAGATTTTAGCTAAATATTGAAGACCTTAGACTAAAAGTCTAGATCTTATGTTCTTGACGAAACCCTAAGTCATAGAACCTAGACTTTCAACTTTTACAACACCATAAATTATGAAACTTAGATTTTATAAAGAAAAATGAATGTAAGCTTGTGAGCTTTTGTTTAAACAAGTTAGATGATCATAAGTTACATAACTTAGGTCAAACACAATAATGAAACCCTAAGCTAGAAAGCTTGGATTTCTTAACAACACTTATGAGATTTCAAGCTAGTAAGCCTGTATCTTTGTTTAATGAAAACACAAGTTACAAATTTAAAGTACAACAAATTAAAGAAGATCATGAGTTAATAAACTTGATCTTTTAACAACTTTTTGTAGAAACCTCAAGCTAAAAAGCTTGGATTTCTAGTGTTCTTGAAGATCTTTAAAGTAAAGTGTTAGATCTACAAGTTACATGAAGATCATAAACATAAGTTTTGATCTTTTAACATAAATAAAGAGATCTTAAGTTATAAAACTTAGATCTAACAAGATAACGAAGATTCAAAGCTAAAAAGCTTGAATCCTTCATGTTCTTGAAGACTTTAAAATCAACGTTTGAATCTACAAGAAGTATGAAGATTCAAGTCACAAAACTTGAATCTTTAATTTTCGTGATTAAGGAAAGAAAAGAAGAAGAAATATCATGAACACTTACAAGTTCTTCAAAGTTTTAGTGTGAGAAAGTTAGAGAGAAAACTTGAGAGAAAATAAGTGTGTGTTTTGAAATGAAATGAGAGTTTTAAAAAAATGAAATGGTGATGGGTGGTAAAGAGGCCGACGGTTTGGGGCAGGGGGGACCATTTTGGCCTCATGTGGTGGTGGTACAATGGTGATGTTGTGATGTTGGGTAGCATGGGGTATTAAGTTAAAATGTGCAAGTATTGTACACAAGCATGCTTAAACATTGTCTTAATATTAAATGGGTTTTTTTCTTTAATTACATGGGCTAACTAGCCCATTAAAGAGTAGGGTGGGCCTTTAATAAGCCAAGTCCAATAAGGTGTTAAGTCTATTAAGACTAACTAGTGTGCATTAGTAAACACTAAGCGTAATTAATAAACCATCAAGCCAAGTAATTGTCATTAATAAATAACAATTATGATTACGTAGTCATAATATTTCAATTTTGACAAAAGGTTAACGTGTACCAAGTACGTAGCGTGTTTTAAACGATAAATGACACTAACGGTCATGAATGCATTCAAGGATCATGTTAAGTAACCAAGTACTTAATAACACGTTGTAAGGCATTACGAAAGTAATTAACATAAATAATGATGCCAGAATATAATCTAAATCAGTACGCACAAATACGCAGTTTCGTGAAAGTAATAAATATAATTATAAGTCGAAAAAGTCGGGTCGTTACAATATATAAAAAAAAAAAAAGGTGATGGGCTTGTTTAAAAAAAAAAGAGTTGTCAGCCTAAGAATCGATCATGCATCCCCTGGGTAGCTGTAACGTAGGGTGAACCACTCGGGTAACATTGCACTTCTGTATTTTGCTGGAATGCAAAGTATATATCAATAAAATGCGCGATTTTGAAAAGCAACCACTATAGCTACGTTTCACTTCATTTTGTAATTGAATATATATAAAATATAATGTAGCTACTATTAGTATTAATGAGTTTAACATAACATAAGAAAAACAATAATTCGCACCTATTATATATATATATATATAAAGAAATTGTAAGAAAGATAGAAAAGTTTTTAAAATGTACTAAAAAAACTTGTATGTATTAGATTCTATAATAATAAGAAAAAAAAATGAAGAATTGAATAAATAATAGGAAGTGAAGGTGGGTCAAAATGAAAAAAAAAAAAAAAAAAAAAAAATAGAAAGAAGAAAATAAATGAAAAGTAAAATAAAAATGCAACAAGAAGGAATCAAACTTAGGACTTGAAGATGTTGCCCAACAACCACAGCGGCACCATTTCATATGGGGTGCTGATTCGTACACTATCAAAATTATCCATACACCACTAAATATGTAACACAGTGTTGTACTGTACAACTCTCTAAAGTACATTTAGTGGTGTATGGATAATTTCAAGTGGTGTACAAATCAATCCTCTTTCATATGGTGTATTATAGTTTAATTTATTTATTTAACTCTTAAAACTTCCGATATTTTTAAGTTGATATTTCCAACTCTATTTTTATAAATCCACCAATTTTTAAGTCATTTCCTAAAATACCATTTATCTTTATTCGATATACTCGGTGTACAAGTCCCCATCTGTACGTCATTTTATTTTCCACATATATGTTCAAGTACTTCTTCCTCTTCATTCAATCATAATTTCTTTAAAATGCTTTTTTACATGGTAGTTTATCTATTATAATAGAAATTACTAATGCCTTTTGCAGCTTCAATATTAGTAAGTCGGGAGAAACAAAAACAATTCGGGAGACATACGGGACAAAATAATCACGAAGGGGATAATTAATCTGCTTTATGAATGTTCAATCCGGGACGTTTAACAAGTACTCCTATTAATCTCTAATTTATTTGCTAATTTATATTTAAAATAGTATATATAAATGTATATATTTTGTTTTTCAGAAAGAAATGTTATGAATTGGTTACTGATTTAATAAAAGACGTGAAATTGGTTTAATAATGATTAAAAGGTAAAGAGTAAAAATCTATTAGCTGGTGTAGCTTTCAAATCCGGGTTCTTTCCGTTGATTCTTGCAGATGGTTCAATTTCTTGGTGTGCTCTCTCAGCTCCTGTTGAGGGTGAAGGATAACTCAATTAGACTTTTTTGTGCCGTTGGTCCTTTCATTATACACCGAATAACTCAATTATTTATAGATTTTTTTGTGCCGTTGGTCCTTTCATTATACACCAAATAGTGAACAGCGTCTCTTTTGTTTTTTTTCTGCTTACAGCATCCCTCTATTTCATAAATTTGTGTTTCAGTGTCCCTCCGTCAACTAAACGTTAACTTTGGACGTTAAGTCCCATCATGTGCCTGAAACGTGATGGTAATTTCGTCTTTTTTGTTATTTGCTGAGATGGATGGACCACCAACCAATGCAACAATTCGAGCCATTGATCCGTACCTAATTCTTCCAGAAGCTAAATTCCAATACTTCAACTCTTCTTTTTTTTTTTTTTTTTTTTTTTTTTTTTAGCAAAAATTACAATTGCATTGTAGAAATTGGCTCAGTCCATCATAACTGAATTTTCTAAATTCCATATACCTGTACTTTTTCATGTTTGAGTTTGCAAAAACTAAAGAAACAATGTCATGACACTTAAAAATAATCGACGTAATCCACTCAACTTGCCTGGGTGTTTATCTTCGTTATTTTGAACTAAAAGTTGGTTCTTAATATAAGGATGGAATCACACAAGACCCCTTTGTCTGAATTTGCTTTATCAAATTGATGTTTATTGAAACTCAAAGTTGCTGTAATAATCTATTGTTGTATCATATTTATTATATTAATCATCTCTGTGACTAAATTATTTCCAGAAATCAATATTTCCAAAAATTTAACTTAGATCCAAAAATTCAACTCGTGATCTAGATGGTTTCAAGTCATGATTCCTGCATGAAACATGTTTGAAATCAAGCTTTTAACGCTCGCTGGTCAAAAGCATAGCCTGAAACAACTTACAACTTTCGAATTTGATCATTAAGAATGTGGTTGACCTTTTTGTTGTAACGTTTGACCGTCAAATTCAACTTCAAATCAAAGAGTTGGAACATGAAATTTTGCAGAAAGTATTACCATATGATTCCTAACTACTCTGTATTTTTTACTTTTCGTAAAATGACCAGATTGTGTTCAAGATCAAATCAAGTCGCTAAAATAAAAATAGATCTAAGAACTGAAAGATTTGGTGATGTTTGATAACGATATAAGATGAGGATGATGTGTTTGTTTGGTTTATATTAGATTTAGATGATTTCTCAGTTGTTTTGATTAGATGAATATGAAGCATTGATGAAGATGAAGCATCAAAAAATAAATACCTTTATGAATTTGGGAGTTGCAGGTTCTTAAACATGAGAGTGATAAAAAAGAATAAAAAAGATGTGAAAATGACAAATATACCCTCACATGCAAGGCACATGATGGCATTTAACGTCTAAATTAAACGGATGATTGACGGAGGGACACTGAAACATAAATTTGTGAAATAGATGGATGCTGTAAACAGAAAAAAAACAAAAGGGACGTTGTTCACTATTTGATATATAATGGATGGACCAACGGCACAAAAAAATCTTATTTATATTGAATAGTTATCATGAGTTAAAAGGGTATATTGGGAAAATACATAAAATTATGTTGGATGTACTAAAATTTCTGTTAAAAATATCATCATTATCATCATCAAAAAGGCAGATTAAGTGGCAAAGTTATTGGGAATTTGATGGGAGTAATTATTTTGTGTTATTATTTTATTCCTCAAGTTAGATGCTATTACAATTTTAGCCTAACTCAACAGTGATAATTGTGAATTCTCTCTCTCTCTTATATATATATATATATATATATATATATATATATATATATATATATATATATATATATATATATATATATGTATAATTCATTTCAGTTTTAAAGCTCGTGCGTTGCACAGGTATATATAAAACCGTGCAGCATTAATTGAATTTATCAAACGATATTGTTTTGAGCTATAGATGTAATAGTCGCAATCAAATATTGTATGATATGTGTTACAAATATAAATATGTCTAAATCCTCCGGAGTGAAAGAAAACTAAAAATAATGTAACACGGGCATTATATACGAAAAAAATATTTGTACACTAAACCAAAAAAAATTACCTTCAAACAATGGTTTGGTAGTTTTATGATCTCTATATGCATGTCTTCAAATTTAATCCCGTCCCAATTAAACGCATGACTCTAACTAACGCAAAAAAAAACTAATAAGTAACCATAACCAAATAAAATCACAACTTCGACACATCACACTTCGCTTCCAAAAAACCATTGTAAAACAAAACTAATTAATGGATTCTCGAGAAAAAGAGAACGTGCATAAGTTTTAATGACCAATACTTCAAAAATAGACCAAGAAAATTTAGATAACTAAGAAAAAATGGGAAGGGTAATTCTCATCTCTTTTCGTCGGTGGAGGAGCCGGGCGCCAAGAGGATACGCGGGACTGGGGTATAGGAGAATTCCAGAACAACAATTTATGTAGGAGGATCAGCCAGGAAGAAATAAAATCGGCACTACGAAAGATGGGTAGAAACAAAGCTGTTGGACCAGACCAGATTCCAATAGAGGCGTGGCTGTGCCTTGGCGAGGATGGTGTTAGGTGGTTGACGTGTCTTTTCAATAAGACGTTTAGAAGCTATTAATTGCCCACTGAATGGAGACGCGGCGAGATTATTCCCATTTTCAAAAATATAGGGGATGCTCAAATCTGCGGCAATTACAGATGTATAAAATTACTTTGCCATACCATGAAGCTTTGGGAGAGAGTGATTGAGACTAGACTTCGACGCGAAACTACCGTTTCGGAAAATCAATTTGGTTTCATGCCAGGGCGCTCTTCGATGGAGGCAATTCATATTATAAAAGCGTTATGGAGAAGTATAGGGCAAATCAAAAGAGCCTAGAGATGGTCTTCTTAGACTTAGAAAAGGCTTATGATTATGTTCCGCGAAAGTTGATTTGGAAGACCCTTAATGGTAGAGGTATCCCAAGTGGATATATTAGAGGAATTATGGATATGTACGAAGGGGCAAAGTCCCGCGTTCGTACGCCTGTGGGAAACACAGAGTATTTCCCGATAGAAGTAGGCCTACACCAGGGATCTGCCCTAAGCCCTTTCCTTTTCGCTTTGATTCTCGACGAGCTGTCTCGGGGAATACAAGAGAACATCCCCTGGAGTCTAATTTTTGCCGATGATATTGTGCTTGCAGCGGATTCCAAAGAAGAGCTTAATAGAAGACTAGAAGAATTGAGGGAGGCCTTAGAACAAAAAGGTCTACTACTGCTGCTGCTGCTGCTGCTGCTGGCTGCTGCTGCTGCTGCTGCCGCTGCCGTTGCCGCTCCCTCTGCCGCTCCTCCTGCTGCTCCTCCTGCTGCTGCTCCTCCTGCTGCTGCTGCTCCTCCTGCTGCTGCTCCTCCGCTCCTGCTGCTGCTGCTGCCGCTGCCGCCACTGCTGCCGCTCCTCTACCACTGCTGCCGCTCCTCTGTCGTTGCCGCTGTTGTTCCCGCTCCCGCCGCCGCCGCTCCCGCCGCCGCCCTTATTATTATTATTATTATTATTATTATTATTATTATTATTATTATTATTATTATTATTATTATTATTACATTTTACTATTACTGTGACCATTTACCATCATTAGCATATTATTATTATTCATTCTTAGTATTATTAGTATTAGTATTATCAATATTAATACTATTATTATTTCTATTACTATTAGTTATTGATACTATTATTAGTATTACTAGTACTATCGTTCTTATTATCATTATGTACTATTTCTATTAAAATTTAAATTAGTATGTTTTTGTATGTTTGTGTATGTATGCATGCATGTTTGTTTGTTCGTATGTATGTACGTATGTTTATGGATATTTGTATATATGTAGGTTTTGTAATGTATATAACTATGCTTATGTTTGTAGGTATGCGTATATATGCAGGTATACAAAGATGGACGTATGCTTATGTATCTTCTTTCTAAGTGATCTATGTATGTGTGATGTAGGTTTATAGATGACTTGGTATGTATCAACGTATACGGACGTAGGTATGTACGGTTTTGCATGTATGTATATGCTTATATAGGTATGTATGTACGCATGTATGTATGGATGTATGTAAGTATTTATGTGTATATGTAATATGTATGTATGTATGCTTATGTAGGTGTGCATGGTATGTATGTATCGTTGTATGTGTGTATGTAGGTATGTATGTATGTTTGTAGGTATGTTTCATGTATATACGTAGGTATGTTTGTGTGCGAATGTATGTAGTCATGTATATAGGTTTCTGTATGTGTGTATGTACGTATATGTATGTATGCATGTGTAACATCCCGTTTTTCAGTTACGCATTATTTTGGACGTCATTTGAATTACGAGGCATGTAATCATATATTTTGACCCCAACTAAAGTTTGATTTGAATTTTTATAACCTTACCATTGGATAGTATACCTTATTACGTTTTCAATGATATTTGATTCATCAAAAACGGAGTTACGGTTTGAAAGTTACGACCAAAACAAGTGTCAGAAAAATGCGAAAAAGGGCTCAGGTTCAAATTGCGGCTGGTAGGTGCCATTTGCGGCTGGCTGGGGTTCTTCAGCGCCCAAATGGGCGTATTCTTGTGGCCACTTTTGCGGTTGGCCGTAATTTGCGGTCAGTAGGCGCAAATTGCAGCTGAAAACGTATTTTTATTGATTTTCTTGATATTTTGAGTTTTAATGAGGGGTATTTGTGTCTTTTCACTTTGGGGTCGGTTTGGGATCATCAAAACTGATCCAAGGCACTTTCAAGCCTCATTTTCACCCACACAAAAACTCCCATCTTATTTTAGAGAGAGAGGGTGACTTTTAGAGTGAGAAAGCTTGGTTTGGAGAAGAAGAAGTGGAAATCTCACCAAGGTGCTAGTGTTAAAGTTGTTCATCTCGTTCTTGGCTACGTTTTGGTTCTAGTGGTAAGTTATAACTCCGATTTTCATTGTTTGATTCTTGTTTGGGTTAGGGTTTATGTTAGTGATGAGTTGTAGAACCCATTTATTGTGATATTTAGGGGTTTTGGGTATTGTTAGTGTAAGTGAACCCGATTATTGTGGGTTTAGGGTTTGATGACGAATTTGAAAGTATTTGTCATGGTTTGGGTGTTAAATCACTATATGGTAAATGTGTTAGTGTTTTGATGTTCTTAAGAACATGTTTACTAGTCAAAATGGGTGTTGACTTTGATTTAGTGTCAAACTTAGTTTTGAGTCAATTTTGGTGAATCAAGTATGTAAATACTTGATTTAGGTGTTAATTGGTATTTTAGAAAGATAATCACTAGTCGTTAGTGATTTTGGGCGTTTTTGGGACTTATGTCAAAATGGGTTGACTTTGATTGGGTCGAATTGGTAATGACACTAATTTTGGATTAAATGGATGTTGAATGCTTTTGTTAAGTGTTAAATGACGTTTTTGAATGAAAGTAATCATGGGAAGTGATTTTGGGTTAAAATGGTATTTTAACATAAGTCAAACGTGGTCAAAAGCAATATGGGTCAAAATTGCACGTGTTGGGGTTTTGGTGTAAATGACGTTTGAAATTACTACTACCTAAGTAGTAATTTAGTGTTAAGACCTAGGTGTAACAACCCGACATCTTAAATCCCTTAGACGCGTACCAAAAAAAAAAATTTCTATGTCAGCGCATCTGGACGGCGTCCAGAATCCTGGACGGCGTCTAGAATCCTGGACGCGTCCAGCTCAGAAAGGTGGGACGGCGTCCAAAGTTTGGGACGGCGTCCAGCTCAAAACAACTGGGACGGCGTCCAAGCAATTGGGACGGCGTCCCAATGGTCTTCCAGCTACTGGTCACGGGTCCAACTCACACGAGCGGAAAACCCGCTTCCCGACATTTTCAAACGAAACCCTTTTTACCACAAGTCAATATAAGTGGAACTAAGAGATTTTCATCATCAAATCAAGTTTTACATCAACGGGCCCACATCGCCCATTTTACGAGTTTCGTTCAAAAATAAAAGTTTCGACCAAATATAAGTTTAAGTTCCAAACGACACTAGAGCATGGTGTTTGGGGTTAAACTACCCAATCTCGGTCGAACTCCAAAAGCTAACACCCAAAAGCATCCCCTAACAAGACAAGCGGGAGATCACTAATCCAATTGAACGCTCTTACCCTTGTCAACGCCCGTGCCTATAAAAAAAAGGTAAACAACGAGAGGGTAAGCAAAGCTTAGTGAATGCAATAATTATACGAATACATATATAATTATACCTACTTGCATACACTTACACAACCGCAAACATGCTAGCATACATCATTAGCTTATCGTCGCCACAACAAGCTATAATTCACCAATACCCCCAAGCTAGCATAACAACCGCATATAAATATAACTCGAATAATATAATATGCTTACAACACAAATAACCATGGTTAACCAATAGTACAAGGGAACGGCGCTCGAGAAAACGCCATCGGTGTTCATAACATCCGTTAGGGCACTTAACACCTCGCACCACTAACCCCTAGGGTGGCACCTTAACACCTCGGCACATCACCCCGAGTGGCATCTTAACACCTCGATGCATCACTCATTATTTTACGGAGTGGTGTCTTAACACCTCGACACTACACTCCTAGGTGGCATCTTAACACCTCGATGCTACACCCGAGTGGCATCTTAACACCTCGATGCTACACTCTTCACGTGAAACATGGTGTCTTAGCACCTCGACACTACCCGTTTCACGCTACAACAAAAAGATACATTATATACATACGCATATAATTATTCCACTCACCTCAAAGTCTTGTGAAAAGATACCCGAGCTTGCGAAACCTCAAAGTAACTTACCTATCACGTTATACATATTATCAAACGCAAACTCAAGTCGGTCAACTAATTCTTTCACCATTCCTAAGTCATTTTGACCCAAAGTGCAATCCCGACCCATTTTGCACCATTAACCCTAATAATGGGTCAACTTCACCAAAAACCCTAACTCTAGTCAAATATGGTCTTATTACATTGTTTTAAATCACCAATTTAACTCATTTTCACACATGCAAGACCACTTAGGTCATTAAAGACCCATTTGACCCATTTCAAGGTCAACACACCCATTTGGGTCATCCACAACCCAAATGACCCCCACTAACATTAACTATAAGTGTACTAGTGATATGCTAGGCCTTTAAGACCCATTTACCCTTTCAAAACCCTAGGTTAGTCACCATTTGGGTCTTCATGACCCAAACTTACCCAAAACCCCCAAATTACTCACAAATGGGTTTTATGTGCAACACTAACCCAAACCCTAACCCTTAAACACATTAAACTAAGGTAATCAAGTTTAGGGCTTACCACCACAATCAAAACGAAGCTAACGAGGAGATGAACAACTTTAATGCTCGAGCTAAAACCCGAAACACGCTTCTTCTTCTCCGATTTGAGCTTTCTCACACTTGAATCACACTCTCTCACTAGGATTTAAGTGGATGAAGTTTGGTGGTTAGGAATGGAGTAATGAGGCTCAACCAAACTGATCTAGGGCCTTTAATTCGTCCACCAAGTGAAATTACCAATTTACCCATCTAAAATATTTAAAAACCCAATTCTGGCTCGACAGATCAGCTGGACGGCGTCCAGATTTCTGGACGGCGTCCAGGCCTTCATAATGGGACGGCGTCCCAGATTTTTGGACGGCGTCCAAACCAAAAGAAAACAGGATCTTACAACTCTCCCCCACTTGAACCGGATTACGACCTCGCAATCCACGCCGCATGACAAGCAGGAAGATAAACCAAAACAAGCTCTTCGGGCTCCCAAGTAAACTCGGAGCCTATAGTTCGACGCCATTGGACTTTAAAAGTCCTCACCTCCTTATTTCTCAATTTCTTAACCTTTTCATCAAGTATAGCAACCGGCTCCTCAACATACTCTAACTTATTATTTAGCTCAATCTCGTCTAACGACACCCACGAAGAATCATCCGCAAGACACTTACGGAGATGGGAAACATGAAATGTATTATGGATCTCCGCAAGTTCTTCGGGTAATTCCAAACGATAAGCAACTTCGCCAACACGAGCTAAAACTTTGAATGGCTCAATAAACCGAGGAGCTAACTTTTACCATTTTCGAAATCGAATAATACCTTTCCATGGCGAAACCTTAAGCATCACCATGTCACCTTCTTGAAATTCGATCGTTCGTCTACGTTTATCGGCATACGACTTTTGTCTATCTTGAGCCTTCTTCAAGTGATCCCGAATAATATCAATCTTGTTGTTCGTCTCCAAAACCAAATCGGTACTCCCGATTTTCTTTTGTCCCACTTCACCCCAACAAATTGGGGTTCGACACCTACGCCCATAAAGCATCTCATATGGTGGCATCCCGATACTAGTATGATAACTATTATTGTACGAGAATTCCACCAAAGGTAAGTGCTCGTCCCAACTACCACCAAAATCAATGATGCACGCTCGTACCATATCTTCCAAAGTTTGATTCGTACGTTCGGTTTGACCGTCCGTTTGAGGATGATACGCCGTGCTCAACTTCAATTGCGTACCCATATCTTCATGAAACTTTTCCCAAAACCGAGATGTAAAACGGGTATCTCGATCCGAAATAATAGATATAGGAACCCCATGTCGCGAGACCACTTCCTTGATAAACAACTTAGCCAAAGTCTCCTACGATATCGCTTCTTTAATGGGAAGAAACAAAGCGCTTTTTGTCAATCGGTCAACTATAACCTAAATCGAATCGAATTGGGTTCTCACCGTTTTAGGTAACTTTGTAATGAAATCCATGGTAATGTGTTCCCATTTCCACTTCGGGATTTCTAACAGTTGCAACTTACCATACGGCTTTTGGTGTTCAGCTTTTACTTGTAAACACGTGACACATTGCTCAACATACTTCACAACATCACGTTTCATGCCCGGCCACCAATAATCTTTCTTCAAGTCATGATACATTTTTGTCGCTCCCGGATGAATGGAATATTTTGACTTATGTGCTTCATCAAGTAGCACCCGTCGGTAATCACCCATCTTAGGCACCCACACCCTTCCTTGAAAAGACAACAAACCACGCGGGCCCATAGTAATAAACTCCGATTAGCCCACGATTCGTTCCACATGCTTATAGTGAACGTAAGCCTCTATTTGAATCTCGCCAAGCTTCTCAAGAAAATCGTTGGAAATAATCAAACGTAACGACCCCACTTTTATCGCCGGATGTTGACTCTTTCGACTCAACGCATCCGCAACAACATTCGCCTTACCCGGATGATAAAGTATTTCACAATCGTAGTCTTTCACCATATCCATCCACCTACGTTGGCGATAATTCAAATCTCGTTGATTAAAGAGATGTTTCAAACTCTTATGATCCGAATAAATCGTACACTTGACACCATACAAGTAATGGCGCCAAATTTTCAACGCATGCACTACCGCCGCCAACTCAAGATCATGAGTCGGATATCTCGTTTCATGTTCCTTTAATTGTCGAGAGGCATAAGCGATGACTTTACCTCTTTGCATTAGAACACACCCGAGACCATTTAAGGAAGCATCACAATAAACCACCATATCTTCTACCCCTTCCGGCAACACTAACACCGGAGCTTGACACAACTTTTCTTTTAACAATTGAAAAGCAATCTCTTGCTCGTTCTCCCAATTAAACCTAGCATTCTTTCTCGTCAACTTCGTCAATGGAGAAGCAATCTTAGAAAAGTCTTGGATAAACCGACGATAATAACCGGCCAATCCGTGAAAACTTCGGATTTCCGTAGGTGTAGTCGGTCGTCCCCAACTCTTCACCGTCTCTATCTTCCCCGGATCTACTTGAATACCGTCTTTGTTCACAATATGACCAAGGAATTGGACTTCCCTTAGCCAAAATTCACATTTGGAGAACTTAGCATACAACTTCTCCTTTCGTAGCGTCTTCAATACTTCACGCAAATGACGTTCATGCTCGTTCATACTTTTCGAGTAGACTAGTATGTCGTCAATGAACACTATTACCGACTTGTCCAACATAGGTTGGCACACTCGGTTCATAAGATCCATGAATGCCGCCGGTGCATTCGTAAGGCCAAAAGGCATCACCACAAACTCAAAATGCCCATACCGCGTTCTAAAAGCCGTTTTCTCAATATCTTCCTCACGGACCCGCATTTGGTGATAGCCGGACCGTAGGTCGATCTTAGAGAAATACGTTGCACCTTGAAGTTGATCAAATAAATCGTCAATCATAGGTAATGGATAACGATTCTTGATCGTCACTTTATTCAACTCACGGTAATCAATGCACATACGCATACTACCATCTTTCTTCTTCACAAATAACACCGGAGCGCCCTACGGTGAAGCACTCGGTCGAATAAAACCCTTCTCGAGCAATTCTTGAATTTGATTTAACAACTCTTGCATCTCCGTTGGCGCTAAACGATAAGGAGTTTTAGCAATGAGGGTAGCCCCCGGAACCAACTCGATGCGAAATTCAACTTGTCTTTCCACCGGAACACCCGGTAATTCGTCCGGAAAAACGTCTTCGAAATCACTAACAACCGGAATTCCACGAATGGGTGGCGGCTCATCACGAGTATCAACAACATGAGCAAGGAAAGCAATGCCGCCGGTAACAACATGACGATGTGCCCGTGCAAAAGTGCATATCGGCACCGGTCTCCTCCGCCTATCACCATGAATAATCAACTCTCCCCCACTTGGGGTCTTCACACGAATAAACTTATCATGGCATGCAATATCGGCTCTATAATGATCAAGCCAATCCATACCAACGACAATATCAAAGTCGCCCAAGGTCATTGGAATAAGATTAATTTTAAAGGTTTCGGCACCAAAAACAACATCACAATTTTCACACACATCAACCACTAGCACCGTCTTGCCGTTCGCTATTTCGACTTCTACCGGACGACTCAACTTAGCTAATGGTCTATCAAGTTTAGGCACAAATTTAGGAGAAACAAACGATAAATTTGCACCGCTATCAAAAAGAATCCTCGCCGGATTAGAATTAACCATGAAAGTACCTGAGATAACTTCGTTCGATTGTTTGGCTTCATCATTAGTCATGAAGTAGTTGCGACCCCTAGCCGTACCCGCCGCCTTCTCTAACCGCTTCACATTATCATTTCGCAAATCGGGACACTCCGGCTTCTTATGCCCCTCTTTGCCGCAATTAAAACAAGTGATTTTGTTTCCGGAACGTGGTTTCGGACACTCACGAGCCATATGACCAGGTTGCCCACAGTTGTAGCACGTATAAGAAAACCCGCCAGTAGTGCCCTTCTTCGTACTATTGACACTTTCGGCCCCCCTCTTGCTCTTGCTCTTCTTGCTTGAGGCGTTAGAGTAACTAGAACCTTCAAACTTTCTTTTGGAAAACATGAAATCACTCTTTCTTGGAACCTCCGGCTCAAAACCCCGAGCCAACTCGAACAATTCATCAAAAGACTTAGCCATACCCCGACTAATCTTCCCCTTGTACTCATCATTCAAAGTACGGTAGAAATCCTTCATGAGCTTATGATCATCACACACATATTCCGGGCAAAAACGAGTCTTTGCCAAGAATGTAGACTTGAGGGTAACCAAATCCATGGAACCTTGTTGTAAATGGTGCAACTCGTCCCGGATTCTATCGAGATCGGATGAAGTTCGGTATTCTCTGAAAAATTCTTTCTTGAACTCCTCCCATGTCAAACCCATACATTGTTCTTCACCATACAAGTTGATTTTATCGTCCCACCACAACTTAGCTTCTTCGCGTAACATGCTAAAACCATACCTCATCTTCCTTTCGGGAGGAAATTCCGCGGTACGGAAAGCTCCCTCAATATCGGAGATCCAACATGTACTTTTTAAAGGATCCCGCACCCCATTAAACATCGGGGGTTGAGCATCCTTGAAGTTCTTGTAGTGGAAGTCCCGCCTTCCTTCACCTCCTTCACCGCGAGGGTAGATATTCCTAGCGTCAAGGGCCTCTTCGATAGTGGCCTTCATTCGTTCATTAATTAGATCGGTTATTTGCTCATCAACCGAATCTTGGAAGACCTTTCGAACGTCCGCAAGAAAATCCGATTTTAACTTCTTAAAGATGGCCTCAACCATGGTTGAGAACTCGGCGTCCCCGCTTGTACTTCCATTATCATGTTCGGGACCGTTTCTCGTCTTCATTCTATAAAACAAATTAGGTTAAACCACAAAACGGAAGGACAGATTACATATATACATACATATACGCCACACTACTCCATCTCGCTCAACAATCGTCGTACATTACTTGTTTGACACGATTTGAACTCGTAGTGATGGTAGCTAGTCATTACTACGCGAGCACGTCGCGTTAACTCGCTAGTACAACGTCCATCTCGCCTGATGATTGCTAAACACACACAACAAATAGCGCATGATTAGTTCACATAAACCTATGCACTAACCATCCCGATCCGACCCAAGGTCCTACAAGTCCTGCATAAACGCGCACACAAAAAGTCTAAGTCTAGGCGCCTATCTCAAGTCACCTAAATCCCTTAGACCATGCTCTGATACCACTTGTAACAACCCGACATCTTAAATCCCTTAGACGCGTACCAATTTTTTTTTTTCTATGTCAGTGCATCTGGACGGCGTCCAGAATCCTGGACGGCGTCCAGCTCAGAAAGGTGGGACGGCGTCCAAAGTTTGGGACGGTGTCCAGCTCAAAACAACTGGGACGGCGTCCAAGCAATTGGGACGGCGTCCCAATTGAAATGTCCCGTTCTTATTGATTAAAAACGTTCCATATTAATTGATTTCGTTGCGAGGTTTTGACCTCTATATGAGACGTTTTTCAAAGACTGAATTCATTTTTAAAACAAACCATAACCTTTATTTCATCAATAAAGGTTTAAAAAGCTTTACGTAGATTATCAAATAATGATAATCTAAAATATCCTGTTTACACACGACCATTACATAATGGTTTACAATACAAATATGTTACAACAAAATAAGTTTCTTGAATGCAGTTTTTACACAATATCATACAAGCATGGACTCCAAATCTTGTCCTTATTTAAGTATGCGACAGCGGAAGCTCTTAATAATCACCTGAGAATAAACATGCTTAAAACGTCAACAAAAATGTTGGTGAGTTATAGGTTTAACCTATATATATCAAATCGTAACAATAGACCACAAGATTTCATATTTCAATACACATCCCATACATAGAGATAAAAAAATCATTCATATGGTGAACACCTGGTAACCGACAATAACAAGATGCATATATAAGAATATCCCCATCATTCCGGGACACCCTTCGGATATGATATAAATTTCGAAGTACTAAAGCATCCGGTACTTTGGATGGGGTTTGTTAGGCCCAATAGATCTATCTTTAGGATTCGCGTCAATTAGGGTGTCTGTTCCCTAATTCTTAGATTACCAGACTTAATAAAAAGGGGCATATTCGATTTCGATAATTCAACCATAGAATGTAGTTTCACGTACTTGTGTCTATTTTGTAAATCATTTATAAAACCTGCATGTATTCTCATCCCAAAAATATTAGATTTTAAAAGTGGGACTATCACTCACTTTCACAGATTTTTACTTCGTCGGGAAGTAAGACTTGGCCACTGGTTGATTCACGAACCTATAACAATATATACATATATATCAAAGTATGTTCAAAATATATTTACAACACTTTTAATATATTTTGATGTTTTAAGTTTATTAAGTCAGCTGTCCTCGTTAGTAACCTACAACTAGTTGTCCACAGTTAGATGTACAGAATTAAATCGATAAATATTATCTTGAATCAATCCACGACCCAGTGTATACGTATCTCAGTATTGATCACAACTCAAACTATATATATTTTGGAATCAACCTCAACCCTGTATAGCTAACTCCAACATTCACATATAGAGTGTCTATGGTTGTTCCGAAATATATATAGATGTGTCGACATGATAGGTCGAAACATTGTATACGTGTCTATGGTATCTCAAGATTACATAATATATAATACAAGTTGATTAAGTTATGGTTGGAATAGATTTGTTACCAATTTTCACGTAGCTAAAATGAGAAAAATTATCCAATCTTGTTTTATCCATAACTTCTTCATTTTAAATCCGTTTTGAGTGAATCAAATTGCTATGGTTTCATATTGAACTCTATTTTATGAATCTAAACAAAAAAGTATAGGTTTCTAGTCGAAAAAATAAGTTACAAGTCGTTTTTGTAAAGGTAGTCATTTCAGTCGAAAGAACGACGTCTAGATGACCATTTTAGAAAACATACTTCCACTTTGAGTTTAACCATAATTTTTGGATATAGTTTCATGTTCATAATAAAAATCATTTTCTCAGAATAACAACTTTTAAATCAAAGTTTATCATAGTTTTTAATTAACTAACCCAAAACAGCCCGCGGTGTTACTACGACGGCGTAAATCCGGTTTTACGGTGTTTTTCGTGTTTCCAGGTTTTAAATCATTAAGTTAGCATATCATATAGATATAGAACATGTGTTTAGTTGATTTTAAAAGTCAAGTTAGAAGGATTAACTTTTGTTTGCGAACAAGTTTAGAATTAACTAAACTATGTTCTAGTGATTACAAGTTTAAACCTTCGAATAAGATAGCTTTATATGTATGAATCGAATGATGTTATGAACATCATTACTACCTTAAGTTCCTTGGATGAACCTACTGGAAAAGAGAAAAATGGATCTAGCTTCAATGGATCCTTGGATGGCTCAAAGTTCTTGAAGCAAAATCATGACACGAAAACAAGTTCAAGTAAGATCATCACTTGAAATAAGATTGTTATAGTTATAGAAATTGAACCAAAGTTTGAATATGATTATTACCTTGTATTAGAATGATAACCTACTGTAAGAAACAAAGATTTCTTGAGGTTGGATGATCACCTTACAAGATTGGAAGTGAGCTAGCAAACTTGAAAGTATTCTTGATTTTATGAAACTAGAACTTTTGGAATTTATGAAGAACACTTAGAACTTGAAGATAGAACTTGAGAGAGTTCAATTAGATGAAGAAAATTGAAGAATGAAAGTGTTTGTAGGTGTTTTTGGTCGTTGGTGTATGGATTAGATATAAAGGATATGTAATTTTGTTTTCATGTAAATAAGTCATGAATGATTACTCATATTTTTGTAATCTTATGAGATATTTCATGCTAGTTGCCAAATGATGGTTCCCACATGTGTTAGGTGACTCACATGGGCTGCTAAGAGCTGATCATTGGAGTGTATATACCAATAGTACATACATCTAAAAGCTATGTATTGTACGAGTACGAATACGGGTGCATACGAGTAGAATTGTTGATGAAACTGAACGAGAATGTAATTGTAAGAATTTTTGTTAAGTAGAAGTATTTTGATAAGTGTATTGAAGTCTTTCAAAAGTGTATAAATACATATTAAAACACTACATGTATATACATTTTAACTGAGTCGTTAAGTCATCGTTAGTCGTTACATGTAAGTGTTGTTTTGAAACCTTTAGGTTAACGATCTTGTTAAATGTTGTTAACCCAATGTTTATAATAACAAAAGAGATTTTAAATTATTATATTATCATGATATTATGATGTACGAATATCTCTTAATATGATATATATACATTAAATGTCGTTACAACGATAAACGTTACATATATGTCTCGTTTCAAAATCATTAAGTTAGTAGTCTTGTTTTTACATTTGTAGTTCATTGTTAATATAATTAATGATATGTTTACTTATCATAATATCATGTTAACTATATATATAACCATATATATGTCATCATTTAGTTTTTTTTACAAGTTTTAACGTTCGTGAATCACCGGTCAACTTGGGTGGTCAATTGTCTATATGAAACCTATTTCAATTAATCAAGTCTTAACAAGTTTGATTACTTAACATGTTGGAAACATTTAATCATGTAAACATCAATCTCAATTAATATATATAAACATGGAAAAGTTCGGGTCACTACAGTACCTACCCGTTAAATAAATTTCGTCCCGAAATTTTAAGCTGTTGAAGGTGTTGACGAATCTTCTGGAAATAGATGCGGGTATTTCTTCTTCATCTGATCTTCACGCTCCCAGGTGAACTCGGGTCCTCTACGAGCATTCCATCGAACCTTAACAATTGGTATCTTGTTTTGCTTAAGTCTTTTAACCTCACGATCCATTATTTCGACGGGTTCTTCGATGAATTGAAGTTTTTCGTTAATTTGGATTTCATCTAACGGAATAGTGAGATCTTCTTTAGCAAAACATTTCTTCAAATTCGAGACATGGAAAGTGTTATGTACAGCCGCGAGTTGTTGAGGTAACTCAAGTCGGTAAGCTACTGGTCCGACACGATCAATAATCTTGAATGGTCCAATAAACCTTGGATTTAATTTCCCTCGTTTACCAAATCGAACAACGCCTTTCCAAGGTGAAACTTTAAGCATGACCATCTCTCCAATTTCAAATTCTATATCTTTTCTTTTAATGTCAGCGTAGCTCTTTTGTCGACTTTGGGCGGTTTTCAACCGTTGTTGAATTTGGATGATCTTCTCGGTAGTTTCTTGTATAATCTCCGGACCCGTAATCTGTCTATCCCCTACCTCACTCCAACAAATCGGAGACCTGCACTTTCTACCATAAAGTGCTTCAAACGGCGCCATCTCAATGCTTGAATGGTAGCTGTTGTTGTAGGAAAATTCTGCTAACGGTAGATGTCGATCCCAACTGTTTCCGAAATCAATAACACATGCTCGTAGCATGTCTTCAAGCGTTTGTATCGTCCTTTCGCTCTGCCCATCAGTTTGTGGATGATAGGCAGTACTCATGTCTAGACGAGTTCCTAATGCTTGCTGTAATGTCTGCCAGAATCTTGAAATAAATCTGCCATCCCTATCAGAGATAATAGAGATTGGTATTCCATGTCTGGAGACGACTTCCTTCAAATACAGTCATGCTAACTTCTCCATCTTGTCATCTTCTCTTATTGGTAGGAAGTGTGCTGATTTGGTGAGACGATCAACTATTACCCAAATAGTATCAAAACCACTTGCAGTCCTTGGCAATTTAGTGATGAAATCCATGGTAATGTTTTCCCATTTCCATTCCGGGATTTCGGGTTGTTGAAGTAGACCTGATGGTTTCTGATGCTCAGCTTTGACCTTAGAACACGTCAAACATTCTCCTACGTATTTAGCAACATCGGCTTTCATACCCGGCCACCAAAAATGTTTCTTGAGATCCTTGTACATTTTCCCCGTTCCAGGATGTATTGAGTATCTGGTTTTATGAGCTTCTCTAAGTACCATTTCTCTCATCTCTCCAAATTTTGGTACCCAAATCCTTTCAGCCCTATACCGGGTTCCGTCTTCCCGAATATTAAGATGCTTCTCCGATCCTTTGGGTATTTCATCCTTTAAATTTTCCTCTTTTAAAACTCCTTGTTGCGCCTCCTTTATTCGAGTAGTAATGTTATTATGAATCATTATATTCATAGATTTTACTCGAATGGGTTCTCTATCCTTCCTGCTCAAGGCATCGGCTACCACATTTGCCTTCCCCGGGTGATAACGAATCTCAAAATCGTAATCATTCAATAATTCAATCCACCTACGCTGCCTCATATTCAGTTGTTTCTGATTAAATATGTGTTGAAGACTTTTGTGGTCGGTATATATAATACTTTTGACCCCATATAAGTAGTGCCTCCAAGTCTTTAATGCAAAAACAACCGCGCCTAATTCCAAATCATGCGTCGTATAATTTTGTTCGTGAATCTTCAATTGTCTAGACGCATAAGCAATCACCTTCGTTCGTTGCATTAATACACAACCGAGACCTTGCTTTGATGCGTCACAATAAATCACAAAATCATCATTCCCTTCAGGCAATGACAATATAGGTGCCGTAGTTAGCTTTTTCTTCAATAACTGAAACGCTTTCTCTTGTTCATCATTCCATTCAAATTTCTTCCCTTTATGCGTTAATGCAGTCAAGGGTTTTGCTATTCTGGAAAAGTCTTGGATGAACCTTCTGTAGTAACCAGCTAGTCCTAAAAACTGGCGTATGTGTTTCGGAGTTTTCGGGGTTTCCCACTTTTCAACAGTTTCTATCTTTGCCGGATCCACCTTAATACCTTCTTTGTTCACTATGTGACCGAGGAATTGAACTTCTTCCAACCAAAATGCACACTTTGAAAACTTAGTGTACAATTCTTCCTTCCTCAATACTTCTAACACCTTTCTCAAATGTTCACCGTGTTCTTGGTCATTCTCTGAGTAAATAAGTATGTCATCAATGAAAACAATGACAAACTTGTCAAGGTATGGTCCACACACTCGGTTCATAAGGTCCATGAACACAGCTGGTGCATTAGTTAAACCAAACGGCATGACCATAAACTCGTAATGACCGTAACGTGTTCTGAAAGCAGTCTTTGGAATATCATCTTCTTTCACCCGCATTTGATGATACCCGGAACGTAAGTCAATCTTTGAATAAACAGACGAGCCTTGTAGTTGATCAAATAAGTCGTCGATTCTCGGTAGTGGGTAGCGGTTCTTGATGGTAAGTTTGTTCAACTCTCGGTAGTCGATACACAACCTGAATGTACCATCTTTCTTCTTGACAAACAAAACAGGAGCTCCCCACGGTGATGTGCTTTGTCGAATGAAACCACGCTCTAAAAGTTCTTGTAATTGGCTTTGCAGTTCTTTCATCTCGCTGGGTGCGAGTCTGTAAGGAGCACGAGCTATTGGTGCAGCTCCTGGTACAAGATCTATTTGAAATTCAACGGATCGATGTGGGGGTAATCCCGGTAATTCTTTCGGAAATACATCGGGAAATTCTTTTGCAATGGGAACATCATTGATGCTCTTTTCTTCAGTTTGTACTTTCTCGACGTGTGCTAGAACAGCATAGCAACCTTTTCTTATTAGTTTTTGTGCCTTCAAATTACTAATAAGATGTAGCTTCGTGTTGCCCTTTTCTCCGTACACCATTAAGGGTTTTCCTTTTTCTCGTATAATGCGAATTGCATTTTTGTAACAAACGATCTCCGCTTTCACTTCTTTCAACCAGTCCATACCGATTATCACATCAAAACTCCCTAACTCTACTGGTATCAAATCAATCTTAAATGTTTCGCTAACCAGTTTAATTTCTCGATTCCGACATATATTATCTGCTGAAATTAATTTACCATTTGCTAATTCGAGTAAAAATTTACTATCCAAAGGCGTCAATGGACAACTTAATTTAGCACAAAAATCTCTACTCATATAGCTTCTATCCGCACCCGAATCAAATAAAACGTAAGCAGATTTATTGTCAATAAGAAACGTACCCGTAACAAGCTCCGGGTCTTCCTGTGCCTCTACCGCATTAATATTGAAAACTCTTCCACGGCCTTGTCCATTCGTGTTCTCCTGGTTCGGGCAATTTCTAATAATGTGGCCTGGTTTTCCACATTTATAACAAACTACATTGGCATAACTTGCTCCGACACTACTTGCTCCGCCATTACTCGTTCCGACACCATTTGTTCCTTTCGTTCTATTAACCCCTGGTCCGTAGACCTCACACTTCGCCGCGCTATGACCATTTCTTTTACACTTGTTGCAAAATTTGGTGCAGAACCCCGAGTGATTCTTTTCACACCTTTGGCATAGTGGCTTCTGATTGTTGTTGTTGTTGTTGCGGTTATTATTGTTGTTGGGATGATTGTTGTAGTTGCTGTTGTTGTTGTTGTTGTTGTTGTTGTTGTTGGGCCGTTTGTTGTAGTTGCGATTGATGTTGCGATTGTTGGGATAATTGTTGCGATTATTGTTGTAATTGCTGTTGTTGTTGTATTGGTGATTCTTATCACCGTTTTCCTCCCACTTTCTTTTGACTTGCTTCACATTGGCCTCTTCAGCAGTCTGTTCTTTAATTCTTTCTTCAATCTGGTTCACTAGTTTGTGAGCCATTCTACATGCCTGTTGTATGGAGGCGGGCTCGTGTGAACTTATATCTTCTTGGATTCTTTCCGGTAATCCTTTCACAAACGCGTCGATCTTCTCTTCCTCATCTTCGAATGCTCCCGGACACAATAGGCACAATTCTGTGAATCGTCTTTCGTACGTGGTAATATCAAATCCTTGGGTTCGTAACCCTCTAAGTTCTGTCTTGAGCTTATTGACCTCGGTTCTGGGACGGTACTTCTCGTTCATCAAGTGCTTGAATGCTGACCACGGTAGTGCGTACGCATCATCTTGTCCCACTTGCTCTAGATAGGTATTCCACCATGTTAACGCAGAACCTGTGAAGGTATGCGTAGCGTACTTCACTTTGTCCTCTTCAGTACACTTACTTATGGCAAACACCGATTCAACCTTCTCGGTCCACCGTTTCAATCCGATCGGTCCTTCGGTTCCATCAAATTCCAAAGGTTTGCAGGCAGTGAATTCTTTGTAGGTGCATCCTACACGATTTCCTGTACTGCTAGATCCAAGGTTATTGTTGGTATGTAGCGCAGCCTGTACTGCGGCTATGTTTGAAGCTAGAAAAGTACGGAATTCCTCTTCATTCATATTCACGGTGTGTCGAGTAGTCGGTGCCATTTCCTTCAAAATAGTTAAATGGAACAAGTTAATCATACAGAATATTAAGAGTAGTTAATAGTATTTCGTAGCATAATATGAACTCATTTATAAAAGCTTTTTCTTCATATTAGCGTTTTATAAGTTTAAATTCGGGTAGTACCTACCCGTTAAGTTCATACTTAGTAGCTAATATACAATTCAACTACTACAATTCTATATGAAAAACTGATTATAATAATATTTCGCGTTCAAACTTTTATACAATATTTTACAAACTTACAATACCGCTTATTTTACATAAAGCATGAAATATAGCACACAATAACTTTGATACAAGATAGTTGTGAAGACAATTCTAGCTAGTACACAAGTCGTTCAGCAAAGGCAATAAAGACACGTAATTCATACGTCCAGAAATAAGTCATGCATTCTGGTTTTACTAGGACTACTTCCCATCCTTGGTCTTGTGCAACATAACCGTTATGGCCGTTGATAAGACAGCGTGTTGTAACGTCATCAAAGGGACGAGGGTTACGTAATGTCCAACAGTCCCGTAATAATCTAAAAACCTCATTTCTTACCCCAATTACCGACTCCGTCACTTGTGGAAACGTTTTGTTTAATAGTTGTAGCCCGATGTTCTTGTTCTCACTTTGGTGAGAAGCGAACATTACTAATCCGTAAGCATAACATGCTTCTTTATGTTGCATGTTAGCCGCTTTTTCTAAATCACGAAGTCCAATATTCGGATATATTGAGTCAAAATAATTTCTTAACCCGTTGCGTAAAATAGCATTTGGGTTCCCCGTAATATATGCGTCAAAGTAAATACATCGTAACTTATGGGTTTCCCAATGTGATATCCCCCATCTTTCAAACGAAAGTCTCTTATAAACCAAGACATTCTTGGAACGTTCTTCGAATGTCTTACAAACTGATCTCGCCTTAAATAGTTGTGCCGAAGAATTCTGGCCGACTCTAGACAAGATTTCATCAATCATGTCTCCGAGTAGGTCTCTTAAAATATTGGGTTGTCTATCCATTTTGTGTTTTTAAACTGTAAAATAGACAAGAGTTAGATTCATAAAAAAAAATACTTATTAATACAAGCAATTTTTACATATATCATAAAGCATAAGAACACTATATTCCATATATTACACCACACGAATACAACTATCTTATTCCGACTCGCTCGTTTCTTCTTCTTCGGTTTTGGTTCGTTTTGCCAAGTTTCTAGGGATATATGATGTTCCCCTAATACGAGCCGTTATTTTCCAAATTGGTTTAGAAAAACCTGGTGGTTTAGAGGTTCCCGGGTCATTGTTACAACTTAAGGACTTCGGGGGTTGACGATACATATAAAGTTCATCGGGGTTGGAATTAGATTTCTCTATTTTTATGCCCTTTCCCTTATTATTTTCTTTTGCCTTTTCAAATTCAGTTGGGGTAATTTCTATAACATCATCGGAATTTTCGTCAGAATCCGATTCATCGGAGAATTGGTAATCCTCCCAATATTTTGCTTCCTTAGCGGAAACACCATTGACCATAATTAACCTTGGTCGGTTGGTTGAGGATTTTCTTTTACTTAACCGTTTTATTATTTCCCCCACCGGTTCTATTTCTTCATCCGGTTCCGATTCTTCTTCCGGTTCCGATTCTTCTTCTGGTTCCGACTCTTCTTCCGGTTCCTCTTCGGGAACTTGTGAATCAGTCCACGAATCATTCCAATTTACATTTGACTCTTCATTATTATTAGGTGAGTCAATGGGACTTGTTCTAGAGGTAGACATCTATCACATAATATCAAACACGATAAGAGATTAATATATCACATAATATTCATATGTTAAAAATATATAGTTTCCAACAAAAATGTTAAGCAATCATTTTTAAAGAAAATACGGTCGAAGTCCAGACTCACTAATGCATCCTAACAAACTCGATAAGACACACTAATGCAAATTTTCTGGTTCTCTAAGACCAACGCTCGGATACCAACTGAAATGTCCCGTTCTTATTGATTAAAAACGTTCCATATTAATTGATTTCGTTGCGAGGTTTTGACCTCTATATGAGACGTTTTTCAAAGACTGCATTCATTTTTAAAACAAACCATAACCTTTATTTCATCAATAAAGGTTTAAAAAGCTTTACGTAGATTATCAAATAATGATAATCTAAAATATCCTGTTTACACACGACCATTACATAATGGTTTACAATACAAATATGTTACAACAAAATAAGTTTCTTGAATGCAGTTTTTACACAATATCATACAAGCATGGACTCCAAATCTTGTCCTTATTTAAGTATGCGACAGCGGAAGCTCTTAATAATCACCTGAGAATAAACATGCTTAAAACGTCAACAAAAATGTTGGTGAGTTATAGGTTTAACCTATATATATCAAATCGTAACAATAGACCACAAGATTTCATATTTCAATACACATCCCATACATAGAGATAAAAAAATCATTCATATGGTGAACACCTGGTAACCGACAATAACAAGATGCATATATAAGAATATCCCCATCATTCCGGGACACCCTTCGGATATGATATAAATTTTGAAGTACTAAAGCATCCGGTACTTTGGATGGGGTTTGTTAGGCCCAATAGATCTATCTTTAGGATTCGCGTCAATTAGGGTGTCTGTTCCCTAATTCTTAGATTACCAGACTTAATAAAAAGGGGCATATTCGATTTCGATAATTCAACCATAGAATGTAGTTTCACGTACTTGTGTCTATTTTGTAAATCATTTATAAAACCTGCATGTATTCTCATCCCAAAAATATTAGATTTTAAAAGTGGGACTATAACTCACTTTCACAGATTTTTACTTCGTCGGGAAGTAAGACTTGGCCACTGGTTGATTCACGAACCTATAACAATATATACATATATATCAAAGTATGTTCAAAATATATTTACAACACTTTTAATATATTTTGATGTTTTAAGTTTATTAAGTCAGCTGTCCTCGTTAGTAACCTACAACTAGTTGTCCACAGTTAGATGTACAGAATTAAATCGATAAATATTATCTTGAATCAATCCACGACCCAGTGTATACGTATCTCAGTATTGATCACAACTCAAACTATATATATTTTGGAATCAACCTCAACCCTGTATAGCTAACTCCAACATTCACATATAGAGTGTCTATGGTTGTTCCGAAATATATATAGATGTGTCGACATGATAGGTCGAAACATTGTATACGTGTCTATGGTATCTCAAGATTACATAATATATAATACAAGTTGATTAAGTTATGGTTGGAATAGATTTGTTACCAATTTTCACGTAGATAAAATGAGAAAAATTATCCAATCTTGTTTTACCCATAACTTCTTCATTTTAAATCCGTTTTGAGTGAATCAAATTGCTATGGTTTCATATTGAACTCTATTTTATGAATCTAAACAAAAAAGTATAGGTTTCTAGTCGAAAAAATAAGTTACAAGTCGTTTTTGTAAAGGTAGTCATTTCAGTCGAAAGAACGACGTCTAGATGACCATTTTAGAAAACATACTTCCACTTTGAGTTTAACCATAATTTTTGGATATAGTTTCATGTTCATAATAAAAATCATTTTCTCAGAATAACAACTTTTAAATCAAAGTTTATCATAGTTTTTAATTAACTAACCCAAAACAGCCCGCGGTGTTACTACGACGGCGTAAATCCGGTTTTACGGTGTTTTTCGTGTTTCCAGGTTTTAAATCATTAAGTTAGCATATCATATAGATATAGAACATGTGTTTAGTTGATTTTAAAAGTCAAGTTAGAAGGATTAACTTTTGTTTGCGAACAAGTTTAGAATTAACTAAACTATGTTCTAGTGATTACAAGTTTAAACCTTCGAATAAGATAGCTTTATATGTATGAATCGAATGATGTTATGAACATCATTACTACCTTAAGTTCCTTGGATGAACCTACTGGAAAAGAGAAAAATGGATCTAGCTTCAATGGATCCTTGGATGGCTCAAAGTTCTTGAAGCAAAATCATGACACGAAAACAAGTTCAAGTAAGATCATCACTTGAAATAAGATTGTTATAGTTATAGAAATTGAACCAAAGTTTGAATATGATTATTACCTTGTATTAGAATGATAACCTACTGTAAGAAACAAAGATTTCTTGAGGTTGGATGATCACCTTACAAGATTGGAAGTGAGCTAGCAAACTTGAAAGTATTCTTGATTTTATGAAACTAGAACTTTTGGAATTTATGAAGAACACTTAGAACTTGAAGATAGAACTTGAGAGAGTTCAATTAGATGAAGAAAATTGAAGAATGAAAGTGTTTGTAGGTGTTTTTGGTCGTTGGTGTATGGATTAGATATAAAGGATATGTAATTTTGTTTTCATGTAAATAAGTCATGAATGATTACTCATATTTTTGTAATCTTATGAGATATTTCATGCTAGTTGCCAAATGATGGTTCCCACATGTGTTAGGTGACTCACATGGGCTGCTAAGAGCTGATCATTGAAGTGTATATACCAATAGTACATACATCTAAAAGCTGTGTATTGTACGAGTACGAATACGGGTGCATACGAGTAGAATTGTTGATGAAACTGAACGAGAATGTAATTGTAAGAATTTTTGTCAAGTAGAAGTATTTTGATAAGTGTATTGAAGTCTTTCAAAAGTGTATAAATACATATTAAAACACTACATGTATATACATTTTAACTGAGTCGTTAAGTCATCGTTAGTCGTTACATGTAAGTGTTGTTTTGAAACCTTTAGGTTAACGATCTTGTTAAATGTTGTTAACCCAATGTTTATAATAACAAAAGAGATTTTAAATTATTATATTATCATGATATTATGATGTACGAATATCTCTTAATATGATATATATACATTAAATGTCGTTACAACGATAAACGTTACATATATGTCTCGTTTCAAAATCATTAAGTTAGTAGTCTTGTTTTTACATTTGTAGTTCATTGTTAATATAATTAATGATATGTTTACTTATCATAATATCATGTTAACTATATATATAACCATATATATGTCATCATTTAGTTTTTTTTACAAGTTTTAACGTTCTTGAATCACCGGTCAACTTGGGTGGTCAATTGTCTATATGAAACCTATTTCAATTAATCAAGTCTTAACAAGTTTGATTACTTAACATGTTGGAAACATTTAATCATGTAAACATCAATCTCAATTAATATATATAAACATGGAAAAGTTCGGGTCACTACACCAATGGTCTTCCAACTACTGGTCACGGGTCCAACTCACACGAGCGGAAAACCCGCTTCCCGACATTTTCAAACGAAACACTTTTTACCACAAGTCAATATAAGTGGAACTAAGAGATTTTCATCATCAAATCAAGTTTTACATCAACGGGCCCACATCGCCCATTTTACGAGTTTCGTTCAAAAATAAAAGTTTCGACCAAATATAAGTTTAAGTTCCAAACGACACTAGAGCATGGTGTTTGGGGTTAAACTACCCAATCTCGGTCGAACTCCAAAAGCTAACATCCAAAAGCATCCCCTAACAAGACAAGCGGGAGATCACTAATCCAATTGAACGCTCTTACCCTTGTCAACGCCCGTGCCTATAAAAAAAAGGTAAACAACGAGAGGGTAAGCAAAGCTTAGTGAATGCAATAATTATACGAATACATATATAATTATACCTACTTGCATACACTTACACAACCGCAAACATGCTAGCATACATCATTAGCTTATCGCCGCCACAACAAGCTATAATTCACCAATACCCCCAAGCTAGCATAACAACCGCATATAAATATAACTCGAATAATATAATATGCTTACAACACAAATAACCATGGTTAACCAATAGTACAAGGGAACGGCGCTCGCGAAAACGCCATCGGTGTTCATAACATCCGTTAGGGCACTTAACACCTCGCACCACTAACCCCTAGGGTGGCACCTTTACACCTCGGCACATCACCCCGAGTGGCATCTTAACACCTCGATGCATCACTCATTATTTTACGGAGTGGTGTCTTAACACCTCGACACTACACTCCTAGGTGACATCTTAACACCTCGATGCTACACCCGAGTGGCATCTTAACACCTCAATGCTACAATCTTCACATGAAACATGGTGTCTTAGCACCTCGACACTACCAGTTTCACGCTACAACAAATAGATACATTATATACATATGCATATAATTATTCCACTCACCTCAAAGTCTTGTGATAAGATACCCGAGCTTGCGAAACCTCAAAGTAACGTACCTATCACGTTATACATATTATCAAACGCAAACTCAAGTCGGTCAACCAATTCTTTCACCATTCCTAAGTCATTTTGACCCAAAGTGCAATCTCGACCCATTTTGCACCATTAACCCTAATAATGGGTCAACTTCACCAAAAACCCTAACTCTAGTCAAATATGGTCTTATTATATTGTTTTAAATCACCAATTTAACTCATTTTCACACATGCAAGACCACTTAGGTCATTAAAGACCCATTTGACCCATTTCAAGGTCAACACACCCATTTGGGTCATCCACAACCCAAATGACACCCACTAACATTAACTATAAGTGTACTAGTGATATGCTAGGCCTTTAAGACCGATTTACCCTTTCAAAACCCTAGGTTAGTCACCATTTGGGTCTTCATGACCCAAACTTACCCAAAACCCCCAACTTACTCACAAATGGGTTTTATGTGCAACACTAACCCAAACCCTAACCCTTAAACACATTAAACTAAGGTAATCAAGTTTAGGGCTTACCACCACAATCAAAACGAAGCTAACGAGGAGATGAACAACTTTAATGCTCGAGCTAAAACCCGAAACACGCTTCTTCTTCTCCGATTTGAGCTTTCTCACACTTGAATCACACTCTCTCACTAGGATTTAAGTGGATGAAGTTTTGTGGTTAGGAATGGAGTAATGAGGCTCAACCAAACTGATCTAGGGCCTTTAATTTGTCCACCAAGTGAAATTACCAATTTACCCATCTAAAATATTTAAAAACCCAATTCTGGCTCGACAGATCATCTGGACGGCGTCCAGATTTCTGGACGGCGTCCAGGCCTTCATAATGGGACGGCGTCCCAGATTTTTGGACGGCGTCCAAACCAAAAGAAAACAGGATCTTACACTAGGTTGGTCTAATTGGTGTAAAGTATAAATTGGGTTAAAATGTACTTTGTAGAGTGGGTTTAAATTGCCACCCGAAGTGGTAATTGGTTTGTGTCCATTAGGTGTTAAATGGGCAAGTTTTGGCAAGTAAGGTGTAATCCCTCGGTTAAGGCATATTTGTGTCGGGTTCTCTTTTAGAGAATGACTGTTTATTTGTATATTGTACCTATGTGTGATATAGGTGTTTACTTGCTCGGATTTGAGGATGGAGATCATTTCATACATGACTTGTGCGGGCATTTCAAGGTGAGTGGAATAATTATATGTGTATGTATGTAATGTATTTTGTGACAACGCTAATTTTTTTTTTTTTAAATACGTGGCGGAAGCATAATATTAATTAAATACGTTATCCACATTAACTATTGTTAATACAACATGCGTCACGTGTCATTACAAAATACTTGTTTATACGGAGAAGACATATTTACAATAAGTTTACAAAAGATTATTGTTTTCATAAAGGAAGACAACATCAGAGTTGACTCCTGTCAAACATAACATCACCATGCCCGTCTTCTCCCAAAAACAATATCTACAAGCTACAACCTGAAGGGAGGAGATGGAGGGGACTTAGCACGAAGCTAAGTGAGTACGACTAACTACAGGCCATAGCATACACAAGTGTTATACTAATCATGTCACAATAGTCTAACACACAAACATCACCCAAGTGCCGTCTACAGAGACTCTGGCGGCTCGGCCAAACCATTAACCACCAGCTGATCGGACTGGGGCTTACCAGAAGTTTCTCCACCACCGTGTTGTATATATATAATCCACATGCGACGGATGCGTCATTCACATATATATACACCACGATTATCTAGGCCACCACATGAGGAACCCAACCCGCAGGTTGATCTCTCCTACTGAGGCCATCACACAATAGGGACGCACTGGGCTCCAACAGACAAGCATTAACCAACATGCAGTCATCACAACGTACTAACCAACCACATCAGTAAGTATATCTAACAAGCATGGCAATCATAATATAACTTGCTTCTATATACTATATTCTTCAGTTAGTCACACTCACCAAATACCAGCAAACGAGAAGGTATTCAGCTATCTAATCACTGAACCTTCTCTTTCTCCTTTTCTCCTGAGAAAACATATCCACAAGTTAGTTTCTGTTCGTTAACATCAAATAACACAATATATAAATTTTTGTATCAAAAACTGTCCGCTAAAAATTTTTGCTTAACACTTTATGCACTTTCAAAATTTACATCATAAACATCAAAATACAAACGGGCAGCATAACGGCTAAAACTCAACACTTAGGTAAAATATTCTGCCCTGGACACTCAGTCGGTCGACTGACTCTTATAGTCGGTCGACTGTCGACACAACCGGTCGACTGACCTTCCCAGTCGGTTGATTCATTTGGTATTACATCAATCAGCAGAAGGTAAATCTCAGTCGGTCGGTTCACTCAACAGTCGGTCGGTTGTCTTCGTCAATCGTCCGGTTCAACCCTCAGTCGGTCGACTGTCGACCGACAGTCGGCCGAGTGTGTTCATCTTCATCAGAAACTGAACAAAGGCTACGGACTTCACGATGAAATCCTCAAATCTCGATCTAGAGCTCGTTTTAAACACCAAAATCGACGACAACTTGTTCACTACATGTTATAGACTCAAAACCCACAACAATTTGACCATAACAACACTTAAATAACTTGTTTTGACACAAATTTACACTTTTATGAAAACTAACACAAAAAATCCATTTTCATAAAGATTAAAGCATGAAAAGCTATGAATCTTACCTTGTTAGAATCAGTAAATCACAAGGAACACAAAGATGTAAACAATTTGAGCTCTAGGTAAAGATCAAGGATTAGGGTTAGATTGTAGGTGGAAGAGAAGGTACGGGAGTGTTTTTTGGTGAATTTTCTAGAAATGGGAAGAAGAACACAACCCACTAGTCACTTAATTGGGTTTAATTCCCACACTGTGCGACACACGGGTATTTATCAGTTATCTGATATCTTTCGTACATCATTTGGAGACCCAAACGAAGTCCAAATTAAATAAACAAACCTGTTATGTGACCCTTGTCACAAACTGGTCCTAACCACATCATTAAATAATAATAATTATTAAATAAAAATAAAAGCATATAATAACGCAAAACAAACTTAAGGGCAATCTAGTAATCTTACATCTAGGCCCGATTGAGAATGTTACAAATCTACCCCCTTAAGAAGATTCCGTCCTCGGAATCTGGTCAAGGTTAAACAAATGGGGATAACGCGCCCTCATTAACTCCTCGGTTTCCCACGTCAAGTTAGAACCTAAACTGTGCCGCCATTCTACTAACACCATAGGAATCTGTTTCTTTCTTAGCTTTGTGACTTTCTTGTCCACTATTCTAACCGGCTCTTCTACTAACTTCTTAGTTAAATCAACTTTCAAATCCTTCAATGGAAGAATCTGACTTTCATCGTCTACTTTACACTTCCTTAAATAACAAAAATTGAACGTGTTGTGTATTCCTGCTAACTCTGATGGAAGATCTAAAACAACAGTCTGATCATTCAAAATATCTGTGATCGAAAATGGCCCAATAAACCTCGGTGCTAGTTTACCACGTTTACCAAATCTGATCACCCCTTTCCACGACGAAACTTTCAGATAAACACGATCACCTACATTAAATGTCACCGAACGTCTGCGCGGATCAGGATACATCTTTTTTCTGTCTCTGGCTGCTTTTAATTTCTCACGTGCAATTTCAACCTTTTCTGCAGTTATCTGAACAATTTCAGGACCTGCAAATTGTTTCTCACCTGCTTCTAACCAACATGTCGGAGTTCTACACTTACGACCATACAACATTTCGTATGCCGGCATTCCAATACTCGAATGATACGAATTGTTGTAAGCAAACTCTATCAGTGGAAGATGCGAATCCCAAGAACCACCATATTCTAAGACACACGCTCTCAACATGTATTCTAACGTTTGAATTGTTCATTCACTCTGACCGTCTGTTTGTAGATGGTATGCTGTACTTAAATTCACACGCGTACCCAGATTCTGTTGTAGACTGTTCCAGAAGTTCGATACAAACCTAGTATCTCTATCAAAAACTATTGACAACGGTACACCATGACGACTAACGATTTCTTTCAAGTACAACTCTGCCAAATCACTCAACGAAGCTGTTTCACGAGTAGCTAAAAAGTGAGCACTCTTTGTTAAACAATCCACAATCACCCAGATCATGTCGTGTCCTTTCTGGGTTTGGGGTAACTTGGTTACAAAATCCATCGTTATATGATCCCATTTCTACTGAGGAATTTCTAACTGTCTTAGAGATCTATACGATTTCTGATGTTCTGCCTTAACTTGCGCACAAATATGACATTTTTCGACAAAATTCGCAACATCTGTCTTCATTGTCGGCCACCAATACAATGTTTTCAAGTCTCTATACATCTTAGTACTACCTGGATGCACTGATAATCTCGATTTATGCGCTTCAGTAAGGATTAAATCCCTCAAATCTCCAAGCATAGGCACCCAAATTCGATCTTTATAGGTCTTTAATCCTCTAGAATCATTGCATAGGTCAAATTTTCTTTTAGTCATTGGTTCAGTCTTTAGGTTTTCGTCATTCAAAGCTACTAACTGAACGGTTTTCAATCGATCAATCAAGTCTGAAACTATTTCAATTCTCATAAATCTAACATTTTCGATGGTTTTCTTGCGACTCAGAGCAACTGCGACCACATTTGCTTTACCCGGATGGTACTTAATCTCACAATCGTAGTCTTTAATCAATTCTAAACATCGACGTTGACGCATATTTAATTCTTTCTGCGAAAAGATATATTGAAGACTCTTATGATCTGTATAGATTTCACAATGTGTACCATACAAATAATGTCTCCAAAGCTTCAAAGCAAACACAACGGCAGTTAACTCTAAATCGTGAGTAGGGTAGTTTCGTTCATGATTCTTCAACTGTCGTGAAGCATACGCTATAACTTTATTTCTCTGCATCAAAACACAACCCAGACCTGCATGTGACGCATCACAATAAACCACAAAATCTTCTATTCCCTCTAGTAAAGCTAAAACCGGCGCTTGACATAACAACTGTTTGGGAGTCTGAAAAGCCTTTTCTTATTCATCAGTCCATCGAAAGGCTACATCTTTTCTAGTTAACTTATTCAACGGACCTGCTATTTTAGAGAAGTCTTTGATAAATCGGCGGTAATAACCTGCTAAACCCAGAAAACTTTTAATTTCTGTTGGCGTTTTCGGCGAGTTCCAGTTCATTACAGCTTCTATCTTAGACTGATCTACTTTAATACCCTGTTCACAAATCACATGACCCAGAAACTGTACTTCCCGCAACCAAAATTCACACTTAGAAAATTTACCGTACAACTGTTCCTGTTTCAGAAGTTCTAATACCAATCTCAAATGTGTAGCATGATCTTTCTCGGTTTTCGAATATATCAAGATATCATCTATGAAGACAATCACAAACTTGTCAAGATACTGTCGACACACCCTGTTCATTAAATCCATAAACACTGCTGGCGCGTTTGTTAACCCAAATGGCATAACTAAAAATTCATAATGACCATATCTAGTTCTGAACGTTGTTTTCGGTATATCACTCTCTGCAACACTTACCTGATGATACCCTGAACGTAAATTAATCTTTGAAAAGTAGGAAGCACCCTGTAACTGATCAAATAAGTCATCTATTCTTGGTAATGGATACTTATTCTTGATTGTTCTCTTATTCAAATCACGGTAATCTATACACATACGAAGCGACCCATCTTTCTTTTTCACAAACAACACAGGAGCACCCCATGGTGAAGAACTTGGTCGAATAAACCCCTTATCTAACAATTCCTGAATCTGAGACATCATTTCTCGGATTTCTGATGGAGCTAATCTGTAAGGAACTTTTGCAACTGGCGTAGCACCTGGAACCAAATCAATTTTATACTCTACTTCACGTATTGGAGGTAACCCTGGTAAATCATCTGGAAATACTTCTGGAAATTCTGACACAACGGGAATCTCGGTCACCTGCTTCTTCTCTTTCTTAACATCAATCACGTAGGCTAAGAATGAATCACACCCTTTCGTTATTGCCTTCTGAGCTTTCATTAGGGAAACCATAGGAAAGTTAAATCCACTGCGCTCTCCCCTAGCTATCACTCGGGATCCGTCGGCCAAACGGAAAGAAATCATCTTCTTATCACACTTAATATTAGCCGTATTAGCTCTTAACCAATTCATACCTATGACTACATCAAAGCTAGGTATAGGCATCAACAAACAAGTTAAAGGGAAGTAATGACCGTCAATTTCGATGGTAATTCCAGACACAGATGATGTGCATGGAACCAATTTACCATCAGCTACTTCTATTCCCAAAGGCTCATCTAACATCCTAATAGGCAACTTCAACTTATCACAGAAGCCTAAGGACATTAAAGATCGATTCGCTCCAGAATCAAATAACACACGAGCTGGCAAGGAATTAACCAAGAACATACCAGTAATGATGTCATCGGTAGCGATTGCAGTGTCTACCGTCATCTGAAATGCCCTTGCCTCTGCTTCACATAATCACACGAGAAGGTATTCAGCTATCTAATCACTGAACCTTCTCTTTCTCCTTTTCTCCTGAGAAAACATATCCACAAGTTAGTTTCTGTTCGTTAACATCAAATAACACAATATATAAATTTTTGTATCAAAAACTGTCCGCTAAAAATTTTTGCTTAACACTTATGCACTTTCAAAATTTACATCATAAACATCAAAATACAAACGGGCAGCATAACGGCTAAAACTCAACACTTAGGTAAAATATTCTGCCCTGGACACTCAGTCGGTCGACTGTCGACACAACCGGTCGATTGACCTTCCCTGTCGGTCGACTCATTTGGTATTACATCAATCGGCCGAAGGTAAATCTCAGTCGGTCGGTTCACTCAACAGTCGGTCGGTTGTCTTCATCAATCGGCCGGTTCAACCCTCAGTCGGTCGACTGTCGACCGACAGTCGGTCGAGTGTGTTCATCTTCATCAGAAACTGAACAAAGGCTACGGACTTCACGATGAAATCCTCAAATCTCGATCTAGAGCTCGTTTTAAACACCAAAATCGACCACAACTTGTTCACTACATGTTATAGACTCAAAACCCACAACAATTTGACCATAACAACACTTAAATAACTTGTTTTGACACAAATTTACACTTTTATGAAAACTAACACAAAAACTCCATTTTCATGAAGATTAAAGCATGAAAAGCTATGAATCTTACCTTGTTAGAATCAGTAAATCACAAGGAACACAAAGATGTAAACAATTTTAGCTCTAGGTAAAGATCAAGGATTAGGGTTAGATTGTAGGTGGAAGAGAAGGTACGGGAGTGTTTTTTTGGTGAATTTTCTAGAAATGGGAAGAAGAACACAGCCCACTACTCACTTAATTGGGTTTAATTCTCACACTGTGCGACACACGGGTATTTATCAGTTATCTGATATCTTTTATACATCCTTTAGAGACCCAAACGAAGTCTAAATTAAATAAACAAACCTGTTCTGTGACCCTTGTTACAAACTGGTCCTAACCACATCATTAAATAATAATAATCATTAAATAAAAATAAAAGCATATAATAACGCAAAACAAACTTAAGGGCAATCTAGTAATCTTACATCTAGGCCCGATTGAGGATGTTACATATTTACTTGAGTAGCGTGAGATGTGAAGTGTCGACGTGTTAAGACACCACATTTCACGTGACGAGTGAAGTGTCGACGTGTTAAGACACCACTCGGGAAGTATGAGGGGTGAAGTGTCGACGTGCTAAGACACCACTCCAGAAATCATGAAAGGTGAAGTGTCGACGTGTTAAGACACCACACGGAGTGAAGTATTGACGTGTTAAGATGACACTCCAAGAAATATCACGGGTGAAGTGTCGACGTGTTAAGACACCACCCGGGGGGAAGTATCGACGTGTTAAGATGCCACCCGTGGGGTTAGTGTACGACGTGTTAAGTACCCTAATGGTTGTTATGAACACCGATGGGAAATTCGAGTACCATTCCTTTGTACTATTGGTTAACCATGGTTATATGTTGTAGTTTTAGCATATTAAATTGTGAACTATATGCTATTGGCGATGCTAGCTTATTGTGAATTGCGGATATTTAGTTTTTCATTGTGATTGCATGGTTGTTGAATTGATAGCTCGTATGTGGTAATTGTGTAAGTGATTGCAAGTAAGTAGATTATATATGTATATGTATAATTATTGCATTCACTAAGCTTTATGCTTACCCCTCTCGTTGTTTACGTCTTTACAGGTATTGTGATTGTGAAGCTAGCTAGTTGTTAGACTAGATGCGTAGGATCGCTCGGGCTCGATGGGGTAGCCTTTGGATATTTGGACGCGGATTGGGGATTTGTTAGTCCCCAGGATTATGCTCTTGGTATCGGGTTGGGTTATTATGTATTAACTCGTATTTCGTGTGATTGGGCCATTGTTACAAATGCTTTTGTAATGTGTACTTTATGTACCAAGGGTCATTAAAATGTTAAATGTGTCATTCTGATAATGCGTATTCGGTTAAAACTATTTTGAATGATTTATGTAAAGTGGATGTTTAATGGGACCTAACTTATAAAAAAATGTGCTTCGTTTTTGGTAAACGGTTTGGGGTCGTTTCAAGTGGTATCAGAGCATAGTCTAAGGGAATTAGGTGACCTTAGAATAGGTGCCTAGTCTTAGACTTATTGACAGTTGTGCATTATTTGAGGGACTTGTAGGAATACGGGTCGGATTGAGATTTGTTTAGCCTTAGAGTTGGTGACTAACTAGGACTTGTGTTTGTTCAAAGTGTGATTATGTGGGGCCTTATTTCGTGTGTAAATTAGTGCCTTAGATAGCTAGTGCCTAATATAAGTAGGCAAACTTGAACGTTATTTTAGTGATAGTCACCTAGGTTGTAGGTTGACTTGTTGTTGCGATGTACGTGTGTATATTTATTATTATATTGAATATAGGTGTATATACATGTATACGTTGGTGTGGTGTCCTAGAGACGAATCTATTGGAGAGATTCAGATGTTTGGCGGTTTTGAGTGATTAAGTTCACGGTAAGGACTTGGTCATTCGGGTACTAGGAGTTACCGCGTGTTATTTTGTGTGAATGTCGCGTCAGTCTGGGTAGAGTACTTTGCATTATCATGCGAAAATGGTAAGGTACGCAATTGTAATAGTGACTGATCACCATTATTACACCGTGTATCTTGACACCAAGCATGACATGACGAGTACCGAGCGGAGGAAACGTGACATGGTTGGGGTAGAATTGGGATGAGTTAGGAATCTTTTATTGGTTCCTAGGATATAGTGGTCTCAGGTGACGTACTTGTTGTCACATCGGGTTCTTTGTGGGTCGGGAAGTGTTACGGTGGTTTCGGTTAGCTAAGGTGAGTGAGCGAACTCACGAGTTTGGTGCATGCTTAGTCACCCTAAGTAGTGGGTGTGCTATTCAGATTGTCATTGGTGGTAGTTACCAATCGTAACTAGGATGACCGGTTATTGTGTGCATGTGTGTGTGCGTAGAGGACTTGAATTCCGCAATGGAATGCAACAAGTCTAATGATGGTGGTATTGAGTTACACTCTATAGAGTGTGTGGTTAGGGAACCGTGTGGGGATTCTAGTTGTGATTCGCATTGGAATTGGCGAGTCGAGTAGTCTTCGGGTCGTTAAACTCATGTGAGTAAGACCCGTATGACGATGATTGCGTTAGTGAGTTAGCATGTTGTGGATTAGAGGGTAGCATTCCTAACGGAATACCCCTTGCTATAGTGGTTGTGTCGATATGTGGAAAGGTGTAAGACTTGGTGTTTCCAAGCACCTCTTAGTGTTAGACGGAAGGTTTCATTAGGCTATATCGTTTTTCCTTGTGGAATTGCGGGTAGCGTGTGATCGCTAGGAACTTTCGATAAGACAATAAACCGTAAGGATTATCGGGTAGGAATTACTTCGGGTCATTATTGTGGAGAAATGGGTGACATCGAGTGTATGGAACCCAAAGGTCGAGTTTCTAAATCTCAGTAGAATGCGGTGGGAGTCTCCATGACACTGCGTCAGGTACCCCTTTATACCTGCAAAGTGTGATGTTCAACTCCGGTGATGGTGTGATCACTTTGTGCTTAGGGTGACCGTGAGATTCCCTTGGAAGCATCGGAGATTATAATAGTGATCGACGGGTGATAGTAATTCATGTGACAACCCGGAAATTTCCGACCAAATTTAAACTTTATCTTTATATGATTTACTATTTCCAACATGATAAGCAAAGTCTGTAATGTTGAAATCTAAAAAACTTTGAACTGTGTTCATGTATTCATTTACCTTTCGACTGTGCACGACGATTCACGAACAATTATGTGTAAATATATATGTATGAATATATACATATGTGTGATTATTAAATTGAGCAATATTAGCAAAATATTAAACAGTTTGATTGATATGAAAATAAATTATGAAATCTATTATATGACTTGAGAACGTTAACAAAGTATTAGATTAATAATACTTTACATGAACCTAATTGTTTCAATATCAACGGAATTAAAAGATAATATCGAATGATTGAATTATCAATTACATTATGATATTGTTACGGTTCCCTATTACGACGTCCACATTGATTTAAGAAATCTATTTTTAACGGTATTCGGAATAAATGGTAAGTGATTTACATGTAAGAACAAAAGTATCAAATAACGAGAATTAGACAAAAGTTAGTGGAAGACTAAATTACATAGTAATCAATTGATTTAGTTTCAAATGTACGAAAATGCTTTTCGATATAATAGAACCTGATTATTTAAAATGTCTTTGATTATATAACATGAGTTGGAATATTGGTTGTTAAATATATAGATAACTTGCAACGTGTATTTAAAACGTGTTTATGTATATTAGATACATTTGATTTCAAATTAATTAAGTAAACGATTGTAACGCTCGCTTATTGATTCGATTGATATTTAGATATGTCAATTAGTACATTAAGTAATTAAAATAAATGCTAGTACATAAATGAACTATACTTAGTTAAGTTTTAAAATGAAAACGTCATATGATATAATAAATCCTATTATGTAAACGATCTTAAATTATACTTTGAAATATAATTAGTATTTGAAAAAACAAATTATTAAATAAATATTTCTAATATATAAACTTATATTTCTAAATGAAAATATATATGTATTTTTCCAAATGATAAAATATAACTTTAATATAAAAATGTTTTGATAATACTATTGTGTATATATATATATATATATATATATATATATATATATATAGTGAAACAATGATTTAAAGAAGCAAATGACCAAAACACTCAAATGAATAAGTTACACTTTGAGTGGGATTGTTTTTTCATTGATTTAAGTCTAATTATTGATAATGGTACACGTCGTGTAATGTAAAACGCCAATTTTCTAGGCGTACGAAACGTCGTTTGAAAAACCGGAACTGAGACATAAACCATTTTCCAACGTATGAACTATCGGAACTAAAATTACAATTTAACTACGCATGTAAATATAATATAATATATATATAATTATATATATTATATATATTATATATTAAATAATAAATAACAAGTGACGGCAGCCTAGTTAATGGGATCTGAGCTGGATGAGTGTGCCATGTGAAATATCTCGTTCATATTGATTATAAACATTCCATATTAATTGATTTCGTTGCGAGGTTTTGACCTCTATATGAGACGTTTTTCATAGACAGCATTCATTTTTAAAACAACCATAACCTTTATTTTATCAATAAAGGTTTGAAAAACATTACGTAGATTATCAAATAATGATAATCTAAAATATACTGTTTACACACGACCATTACATAATGGTTTACAATAGAAATATATTACATCGACATATGTTTCTTGAATGCAGTTTTTACACAATATCATACAAACATGGACTCCAAATCTTGTCCTTATTTTAGTATGCAACAGCGGAAGCTCTTAGTATTCACCTGAGAATAAACATGCTTTAAACGTCAACAAAAATGTTGGTGAGTTATAAGTTTAACCTATATATATATATATATATATATATATATATATATATATATATATATATATATATATATATATCAAATAGTAACAATATACCACAAGATTTCATATTTCAATACACATCCCATACATAGAGATAAAAATCATTCATATGGTGAACACCTGGTAACCGACATTAACAAGATGCATATATAAGAATATCCCCATCATTCCGGGACACCCTTCAGATATGATATAAATTTCGAAGTACTAAAGCATCCGGTACTTGGGATGGGGTTTGTTAGGCCCAATAGATCTATCTTTAGGATTCGCGTAAATTAGGGTGTCTGTTCCCTAATTCTTAGATTACCAGACTTAATAAAAAGGGGCATATTCGATTTCAATAATTCAACCATAGAATGTAGTTTCACGTACTTGTGTCTATTTTGTAAATCATTTATAAAACCTGCATGTATTCCCATCCCAAAAATATTAGATTTTAAAAGTGGGACTATAACTCACTTTCACAGATATTTCCTTCCTCGAAAATAAGACTTGGCCACGGATCGATTCATGAACCTATACAAATATGTACATATATATCAAAGTATGATCAAAATATAATTACAACCATTTTTATTATGTTTTAAAGATTTGAGTGTATTAAGTCAGCTGTCCTCGTTAGTAACCTACAACTAGTTGTCCACAGTTAGATGTACAGAAATAAATCGATACATATTATCTTGAATAAATCCACGACCCAGTGTATACACGTCTCAGGCTAGATCACAACTCAAAGTATATATATTTTTGGAATCAACCTCAACCCTGTATAGCTAACTCCAACATTACTGCATATAAAGTGTCTATGGTTGTTCCAAATAATATATATACATGGGTCGATATGATATGTCAAAACATTTGCATACGTGTCTATGGTATCCCAAGATTACATAATATATTAGAATACATGTATAATATAATATAAGTTAGCTGGGATATGATTTGTATAGATTTGTTAAACATTTCCCGTAGCTAAAAAGATCAAAAATATCCAATCTTGTTTTACCCATAACTTCTTCATTTTAAATCCGTTTTGAGTGAATCAAATTGCTATGGTTTCATATTGAACTCTAATTTAAGAATCCAAACAGAAAAATTATAGGTTTATTGTCGGAAATTTAAGTTACATGTCAATTACTAAAGAGGTAGTCATTTCCGTCGAAAAAAGACATCTTGATGACCATTTTGAAAAACATACTTTCACTTTGAGTTTAACCAAGATTTTTGGATATAGTTCCATGTTCATATGAAAAATTATTTTCCCAGAAGAACAACTTTTAAATCAAAGTTTATCATAGTTTTTAATTATCCAAACCAAAACAGCCACCGGTTTCACTACGACGGCGTATATCCGATTTTATGGTATTCATCGTGTTTCCAGGTTTTAAATCATTAAGTTAGCATATCATATAGATATATAAAATGTGTTTAGTTGATTTTAAAAGTCAAGTTAGAAGGATTAACTTTTGTTTGCGAACAAGTTTAGAATTAACTAAACTATGTTCTAGTGATTACAAGTTTAAACCTTCGAGTAAGATAGCTTTATATGTATGAATCGAATGATGTTATGAACATCATTACTACCTCAAGTTTTCTGGATAAAACTACTAGAAATGAGAAAAATGGATCTAGCTTCAATGGATCCTTGGATGGCTTGAAAGTTCTTGAAGCAGAATCATGACTCGAAAACAGTTCAAGTAAGATTTTCACTCGAAATAAGATTGTTATAGTCGTAGAAATTGAATCAAAGTTTGAATATGAATATTACCTTGAATTAGAAAGATAACCTACTATAAATAACAAAGGTTCCTTAATCTTAGATGATTACTTGGAATGGATTAGAAAGCTTGGAAGTAAACTTGCAAACTTGGTAGTATTCTTGATTTTTATGAAACTATACTTATAGAATTTATGAAGAATACTTAGAACTTGAAGATAGAACTTGAGAGAGATCAATTAGATGAAGAAAATTGAAGAATTAAAGTGTTTATAGGTGTTTTTGGTCGTTGGTATATGGATTAGATATAAAGGATATGTAATTTTGTTTTCATGTAAATAAGTCATGAATGATTACTAATATTTTTGTAATTTTATGAGATATTTCATGCTAGTAGCCAAATGATGGTTCCCACATGTGTTAGGTGACTCACATTAGCTGCTAAGAGCTGATCATTGGAGTATATATACCAATAGTACATACATCTAAAAGCTGTGTATTGTACGAGTACGAATACGGGTGCATACGAGTAGAATTGTTGATGAAACTGAACGGGAATGTAATTGTAAGCATTTTTGTTAAGTAGAAGTACTTTGATATGTGTCTTGAAGTCTTTCAAAAGTGTAAGAATACATATCAAAACACAACATGTATATACATTCTAATGGAGTCGTTAAGTCTTCGTTAGTCGTTACATGTAAGTGTTGTTTTGAAACCTTTAAGTTAACGACTCAATTAATGTTGTTAACCCAATGTTTATTATATCAAATGAGATGTTAAATTATTATATTAACATGATATTATGATGTATGAATATCTCTTAATATGATATATACATTAAAATATCGTTACAACGATAATCGTTACATATAAGTCTCGTTTCATAATTCTTGAGTTAGTAGTCTTGTTTTTACATATGTAGTTCATTGTTAACACACTTAATGATATATTTAAATATCATTGTATCATGTTAAATATAGTGTATCAATATCTTAATATGATACATATGTATTTGGTAGACGTTATCATAACGATAATCGTTATATATATCATTTCGAGTTTCTTAACTTAGTAATCTCATTTATTATGTATATCACACATTGTTAATATATTTAGTGAGATACTTACTCATCATAATCTTATGTTAACAATATATATATGTCTATATATACCACAACATGTAGTTTTTACAATTTTGTAACGTTCGTGAATCGCCGGTCAACTTGGGTGATCAATTGTCTATATGAAACTTATTTCATTTAATCAAGTCTTAACAAGTTTGATTGCTTAACATATTGGAAACATTTAGTCATGTAAATATCAATCTCAATTAATATATATAAACATTGAAAAGTTCAGGTCACTACAGTACCAACCCGTTAAATAACTTTCGTACCGTAATTTTAAGCTGTTGAAGGTGTTGACGAATCTTTTGGAAATAGATATGGGTATTTCTTCTTCATCTGATCTTCACGCTCCCAGGTGAACTCGGGTCCTATACGAGCATTCCATCGTACCTTAATAATCAGTATCTTGTTTTGCTTAAGTCTCTTAACCTCACGATCCATTATTTCAACGGGTTCTTCAGTGAATTGAAGTTTTTCATTGATTTGGATTTCGTCCAACGGAATAGTGAGATCTTCTTTAGCAAAACATTTCTTCAAATTCGAGACGTGGAAATTGTTATGTACAACCGCGAGTTGTTGAGGTAGCTCCAGCTGGTAAGCTACTGGTCCGACACGATCTATAATCTTGAATGGTCCAATGTACCTTGGATTTAGTTTCCCCCGTTTACCAAATCGAACAACGCCTTTCCAAGGTGAAACCTTAAGCATGACCGTTTCTCCAATTTCAAACTCTATATCTTTTCTTTTACTGTACGCGTAGCTCTTTTGTCGACTCTGGGCGATTTTCAATCGTTGTTGAATTTGGATGATTTTCTCGGTAGTTTCTTGTATTATCTCAGGACCCGTAATCTGTCTATCCCCCACTTCATTCCAACAAATCGGAGACCTGCACTTTCTACCATAAAGTGCCTCAAACGGCGATATCTCAATACTAGAATGATAACTGTTGTTGTAGGAAACTTCTGCTAACGGTAGGTGTCGATCCCAACTGTTTCCGAAATCAATAACACATGCTCGTAGCATGTCTTCAAGCGTTTGTATCGTCCTTTCGCTCTGCCCATCAGTTTGTGGATGATAGGCAGTATTCATGTCTAGACGAGTCCCCAATGCTTGTTGCAACGTCGGCCAGAACCTTGAAACAAATCTACCATCCCTATCAGAGATAATAGAGACGGGTATTCCATGTCTGGAGACAACCTCCTTCAAATACAATCGCGCCAACTTCTCCATTTTGTCATCTTCTCTCATTGGCAGGAAGTGTGCTGACTTGGTGAGACGATCAACTATTACCCAAATAGTATCATAACTACTTGCAGTCCTTGGCAATTTAGTATTGAAATCCATGGTAATGTTTTCCCTTTTCCATTCCAGGATTGCAGGTTATTGTAGTAGACCTGATGGTTTTTGATGTTTAGCTTTGATCTTAGAAAACGTCAAACATTCTCCTACATATTTAGCAATATCGACTTTCATACCCGGCCACCAAAAGTGTTTTTTGAGATCTTTATACATCTTCCCCGCTCTGGGATGTATTGAATATCTGGTTTTATGTGCTTCTTTAAGTACCATTTCTCTCACATCTCCAAACCTTGGTAGCCAAATTCTATCAGCCCTATATCGGGATCCGTCTTCCCGAATATTAAGATGTTTCTCTGATCCTTTGGGTATCTCATTCTTCAACTTTCCTTCTTTTACAACCCCCTGTTGCGCCTCCTTTATTTGAGTAGTAATGTTAGTACGAATAATTATATTCATAGCTTTTACCCGTATAGGTTCTCCGTCCTTTCTAATCAAAGCGTTAGCTACCACATTCGCCTTCCCCGAGTGGTATCGAATCTCAAAATCATAATCATTCAACAGTTCAATCCACCTGCGTTGTCTCATATTCAGTTGCTTCTGATTAAATATATGTTGGAGACTTTTGTGGTTGGTATATATAATACTTTTGACCCCATATAAATAATGCCTCCAAGTCTTTAATGCAAAAACAACAGCACCCAATTCCAAATCGTGAGTTGTATAATTTTGCTCGTGAATCTTCAATTGTCTAGACGCATAAGCAATCACCTTCGTTCGTTGCATTAATACACAATCGAGACCTTGCTTTGATGCGTCACAATAAATTACAAAATCATCATTCCCTTCAGGCAATGACAATATAGGTGCCGTAGTTAGCTTTTTCTTCAATAACTGAAACGCTTTCTCTTATTCATCCTTCTATTCAAATTTCTTCCCTTTATGCGTTAATGCAGTCAAGGGTTTTGCTATTCTGGAAACATCTTGGATGAACCTTCTGTAGTAACCAGCTAGTCCTAAAAACTGGCGTATGTGTTTCGGAGTTTTTGGGGTTTCCCACTTTTCAACAGTTTCTATCTTTGCCGGATCCACCTTAATACCTTCTTTGTTCACTATGTGACCGAGGAATTGAACTTCTTCCAACCAAAATGCACACTTTGAAAACTTAGCGTACAATTCTTCCTTCCTCAATACATCTAACACCTTTCTCAAATGTTCACCGTGTTCTTGGTCATTCTTTGAGTAAATAAGTATGTCATCAATGAAAACAATGACAAACTTGTCAAGGTATGGTCCACACACTCAGTTCATAAGGTCCATGAACACAGCTGGTGCATTAGTTAAACCAAACGGCAGGACCATAAACTGGTAATGACCGTAACATGTTCTGAAAGCAGTCTTTGGAATATCATCTTCTTTCACCCGCATTTGATGATACCTGGAACGTAAGTCAATCTTTGAATAAACAGACGAGCCTTGTAGTTGATCAAATAAGTCGTCGATTCTCGGTAGTGGGTAGCGGTTCTTGATGGTAAGTTTGTTCAACTCTCGGTAGTCGATACACAACCTGAATGTACCATCTTTCTTCTTGACAAACAAAACAGGAGCTCCCCACGGTGATGTGCTTGGTCGAATGAAACCACTCTCTAAAAGTTCTTGCAATTAGCTTTGTAGTTCTTTCATCTCGCTGGGTGCGAGTCTGTAAGGAGCACGAGCTATTGGTGCAGCTCCTGGTACAAGATCTATTTGAAATTCAACGGATCGATGTGGGGGTAATCCCGGTAATTCTTTTGGAAATACATCGGGAAATTCTTTTACGACGGGAACATCATTGATGCTCTTTTCTTCAGTTTGTACTTTCTCGACGTATGCTAGAATAGCATAGCAACCTTTTCTTATTAGTTTTTGTGCCTTCAAATTACTAATAAGATGTAGCTTCGTGTTGCCCTTTTCTCCGTACACCATTAAGGGTTTTCCTTTTTCTCGTATAATGCGAATTGCATTTTTGTAACAAAAAATCTCTGCTTTCACTTCTTCCAACCAGTCCATACTGATTATCACATCAAAACTCCCTAACTCTACTGGTATCAAGTCAATCTTAAATATTTCGCTAACCAGTTTAATTTCTCAATTCCGACATATATTATCTGCTGAAATTAATTTACCATTTGCTAATTCGAGTAAAAATTTACTATCCAAAGGCGTCAATGGACAACTTAATTTAGCACAAAAATCTCTACTCATATAGCTTCTATCTGCACCCGAATCAAATAAAACGTAAGCAGATTTATTGTCAATAAGAAACGTACCCGTAACAAGCTCTGGGTCTTCCTGTGCCTCTGCCGCATTAATATTTTAAACTCTTCCGCGACCTTGTCCATTCGTGTTCTCCTGGATCGGGAAATTTCTAATAATGTGGCCCAGTTTTCCACATTTATAACAAACTACATTGGCATAACTTTCTCCGACACTACTTGCTCCACCATTACTCATTCCGACACCATTGGTTCCTTTCGTTCTGTTAACCCCTGGTCCATAGACCTCACACTTTGCCACGCTATGACCATTTCTTTTACACTTGTTGCAAAATTTGGTGCAGAACCCCGAGTGATACTTTTCACACCTTTGGCATAGATGCTTTTGATTGTTGTTGTTGTTGTTGTTGTTGTTGTTTTTGTTGTTGTTGCGGTTGTTATTGTTGTTGGAATGATTGTTGTAGTTGTTGTTGTTGTTGTTGTTTTGCCGTTTGTTGTAGTTGCGATTGATGTTGCGATTGTTGGGATAGTTGTTGTTGTTTTGGTGACTCTTAACACCGTTTTCCTCCCACTTTCTTTTGACTAGCTTCACGTTGGCCTCTTCGGCCGCCTGTTCTTTAATTCTTCCCACAATCTGGTTCACTAGTTTGTGAGCCATTCTACATGCCTTTTGTATGGAGGCAGGCTCGTGTGAACTTATATCTTCTTGGATTCTCTCCGGTAACCCTTTCACAAACGCGTCGATCTTCTCTTCCTCATCTTCGAACGCTCTCGGACACAATAGGCACATCTCTGTGAATCGTCTTTCGTACGAAGTAATATCGAATCCCTGTGTTCGTAACCCTCTAAGTTCTGACTTGAGCTTATTTACCTCGGTTCTGGGATGGTACTTCTCGTTCATCAAGTGCTTAAATGCTGACCACGGTAGTGCGTAAGCAGCATCTTGTCCCACTTGCTCTAGATAGGTATTCCACCATGTTAACGCAATACATGTGAAGGTATGCGTAGCGTACTTCACTTTGTCTCCTTCAGAACACTTACTTATGGCAAACACCGATTCAACTTTCTCGGTCCACCGTTTCAATCCGATTGGTCCTTCGGTCCCATCAAATTCTGAAGGTTTGCAGGCAGTGAATTCCTTATAGGAGCATCCTACACGATTTCTTGCACCGTTAGCTGTATTGCTAGATTCAGAGTTATTGTTGGTATGTAGCGCAGCCTGTACTGCGGCTAAGTTTGAAGCAAGAAAGGCACGAAATTCCTCTTCGCTCATATTCAAGGTGTGTCGAGTAGTCGGTGCCATTTCCTTCAAAATAGTCAAATGAAACAAGTTAATCATACAGTATATTAAGAGTAGTCAATAGTATCTCGTAGCATAATATGAACTCATTTATAAAAGCTTTTTCTTCATATTAGCGTTTTATAAGTTTAAATTCGGGTACTACCTACCCGTTAAGTTCATACTTAGTAGCTAATATACAATTCAACTACTACAATTCCATATGAAAAACTGATTATGATAATATATCACATACAAATATTCTTCAAACTTACAACTTCGCTATATTACATATAACATGAAATATAGTACACTATGATACAGGACAGTTTTTAAAGATAAATCTAGTTAATACGCAAGTTGTTCAGCAAAGAAAATAAAGACACGTAATTCATAAGTCCAGAAACAAGTCATGCATTCTGGTTTTACTAAGACGACTTTCCATCCTTGGTCTTGTGGAAAATAACCGTTATGGCCATTGGCTAGGCAGCATGTTGTAATGTCATCAAAAGGACGAGGGTTTCGTAATGTCCAACAACCCCGTAATAATCTAAAAACCTTGTTTCTCACCCCAACTACTGAATCCGTCACTTGTGAGAAAGTTTTATTTAAAAGCTGCAATCCGATGTTCTTTTTCTCACTTTGGTAAGAAGCGAACATCACTAACCCGTAAGCATAACATGCTTCTTTATGTTGCATGTTAGAAGCTCTTTCTAATTCACGAAATCCTATGTTGGGATATGTTGAGTCAAAATAGGTTCTTAACCCGTAGCGTAAAATTGCATTTGGGTTCCCCGCATTTAACGCTTTAAAGAAAACACGGTGTAACTTAAAGTCTCCCCAATGTGATATACCCCACCTATCAAATGAAAGCCTTTTATAAACTAAGGCATTTCTGGAAAGTCTTTCAAATGTTTGACAAGTTAATTTCTCCATAACTAAAGGTGCTGATGAATTTTGACCGACTCTAGACAAGATTTCTTCAATCATATCCTCTGGTAGGTCTTCTAAAATATTCAGTTGTCTACCCTTAACGTCCATTTTGTTTTTTTACTATAAAATAGACAAGGATTAGATTCGTAATAACAAATAATACAAGCAATTTTTACATAGAACATAAAAGTACAAGCACACTACAATACATTTATTACACAACATGCTCACACCCCTCTAATCTAAATCACTGGTTTCTTCTTCTTCGGACTTGGTTTTTTTTACTAATCTTCTAGGGATATATGATGTTCCTCTAATACGAGTCATCGTTTTCCACATTAGTTTAGAAAAACCTGGTGGTTTAGAGGTTCCCGGGTTATTGTCACGATATTGAAAATACGGGTGTTGACGGTACATATAAAGTTCATCGGGGTCGGAATCAGATTTCTCTATTTTGATGCCTTTTCCCTTATTATTTTCTTTTGCCTCATTAAATTGGGTCGGGGTAATTTCTATAACATCATCGGAATCCTCATCAGGATCCGATTCATCGGAAAATTGGTAATTTTCCCAATATTTTGCTTCCTTAGCAGAAACACCATTGACCATTATTAACTTTGGTCCATTGGTTGAGGATTTTCTTTTATTTGACCGGTTTTCTGTGGTTCCTACTATTCCCCCCTCCGGAACCTCTTCTTCTTCCGGTTCCTCTTCTTCCGGTTCCTCTTCTTCAGGTTACTCTTCTTCCGGTTCTGTTTCCTCTTCTTCCAGTTCTTCGGGAACTTGTGAATCTTGCCAATATATATTCGACTTTTCGTTAGTATTAGGTGAGTCAATGGGATTTGTGCTAGAGGTAGACATCTATCACACAATATCAAACATGTTAAGAGATTAATATATCACATAATATTTACATGTTAATAATATATAGTTTCCAACAAAAATGTTAAGCAATCATTTTTAAAGAAAACACGGTCGAAGTCCAGACTCACTAATGCATCCTAACAAACTCGATAAGACACACTAATACAAATTTTCTAGTTCTCTAAGACCAACGCTCTGATACCAACTGAAATATCCCGTTCATATTGATTATAAACGTTCCATATTAATTGATTTCGTTGCGAGGTTTTGACCTCTATATGAGACGTTTTTCAAAGACTGCATTCATTTTTAAAATAACCATAACCTTTATTTTATCAATAAAGGTTTTAAAAACATTACGTAGATTATCAAATAATGATAATCTAAAATAAACTGTTTACACACGACCATTACATAATGGTTTACAATAGAAATATATTACATCGACATATGTTTCTTGAATGCAGTTTTTACACAATATCATACAAACATGGACTCCAAATCTTGTCCTTATTTTAGTATGCAACAGCGGAAGCTCTTAGTATTCACCTGAGAATAAACATGCTTTAAACGTCAACAAAAATGTTGGTGAGTTATAGGTTTAACCTATATATATCAAATCGTAACAATAGACCACAAGATTTCATATTTCAATACACATCCCATACATAGAGATAAAAATCATTCATATGGTGAACACCTGGTAACCGACATTAATAAGATGCATATATAAGAATATCTCCATCATTCTGGGACACCCTTCGGATATGATATAAATTTCGAAGTACTAAAGCATCCGGTAATTTGGATGGGGTTTGTTAGGCCCAATAGATCTATCTTTAGGATTCGCGTCAATTAGGGTGTCTGTTCGCTAATTCTTAGATTAACGGACTTAATAAAAAGGGGCATATTCGATTTCGATAATTGAACCATAGAATGTAGTTTCACGTACTTGTGTCTATTTTGTAAATCATTTATAAAACCTGCATGTATTCTCATCCTAAAAATATTAGATTTTAAAAGTGGGACTATAACTCACTTTCACAGATATCTCCTTCCTCGAAAATAAGACTTGGCCACGGATCGATTCAAGAACCTATACAAATATGTACATATATATCAAAGTATGATCAAAATATAATTACAACCATTTTTATTATGTTTTAAAGATTTGAGTGTATTAAGTCAGCTGTCCTCGTTAGTAACCTACAACTAGTTGTCCACAGTTAGATGTACAGAAATAAATCGATATATATTATCTTGAATCAATCCACGACCCAGTGTATACACGTCTCAGGCTAGATCACAACTCAAAGTATATATGTAACACCGGCCATTTTTTTTAAACACACAGCGGAAGACTTTATTTACAAACACAATATAAGTCACGTCATTACGTTTAAGTTTACACAACGGTGTTACATTATTACAAAACATTATTTATACAAAAGTCCACATCAGAGTTGGGTTGTCAAACATGTCTTCTGCAACAACACCCATCCCGACTAGCAGTACCTAAAGCTGCAAGGGGAGAATATGTGGGGGATTAGCGCACCGCTAAGTGAATGGAATCTATCTAACAGATATAGCTTAAGCCACACATAAGCTATCTACTAACAACAACACTTGCTAACTACCAACTAGCATACAATAAGACAATACGAGGATCGGCGGCTTGTACGAGCATACGACTCCCAGCTGATCGGGCCTGAGTCTACCGATAGTCCCTACTACTCAATTTACAATATAGTTATCCAAATGCAGGGGATGCATCATTCACACTATACTCCACAATCAGTAGCCTATGGACCCAACCTCCCCTAGGCACGGTTGACCTCATACGGACTCTAACCTCTCCTAGGCACGGTCTCGAGTCCCCAGTCTCCCTAGGCCCGACTGGTGCCATTCACACAGGGTACACAAAATTCACATACAACATCAGGCAAACGATATTATTATTCTAACATGGCAATTTCTACACTATGCATGGTAAAAGAGTCAACCACAGTAGCATGATATGCTACTTAAACTCTATCCGTAGATAGACCCACTCACCAATTACCAGCAACTACTCAGTTATTATTTCTGAGCTTCTTCCTTGTCCTTATCTCCTGAGAACAGCAAAAAACCAAGTTAGAATAGTGTTCCCATCAAGACTAGACGCACTGACAGCGAATTATAGCAAATTCATAAAAAAATGCGTCCGCTAAAATTTTCATGCTTAACACTTGTGCACTTTCAAAATTTACATCCTGAACACCAAAATATAAACGGGCAGCATAACGGCTAGAAAAAGGCACTTTGGTAAAACATTCTGCCCTGGACACATAGTCGGTCGACTGTCTACTCAATCGGTCGACTGACATAGACAGTCGGTCGACTGTAGACACAACCGGTCGACTGACTTTCCCAATCGGTCGACTTATTTGGTATCTCCACAATCGGCCGAAAGTCAAACTCAATCGGTCGGTTCACTTGCCAGTCGGTCGACTGTCGATCGACAGTCGGCCGACTGTGTTCATCATCTGCAGATTCTGAACACAACCTACGGACTTCAAGCTAAGTTCACCAAAACTCGATCTAGAGCTCGTTTTCAACACCAAAACTTACCACAACTCAATTACTACATGTTATAGACTATAAACCCACAAAGTTTTAACCATAACAACATCAAATCCATGGATTTTGACACAAAATCAAGCTTTTGAACAAATACACTTAAAACACCATTTTAACACTAATTTGATCATGAAAGCTCATGATTCATACCTTAAAAGAATCAGTAGAGTGTAAAGAACGTGATTTTAAGACCAATTTGAGCTCAACATCAACAATGGAGAATTAGGGTTTGGTAGATGGGAGGGATGAAGGTACGGGTGTGTTTTGGAAAATTCTAGAAATGGGAAGAAGAAGGCAGTACACTAGTCACATATTTGGGATTAATTTCCACACTGTGCAACACACGGGTATTTACCAGCTATCTGATATCTTTCGCACAAGATTACGTAACCCAAACGAGGTCTAATAGAAATAAACAAACTTGTTCTGGGACCCTTGTCACAAACTGGTCACAACACAATTGTAATAAAATACTAATAAAATAATTAAAATAAAAAGCACTTAAGACTAAGCACAAACCCTAAGGGCAAAAATAGTCCACTTACTACTAGCCCGGGTTTCAGTCTGTTACAAATCCACCCCCCTTAAGGAGATTCCGTCCTCGGAATCTGGTCTTGGTCAAACAAATAAGGGTAGCGGTTTCTCATCAACTCTTCCGTTTCCCACATAAGATTAGCACCCAAACTGTGTTTCCACTCGATTAACACCATCGGTATCTCTTTATTTCTCAACTTAGTCACCTTTCGGTCAACTACACGGACCGGCTCCTCCACCAATTTCTTATTCAAATCGACCCTTAAATCTTCTAAAGGAAGAATTTGCGTTTCATCATCGACTTTAATCTTACGGAGATAACACACGTTAAATGTATTAAGAATAACGGCTAACTCTGGCGGAAGATCTAACACCACAGTCTAATCGTTCAACAATTCACTGATCGGAAACAGACCAATAAATCTTAGTGCTAACTTACCACGCTTACCGAATCTGATAACCCCTTTCCACGGCGAAACTTTTAGATACCCTCGTTCACCCACATTAAAGGTTACCGGACGTCTACGCGGATCAGAATACATTTTTTGCCTATCTCTAGTGGCTTTCAACTTTTCTCTCGCAATTGTAACTTTTTCAGCTGTCATTTGAACAATTTCGGGACCTGCAAACTGTTTCTCCCCGGCTTCTAACCAAAAAGTCGGAGTTCTGCAACGATGACCGTACAACATTTCATAGGGCGACATCCCTATACTCGAATGATATGAATTATTATACGCGAATTCGACCAACGGCAAATGTGTATCCCACGAACCACCGTATTCTAACACGCAAGCCCTTAACATATCCTCCAAAGTCTGTATCGTTCTTTCACTCTGACCGTCTGTCTGAGGGTGATAAGCTGTACTTAAATTCACACGTGTACCCAGATTCTGTTGAAGACTATTCCAAAAGTTTGACACAAATCTGGAATCTCTGTCTGAAACGATCGATAACGGCACACCATGTCGGCTAACTATTTCTTTCACATACAAATCGGCTAACTCACTTAACGAAGCTGTCTCACGAGTAGCAAGAAAATGAGCACTTTTTGTTAGACGATCCACTATTACCCAAATCGTATCGTGTCGTTTTTGAGTTCTTGGTAGTTTGGTCACAAAATCCATCGTTATATGTTCCCATTTCCACTCTGGAATGTGTAACTGACGTAACGAACCATAAGGTTTCTGATGTTCTGCCTTTACTTGAGCACAAATATGACACTTTTCGACATATCGAGCGATATCTGTTTTCATTGTTGGCCACCAATACACTGTTTTCAAATCATGATACATCTTATTACTACCCGGATGTACTGTCAATCTGGATTTGTGAGCTTCTGTCATGATTAAATCCCTCAAATCCCCAAGCTTAGGCACCCAAACACGATTGTTTAAGGTCTTTAGTCCACGTGAGTCATCAATTAAGTCCATTTTTCGTTTGGTTATTTGTTCAGTTTTAATATGTTCGTCCTCTAAAGCACAGGCCTGAACGGTTCTTAAGCTGTTAATCAAATCTGAAGTTATATTCAAACGAAAAAATTTCACATTATCACTTGACCTTTTACGACTTAGCCATCTGCAACCACATTTGCTTTACCCGGATGGTATTTAATTTCACAATCATAATCTTTGATCAACTCTTGCCACCGTCTCTGACGCATATTTAATTCTTTCTGTGAGAAGATATATTGCAAACTCTTATGATATGTACAAATAACACAATGGGTTCCATACAAATAGTGTATCCACAGTTTCAAAGCAAACACTACTGCAGCCATTTCAAGATCATGCACTGGATAATTCTTCTCATGAACTTTCAACTGTCACGAGGCGTAGGCGATTACTTTATCTCTCTGCATTAAGACACAACCCAACCCAGCAAATGACGCATCACAGTATTCCACGAAGGCGTCTGAACCTTCTGGTAAAGCTAACACTGGTGCCTGACACAGTAGCTATTTCAAAATCTGAAAAGCCTTTTCCTGTTCATCAACCCATCGAAAGGCTACATCTTTACGAGTCAACTTAGTCAACGACCCGCTATTTTAGAAAAATCTTTGATAAACCTGCGATAATAACCAGCTAACCCCAGAAAACTCTTAATCTCAGTCGGAGTCTTCGGAGAATTTCAATTCATTACCGCTTCTATCTTTATCGGATCAACCTTTATACCTTCAGCACAAATCACATGACCCAAAAACTGCACTTCACGTAATCAAAATTCACACTTTGAAAATTTTGCAAATAGTTGCTCACGTTTCAACAAATCCAAAACCAATCTCAGATGTTCAGCATGTTCACTCTCTGTTTTCGAATACACCAATATGTCGTCAATAAACACAATCACAAACTTATCTAAGAATGGACGGCACACTCTATTCATCAGATCCATGAAGACTGCTGGCGCATTCGTCAACCCAAACGGCATGACAAGAAATTCATAATGACCATACCTTGTTCTGAACGCTATTTTCGGTATATCCGATTCAGCAACACGAACCTGATGATACCCGGATCGTAAATCTATCTTGGAAAAGAATGAAGCACCCTGTAACTGATTGAATAAATCGTCTATTCGAGGTAATGGATACTTATTTTTCACTGTTCTTTTGTTCAATTCACGATAATTAATACACATACGCATTGACCCATCTTTCTTTTTAACAAATAATACCGGAGCACCCCACGGTGAAGAACTCGGTCGGATAAACCCACGATCTAATAACTCTTGAATCTGTGACATCATTTCACGGATTTCAGATGGCGCTAATCAGTATGGAGCTTTTGCAACTGGAGTTGTTCCAGGAACCAACTCAATCTTATATTCGACTTCCCTTACCGGCGGCAGACCTGGTAACTCATCTGGGAACACTTCGGGAAATTCTGATACTACCTGAATATCAGCCACAGTTTTCTTTTCTTTCTTCGCATCAATTACATATGCAAGAAATGATTCACAGCCCTTTGCCATCGACTTTTTCGCTTTCATCATGGTTATCAACGGAAAATTATACCCACCCCGCTCCCCTCGGGCCACAACACGGGTTCCATCGGTCGAACGAAAGGTAATCATTTTCCTATCGCACTTAATATTAGCCCTAAGCGAGCTCAGCCAATCCATTCCTAATACTACATCAAAGCAAGGAATAGGTAACACTAAACAAGTCACCGGGAAAGACTTCCCTTCAATCTCTATATAAACCCCAGACACATATGTTGTGACGGGTGTGGTCTTACCATCGGCTACTTCTACACTAACCGACTTGGGTAACACAGTAGCTGGTAAATTCAACTTAGCACAAAAATCTAGGGACATAAAACACCTATTGGCACCACAATCATACAATACACGAGCAGGTATTGAGTTGATTAGAAACATACCGGTGATCACTTCGTCAGTTGCCAAGGCATTCTCAACCGATATCTAAAAAGCTCTATCCTATACTATTGGAGGGTTCTTCCTCTTCTGTCCACTTGAGGCAGTTGACCCTCCGGCTGATGCCGAACGCGCCCCTGACCCTGCCCCGGAACTACCACTCTTTGACGGACAACTAACCGCACGACGCCCTGGTTTGTGATAACTCCAACACACACTATTTGGATACGGACATGCTGAAGACTCATGCCCAACAACACCACACTTTAAGCATCTTCTTGTAGCCTCAGAACACTGACCACTATGAGAAGATCGACACGTGTGACACCAATTCCCTTTACCTGATCCAGACCCAGAACTACTCTGACCACTTTTACCCTTCGATTTAAACCCACTAAACTTCTTGGATTTAGATCCTGATTGACCAGATACTTGCCCACCTTGTTGTAGCACATTACCAAACATTCTGTTTCTGGCGGCCTGAACATCACTTTCTACCATCTTAGCCATCACAACAGCTTGAGACAACGACGTAGCTGTTCTAACAAAAGTTCGGTACTCTGGAAAAATGATATTAACGAAATGCTGGATACGAGACGCTTCATCGGGCACCCACTGCTGTACAAACCTCAGTTTATCCATATACTTCTCTACTACCTCATCAATCGTCATTTGAGGTGTCATCTTCATTTCAAGAAACTCAGTCTTGATTCGGTTCATATCAAACGGATTACAATACTGTTCACACACCTTCCCATGAAACTGCTCCCATGTGATCATACTCACTTGTTCTTTCGGTACACTGGATATCAAAGAATCCCACCAAATCATAGCCCTACCTTTCAACATTCGACTAGCATATGTTACTTTCAGCTCGGGTTCACACTGGCACGCTTCAAATACTCTTTCAATTTCTCGCAACCAATTGAGAGTTACAGTCGAATCAGTACTTCCAGAAAACTCAGAGGGTTTGCAATCACGGAAGTTCTTATAAGTACATCTTTTGGGTGGTTGCATGTAAGGTTGTTGAAACATTTGCATTTGGTATGGGTTCATCATCATGGGATTTTGGTAAGTAAAAGTGTTTTGCGGTGGCATAAAGTATTGATTAGGTATTTGATTCTGATACTGGTTCTAGTGTACATTAGGTATCGTTTGAGATTGCACGGTTAGGAATCCAGGTGGTGTATCATTGTTTCCAGAATGCCTCGCTAATTCAAGCTCATTAATTTTATCTTCAGCCTCTTTTAGCTTGCTTTCTAACTGAAGGATGTAACTACTCTGATCATCATCAGACTCAACACCCTCTTCTGGTGCTCTGAATGTTCCGGGGTTGGATGGGCCAGTTGCGTTTCTATGACCCATACCTGTGCTACAAAACAGCTCACATAAAAGCTTAGTGGATAACAGTTAGTTCAATCACAACTAACACACGTATATCCTATTTTCACTTAGCCCCCACTCCCACATACATGTTTGACTTGCCTCAGGGTTTGGGAACAAAGTACGCGCACGTATTTGCTGCCAAACCATGCTCTGATACCAACTTGTAACACCGGCCATTTTTTTTAAACACACAGCAGAAGACTTTATTTACAAACACAATATAAGTCACGTCATTACGTTTAAGTTTACACAACTGTGTTACATTATTACGAAACATTATTTATACAAAAGTCCACATCAGAGTTGGGTTGTCAAACATGTCTTCTGCAACAGCACCCATCCCGACTAGCAGTACCTAAAGCTGCAAGGGGAGAATATGTGGGAGATTAGCGAACCGCTAAGTGAATGGAATCTATCTAACAGATATAGCTTAAGCCACACACAAGCTATATACTATCAACAACACTTGCTAACTACCAACTAGCATACAATAAATCAATACGAGGATCGGCGGCTTGTACGAGCACACGACTCCCAGCAGATCAGGCCTGAGTCTACCGATAGTCCCTGCTACTCAATTCACAATATAGTTATCCAGATGCAGGGGATAGATCATTCACACTATACTCCACAATCAGTAGCCTATGGACCCAACCTTCCCTAGGCACGGTTGACCTCATACGGACTCTAACCTCTCCTAGGCACGGTCTCGAGTCCCCAGTCTCCCTAGGCCCGACTGGTGCCATTCACACATGGTACACAAAATTCACATACAACATCAGGCAAACGATATTATTATTCTAACATGGCAATTTCTACACTATGCATGGTAGAAGAGTCAACTACAGTAGCATGATATGCTACTTAAACTCTATCTGTAGATAGACCCACTCACCAATTACCAGCAACTACTCAGTTATTATTTCTGAGCTTCTTCCTTGTCCTTATCTCCTGAGAACAGCAAAAAACAAAGTTAGAATAGTGTTCCCATCAAGACTAGACGCACTGACAGCGAATTATAGCAAATTCATAAAAAATGCGTCCGCTAAAATTTTCATGCTTAACACTTGTGCACTTTCAAAATTTACATCCTGAACACCAAAATATAAATGGGCAGCATAATGGCTAGAAAAAGGCACTTTGGTAAAACATTCTGCCCTGGACACACAGTCGGTCGACTGTCTACTCAATCGGTCGACTGACATAGACAGTCGGTCGACTGTAGACACAACCGGTCGACTGACTTTCCCAATCGGTCAACTTATTTGGTATCTCCACAATCGGCCAAAAGTCAAACTCAATCGGTCGGTTCACTTGCCAGTCGGTCGACTGTCGACCGACAGTCGGCCGACTGTGTTCATCATCTGCAGATTCTGAACACAACCTACGGACTTCAAGCTAAGTTCACTAAAACTCGATCTAGAGCTCATTTTCGACACCAAAACTTACCACAACTCAATTACTACATGTTATAGACTATAAACCCACAAATTTTTGACCATAACAACATCAAATCCATGGATTTTGACACAAAATCAAGCTTTTGAACAAATACACTTAAAACACCATTTTAACACTAATTTGATCATGAAAGCTCATGATTCATACCTTAAAAGAATCAGTAGAGTGTAAAGAACGTGATTTTAAGACCAATTTGAGCTCAAGATCAACAATGGAGAATTAGGGTTTGGTAGATAGGAGGGATGAAGGTACGGGAGTGTTTGGGAAAATTCTAGAAATGGGAAGAAGAAGACAGTACACTAGTCACATATTTGAGATTAATTCCCACACTGTGCAACACACGGGTATTTACCAGTTATCTGATATCTTTCGCACAAGATTACGTAACCCAAACGAGGTCCAATAGAAATAAACAAACCTGTTCTGGGACACTTGTCACAAACTGGTCACAACACAATTGTAATAAAACACTAATAAAATATTTAAAATAAAAAGCACTTAAGACTAAGCACAAACTCTAAGGGCAAAAATAGTCCACTTACAACTAGCCCGGGTTTCAGTCTGTTACAATATATATTTTTGGAATCAACCTCAACCCTGTATAGCTAACTCCAACATTACTGCATATAGAGTGTCTATGGTTGTTCCAAATAATATATATACATGGGTCGATATGATATGTCAAAACATTTGCATATGTGTCTATGGTATCCCAAGATTACATAATATATTAGAATACATGTATAATACAATATAAGTTAGCTAGGATATGATTTGTATATATTTGTTAAACATTTCCCGTAGCTAAAAAGATCAAAAATATCCAATCTTGTTTTACCCATAACTTCTTCATTTTAAATCCGTTTTGAGTGAATCAAATTGCTATGGTTTCATATTGAAATCTAATTTAAGAATCCAAACAGAAAAAGTATAGGTTTATAGTCGGAAATTTAAGTTACATGTCAATTACTAAAGAGGTAGTAATTTCCGTCGAAAGAACGACATCTTGATGACCATTTTGAAAAACATACTTTCACTTTGAGTTTAACCAAGATTTTTGGATATAGTTTCATGTTCATATGAAAAATCATTTTCCCAGAAGAACAACTTTTAAATCAAATTTTATCATAGTTTTTAATTATCCAAAGCCAAAACAGCCCCCGGTTTCACTACGACGGCGTATATCCGATTTTATGGTGTTCATCGTGTTTCCAGGTTTTAAATCATTAAGTTAGCATATCATATAGATATAGAACATGTGTTTAGTTGATTTTAAAAGTCAAGTTAGAAGGATTAACCTTTGTTTGCCAACAAGTTTAGAATTAACTAAACTATGTTCTTGTGATTACAAGTTTAAACCTTCGAATAAGATAGCTTTATATGTATGAATCAAATGATGTTATGAACATCATAACTACCTCAAGTTTTCTGGATAAAACTACTGGAAATGAGAAAAATGGATCTAGCTTCAAAGGATCCTTGGATTGCTTGAAAGTTCTTGAAGCAGAATCATGACTCGAAAACAGTTCAAGCAAGATTTTCACTCGAAATAAGATTGTTATAGTTGTAGAAATTGAATCAAAGTTTGAAAATGAATATTATCTTGAATTAGAAAGATAAACTACTATAAATAACAAAGGTTCCTTGATCTTAGATGATTACTTTAAATGGATTAGAAAGCTTGGAAGTAAACTTGCAAACTTGGTAGTATTCTTGATTTTTATGAAACTATACTTATGGAATTTATGAAGAACACTTAGAACATGAAGATGGAACTTGAGAGAGATCAATTAGATGAAGAAAATTGAAGAATGAAAGTGTTTGTAGGTGTTTTTGGTCGTTGGTATATGGATTAGATATAAAGGATATGTAATTTTATTTTCATGTAAATAAGTCATCAATGATTACTAATATTTTTGTAATTTTATGAGATATTTCATGCTAGTTGCCAAATGATGGTTCCCACATGTGTTAGGTGACTCACATGGGCTGCTAAGAGCTGATCATTGGAGTGTATATACCAATAGTACATACATCTAAAAGTTATATATTGTACGAGTACGAATACGGGTGCATACGAGTAGAATTGTTGATGAAACTGAACGAGGATGTAATTGTAAACATTTTTGTTAAGTAGAAGTACTTTGATATGTGTCTTGAAGTCTTTCAAAAGTGTAAGAATACATATCAAAACACAACATGTATATACATTCTAATGGAGTCGTTAAGTCTTCGTTAGTCGTTACATGTAAGTGTTGTTTTGAAACCTTTAAGTTAACGATCTCAATTAATGTTGTTAACCCAATGTTTATTATATCAAATGAGATGTTAAATTATTATATTAACATGATATTATGATGTATGAATATCTCTTAATATGATATATACATTAAAATATCGTTACAACGATAATCGTTACATATAAGTCTCGTTTCGTAATTCTTGAGTTAGTAGTCTTGTTTTTACATATGTAGTTTATTGTTAACACACTTAATGATATATTTAAATATCATTTTATCATGTTAAATATAGTGTATCAATATCTTAATATAATACATATGTATTTAGTAGACGTTATCATAACGATAATCGTTATATATATCATTTCGAGTTTCTTAACTTAGTAATCTCATTTCTTATGTATATCACACATTGTTAATATATTTAATGAGATACTTACTCATCATAATCTTATGTCAACCATATATATATGTCTATATATACCACAGCATGTAGTTTTTACAATTTTGTAACGTTCGTGAATCGCCGGTCAACTTGGGTGATCAATTGTCTATATGAAACTTATTTCATTTAATCAAGTCTTAACAAGTTTGATTGCTTAACACATTGGAAACATTTAGTCATGTAAATATCAATCTCAATTAATATATATAAACATGGAAAAGTTTGGGTCACTACACCATGCGATCTCATGGCCTAACCACACAAACCCCATGCGATCGCATGGTGAGGTTTGGTGACACAAGTCTATAAAATTAGACGATTTTGTTTCATTTTGTTGCACACTTCAAATTTTCCTCTGATCTTTATATTACTCTGCATTTATTTTATTATTAATTATTATTATTAATCCAATCATATTATAAACTAGGATGTGGTCCGGTTCGCGCTTCACTGCGCTTATTTTACTTCTGCTTTAGATTCAGTTTTGGCATTTAGTAGTATTTGAAGTAATACATACAGTTTGGCATTATATGGTTTAATAAATATATTCCACATGCATAAAGCATTACGTTTATCATTACATACAACTTATATAAACTATTACATACATGGTTACATACAGATACATAGATTATTACATAGACTTATACATACATCTCACAAACAGACTTACAGTTTACATAGCATTACCATTACATACATACAGTTGGCATTGATCATTACATACAGTTTCCATAAACCATATAGATATTACTTTTTGATACAAGAGTTGATAAATTAAACCATATCAGCTAATTTGTGTTGCCCGGTCCTCTTGTACACGCCTAATAGTGCAAAATGGACCTTTTTAGGGTCACAAACTTGTAAAATGGTCCTCTTGTACATGCCTAATAGTGCAAAATGGACCTAATAGTGCAAAATGGACCTTAAAAGCAAGGCAAGGTGAATTTACAAATATCTTATATACATATACATACATGGGTATATGTTTATATATGTAGTAATTACCTTTCAGCCATTGATCGAGCCTTCTCAACTTCATTCAAATAGAACAAATAAACAACAATATTTCAAAAAACTATTAACGTTAATAAACACAAAATCTGGGGACCAACCATTCGAAGCTCGAACTGTTATAAGATGGCTAACCATTTTAATTTGTCATTGTAATATTGAAAATAGGTCGATACCTTAGTCTGGACCGTCAAACATACATTGCAATACTACAACAAAATTACATTTTGTAATTATATATAACAAATCCAATAAGTTATCCTTTAGGTATGCAGTAACTTATAGATTATTTATTTGACACTACAATTGTTATCATTAATTATAACAAATACATCATTAATAATAATATATAGATTTATTCGATTACGAGTATATGTTTTAATATATATATATATATATATATATATATATATATATATATATATATATATATATATATATATATATATATATATATGAATGATATAGGTTCGTGAATCTGAGGCCAACCCTGCATTGTTCAGAATCATCATATGAATATTTTTACTACAAAATATTATATTGTGAGTTTCATTTTCTCCCTTTTTAAATGCTTTTGCAATATATATTTTTGGGACTGAGAATACATGCACTGCTTTTATAAATGCTTTACGGAATAGACATAAGTAATCGAAAATACATTCTATGGTTGGATTATCAAACCGAATATGCCCCTTTTTAGCTTGGTAGCCTAAGAATTGGTGTTTATGATAATTGCCACCAGTTGACGCGAATCCTAAAGATAGATCTATGGGCACTAACAAGCCCCAGTCAGAGAATTTGAACTGCTTTAGTACTTCAATTTATCATGTCCGATGTGAGTCCCGGAATGATGGGGATATTCTATATGCATCCTGTTAAGGTCGGTTACCAGGTGTTCACCATATGAATGAATTTTAATTCGCGAGTTACGCATGTCAATATATGAAATCTTGTAGTCTATTAAAATGATGAAAATGAATGATTATAATAAACTAATGAACTCACCAACCTTTTGGTTGACACTTGAAAGCATGTTTATTCTCAGGTATAAAAGAAATCTTCCACTGTGCATTTGCTCATATTAGAGATATTACTTGGAGTCATTCATGGCATATTTCAAAAGACATTGCATTCGAGTCGTTGAGTTCATCAAGATTACTATTAAGTCAATTATAGTTTGGATATATTATGAGATAGCATGCATGTCGTCAACCTTCGATGTAATGAAAGTTTGTCTTTTTAAAAACGAATGCAATGTTTGTAAAATGTATCATATAGAGGTCAAGTACCTCGCGATGTAACCAAATGTAATGTATTCGTCTAGATGGATTAGGACGGGTCGTTATAGGTGGTATCAGAGCGGTGGTCTTAGTGAACCAGGTCTTGCATTTGTGTGTCTAATTGATAGTTATTTAGATGCATTAGTGGGTCTGGACTTCGACCGTGTCTGCATGTCAAAAATTTTTCTTATCATTTTGTGTCGAAAATTACCTGCTTATCATTCTTAGGGAATCACTTGCTTATCATTCTTAGTCTAGACACATCTTACTGCATTGATTGCATGAATGGTGTATAGACAAAATTCATATCTTAGCGTATCTGCTAATTCATATCTTAACGTATCTGTTACTGTAAACTTTGTCTAGTATATTCCGTAAATTCCTCCGTAATCTACGAAATCTTTTTTTCTATATATTTAGATATTATATATAATTAGAATACCACCCGATAGCCGAAAATCATTTCATATAGAAAAATCTTTATTCAATCGTACGAAATGGAACTCGCCACTAGTCCAAGTCCCTCAGATTCCAATATGGAGTTTCACTCGAGCTCCGAAAGCAGCGTCACCGGAATGAATCAACCAATCAGCCATCATCAATTCTGGATGAATTGGGGATGGGTACGTAGTCGACTTAATCAATGGAGATGAGAAGAAGGCGATCCTTTCCACCAACCGAATTCACCTCTTGGCGATGAACCTGAAGCACTAACCGGCGAACCTGTTCGAGACACTATTTTCTCTCTCATTTCCAGAGTATCTCGTCACGATTATATACAATCTCAATTTCTAGATCTTATCCATCCGCTCGTTCCGACCGATAATCATTCTTGGAATAATGGAAGAAGTCAACGAGCTTCGCGCTCGAGTAATCAATTTAGAGAATATGGTGCAAAACTTACCAGCTTCAGCAACATCATCGGCACCAACAGTACCATCAGTAACAACACCAGTACCATCAACAATCCATGCCTCAACATCTCATTCTGTACCTCGAGTATAATCATCATTCTACGTACCATTCTACATCAATTATCTATGTTCTCCCTGGCAATTATGTAATCTCTAATGTTTTAGAGATTATGTATTCTAGTGCAAACGGTAAATCAAATGAGTTTAATATTATATTGACTCATTAAATCCATGATTACATCTGAAAAAAAAATATATGTATGTATATTTTCATAAAGATTGTAATTAAAAGTTCTTTTGTACAAATGTTAATGGTGAAAATATTTTAACGGGTAGGTAATACCCAAAGAATATTTAGATTTCACATTAATAAGTTACATTGTACATTCTTCGAATCTGATTCAACAGTCATTTACTATCCTACTTACATCCACAGATATACGAATCCGTTCACCACAGAATAATCATTTTCATTCATTTTCATATTTGGATTTTGACCTATCAGAATCAAACAAGTGGCATAATGAAGAAAACATTGGACAAATAAAATTTGTTAGAAATAAACAAATTAACTATGAGAAATGCTGTTAACAATCCACGCTAACAAAATCCTAGCTAACTGTTCCTAGCTAACTGTTAATTCCTAGTTACATTTATTTATCGCAATTTTAATTCTCGCAATTTTATTTATCGTCATTTAATTTCTGGTATTTATTTTTATGCACTTTAAATATCGGGACACATATATAATGTTTTGGCATAACATATCGACGCATCTATATATATTATTTGGAATAACCATAGACACTCTATATGCAGTAATGGTCGAGTTTTCTATATACAGGGTTGAGGTTGATTCTATAATAATATATATATACTTTGAGTTGTGATCGAGTCCGAGACATGCATATAATGGGTCACAACACGTATTAATGAATTCGAATATTATATATTAAACTATATATGAATTATTAAATTACTAACTGTGGACTGTTAACCGTGGACTACCAACATTGGACAATTAAAATGAATTAAAATATTGATTATAACATATGAAACTAAACAATTTTTCAAGTTTGCCACTTGATTTCATCTTAAACCTCATTTGTATCTTGACGATTACAATCTGCGTTCAAACCTTTCATGATTCTTGAAAACACCTCAATCGAGAGGATGAACCAACCGCACTTCATCTATGGAAGAAAAGATTGATGCATATAGATATGCACCTGACAAACTCTTGGAACCTGAGTAAACGATTAACATGTATCTGTGCTAGCTCCTTTGGCATTTTTATTACCGAAAATAACATTGCAATTTTTTTTTTCAAATTAGCCAATTTTGTCACAGCTCCAGCAAATCAACTTCAATTTTTCATTCGAATCAACCTTATTATAACTTTGATATATAAGTTTGCCTTTCATCATTGTTACCGGGGAACCTTTTATATTCTACCATATTACCAGCAGACGTACCAGCAACCTCGTTACTCTTTGGCTTAAATCCCTCCGACAAATCACTATATTTATCTATTGAAGTCTTATCATGTACTCATCAACATCTTGTAACGATAATTGCCATACCAAATATCGGGAAGCATTAATCATTAATTCTCGAATTTCGCGACAATCCTATGTCAACAGTTATATATCTATATATAAGGAATACCTTCTGGACTGATGAATTTCAATTCGAAATCTCTGAATTCCTGAGAAGCACTCTAATCAGATCTCTAAGTTCTGAAAAAGCTGATGAAGCAGCAAAAACTAAATACTGTTTAAACAGTCAAAAGTTTGATAATAAAGATCGACATACTGAAAAAGCTCAAAAGTTTTGATATTGAAAAATGAATCAAGTAAACCATGAAGGAGACCAAGGACAAATATAAGGACCAAATCCTGTATTTAAAGAATCCTGATGATTCTATTTCTGATGAAATCTTTAGCGAATACCTTACTCCTTAATCGTTCTAAATCATTGTGAATGAATTTCTTTATCACACATTGAATCTAAAATTCTAAGATATTATTGTATCTTCCATTGTAAATATCCTCGATATTCCTGAAGATATTTTCATAACTATTCTTATCTGAAATCATTTATCTTTTCGCGATATCAGTGTTACATCAGAAAGGAAACTGTTTTAGTTTTTAAATTCTGAGAAATTCAAACTTAAAATATAAATGATATTGAAGTAGTATTGGGAACTAAAGCATGAGTTAGTATAATATAATGACACTTGATCAACGTGATTATATTACAGTAAGTCATGCTGAGCTCTTAATGGAACGTGATGATTCACAGATCATAACGTCATCATGTGCCATGTTACACGACTCTTACATTCTACCTAATCTCTAAACATATTAAGATCATATCTTCTTGATAAATCTATTTTTCCAGGATATTCTGGTAATTTGACAAATCAAGATCGTGCCATTACAATTTCCTACTTAGAACGTTAGCTATGTTCATTTCGAATTTTATATTAATGAATTCTGGACCATTATTCGCTTGACTTGAAGTCGGGAAGAGAAAACAAGAGCATGGAGCTCTGAATTATAAAGGAAAAATATAAAACCCAATAACAACACATAAATTACAAACCGTGTATATCAATGTTTATCGATGCATCAAGACACGGGAAAATTAAAAATACTATAAACCCAAGAGCATAGTAGAAGTAGACAGATTCCTCCGGTGATAGAAGAAAAAGGAGAAAGATTGATATGAAAGTCAGGAATATATCCAGAACAAAAACTGGATGAAGCATATTGACCGATGATTTGGAAATATGAATTAGAGAATAGAAAATGAAGGTGATGGAAAATAATGGAACGAAAAAAGTTTAATTTATAATGGAAATATCGTACAAAGTAATCAAGGCAGATCACCGTATTTAATTATAGAGATCTTAATTTCCTTATTCGCCAAAAATAAAAAAAAATCAAATCTTTTAGATTTTGAAGATTTTCTTTGAATCTCTTGAATCCCGGAATTCAACCAAGACAACGTCAAAAGTTAAGGCGCACCTTAATTTCTAAATTCAACCATGACTAGTCAAAAATTATGATGAAACATGTCTTTCTCATTTCACTATTTAGTGATAGTTTCATTCGTACTATTCGAGTAATCGAATTATTTTATCTATATTACTCAATGATGATAAAAACTCTATTTATTAACTCATAATCCTCATGAAAACATTCTTATTATTTGCCATGACGACCTCGATCAAATTTCAGGACGAAATTTCTTTAACGGGTAGGTACTGTGACGACCCGTAAATTTCTGACCAAATTGAAACTTAATCTTTAAATGATTTCGACACGATAAGCAAAGTCTGTAAATATTGAGTCTCAAAATTTTTGGAACAGTTTACATAAAACCATTTGACCTCTGACTATTCCCGACGATTCACGAACAAATGTGTAAACAAATATGTAAATATATATATATATATATATATATATATATATATATATATATATATATATATATATATATATACAAATAGAATTATAAGTGTATATATTAAATTAATATAATACAAAATAATCATTTGAATTGAAGATATAAAATAATATACAAAATAATTAAGCGTAATGTAAAATGAATCTATATAAATATATATGATACTAGGTATAATTATTATTAAATGTATAGTGTAATATATATATATAAAATTTATAAATAATAAATATTTAATAAAAGATATTAAATATCATATGTAATTACAAGTTAATGTATAAATGTTATATTAACAATATGATCATTATTTCCATTACTAATAGTAACATTAATATTTGTATTATTAATAATATTATGTCAAAAATAAATAAATATATATATATATATATATATATATATATATATATATATATATATATATATATATATATATATATATATATATATATATATATATATATATATATATATATGAAATTTGTTATATATAAGGGTTATATTAATAACTTGATCATTACTTTCATTATTATTATTATTAATGCAATATTAATGATAATATTTGTATTATTAATATTATTAGTATTTTAATATAATATATATATATATATATATATATATATATATATATATATATATATATATATATATATATATATAGGAAATTCGATATGTACAAGTTGTTATGTTATTATTAATACTATTATTATCATTAATAATAATATCAATATAAGTATTGTTATTAATAGCACTATTGTTATCATTTTTATTATGATTGTTATTTTAAAAAAATAAACTTAATAAAAAAAATTATTATTATTTCTTTTATTATTTGTTTTTATTAATAAAAATATATTTAGTATTATTATTAGAATTATTAATATTATTATATTTATTACTAATTTTATTATTATTATTTACATAATTATAATTATTATTAATATATACTTATTTACTTATTAATACAAAGTATAAATAATCAGATATATATATCTTTAGAATATGCTTTATGTCGTGATCAAGCTTTATCAATTTTTGTTTTATGTCTCTGAAAACGTTAAACAAAAGAATCATTCGTACTAGTTTGTTAAAGATCAAAATCAACTTTTATTATTTTTATTATTTTTTTCTCCTGAACGATTATTTTTTGTCGAACCAATTGGACTATCAAACAAATGTTATTGGTGTCAAATGAGCTATGATAATGTCATTTATCATATATATAATCTTCTTCCAATACAATTCGAGTGATAACTGAATAATTAATTTAAAATTCTGAAAATAAACTCAAACAACTCTATTCTTCATCCACTTTTCAAAAACATCAAATTTGAGTTTAAATTTAAAATCCTTTAATGCAGTTTCGTTATAAACTTTTAATTTAAGCTTTCTGGAAAGTTACAAATCCCAATTTATCATATTGAATTCAAATTTCCGAAGTCAAACATAATTTCTAAAAGTCAAACGATCTGTTCATCATTAAATTCGAGCTTGTTGTGATGTTATAAGCTTAATTGACAAAGCAGATAGTTTCTAATAATGATTTGAAACCATTTTCATGCTATAAGTATGGTCTATAACAGTCCCTATAATCGTAATTGATTTTGAGTTCTTGAATAACATAAACGAGCTGTTTCAGCCTTTTTTTCCGTTTTGAATTAAATTGATTAATCATAAGTCATCTTTGTATATATTTTCAATCCTAAAATTAATTCTTTAAAACGTTAATAATTAGTCTAAAACTCTGGTCAAATTTAATTGCTGAAGAAGATGAGGAATAAGAACCAGAACAGTAAATGGGTTATTAATAATAAGATACAGTTTAAATCATAAAAACATTAATGGTCGAGTGGTTATTGGGGTGTCAGACTAACAGAAGGTCACGGGTTCGAGCCACGCAGGGGCTATTTTTTATTTTTATTTTTATTTTGGAAATGCATTGTTTTGAGATAGCCTTTATTTATTTACTTATTATTATTATTATTCTTATTACACATTAATATTAATTATTATTATTATTATTATTATTATTATTATTATTATTATTATTATTATTATTATTATTATTATTATTATTATTAATATGATTATTATTGTTATGATTATTATTGTTATTATTATAATTAGTACTTATTATTATTGTATTATATTATTAATTACTATCACTATAAGCATTAATAGCATGATTATTAAGATTATTATCATAGTTAATATTATTAGTATAAAAATTATTATTATTATTATTAGTAGTATTATTATTATCATTAATATTACTATTATCATCATATTTACAATCATTATTATCATTATTATCAATATTATTATTATAAGTATTATTATTAATATTATCATTATTATTATTATTATCACTATTAGTATTATTATTATTATTACTACCATTATTTCTAAAAGTAACATTATTTTTAAATCTGTCATTTTTATTAAAACTAGTATTATCATTAAAGGTAACATCTTTACTATCATTATTATTATTATTATTATTATTATTATTATTATTATTATTATTATTATTATTATTATTATTATTATTATTATTATTATTATTATTATTATTATTATTATTATTATTATTATTATTATTATTATTATTATTATTATTATTATTATTATCAATATCATTATTATTAAAATTATTATGAAAATAAAGGTTTTAAAGATATTGTTAAGGTTATAAGTATAGAAATAAAGATTTACATATACAAAAATATATTTAAATTACATAACTTAACTATATTAAAATTTTTATATATAAAATGAAAATATATAAATAAATAATGAAACTTATAAATTATTAATTATAACAAATACATCATTAATAATAATATATAGATTTATTCGATTACGAGTATATGTTTTAATATATATATGAATGATATAGGTTCGTGAATCTGAGGCCAACCCTGCATTGTTCAGTATCGTCGTATGAATATTTTTACTACAAAATATTATATATGTGAGTTTCATTTGCTCCCTTTTTAAATGCTTTTGCAATATATATTTTTGGAACTGAGAATACATGCACTGCTTTTATAAATGCTTTACGAAATAGACATAAGTAATCGAAACTACATTCTATGGTTGGATTATCAAACTGAATATGCCCCTTTTTAGCTTGGTAGCATAAGAATTGGTGTTTATGATAATTGCCACCAATTGACGCGAATCCTAAAGATAGATCTATGGGCACTAACAAGCCCAGTCAGAGAATTTGAACTGCTTTAGTACTTCGATTTATCATGTCCGATGTGAGTCCCGGAATGATGGAGATATTCTATATGTATCCTGTTAAGGTCGGTTACCAGGTGTTCACCATATGAATGAATTTTAATTCGCGAGTTACGCGTGTCAATATATGAAATCTTGTGGTCTATTAAAATGATGAAAATGAATGATTATGATAAACTAATGAACTCACCAACCTTTTGGTTGACATTTGAAAGCATATTTATTCTCAGGTATGAAAGAAATCTTCCGCTGTGCATTTGCTCATATTAGAGATATTACTTGGAGTCATTCATGGCATATTTCAAAAGACGTTGCATTCGAGTCGTTGAGTTCATCAAGATTACTATTAAGTCATTTATAGTTTGGATATATTATGAGATAGCATGCATGCCGTAAACCTTCGATGTAATGAAAGTTTGTCTTTTTAAAAACGAATGCAATGTTTGTAAAATGTATCATATAGAGGTCAAGTACCTCGCGATGTAACCAAATGTAATGTATTCGTCCAGATGGATTAGGACGGGTCGTTATACAATCCAAAATCTGGAACAAGAAGTAAGCAACCTAGCAAGATTGATAGGTGAAAGAAAACCGGGGAGTCTACCTAGCGATACAAATGCTAACCCCCGAAATGAAACAGCTAAAGCCATTACCACAAGAAGGGTATTACACTTAAATCACCTGAAATACCTGTAAATTCTAATGACTATATTCCTACTACACAGGCACCACAGCCTGAAAAAGATAAGGAAACAGAACCGGTAGTTGAAAAGGTTAATGAAGATAACTCAGTTAAGGCAAAGCCTTATGTTAAACCATACCAACCACCACTTCCTTACCCGAATAAAATGAGAAAAGAAAGACTTGAAGCCGAGCAATTCAAATTCTTGGATACATTTAAACAAATAAATGTCAATTTTCCTTTCATTGATGTAATTTCAGGAATGCCAAGATATGCTAAATTCCTAAAAGATCTAATCACAAATAGAAAGAAAATGGAAGAACTCTCGGCTGTTACAATGAATGCTAATTGTTCTGCAGTGCTGCTGAATAAACTACCAGAAAAATTATCAGATCCAGGAAGTTTCACAATTCCATGTTTTCTGGGTAGTCTTAGTTCAATAGAAGCAATGGCAGACTTAGGTGCTAGTATAAATTTAATGCCGTATTTACTATACACTAAACTAGACCTTGGATAATCGAAACCAACACGAATAAGTATACAACTAGCCGATCGATCAGTAAAATATCCTAGAGGGATAATGGAGAACATGCTAGTTAAAGTTGGTACTTTAGTATTTCCAGTAGACTTTGTTATTCTGGACATGGAAGAAGATTCTCGAGTTCCTCTCATATTAGGAAGACCATTCTTAAATACGGCTAAAGCAATAATAGACGTGTTTGGTAAGAAACTGACCCTAAGTATAGAGGACGAGAGTGTTACTTTTTCTGTTGATAGAGCCATGCAACAACCGCAATCTGCAGATGATACATGTTATTATGTTCAAACTATAGATTCACATGCAAAATTGTTAGAAGAATTTCCAGAATTACAAGGAACGGGAGAATGTTCTTTAGGAGAAGGAACTGAACCAATTGACGAAGCTGAAATCTTAGCCGCACTTATGGCTAATGAATACGAACCAACAACAGAAGAAGTTCAAATGTTAAAAGAAGAAGACAGATATCGATACAAATCATCGATAGTAGAACCACCAATATTAGAGTTAAAGGCACTTCCAAACCATTTGGAATACGCTTATTTACATGACCTGTAATAATATCGTCTTCTCTTACGAAAAATGAAAAATCTCAACTCATTTCTGTGCTAAAAGCTCATAAACTAGCTATTGCGTGGAAGATTTGAAATGTCCCGTTCATATCGATTATAAACGTTTCATATTAATTGGTCTCGTTGTGAGGTTTTGGCCTCTATACGAGACGTTTTTCAAAGACTGCATTCAATTTTTAAAACAAACCATAACCTTTACTTTATCGATAAATGTTTAAAATACATATCGTAGATTACTAAATAATGGTAATCTAACGTACAACGTCTATATACGACCATTATATAATGGGTTACGATAATATATTACAACAATTTATTTTCTGAATGCAGTTTTTCTTTAAACATTATTATACAAGCATACTGACTCCAAATCTTGTCCTTAATTTAGCATGCAACATCGGAAGCTCTTAATAATCACCTGAGAATAAACATGTTAAAACGTCAACAAAAATGTTGGTGAGTTATAGGTTTAGCCTATATGTATATGAATTTGTAATAATAGACCACAAGATTTCACTTTTAATAAACATCCATCTCATATCAGGCATTTCGCAAACTGCATAGAGATAAAAATCATTCATATGGTGAACACCTAGTAACCGACATTAACAAGATGCATATAGAATATCTCCAAAATAGAATCCTCTCGTCTGTACCTCGGATGGGGTTTGTTCGGCCCATAGATCTATCTTTAGGATTCACGTCAATTAGGGGTACTGTTCCCTAATTCTTAGGCTACCAAGCTAAAAGGGGCATATTCGATTTAGATAATCCAACCATAGAATGTAGTTTCGATTACTTGTGTCTATTTCGTAAAACATTTATAAAACTGCATGTATTCTCATCCCAGAAATATTAGATTTTAAAAAATAAGACTATAACTCACTTTCACAGATTTTTTACTTTGCCGGAAATAAGACTTGGCCACTGTTCGATTCACGAACCTATAACTAATATATACATATATATCAAAATATGATCGAAATATATTCACAACATTTTTATTACGTTTTAATGATTTAAGTTTGTTAAGTTAGCAGTCCATCGTTAGTAATCTACAACTAATTTTCCATAGCTAATAGTACAGAAATAAATCAATATATATTATCTCGAATCAATTCATGACCCAGTGTATACAAGTCTCAGGATAGATCATAACTCAAAGTATATATGTTTTGGAATCAACCTCAACCCTGTATAGTGAACTCTAGCATTACATCATATAGAGTGTCTATGGTTGTTCCAAATAATATATATAGATGACGTCGATATGATATGTCAAAACATTGTATATGTGTCTATGGTCTATCAAGATTACATGATATGTTAGAGTACATGTATAATACAATATAAGTTAGTTAAGTTATGGTTAGAATAGATTTGTTACAAATTTCACGTAGCTACAACAAGCAAATCCGTTTTGAGTTATTCAAGTTGCTATGGTTTCATAATGAACTGAAATTTATGAAAATAAACATAAAAAGTATAAGTTTATAGTCAGAAATACAGGTTACAAGTCATTTTTGTAAGAGGTAGTCATTTCAGTCGAAAGAACGACGTCTTGATGACCATTTTGAAAAACATACTTCCACTTTGAGTTTAACCATGAATTTTGGATATAGTTTCATGTTCATAAGAAAAATAATTTTCCCAGAAGGAAAACTTTTGAATCAAAGTTTATCATAGTTTTTAATTATCTAACCCAAAACAGCCCCCGGTATTTGTCGACTGGACAACTGTAGTGACTCGTCATCATCTTCACAACATTTTGTATCATCTCACGTAACCACCATCATCACTAATCCTATCCTAATCATCATTATAAATTCATCAACTTATTCTATAGTGAACGTATCTACCTTCAATTAAACTCCTCGGGTCAGAATTAAAATACAAACCCAAGTAGAGTCACAATCCAAATAACTAATAACGGCCCAAGAACAAATCATGTAGTGGTTGAGGTTTCGGTTAGCCGTCCAAACAAAAGAAATATTCAGAATCAATATTTTTTATTATGACTTAGGTAGGGAAACAAGGTGGAGTTTTGTTTTGGTTTCATTTGGCTGCAACAAAAATATACGCAGGCCGTCATCATCATTCATAAAATTATTAATTATCATCATCATCTTATCATAATCTCGTCATCATGATCATAATCGTGATCATCATGTGATGGTTCATCCTTAAAATATCACTGTCCACTAATCTTCCTTCTTGCTATTTGTCGACTACAATTAAAACGACCCTAAGTTGGTCCCGGTGATATTTTCATGAAGACCCTACCACTTGTAATCAATGATATTATTGTTGTAATCCTTATACTTAAAAAAAAAAAAAAACTAATTGGACGTCCCAAATTGATATCAATCTGTCGGCCATGAAATTTCAATTGGCGCCACCTGTACGTCCTAGTATTATAGTATTTTACTGGAGCAATAGTATTTTCTGTAGCGAATAGTATTTAACTGTAGCAAAGTGAAAATCTACTGTAGCAAATAGTGTTTTACTGTAGCAAATAGTGTTTTACTGTAGCAAATAGTGTTTTAGTTGTACATCTTTGATTTAATTGTATCTCTTCTTATATATATATATATATATATATATATATATATATATATATATATATATATATATATATATATATAAAATAAAAACTTACATCATAAAAAATAAAACGATTATATAATTATCACAAGTTATGACGTTCGTGAATCATCAGGCAAACGAGGTGGTCATTTGTCTACATAAACTCATTTCAATTAATCAAGTCTTAACAAGTTTGATTGCTTAGCATGTTGGAAACATTTAATCATGCAAATATAGTTTTCATTTAATATATAATCATGGAAAATTTAGGGTCACTACAGTACCTACCCGTTAAATAAATTTCTTCCCGAAATTTTAAGAAGTTGAAGGTGTTGACGCATCTTCTGGAAATAGGTGCGGGTATTTCATCTTCATCTGATCTTCACGCTCCTAGGTGAACTCAGGTGCTCTAGGAGCATTCCATAGAATCTTAACAATTGGTATCTTGTTTTGCTTAAGTCTTTTAACCTCACGATCCATTATTTCGACGAGTTCTTCAATGAATTGTAGTTTTTCGTTAATTGTAATCTCAGCTAATGGAATGGTGAAATCTTCTTTAGCAAAGCATTTCTTCAAATTCGAGACGTGGAAGGTGTTATGTACACCCACGAGTTGTTGTGGTAACTCAAGTCGGTAAGCTACTGGTCCGACACGATCAATAATCTTGAATGGTCCAATGTACCTTGGATTTAGTTTCCCCCGTTTACCAAATCGAACAACGCCTTTCCAAGGTGAAACTTTAAGCATGACCATCTCTCCAACTTAAAATTCTATATCTTTTCTTTTAATGTTCGCGTAGCTCTTTTGTCGACTTTGGGCGGTTTTCAATCGTTGTTGAATTTGAATGATTTTCTCGGTAGTTTTTTGGATTATCTCTGGACCCGTAATTTTTCTATCCCCAACTTCACTCCAACAGATCAGAGACCTGCACTTTCTACCATAAAGTGCCTCAAACGGTGTCATCTTGATACTCGAGTGGTAACTGTTGTTGTAGGAAAATTTTGCTAACGGTAGATGTCGATCCCAACTGTTTCCAAAATCAATAACACATGCTCGTAGCATGTCTTCAAGGGTCTGTATCGTCCTTTCACTTTGCCCATCAGTTTGTGGATGATAGGCAGTACTCATGTCTAGAAGAGTCCCCAATGCTTGTTATAACATTTGCCAAAACCTTGAGACAAATCTGCCATCCCTATCAGAGATAATAGAGATTGGTATTCCATGTCTGGAGACAACTTCCTTCAAGTATAGTCATGCTAACTTCTCCATTTTATCATCTTCTCTCATTGGCAGAAAATGTGCTGACTTGGTGAGACGATCGACTATTACCCAAATAGTATCATAACCACTTGCAGTCCTTGGCAATTTAGTAATGAAATCCATGGTAATGTTTTCCCATTTCCATTCCGGGATTTCATGTTGTTGAAGTAGACCTGATGGTTTTTGATGTTCAGCTTTGACCTTAGAACACGTCAAACATTCTCCTACGTATTTAGCAATATCAGCTTTCATACCCGGCCACCATAAGTGTTTCTTGTGATCTTTGTACATCTTCCCCGCTCCGGGATGTATCGAATATCTGGTTTTATGTGCTTCCTTAAGTACCATTTCTCTCACATCTCCAAATTTTAGTACTCAAATTCTTTCAGCCCTATACCGGGTACCGTCTTCCCGAATATTAAGATGTTTTTCCGATCCTTTGGATATTTCATTCTTCAAATTTCCCTCTTTTAAAACTCCCTGTTGCGCCTCCTTTATTTGAGTAGTAAGGTTAGTACGAATAATTATATTCATAGCTTTTACCCGCATAGGTTCTCCGTCTTTTCTACTCAAAGCGTCGGCTACCACATTCGCCTTTCCCGGGTGGTAACGAATCTCAAAATCGTAATCATTTAACAATTCAATCAACCTACGCTGCCTCATGTTTAGTTGCTTCTGATTAAATATATGTTGGAGACTTTTGTGGTCGGTATATATAATACTTTTGACCCCATATAAGTAGTGCCTCCAAGTCTTTAATGCAAAAACAACAGCGCCCAATTACAAATTGTGAGTCGTATAATTTTGCTCATGAATCTTCAATTGTCTGGACGCATAAGCAATTACCTTCATTCATTGCATTAATATGCAACCGAGACCTTGCTTTGAGGCGTCACAATATATCACAAAATCATCATTCCCTTCAGGCAATGTCAATATAGGTGCTGTAGTTAACTTTTTCTTCAACAATTGAAACGCTTTTTCCTGTTCATCTTCCATTCAAATTTATTCCTTTTATGCGTTAATGCAGTTAAGGGTTTTTCTACTTTGGAAAAATCTTGGATGAACCTTCTGTAGTAACCAGCCAGTCCTAAAAATTGGCGTACATGCTTCGGAGTTTTCGGGGTTTCCCACTTTTCAACGGTTTCAATCTTTGTCGAATCCACCTGAATACCCTCTTTGTTTACTATGTGACCGATGAATTGAACTTCTTCCAACCAAAATGCACACTTTGAAAACTTAGCGTACAGTTTTTCTTTCCTCAGCAACTCTAGCACTTTTCTCAAATGTTCTTCGTGCTCTTGATCATTCTTTGAGTAAATGAGTATGTCATCGATGAAAACAATGACAAAATTGTCAAGGTATGGTCCACACACTCAGTTCATGAGGTCCATGAACACAGCTGGTGCATTAGTCAACCCAAACGGCATAACCATAAACTCATAATGACCGTAACGTAAATCGATCTTCGAATAAATCGACGAGCCTTGTAGTTGATCAATTAAGTCGTTGATTCTCGGTAGTGGGTAACGGTTCTTGATGGTAAATTTGTTCAACTCTCGGTAGTCGATACACAACCTGAATGTACCATCCTTCTTTTTGACAAACAAAACAGGAGCTCCCCATGGTGATGTACTTGGTCGAATGAAACCACGCTCTAAAAGTTCTTGTAATTGACTCTGGAGTTCCTTCATTTCACTGGGCGCGAGTCTTTATGGAGCACGAGCTATTGGTGCAGCTCCTGGTACAAGATCTATTTGAAATTCAACCGATCGGTGTGGAGGTAGTCTCGGTAATTATTTCGGAAATACATCGGGAAATTCTTTTACGACGGGAACATCATTGATGTTCTTTTCTTCGGTTTGTACTTTCTCGACATGTGCTAGAACAGCATAGCAACCTTTTCTTATTACTAATAAGATTTATCTTCGCGTTGCTCTTTTCTCCGTACACCATTAATGGTTTTCCTTTTTCTCGTACAATGCGACAGTCCATGCCAATTATCACATCAAAACTCCCTAACTCTACTGGTATCAAATCAATCTTAAATGTTTCGCTAACCAGTTTAATTTCTCGATTCCGACACATTTTATCTGCTGAAATTAATTTACCGTTCGTTAATTCGAGTAAAAATTTATTATTCATAGGCGTCAATGGACCACTTAATTTAGCACAAAAATCTCTACTCATATAGCTTCTATCCGCACCCGAATCAAATAAAACATAAGCAGGTTTATCGTCAATAAGAAACGTACCCTTAACAAGCTCCGGGTCTTCCTGTGCTTCTGCCGCATTAATATTGAAAACTCTTCCGTGGCCTTGTCCATTAGTATTCCCTTGGTTCGGGCATTTACTCCTGAAGTGGCCCGGTTTCCCACATCCATAACAAATAATGGCGACATTCTTTGTTCCGACATTATTTGTTTCGACATTATTTGTTCCTTTAATTCTGTTGGTCATTGGTCCATAGACTTCACACTTCGTCGCACCATGACCAGTTCTCTTACACTTGGTGCAAGTTGTCGTGCAGAACCCAGTCGGATGGTACTCTTCACACCTTTGGCATGACTTTTTCCAATTCTTGTTGTTGTTACAGTTGTTATTATTGTTGGGATGGTTTTTGTAGTTGTTGTTGCTGTGATGGTTGTTGTGGCATTTGTTGTTGCGAAAAATGGTGCGATTGAAATTGTGATTGTTGTGTTGATTGTTGAAGCGATAGTTACTGTTATTGTTTTGGTGACCCTTGTGATTATTTTCTTCCCACTTTCTCTTGACTTGTTTCATTTTGGCCTCCTCGGTCGCCTGCTCTTTAATCCTTCCCTCGATCTGGTTTATAAGTTTGTGAGCCATTCTGCTTGCCTTTTGCATTGAGGTGGGCGTGCTCGCACTCATATCCTCTTGGATTCTCTCTGGTAACCCCTTTACAAACACATCAATCTACTCTTCTTCATCTTCGAACACTCTTAGACACAATAAACACAACTCGGTGAATCGTCTTTCGTACGTGGTAATATCGAATCCTTGTGTTCGTAATTCCCTAAGCTCTGTCTTGAGATTATTGACTTCGTTTCTGGGATGGTACTGCTCATTCATCAAGTGTTTGAATGCTGACCACGGTAGTGCGTAAGCAGCATCTTTGAAATGTCCCGTTCTTATTGATTAAAAACGTTCCATATTAATTGATTTCGTTGCGAGGTTTTGACCTCTATATGAGATGTTTTTCAAAGACTGCATTCATTTTAAAACAAACCATAACCTTTATTTCATCAATAAAGGTTTAAAAAGCTTTACGTAGATGATCAAATAATGATAATCTAAAATATCCTGTTTACACACGACCATTACATAATGGTTTACAATACAAATATGTTACAACAAAATAAGTTTCTTGAATGCAGTTTTTACACAATATCATACAAGCATGGACTCCAAATCTCGTCCTTATTTAAGTATGCGACAGCGGAAGCTCTTAATGATCACCTGAGAATAAACATGCTTAAAACGTCAACAAAAATGTTGGTGAGTTATAGGTTTAACCTATATATATCAAATCATAATAATAGACCACAAGATTTCATATTTCAATACACATCCCATACATAGAGATAAAAATCATTCATATGGTGAACACCTGGTAACCGACATTAACAAGATGCATATATAAGAATATCCCATCATTCCGGGACACCCTTCGGATATGATATAAATTTCGAAGTACTAAAGCATCCGGTACTTTGGTTGGGGCTTGTTGGGCCCGATAGATCTATCTTTAGGATTCGCGTCAATTAGGGTGTCTGTTCCCTAATTCTTAGATTACCAGACTTAATAAAAAGGGGCATATTCGATTTCGATAATTCAACCATAGAATGTAGTTTCACGTACTTGTGTCTATTTTGTAAATCATTTATAAAAGCTGCATGTATTCTCATCCCAAAAATATTAGATTTTAAAAGTGGGACTATAACTCACTTTCACAGATTTTTACTTCGTCGGGAAGTAAGACTTGGCCACTAGTTGATTCACGAACCTATAACAATATATACATATATATCAAAGTATGTTCAAAATATATTTACATCACTTTTAATATATTTTGATGTTTTAAGTTTATTAAGTCAGCTGTCCTCATTAGTAACCTACAACTAGTTGTCCACAGTTAGATGTACAGAAATAAATCGATAAATATTATCTTGAATCAATCCACTACCCAGTGTATACGTATCTCAGTATTGATCACAACTCAAACTATATATATTTTGGAATCAACCTCAACCCTGTATAGCTAACTCCAACATTCACATATAGAGTGTATATGGTTGTTCCGAAATATATATAGATGTGTCGACATGATAGGTCGAAATATTGTATACGTGTCTATGGTATCTCAAGATTACATAATATACAATACAAGTTGATTAAGTTATGGTTGGAATAGATTTGTTACCAATTTTCACGTAGCTAAAATGAGAAAAATTATCCAATCTTGTTTTACCCATAACTTCTTCATTTTAAATCCATTTTGAGTGAATAAAATCGCTATGGTTTCATATTGAACTCTATTTTATGAATCTAAACAGAAAAAGTATAGGTTTATAGTCGGAAAAATAAGTTACAAGTCGTTTTTGTAAAGGTAGTCATTTCAGTCGAAAGAACGACGTCTAGATGACCATTTTAGAAAACATACTTCCACTTTGAGTTTAACCATAATTTTTGGATATAGTTTCATGTTCATAATAAAAATCATTTTCTCAGAATAACAACTTTTAAATCAAAGTTTATCATAGTTTTTAATTAACTAACCCAAAACAGCCCGCGGTGTTACTACGACGGCGTAAATCCGGTTTTACGGTGTTTTTCGTGTTTCCAGGTTTTAAATCATTAAGTTAGCATATCATATAGATATAGAACATGTGTTTAGTTGATTTTAAAAGTCAAGTTAGAAGGATTAACTTTTGTTTGCTAACAAGTTTAGAATTAACTAAACTATGTTCTAGTGATTACAAGTTTAAACCTTCGAATAAGATAGCTTTATATGTATGAATCGAATGATGTTATGAACATCATTACTACCTTAAGTTCCTTGGATAAACCTACTGGAAAAGAGAAAAATGGATCTAGCTTCAACGGATCCTTGGATGGCTCGAAGTTATTGAAGCAGAATCATGACACGAAAACAAGTTCAAGTAAGATCATCACTTGAAATAAGATTGTTATAGTTATAGAAATTGAACCAAAGTTTGAATATGATTATTACCTTGTATTAGAATGATAACCTACTATAAGAAACAAAGATTTCTTGAGGTTGGATGATCACCTTACAAGATTGGAAGTGAGCTAGCAAACTTGAAAGTATTCTTGATTTTATGTAACTAGAACTTGTAGAATTTATGAAGAACACTTAGAACTTGAAGATAGAACTTGAGAGAGATCAATTAGATGAAGAAAATTGAAGAATGAAAGTGTTTGTAGGTGTTTTTGGTCGTTGGTTTATGGATTAGATATAAAGGATATGTAATTTTGTTTTCATGTAAATAAGTCATGAATGATTACTCATATTTTTGTAATTTTATGAGATATTTCATGCTAGTTTCCAAATGATGGTTCCCACATGTGTTAGGTGACTCTCATGGGCTGCTAAGAGCTGATAATTGGAGTGTATATACCAATAGGACATACATCTAAAAGCTGTGTATTGTACGAGTACGAATACGGGTGCATACGAGTAGAATTGTTGATGAAACTGAACGAGGATGTAATTGTAAGCATTTTTGTTTAGTAGAAGTATTTTGATAAGTGTATTGAAGTCTTTCAAAAGTGTATAAATACATATTAAAAAACTACATGTATATACATTTTAACTGAGTCGTTAAGTCATCGTTAGTCGTTACATGTAAGTGTTGTTTTGAAACCTTTAGGTTAACGATCTTGTTAAATGTTGTTAACCCAATGTTTATAATATCAAATGATATTTTAAATTATTATATTATCATGATATTATCATGTATGAATATCTCTTAATATGATATATATACATTAAATGTCTTTACAACGATAATCGTTACATATATGTCTCGTTTAAAAATCATTAAGTTAGTAGTCTTGTTTTTACATTTGTAGTTCATTGTTAATATACTTAATGATATGTTTACTTATCATAGTATCATGTTAACTATATATATATATATATATATATATATATATATATATATATATCCATATATATGTCATCATATATTTTTTACAAGTTTTAACGTTCGTGAATCACCGGTCAACTTGGGTGGTCAATTGTCTATATGAAACATATTTCAATTAATCAAGTCTTAACAAGTTTGATTGCTTAACATGTTGGAAACATTTAATCATGTAAATATCAATCTCAATTAATATATATAAACATGGAAAAGTTTGGGTCACTACAATCTTGTCCCACTTGTTCGAGATAGGTGTTCCACCATGTTAACGCGGTACCTGTGAAGGTATGCGTAGCGTACTTTACCTTGTCTTCTTCAGCACATTTGCTTATAGCAAATATAGATTTGACCTTCTTGGTCCATTGTTTTAGTCCGACTGGTCCTTCAGTTCCATCGAATTTCAGAGGTTTACAGGCAGTGAAAGCCTTGTAGGAGCATCCTACACAGTTTCCTGTGGAGTTAACTCCACTGCTAGACCCTGAGTTATTGTTGTTGTTTTGCATTGCAACCTGTACTGCACCTATGTTTGCTGCAAGGAAAGCACGGAAGTCTTCCTCGCTCATGTTCAAGTTTTGACGAGTTGTCGGTGCAATTTCCTTCAAAAATAGCCAAAAGAATTGAGTTAATCACATAGAATTTTTAAGAGTAGTCAATAGTATTTCGTAGCATAATATGAACTTATTTATAAAAGCTTTTTCTTCATATTAGCGTTTTATAATTTTTCATTCGGGTAGTACCTACCCGTTAAGTTCATACTTCGTAGCTAACATACAATTTAACTACTACAATTCTATATGAAAAACTGATTACATTAATATTTCGCATTCAAACTTTTATACAATATTTTATAAACTTACAATATTGCTATTTTACATATAGCATGAAATATAGTACACACTAACTTTGATACAAGGCAGTTGTGAAGACAATTCTAGTTAATACGCAAGTCTTTCAACAAAGGCAATAAAGACACGTAATTCATAAGTCCAGAAACAAGTCATGCATTCGGGATTTACTAGTATTATTTCCCATCGTTGGTCTTGTGGAAAATAACTTGTGACCGTTGTCTAGGCAGCATGTTGTAACGTTTTCAAAAGGATGAGGGTTACGTAATGCCCAACAGCCCCGTAATAATCTAAAAATCTTATTTCTCACCCCAACTACTGAATCCGTCACTTGTGAGAATGTTTTATTTAGTAGTTGCAATCCTATTTCTTTTTCTCAATTTGGTGAGAAGCGAACATTACTAACCCGTAGACATTACATGCTTCTTTATATTGCATGTTTGAAGCTCTTTCTAAAGAACGAAGTCCTATGTTAGGATAGGTAGAGTCAAAATAGGCTCTCAACCCGTAGCGTAGAATTACATCTGGGTTCCCCGCATTCAATGCTTTAAAGAAAACACGGCGTAACTTATGGTCTCCCCAATGTGATATTCCCCATCTATTAAAGGAAAGCCTTTTATAAACTAAGGCATGCCTGGAACGTCTTTTAAATGTTTGACAAACTAATTTCGCCATAAATAATTGTGCTGATGAACTCTGACAGACTCTAGACAAGATTTCATCAATCATGTACCCGGGTAGGTCTTCTAAAATATTCGGTTGTCTATCCTTAACGTCCATTGTGTGTTTTTATACTGTAAAATAGATGAGGATTAGATTAAAAGATAATTAACAAACAATACAAGCAATTTTTACATATAACATGAAAATACAAGCACACTACAATACATATATTACACAACATGATTACAACTCTTTATTCCAACTCACTCATTTCTTCCTCTTCGGACTTGGTTCATTTCGCTAATTTCCTAGGGATATATGGTGCTCCCCTAATACGAGCCGTTCTTTTCTCAAATGGTCTAGAAAAACCTGGTGGCTTAGATGTTCCCGGGTGATAGTGAAAGTTTAAGAAATACGGGTGTTTACGGTACACCCCATCAGGGTACTTCATGTTAACATAAAGTTCATCGGTTTTGGGCTCGGGTTTCTCTATATTGTTGCCTGTTCCCTTATTGTTTTCTTTTGCTTTTTCAAATTGGGTAGAGGTAATTTCTATAACATCATCGGAATCCTCATCGGGATCCGATTCATTAGAAAATTGGTAATTTTCCCAATATTTTGCTTCCTCGGCGGAAACACCATTGACCATTTTTAACTTTGGTCAATTGGTTGAGGATTTTCTTTTATTTATCTTTTTTTCTATGGTTCCTAATATTTCCCCCTCCGGAATCTCTTCTTTCGGTTCCTCCTCTTCCGGTTCCTCTTCTTCCGGTTCCTCCTCTTCCGGTTCCTCTTCGGAAATTTGTGAATCTTCCCAATATATATTTGACTCTTCATTATTATTATTAGGTGAGTCGATGGGATTTGTACTAGAGGTAGACATCTATCACACAATATCAAACACGTTAAGAGATTAATATATCACATAATATTTACATGTTAACAATATATAGTTTCCAACAAAAAATGTTAAGCAATCGTTTTTCAAGTAAACACGGTCGAAGTCCAAACTCACTAATGCATCCTAACGAACTCGATAAGACACACTAATGCAAATTTCTGGTTCTCTAAGACCAACGCTCTGATACCACTTGAAATGTCCCGTTCATATCGATTATAAATGTTTCATCTTAATTGGTTTCGTTTCGAGGTTTTGACCTCTATATGAGACGTTTTTCAAAGACTGCATTCGATTTTTAAAACAAACCATAACCTTTACTTTATCGATAAAGGTTTAAAAGACATAGCGTAGATTACCAAATAATGGTAATCTAATGTACAACGTTTATATACGACCATTACATAATGGGTTACGATAATATATTACAACAATTTATTTTCCGAATGCAGTTTTTCTTTAAACATTATCATACAAGCATGCTGACTCCAAATCTTGTCCTTAATTTAGCATGCAACAGCAGAAGCTTTTAATAATCACCTGAGAATAAACTGAAGTGACCCGTCCTAATCTATAAGGACGAATATAATAACATATGGATACATTGCGAGGTATTTGACCTCTAGATAATGAAAAACGATATTTTTCTAAATCAATACCTTTCAAATTTTAATTTCATTATGATACATATACTCATTATTTCCTAATCAATTTGTTAATAGCTTTTAGTCGTCTTTTATATCGCATTCATATTAATGATAATGATAGTATTCATAATAATTAGATATTACTAATATTAGTTTTAATTATAATAATACTAATAATAATATACATTATGATAATATTAGTGATAGTACTAATAACTATGATAATAATAATAATAATAGTACAAATTATAACTTTAACGATTATAACGATAGTAATAATATTAAAAATAACAATAATACTTTTTATTAATAACGATAATGATAATAATAAATATAATAATAATAATAATTAGATAATAATTATAACGACGATAATAATAATCATTTTTAATAATAATACAAAAATTAACTTGACTATAACTTCTAATCCGTTCATCGAAACCATTCGATATCTAAATGAAAAGTTCTTAATTTTTCGCTAGCTTTCCAACGACATGCATATCATATACCTTATCTCAACCGCATATGCAACTAATTTCAGGATTTAACATAATCTATCTAATGACAATATCAAACGTACAAGCATGCATAATCCTATATACTCAAGCACTAGTCAGGGATACACTAATAATATATAAAAGTAAAGTTATGAGTGCTCACGTATCAATATTGAGATTCAATATTGCAGGAAAGGTACGTAGAAGCAACGGAGATGATAAACACTAGATCGACCTCACGAGCATACCCTCGAACATTACCCATCACCTCCATAGCTATAACCCATAATTTCCTTAGCCCTATCCTACTCTAAAACCAGTTTTGAAAACCCATTTTAGATCACTCGAGCAGCACTCCGTCGTAGTATTTCATGTATAACTAATACTAATAATATTAATATTAGTACTAATAATAATAATAATAAGATTAATAATAATAATAATAATTAAAATTGATATATACATAGAGATATGAGATAGAGAGAAATAATGAATGTGTTTTGTGGATACGTCGAACCCGAACTCGATGCTTTAAAGAATTGAACCTCACCCACCATTACATGCGATCGTATGGTTTGAAGGTGGATTGGCCATGCGATCGCATGGCCTTAATATACAGCTCATGTTCGACCAATCGTGGTTACCGACACTTGTTTAATATTAATTTATATATAATATATTTAATCTATATAATTAATTAAATATTATATTATATTTATATGTATCGTTAGTTCATAATTTTAACACCGATGATTTGCACGTTGTCACTCGACTCATGTCCCGCTTTCGGTTTTTCGAACGAAGTTTCGTACGCTGAGAAAATCAATACTTTACGTTTCGTGACGAGTACCTTTATAAATAATAATACTTAATTCAATGAAAAACTAACCCATTCAAAGTGTAACCTAGTCATTCGAGTGTTGTGGTCATTTGCTTCTATAAATCTACGTCTCATTGTTTACTAAAATGTATTATTTTAAATCGAAATGTTTTATGAGTAAATTAATATATATTTATATTTATATTTTCATTTCGAATTATAAATTTATACATAATATATATGTTTGAAATATTTATCTAATAATAAGATACTTAGTTTTTTCAAAATAATCATATTTCAAATATTATTATATATAATCATTTAAATAATAAAATTTACTATGTCGTATTACATTTACGTTCTTGAAACACTATATATATATATATATATATATATATATATATATATATATATATATATATATATATATATATATATAAAAAATATAATATAAAGCTTAAATTCTTCTAATTTTATAAAATCAATTTATCCTTATAAAATAATAGATTATAATAACTCAATTTTTGAAATTGTTTTCTCACATTTGAAAATAGATCAGTCGAATATTATGAAATCTAATTCTCCACTAACTTTTGTCTAACGTTTGTCAATTGACACATTTGTTCTTATTTATAAAATCACTTTATCATTTTCCGAATATGGCTAAAAAAGAAAAGTTTCCTAAATCAAAGTGGACCTCTCAACAGAGACTCGTAATCATAATTCAATGTATCTGATAATTCAATCATGTGATATTATCTTCTAATTCCACCGATAAACATATTGAAACAAATGTGTTCATGTAAAGTATTATACATTTAATACTTTGTTATTATTTTAAAGTTATATTATATATATATATATATATATATATATATATATATATATATATATATATATATATATGTATATATATATATATGTATATATATATATATATATATATATATATATATATATATATATATATATATATATATATATATATATATATATATATATATATATATATAATCATATCCATTTATATAATGGTTCGTGAATCGTCAGAATTTGGTTGAGGTTTAAATGAATGTATGAACACAGTTTAAAATTCTCAACATTTAAAGTTTAAATTTGGTCACAAATTTCCGTGTTGTCACAGTACCTACCCGTTAAAGAAATTTCGTCCCGAAATTTGATCGAGGTCATCATGGTTAACGATAAGAATGTCATTATGACGAATATGAGTTGATAAATATAGTTTTATCATCATTGAGTAATATGGATAAAACAATTTGCTTGAGTGAAGCGTATGAGTGAAGTTGATAATGCTAAAAACGAACATATATTTCATAGCATTATCCCTCAAGAAAGACAAGCTTTTAGTTGCAATTGTTCTATTTACAAGTGATATTCGTTTAAATAATAAAAGGTGAAGACAAAAGACAGATTCGACGAATTGAAGATGCAAACGATCAAAAAGCTCAAAAGTACAAAGTACAATCAAAGAGGTTCCAATTATTGATAAGAAACGTCTCAAAATTACAAGAGTACAAGACGCGAAACGCAAAGTACAAGATATTAAATTATACGCAAGGACGTTCGAAAATCCGGAACCGGGACCAGAGTCAACTCTCAACGCTCGACGCAACGGACTAAAAATTACAAGTCAACTATGCACATGAATATAATATAATATATAATTAATTCTTAAAATTAATATATATATTATATTATATTATAAAAATCGTAGGCAGAAGAAACAACAACATGTGAGCTGGAATCCAAGGCCATGTGATCGCATGGCCTGCATGAGATAATTCCATGCGATCGCATGGAGGCCTTTTTCAGGCCACAGGCCTATAAATTTCGCGTTTTTGGTTGATCATCACACATCTTTTTCCTTCTTCTTACTCAACGTATAATATATATATTATAATTTTAATTTTAATTTTAATTTTAATTCTAATAATAAGGGTATGTTAGTGAATATTGTAAGGGTGTAAGTCAAAATTCTGTCCGTGTAACGCTACGCTATTTTTAATCATTGTAAGTTATGTTCAACCTTTTTAATTTAATGTCTCGTAGCTAAGTTATTATTATGCTTATTTAAAACGAAGTAATCATGATGTTGGGCTAAATAATTAAATTTGGGTAATTGGGCTTTGTACCATAATTAGGGTTTGGACAAAAGAACGACACTTGTGGAAATTAGACTATGGGCTATTAATGAGCTTTATATTTGTTTAACTAAATGATAGTTTGTTAATTTTAATATAAAGATTTACAATTGGACGTACCTATAAATAACCATATACACTCGATCGGACACGATGGGCGGGATATTTATATGTACAAATAATCGTTCATTTAACCGGACACGAGAATGGATTAATAGTCTATGTAATTATTAAAACAGGGGTGAAATTATGTACAAGGACACTTGGCATAATTGATAACAAAGTATTAAAACCTTGGGTTACACGCAGTCGATAACCTGGTGTAATTATTAAGCAAAGTATTAAAACCTTGTTACAGTTTAAGTCCCCAATTAGCTGGAATATTTGACTTCGGGTATAAGGATAATTTGACGAGGACACTCGCACTTTATATTTATGACTGATGGACTGTTATGGACAAAAACCAGACGGACATATTAAATAATTCAGGACAAAGGACAATTAACCCATGAGAATAAACTAAAAATCAACACGTCAAACATCATGATTACGGAAGTTTAAATAAGCATAATTCCTTTATTTCATATTTAATTTCCTTTATTTTGTATTTAATTGCACTTTTAATTATCGTACTCTTTAATTATCGCAATTTTATTTTCTCGCACTTTTATTTATCGCAATTTCATTATCGTTATTTACTTTACGCTTTAAATTAAGTTATATTTATTTTTAATATTTTTACATTAGGTTTTAACTGCGACTAAAGTTTTAAAATCGACAAACCGGTCATTAAACGGTAAAAACCCCCCTTTTTATAATAATAATATTACTTATATATATTTGTATTTTTATAAACAAAAACTAATATAGCGTTAAGCTTTGTTTAAAAGATTTCTCTGTGGAACGAACCGGACTTACTAAAAACTACACTACAGTACGATTAGGTACACTGCCTATAAGTGTTGTAGCAAGGTTTAAGTATATCCATTCTATAAATAAATAAATATCTTGTGTAAAATTGTAGCGTATTTAATAGTTTTTCCTAGTAAAATATACACAATTTCCTAGTACGCCTCGCACACATCAAGTATTTTTGGCGTCGCTGCCGGGGATTCATTTCTGCTTAAACGCCGGAAGCGCAACGCTATAAAAAAAGATTTTTATTAATTTTTAAGTTTTCTTTTATAAAAATAAGTTTTTGTAAAAATACGTTTTAGTTTTCGAAAAAATATAAAAAGAAAAACAAAAATATAAATATTTTTAAGAATTTGTTAAATATTTAAGTTTTATAAAGTTTCTTTATTTTTATATTAGTTTTTAAAATTAAATTTTTATTTAAGTTATATAAATATTATATATTTTTAAAACAGAAAATTAAAAAAAAAATTTAAAAACTCTCGGTCTGGTACTGTAGCAGCCCAACTCTGGCCCGAAACCCTAGCCCATGCGATCGCATGGCTGGGTAACTTAGAACTCATGCGATCGCATGAGGTCTTCTGACAGGCCACAGAAAACCCTAAAACAGCATTAATTACGGTGTATTATTTATTATTTAATTTAAAACCCTAATTAGGTTTAGTTATTTAATTAGTTAATTTAGTTTTATTATTTAATTTGTATTCAAGTTTAATTAGTTTAATTAAATTATAAAATTAATAGTTTTATAAAATAATTAATATAAAAATAATATTTTTATAAAAATTGTACTTTTTACAACTTTAAGTTTATTTTTATATTTTGTACCCCTTTTTAATTATTTTAACGTAATATTTGTATTTTTCGTTTGTATTTAGTTTTAAGATATAGTTTTTGCCATAGTTATTTTTATTTCTAGATTTTTAGGCTTTGCCGTAAAATCCCTTAAGTGCTTTTTCTTTAGACTAAGATTTAGGTGTTTTAGAATTTTGCGACGCCTTTTTATGTTTTAGTACATTTTTAAGTTATTGCCATTTTGGATTTAGTTTTTCTTTTAAGCTTTAATATTTTTAGACGCAACTTTTAATTCTTAGTTTTTAGTTCCTTTTTAAGTTTCGACGCGCTACTTTCTTATTTTTATTTTTGTGACGCTTTTTTTTTTCTCGACCTTTTTCGACGCGCTCTTTTTCTTTCTTATTTCTCGACATTCTAGTTTTAGGACATAGAATTTTCTATCTTCTTCTCTAAAATTTCTTTAAATTACGAAAATTTATTTTAAGTGGTTATATTGATAGACATTAAAATTTTCTGGTTCGTAGTAATAGTTGGATTTGTACGTGGACCGGGTTATTGGAGCCAAACAGTACTCAATTATATTGAGACCAAACGAATCATGCCCCACTGCTGCATCTTTTGGCTATTCGAAATGTGGGCAAAATCAGAAAAGTCTATTAATTTGATAACTTATATAATTTTTCTTATTTTTATAACTAATAGGATATTCAGTGAATGCACCGAGCAAAACGTTCACCACCCTTTATACGTTCACCACCTGTAACTCGATCAAGACATCTAGCTAATATTATCGCCGTTGATTTTTCTTTAGAATCGTCATCCAGTCGACCAAGTACTCCAATTCAAATTTCCGATAATCCATTTTTTGAACCCGACCTCACAATTGAGAATCCGGAGAATATTCAGGGATAATTCATAGATCCTGAACCATTAATCTTTCCTTCAGAACCACCAATCATTCAAACAGAGATTGTTGAGGAACGAACCATTAAATCAGAATCCTCTAGTGATTCAGATTCAACAAATTCAATCATGGAAAATCTGGAACCTCTAAGTATGGAAGACCGAATGCGAGCTAAACGCACTGGCCAAGGTCACGCAATTACTCATCCAGACGTTAATGCGCCAGATTATGAAATCAAAGGACAAATTCTACACATGGTAACTAATCAATGCCAATTTAGTGGTGCGCCGAAGGAAGATCCAAATGAACATCTTCGTACCTTTAATAGGATCTGCACTCTATTTAAAATCCGAGAAGTGGAGGATGAACAGATATATCTCATGTTATTTCCCTGGACTTTAAAGGGAGAAGCCAAAGATTGGTTAGAATCGTTACCTGAAGGGGAGATTGATACATGGGACGTTTTAGTTGAAAAATTTCTTAAACAATTCTTTCCGGCATCTAAAGCCGTAAGACTTCAAGGAGAAATTGTTACGTTCACACAGAAGCCAAATGAAACTTTATATGAAGCTTAGACAAGATTTGGAAAGTTATTGAGAGGATTTCCGCAACATGGTTTAGACACCTGTCAAATAGTACAAATATTCTACCAAGGATGCGACATCACTATAAGAAAAGACATAGACATAGCAGCTGGTGGTTCCATTATGAAGAAAATAGAAACTGATGCTTACAAAATTATTGATAACACTGCTTCCCACTCACATGAGTGGCACCAAGAAAAAGATATTGTTAGATCAACTAAAGCAGCTAGAGCCGATTCTAGCCATGACTTAGATTCCATTTCCGCAAAGATAGATGCTGTCGAGAGACGAATGGAAAAGATGACTAAAGATATTCACTCAATACGAATTAGTTGTGAGCAGTGTGGAGGACCACATTTGACAAAAGATTGTCTCAGTATTGAACTAACAATGGAACAAAGAGAGAATGTTTCATATCTAAACCAAAGGCCTGCAAATAATTATCAGAATAATTATCAACCGCCAAGACCGATCTACAATCAAAACCAGAATTATAATCGAAATGTTCCATACAACAACCAACAAGGTCCTAGTAATCAACAAGTATCCAATAATACTTACAACCAGCAAAGACCTAATTTTCATAACAAACCACCACAAACTGATGATAAAAAGCCGAATTTAGAAGATATGATGACGAAGCTAGTTGAATCTCAAACACAGTTTTTCACATCTCAGAAACAAACCAATGAACACAATGCTCAAGCATTTAGAAATAAACAAGCTTCTATTCAAAATCTGGAACAAGAAGTAAGCAACCTAGCAAGGTTGATAGGTGAACGAAAATCGGGAAGTCTACCTAGTGATACAAATACTAACCCCCAGAATGAAACAGCTAAAGCTATTACCACGAGAAGTGGTATTACACTTAAACCACCTGAAATACCTGTAATCTCCGATGAAGCTATTCCTACTCCACAAGAACCACAACCTGAATAAGATAAAGAAAAAGAACCGGTAGTTGAAAAGGTTAATGAAGATAACACAGTTAAGGCTAAACCTTATGTTAAACCATACCAACCACCACTTCCTTACCCGAGTAAAATGAGAAAAGAGAGACTTGAAGCCGAGCAATCCAAATTCTTGGATATGTTTAAACAAATAAATGTAAATCTTCCTTTCATGGATGTGATTTCAGGAATGCCTAGATATGCTAAATTTCTGAAAGATCTAATCACAAATAGAAAGAAAATGGAAGAACTCTCAGCTGTTACTATGAATGCTAATTGTTCTGCAGTGCTGTTGAATAAGATACCAGAAAAATTATCAGATCCAGGAAGTTTCACAATTCCATGTTTTCTGGGTAGTCTTAGTTCAATAGAAGCATTGGCAGACTTAGGTGCTAGTATAAATTTAATGCCGTATTCACTATACACTAAACTAGACCTTGAAGAATTGAAACCAACATGAATAAGTATACAACTAGCCGATCGATCAGTAAAATATCCTAGAGGGATAATGGAGAACATGCTAGTTAAAGTTGGTACTTTAGTATTTCCAGTAGATTTTGTTGTTCTGGACATGGAAGAAGATTCTCAAGTTCCTCTCATATTAGGAAGACCATTCTTAAACACGGCTAAAGCAATGATAGACGTATTCGGTAAGAAACTGACCCTAAGTATAGAGGACGAAAGTGTTACCTTTTCAGTTGATAGAGTAATGCAACAACCGCAATCTGCAGATGATACATGTTATTATATTCAAACTATAGATTCACATGCAAAATTGTTAGAAGAATTTCTAGAATTACAAGGAACAGGAGAATGTTCTTTAGGAGAAGGATCTGAACCAATTGATGAAACTGAAATGTTAGCTACACTTATGGCTAATGGATATAAACCAACAACAGAAGAAATTCAAATGCTAAAAGAAGAAGACAGATATCGATATAAATCATCGATAGAAGAACCACCGACATTAGAGTTAAAGCCACTTCTAAACCATTTGGAATATGCTTATTTACATGGTGAATCTGAATTACCTGTAATAATATCGTCTTTTCTTACCGAAAATGAGAAATCACAACTCATTTCTGTGCTAAAAGCTCATAAACCAGCTATTGCATGGAAAATTCATGATATTAAAGGAATAAGTCCTTCGTAATGCACACATAAAATCCTTATAGAAGAATGTCATAAAACGTATGTACAACTCCAACGAAGACTAAATCCTAATATGCAAGATGTTGTTAAAAAAGAAATTATTAAACTGCTAGATGCAGGTTTAATTTATCCAATTTCTGATAGTCCATGGGTAAGCCCAGTTCAATGCATACCTAAGAAGGGTGGCATGACTGTCATTACAAATGAGAAAAATGAGCTTATTCCTACTAGAACTGTAACAGGATGGCGTGTTTGTATTGATTATAGAAAATTAAATGACGCCACCAGAAAAGATCACTTTCCCTTACCTTTCATTGATCAAATGTTAGAAAGATTAGCCGGAAATAGTTACTATTGTTTTCTTGATGGTTTTTTTGGATATTTTCAAATTCCAATAGCACCCGAGGATCAAGAGAAAACCACATTCACGTGCCCTTATGGTACTTTTGCTTACAAATGCATGCCATTTGGACTTTGCAATGCCCCTGCAACCTTTCAAAGGTGCATGATGGCTATTTTTCATGACATGATAGAAGAATGCATGGAAGTTTTCATGGATGACTTTTCAGTCTTCGGTGATACATTTGAAACATGTCTGGTTAATCTTGAACGAATGCTTATTAGATGCGAACAATCAAATCTAGTTCTTAATTGGGAGAAATGCCATTTCATGGTTAAAGAAGGCATCGTTCTTGGACATAAAATCTCAAAGGAAGGAATTGAAGTGGATAGAGCTAAAATAGATGTAATTGCTAAACTTCCACATCCCACCAATGTTAGAGGAGTTAGGAGTTTTCTAGGGCATGCCGGTTTTTACCGACGTTTCATAAAAGATTTTTCTAAAATTGCCACTCCTATGAATAAACTCCTAGAAAAGGATGCTCCATTCATCTTTTCAGATGAATGCATCAAATCTTTTAATATACTTAAAGAAAAAATTCACTAATGTGCCGATCATGATAACTCCAAATTGGAATCTACCGTTTGAACTTATGTGCGATGCAAGTGATTTTGCAATGGGAGCCGTTTTAGGACAAAGGATTGAAAAACGATTTCAACCTTTATATTATGCTAGTAAGACATTACAAGGAGCACAAAAAAATTACACAACTACTGAAAAAGAACTCCTTGCTATTGTCTTTGCTTTTGACAAATTTCGATCATATCTCGTTCTAGCAAAAACGGTGGTCTATACCGACCATTCTGCTCTTAGATACCTATTTTCAAAACAAGATGCTAAACCACGATTAATCCGTTGGATCTTACTCTTACAAGAGTTTGATATTGAAATCCGAGATAAAAAAGGGAGCAGAAAATCTCGCCGCTGATCATCTTTCTCGTCTTGAAAATCTTGAATTAGAAGTTTTAAATGAATTGGCCATACAAGACAACTTTCCTGATGAATATCTATTGAAGATAGATTATAATGAAATTCCATGGTTTGCAGACTATGCAAACTACTTAGTATGTGGATTCCTTGAAAAAGGATTATCGTACCAAAAACGAAAGAAATTCTTTAGTGATATAAAACACTATTTCTGGGAAGATCCACATTTGTTTAAAAGTTGTCCCGATGGAATAATACGCCGATGTGTATTCGGAGACGAAGCTAGTAAAATCTTAAACCATTGTCACACAGGACCAACAGGAGGGCATTATGGGTCACAACTTACAGCAAGAAAAGTTTATGATACTAGATTCTATTGGCCTACAATTTTCAAAGACGCACACCTTCTTTGCAAATCCTGTGATGCTTATCAAAGGGCCGGAAAAATAAGTCAACGTGATGAAATGCCACAAAATGTCATTCAAGTATGTGAAGTATTTGACATTTGGGGTATTGACTTTATGGGTCCATTTCCAAAATCTCATAATAATCTCTACTTTCTCGTTGCCATTGATTATGTATCTAAAAGGGCGGAAGCACAAGCTCTCCCAACTAACAATGCACGAGTTGTAGTCAACTTTTTAAAACGTCTTTTTGCAAGGTTTGGAACACCAAAAGCTTTAATAAGTGATCGGGGAACTCATTTCTGTAATAATCAACTTGAGAAAGTTCTCAAAAGATATGGAGTAACTCATAAAATCTCCATCGCATATCATCCACAAACAAGTGGACAAGTTGAAAATACCAACCGAGCTTTAAAACGTATTCTAGAGAAAACCGTAGGATCAAATCCGAAGGAATGGTCCATTAAATTGGAGGATGCACTCTGGGCTTTTAGAACAGCCTACAAAACTCCAATTGGAACCACACCTTTTAAACTTGTTACGGAAAAGCACGTCATCTTCCAGTAGAAATTGAACACAAAGCATTTTGGGCTTTGAAGACATGTAATCTTGATTTAAATGAAGCCGGACGTCTACGGTTAAGTCAATTAAATGAATTAGAAGAATTAAGACATGAAGCATACGAAAATTCGTTAATCTATAAGGAAAGAACGAAGAAATGGCATGATAAAAGAATCAAAAGTTCAAAAGAATTTAAAGAAGGCGACATAGTTCTTCTTTTCAATTCACGATTCAAGCTATTTCCTGGAAAATTGAAATCAAGATGGTCTGGACCATTCATAGTCAAAAGAGTTTTCCCATACGGAACAGTAGAATTAATAAATTCAAATGGGATTGAATTTAAGGTTAATGGTCACAGAGTTAAACATTACATAGATAGTCCAATGGAAGTTGACAACGAAGTTAATCACAATTTCGATACCACAGCTAACTAAGTGTGGGGAGAATCAAGCCTTTTAAGGATAATATGTATTTCTGTTAAAGTTAGATGTTCTGTTTTCGTGTAGTTCTCGAGAATGGAATCCGAATGGTCTTTCCCTAGCAGACCCTAAAGAACTAGTCTTCTCCCCCCATTCTGAATTTTCATTTTTTTTAGGTTTTACGAGATGAAGACTTCCTGTGAATTAAACCATGGTCTAATGCTACACGCTTTGATCACTAAACGTAATAATGACATACTTCCAAGTGAAATAGTATCATTAATCAGAAGTAAATTGGACGGAGTAAGAAAAGAATCCAGATGCGAAAATAATAAGTTACAATTTGGTAAAGGAAAATCAAAATCCGCAGCGAAAAGGAGAGTACGACACCTTGAAAGATGTCACAAATGCGGAAAATGGTCACACGAAGGTAAATGTTTAAATAATCAAACATATTCCAATACCGAATTTGTTACTCTATGCAGAGACGGACCGTTCATATGTTTAGAAGAAAAAACTTTGAATGCTCGAGGTTACGCCTATGTAGCCATGGAAAACCAATTAATCCGATTATCTTATGAGTGGGCTAGAGCATATCACTAAGAAATCTATCTCACAAGTAAGTATGTACAGTTTTTAATTTTATTTTTATTTTTAACCTTTTGATAATAAACGCTAATTTGTTCGCTATAAAGTATTAAATTGGTATTCGATAAAATTAGGTCTTGCGACCGAAATTATTGATATCATACAAAAATTTATTTCATCACTGCGAAATTTACCGTTTATTCTTAAGGTATAAATATCTTTAATCAATCAACCCAAAATATTTCAAAAATTCGTCATGAGTTAAACTAGGTTATGTAACCAAAATTACTTTACCGAAAAGAGGGGCACATATTTTTGATAATATTTGATTGATTAAAGTGGGATAAAAGCCAAAAAGATTTTTTTATTTTATTTTTACTTTGTTTTTAAAATTAATATTAAAATAATATTGTAAACTTTTTAAATCAATATATTTAAAATTGTAAATATTTGAAAAATTAATATTTTTAATATAAGTTTGTATGTATAAAAACAAAAATATAATTTAAGTTTGGTGTGAATTTTTAATATGAATTTTTAATTTTATGCATTTTTAATTTAAGTTTGTGTGAATTTTTAATATGAATTTTATGCATTTTAAATTTAAGTTTGGTGTGAATTTAAAAACAAAAATTTACTTTATTTCATTAAGTTAAAAATTTGATTTTTAAAATTCGTCGTGAGTTGAAGACTAGGTCGTTAAACCGAAATTGCTCTACCCAAGGGAGGGACGAGAACTTTTATTATCATTATTTTTAATCTTATTGAACTAAATTATGCCAAAAACATTAAAAAATCCAAAAATCTTTACTTTTAAAACCGCGCTTAAAAATGACAAATTTTAAAATTTTTGTCGAGGGACGGACTAGGACAATGATCCGAAACACCCTCGCTCCTAAAGGAAAACAAAATTTTTAGAATTTAATTAATTAAATGTTTTATTAAAGTATAAGTTTTTTAGTAAAAAAAAAGGGGGCAAAGTACTGTACCCGGGACTCCAAGCGATCGCATGGAGTTTGGCCTTTGCAGCCATGCGATCGCATGGCCCTAGAAAACTGGACAGGATCAAAAGGCCAGCGAGTTCTGCTCTTCACCACAATATACACACACATACACGAAATTCTCCCAAAACTTCACCAAATTTTATCATTTTTCCACCATAATTCGTCAAATTTCTCGCTCTAATCAGGAAATTGTTCAGAAGTTTATCAAGAAAGGTAAAAATTACACCCCTAAACTCTATAAATTCCTAGTTTTTGTGATAATTACCAATATTTTACCTAATGCAATTTTGTTATTTTCTAGTGTAATTAGTGTTAAATTGTTAGTATTTTATGCATATATAACCTAGATTGATGCTATTTAACATGATTTGAAGCCAAAAACTTCAAAATTTTTAGAAATCTAGGATTTGTGTTCTTGAGCAATTTGGGGCTTTTTGATATAAACAGGTTATGGCCGATTTTTGTCATGAATTATTGCTAAATTAAGTAGTGTAACATGTTTAGGTAGTTAAATTATCCAAACATTGATCCTAAACATGATTTTTGGAGATTAAAGTGGACTTTTTAAGTCTAAAATTCATGAACTTGATTAATTTGATATAATTGCCATTTGAGACTTGTTTAATTGTTAGTAATGACTATTTTGACATGTTATTTGAGTTAAATGCTTATAAACTTTGTCTACATTTCCATATGGGCTTATTTGAAAAAGTGTAGAATTGTGAAAATGTGTATAAGTTTAATTTTGATTTAACATGTTACTGTGATTGTTTTAAGTTGTTATTTTGCTAATACTAATGCATATTTGGATGCAAAAATTTTGTGTTTAATGTGTTTTGCAGAGAGCCGATACTGGAGGTTCATCATCATCATCATCTAGACGACGTGCTCCAGAACCAGAACTAGAACCAGAAATGCAATACGAGCCAGAACCTGAACAAGTACCACAACAGGAACAACAACATCAGCCTGATCAACACGTACCTTATTATGATCCGCTACAGAATGTTAATGACTTCATAGTATTTCCGATGCATCCGCCTGTAAAATACCCAACGATTCCTGAACATACGTTGCATCCTAATCTGAGATTCGATAGACGATGGAGAGATTACCCGGCATATCAAAGTAATGAATTTAAATTGGTAACAAAAGAGGTAGAGGTGCCGAGGGTAATTGATTGGAATCCTTCGGAAACGGTCCATCTAGCTGACCGTGTTAGACAGCATTTGATTCAAAGGTATGGCAGTTCTTTTTTTACAGATTGGGAACGTCTTTTCACCATTCGTAGACCTGTATATAAGGAATGGTGTGTTGAGTTGATGAGTACTATAGCGTTAAATGTAGATGTAGATAGGTTAGATGATAGAAGTTTTCTTAGATTTATCCTTGGCGGTAGGATGTACAGAATGCCCATGATGGACATGGCCAGGGCATTACAGATTTACACTCCTAGTGAATTGCTACTACCCGATTGTATGAATTTGATTTATCTTGGTGAAAGGGTAGATAGGAATTTTGACGCGAACGCCGTTTGGAGGCGTATGTCAAACTATAATGTTTTTACACTAGGAGGAAAACACTCCTACTTACATATTAACAAAGCCGAGCTTCGTGTAATTCATAGATTTTTGGCTAACTCGATTACACAGAGAGGTCACAATAAAGAGAAAATGACCTTACATGATTTATTTTACCTAAAGTGTATTCAAGACCAGAGAAGCTTTGTTAATATCCCTTACTGTGTTGGTTTTTATTTATCTAAAATGGTAGAAGGAATGCAGGACAGAAGTATAATAGGAGGAGGTATTTTTGTTACTCTCATTGGAGAGTATTTAGGTGTTGATAGGAACCAAGGGGGTCCATTATAGATTTGTAGAGAACAGGATGAGACCATAGGATTGCGGGTTTATGCTGGTGCTAAGGTATTGAAGAGTATACGCAACCAGGCAGTTCCCTATGAAGGTAATCATCCTCATGTAGAGAGAGGCTCAGATGAGGAAATGGAGGAAGCGGAAGACATTAGGGATGTCTTTCGAGATGCTATTCTTGATGTCCACGTTCGTATAGATGAGGAAGCAATGACGAACACGGCCAGACATAGTATGTACGAGCAGTGGAACTCCGAGCGAGTATACGAGGATTATAGGCAATGCCAACACGATAGCTGGTTAGTTCATCAGCACCAAATCATGAGCCAACTATCATATCAGGTACCAAATAACTACGTGCCTACTCGATCTGCTCATTTTCCGCCACACAGCCCCGACATCCGACCACCCTTTAACCGGTATGACTATAACCAAGCCTATCAGAACACCTATAACCAACAATGGAACCCACCTGACGAGATGAACTGGAACCCCTATCCACTCTAATTTAGTTCCATTGGTTATTTTTATGATTTTTATGTTTTTATCTTTTTACTTATTCATGTTTAAACTTATGTTATTGGATATATTTATGTAATTTTTATCATTTTTATTATTATTGTGTACTAATATTTCACATTTAGGATTTGAAAGTGGGATATTAAGTCCCATTTCAAATTGTCATGCATGTTTATATTTGTATTGTATGTATATTGTCAATTGTACAAAACAGGGTAAAACAGCGCATTTTCAAATACTGACATTAAGTTCAGCAAAAGCTAGTACTTTTGACGACAAAACGAAAAACAAATGTGATGTAACAACAAGACGAAATGAACAAATGATGTGCACCATTTATCATTCAGCAAACAAATGCCAATATGTTTGGAAACTTTGGTAAAATTTAATCATTTTTCTACGCTAATCACCCTCAATAATTTAAATTGTTACTGATTTCTTGCAAATGAGGGCATTGCAAGATCTTAAGTGTGGGAAGGGGTTAAATTCTTTCGGATTTTTAAAATTTTTAAAATTTTTAACTTATACACTTGGTTACCATTAAAAATACTAGTAACGCAGTAGTTGTATTAGAATCTAGACATCTCTGATAATAAAGAACAGCCCTAGTCTTATATACTGACTACCCAATTCTAGTAAAATTTTTCAAAATTTTCAATTAAATGAATTCAAAATCATGTTTATACATATTTATGAACAATAAAACTAGATGTTAACACCGAAATTATTGTTACCTCGGAAAGGACATAAATTGAGAAACAAACCAAAATGTTAGAATTCATTTAAAATGGAATAGAGGATAATAAAAAGGCAAATAAAAGAAAATAAAAAGCCAAGTGTGGGAAAATTTACCAAGATATTTTAAACATATATCACATATTTCTGTAACAAATAATGGAAGATACTTTTGCCTTGGACTAAACTAAACAGTTTTACCCGATTTACTGTAAGAAATATGGATCTACACGATGAATCCATTCCATCATTAAAAGGAAGTAAAGTCTTCCGAAAAAGAAACGCGCTTCTTGATTTAGGTCATGAAGTTGTCGTCCAGACCAGCTGTAGGTTGACGAAAAATCTAGAAAAGTCATCTCTAAAATCAGCAGGAAATCCATGGACCTCAGCATCAAACAGGGTCGCCAAGTGGGCAGACTTATCCTAACCATAAGAGGATCTGTCTCGTAAAATGGGGAGGATGCCGTGCAAATTAGCTTGATAAGACTAATGAATCAGATCCCTAGAAAGTATAATCTCCTTAAAGATCAAAAATCAACTTTTAAGACTAATATTATTCAATCCTAGAGATTGACCTTAAAGAATGAGAATTACAAACTCATAGAATTCAATGATATCTAAACTCGAGCTTGAACGAGAACATATTTTGATCAAAATTACAAACCGATTTGTTTTCTGAAAACCCTATTTTCAATGCGTTCATTACCATTGAACGTAAAATCCTAGGAATTCACCTGAAATTCATTAGGTCACCTGAACCAAATCGGGTGTCAACCGTAAGAACGGTGGTTGCATAGTATGGTCAAAGACAGGACCTTGTGCCAGACCGAAAAATTATAAGGGTGAGCTTTACTATTGCTCCTACCAAGGATTGTAATTGCGTCCGACACGTTATAGACCATAATTAAAAGCATGTCAGGGGACATTGCTTTAACAGGTGCTTGTTCAACGCTTTCCTTTACAACCGGACGGTAGTTTATCGAAAGGTAATATACGTAACAAGTATACTGGACGTGTTGCTTTCTGAATACAAGGTTAGCAAGTGGGTGACACAAAACCGCAAGTTTTGAGCTAAAGTTTTACAATCTGAAACCCACCAAACCCACAAAAACAATTTGCAAACACCGGAGAAGGGTTATTCCGAAAAACTTATCTAGAGTAAAAACAAGATTGAATTTTCAAAAAGATCAAATATTTTCATAAAGATCCAATTTCCTTAATGGATCTAAATTTTTATAGTCATGTGGGACTGTAAACCACATCGTTACTACCATTTTTTATACCGCCGTATAGAAATCACTGATGTACAAAGTGTGAAGAATAAAGAAGTGATTTTAGTATTTTTATTTCAAGACTATATTGCTTGAGGACAAGCAACGCTCAAGTGTGGGAATATTTGATAATGCTAAAAACGAACATATATTTCATAGCATTATCCCTCAAGAAAGACAAGCTTTTAGTTGCAATTGTTCTATTTACAAGTGATATTCATTTAAATAATAAAAGGTGAAGACAAAAGACAGATTCGACGAATTGAAGACGCAAACGACCAAAAAGCTCAAAAGTACAAAGTACAATCAAAGAGGTTCCAATTATTGATAAGAAACGTCTCAAAATTACAAGAGTACAAGACGCGAAACGCAAAGTACAAGATATTAAATTATACGCAAGGACGTTCGAAAATCCGGAACTGGGACCAGAGTCAACTCTCAACGGTCGACGCAACGGACTAAAAATTACAAGTCAACTATGCACATGAATATAATATAATATATAATTAATTCTTAAAATTAATATATATATTATATTCTATTATAAAAACCATCGGCAGAAGAAACAACAACATGTGAGCTGGAATCCAAGGCCATGCGATCGCATGGAGGCCTTTTTCAGGCCACAGGCCTATAAATTTCGCGTTTTTGGTTGATCATCACACATCTTTTTCCTTCTTCTTACTCAACGTATAATATATATATATATTATAATTTTAATTTTAATTTTAATTTTAATTCTAATAATAAGGGTATGTTAGCGAATGTTGTAAGGGTGTAAGTCGAAATTCTGTCCGTGTAACGCTACGCTATTTTTAATCATTGTAAGTTATGTTCAACCTTTTTAATTTAATGTCTTATAGCTAAGTTATTATTATGCTTATTTAAAATGAAGTAATCATGATGTTGGGCTAAATATTTAAATTTGGGTAATTGGGCTTTGTACCATAATTGGGGTTTGGACAAAAGAACGACACTTGTTGAAATTAGACTATGGGCTATTAATGGGCTTTATATTTATTTAACTAAATGATAGTTTGTTAATTTTAATATAAAGATTTACAATTGGACGTACTTATAAATAACCATATACACTCGATCGGACACGATGGGCGGGATATTTATATGTACAAATAATCGTTCATTTAACCGGACACGGGAATGAATTAATAGTCTATGGAATTATTAAAACATGGGTGAAATTATGTACAAGAACACTTGGCATAATTGATAACAAAGTATTAAAACCTTGGGTTATACGCAGTCGATAACCTGGTGTAATTATTAAACAAAGTATTAAAACCTTGTTACAGTTTAAGTCCCCAATTAGTTGGAATATTTGACTTCGGGTATAAGGATAATTTGACGAGGACACTCGCACTTTATATTTATGACTGATGGACTGTTATGGACAAAAACCAGACGGACATATTAAATAATCCAGGACAAAGGACAATTAACCCATGAGAATAAACTAAAAATCAACACGTCAAACATCATGATTACGGAAGTTTAAATAAGCATAATTCCTTTATTTCATATTTAATTTCCTTTATTTTATATTTAATTGCACTTTTAATTATCGCGCTTTTATTTATTGTCATTGTATTTAATTGCACTTTTAATTATCGTACTCTTTAATTATCGCAATTTTATTTTCTCGCACTTTTATTTATCGCAATTTCATTATCGTTATTTACTTTACGCTTTAAATTAAGTTATATTTATTTTTAATATTTTTACATTAGGTTTTAACTGCGACTAAAGTTTTAAAATCGACAAACAGGTCATTAAATGGTAAAAACCCCCTTTTTATAATAATAATATTACTTATATATATTTGTATTTTTATAAACAAAAAATAATATAGCGTTAAGCTTTGTTTAAAAGATTTCCCTGTGGAACGAACCGGACTTACTAAAAACTACACTACTGTACGATTAGGTACACTTCCTATAAGTGTTGTAGCAAGGTTTAAGTATATCCATTCTATAAATAAATAAATATCTTGTGTAAAATTGTATCGTATTTAATAGTTTTTCCTAGTAAAATACACACTATTTCCTAGTACGCCTCGCACACATCAGAAGTTATCACAAAAGAGTGAAATGAGTAAATGTAGATTCATCATATCTTTTAATGTGTATAGAATTGATTTCCGGAGTTCAAGGGATTTAGAGAAAATCTTCATAATAAGATCTGATTCTTCAGTAATCAAGGAGATTAGGATCCGCTTTAAATGCGGTCATCTGTTTTGATTGCTTTGTTGGATATTTTACTATAAATCCACCCCCTTCGTTTCCTTACACCTCACACCTTCTATTCTTTCTTCTTTAATTCTTACTTTGAATCATTCGTCAATATGCTCCATTCGGTTCTTCTTCTTAATATATTCCTAACTTTCATATTTGTCATTCTTCTCTTTCATCTACCACTGGAAGAATCTATTTACTTCTACTATGCTCTTGGTTTTATAGTGTTTGTAGTTCTTTCGTGTCTTTATATTGCTATATGCATCGATGTATACGGTTTGTAACTTCTGGTTTGTTATTAGGTTTTGTATCTTCCCTTATATTTTGGGGTTTCATACTTTTGTTTTCTCTTCCCGATTCTTAATCAAGCGAATAACGGTCCAGAATTCATAGATATGAATTTCAGAATGAACATAGCTAATGTTCTAAGAAGGAAATTGTAATGGCACGATCTTGATTTGTCAAATTACCAGAATATCCGGAAAAGGCTGAATCATCAAGAAAATATTTTCTTGATATTTTTAGAGGTTAAATAGAATACCAGAGTCGTGTAACATGGCACATGATGACGGTATGGTTAGTGAATCATCACGTTCCATTTAGAAACTCAGCATGACTTACTGTAATATAATCATGTTGATCAAGTGTCATTATATTATACTAACTCATGCTTCAGTTCCCAACATTATTTCAAAAATATTCATATTTTGAACTTGAAGCATTCAGAATTTAGAAACTAAAATAGTTTCTTTTATGATGTAACACAGATAGCGCGAAGAGGTAAATGATTTCAGTTAAGAATATTTATGGAAATATCTTCAGAAATATGGAGGATATTTATAATGAAAGATACGATGATATCTTAGAATTTCTAATATCAGAGGATGATGAAGAATATTGTTCGCAAGGGTTTAGAGTCATGAGCAATGTATTCGATAATGGCATCAGCAGATACTGAATCATTTGGATTCTTTTAAGGCAGGTTCAGTCTTTGTGATTTGTCCACAGCCTCCTTCATACTTTGCTCAATCCGTTTTCCAGTTCCAAATCTTCCCTTTTTCTGAGATTTACCAACACACTATTCTTTATCATCAAACTTTTTACTGTTAAGGTCATTTACAGTTTTTGCTGCTTCATCAGCATTTCGAGGACTAGTTCAGGGGGTTTTTCACAAAATTCACATTCAAAGTATGTAAGTACAGGAGGTAGACGTTATATCTACACATATAACTGTTGGCGTAGACATGCTGGTAGATTTCAAAATACTGATTGCTAATTCCCGATGATTAGTATGGCAATCCTCGTTACAAGATGCAGATAAGTAAATGATGGGGTTTTGATAAATATAATGATTTTTTGGAAAAATCCTAGATCATTACGGTTGCTGATAAGTTTACTGCTAATGTGGTGGAATATAAATGATTCCATAGTAACAATGGCGAAAGGGCAACATATCTATCGAGGTTATAATAAGACTAGTCCGACTGAAAAGTCGAAGTTGACTTGCTGGAGCTGTGACAAAACTGTCTATTTTGAAACGGAATTGAAAAGTTATTTTAGCTAATAAATGCCAAAAGGTCTGACACGGATACGTGTTAAACTATGACTTTGGTTTTGAGAGTTTTTCAGGTACATAACCGTGGGTAATATGTGGTTGGATCATCATCTCGATTGAAGTGTCTTCAGGAATTTCGGATGGTTTGAACACAGATTGTAATTGTTAATATACATTTGATGTTCTAACACAGTTTTGAAGTTAAAGTATAGCTTTGAAAGATGTAGGAATCTAAGAGTGATGATACCGATTATATTTTGAATTGACTTCTGCGATTTCAAAATCAGAATATGTATTTGAATTTCAATGAGTATGGTTGTTTTGATTTTTATGAAAGAATGTATATCGTTGAGAAAATAGTGAGTATAGTTGATGATTGCTGAATAAGATTTGAAGATTGTAACATATTATTTGTGAATTTATATATCTCTCGGGTATTACCTACCCGTTAAAAAAAATTTCACAATTAATATTTTGTACTAAAGAATTTCATTACAGTCTTTATGAATATATATATATGTATATATATATATATATATATATATATATATATATATATATATATATATATATATATATATATATATATATATATTTTCTTTAGATGTAACATAGATTTAATGAGTTAATATTAAATTAAACTCATTTGATTTACGGTTGAAACTAGAATTGAATAATCCCTAAGCTCTAGAAATTTCATAACTTTTACGGAGTATTTCTTCAATGTAATTGAAATTATTAATCAATACTTCGTTTTTTGGTGATGTATGATGTTTGGTTCGTGGAATTCTTGTGAATTTTTGCAAGGTACGAATGATGTTATCTGAAGAGTTTCGAGTACATCGATGATGAAAGTGTAAAATCAAACATATATTTGATTAATACACTTGTTTTATTATGAGTTGGAATTTATTGAATTAAAACAGAGATTGTAGTTAACGATGGTTAAGTTGCTGACGAAAGACGTACATCATTGCATATTTATAATATGAATTTAACCGAGTAGTTAAGATTCACACATAATAGCTTAGTACGGAAAGATTTATTTTGATCTCAAAATTTATATATATATATATATATATATATATATATATATATATATATATATATATATATATATATATATAAAATATACATATAATTTATTCAAAGGGAATGAGTTAATACTTCATAACTCATTGATACAATATACGCGTTATTGATTCGTAATGATGTCCACGGTGATTCTTGAACTGGCGGAGTTTGTAATGTTATAGGTGCTACTGGTGCTGACGATGCTGACAGTACTAACGGTACTGGTGATGCTTGTGTAAGTCTCGCTTGTAAATCACACACTATTCCCGTCAAGGTTTCTACCCTATCTTCTATCCACTCATCTGATTTATGGTTAAGGCTAGGATAGATAATCTCTAAACTTTAGAAATTACATAATCGCCGTAGAATGTTTCCCCAATGAAGTTATAAATCAATACTTCATCGTTTGTTGTTTTTGGTACTCCTTGGTATCTATAGAGCGTATGACATTGGTGTTCGTGAGATATATTGTAAAGTTGAGGTTTACGATGCGGTTGTGGTTGGGGGTGGTAATGATACTTTTGGCGTTGATGATGGTGGTACTAGTTATGCTGCTGATGCTGCTGCCGGTGTTTGTAATCTTTGTACCATATTCTCCAAAGCCACTACCCGAACGCGATGCTCGTTGACTTCTTCTATTACACCGGGATGATTGTCGGTTCGGACAAGCGGATAAATAAAATCTAGAATTTGATGTAGTATATAATCGTGTCGAGATACTCTGGAAATGAGAGAAAAGATGGTGTTTTGGACAGGTTCGCCGGTAAGTGCTTCAGGTTCGCCACCAAGAGGGCAATGTGGTGGATGGAAAGGATCGCCTTCTTCTTGTCTCTAATGATTGAGGAGACTACGAACCCATCCCCAATTCATCTAGAATATATGATGACTGATTGGTTGATCCATTCCGGTAACACTGCTTTCGGAGCTTAAGTGAGATTCCATTTCGGAATCCAAGGGACTTGAACTAATTACGAATTCCATTTCGTACGATTGAATAAAGGATTTTTCAATATGAAATGATTTTTGGCTATCGGATGGTATTCTACTTGCATATAATATCTATATATATATATATATATATAGAAGAAAAGATTTCGTAGATTACGGAGGAATTTACGGAATATGTCAGACAAAGTTTACAGTAACAGATACGCTAAGATATGAATTAGCAAATACACTAAGATATGAATTAGCAGATACGCTAAGATATGAATTTTGTCTATACACTATTCATGCAATCAATGCAATAAAATGTGTCTAGACTAAGAATGATAAGCAGGTAATTTTCTGACAAAAATGATAAGCAAAACTTTTGACATGCAGACACGGTCGAAGTCCAGACTCACTAATGCATCCTAACGACTATCAGTTAGACACACTAATGCAAGACCTGGTTCGCTAAGACCACCGCTCTGATACCACATGAAGCGACCCGTCCTAATCTATAAGGATGAATACAATAACATATGAATATATTGCGAGGTATTTGACCTCTACATGATACATTTTACAAACATTGCATTCGTTTTTAAAAACAAACTTTCATTACATCGAAAGTTGACAAGCATGCATACCCTTTCATAATATATCCAAACTATAAATGACTTAATAGTAATCTTGTTGAACTCAACGACTTGAATTCAACATCTTTTGAAATATGCCATGAATGACTCCAAGTAATATCTTTAAAATGAGCAAATGCACAGCGGAAGATTTCTTTCAAACCTGAGAATAAACATGATTTCAAGTGTCAACCAAAAGGTTGGTGAGTTCATTAGTTTATCATAAACATTCATTTCCATTATTTTAATAGACCACAAGATTTCATATATTTAATTGTACATGTAACCCGAGTACAAAATAACACGCGTAACTCGCGAATTAAAAATCATTCATATGGTGAACGCTTGATAACCGACTTAACTTTAGTGCATAGAATATCCTCAAACAGAACCTCTCGTCTGTATAATAATAATAATCTCGAAGTACTAAAGCATCTGTACCCCGGATGGGACTTGTCGAGGTCCATAGATCTATCTTTAGGATTCGCATCAATTAGGGGTCATACCCGTTTCCTAATTATTAGGTTACCAAGCTAAAAAGGGGTGATATTCAATATTCATAATCCAGTCATAGAATGTAGTTTTTGATCACTTGTGTCTATTTCGTAAAACGTTAATAAAATCAGCGCATGTATTCTCAGTCCTAAAAATATATATAAAAAGGGAGTAATGAAACTCACAATACTGTATTTCATAGTAAAAATACATATGTCGTCATTGAACAAGTGCAAGGTTAGCCTCGGATTCACGAACCTAAATTAAGTATATATAATTATATGTTGGTCAATATCTATCTAACAATTTATGTTAAACTGTAGTGTATCACAATCCTAATGCTCGAGACTAATATGAAAAAGTCAACAAAAGTCAATTTGACTCAAATGATTTCCAAAATTTATACATGATTATTATATAGTTTAAATATCGTCGTTTTATATTTTTAAATAATTTTAAAAGGTTTATTAGAGTAAATAATATAATTTATTTTTTTAATAAATAAAATTTTATATTAAAATATGCTCTTATATATCTTAAGTAATAAAATTTATAAAGTTCATTTAATATCATAAAAATAATATGATAGGTATTATTAATGTAATTATATTACACGTAGCAAAATATGTTTGTATCACATATTTATTTGATAAAATAATATCTATAATAATAATAGTAAGTAAAAGTTGTATTATTTTGTAATAATAAATATTATTATTCTACTAATAATAATAACAATATTTTTATTTACGAAAAATGATATTATGATAAAATGATAATTTTATTAAAAATGAAATTTTATATTAACAATGATATTCCTATTAAGAATAATAATTTTTGTAAAAATGATAGTTTTAATATTAATAATACTTTTTAATAATAATAGTGATAAAAATAATGAAAAATATTTTTCTAAATTAATACCTTTCAAATTTTAATTTCATTATGATACATATACTCATTATTTCCTAATCAATTTGTTAATAGCTTTTAGTCGTCTTTTATATCGCATTCATATTAATGATAATGATAGTATTCATAATAATTAGATATTACTAATATTAGTTTTAATTATAATAATAATAATAATAATAATAATAATATACATTATGATAATATTAGTGATAGTACTAAAAACTATGATAATAATAATAATAGTACAAATTATAACTTTAACGATTATAACGATCGTAATAAGATTAAAAATAACAATAATACTTTTTATTAATAACGATAATGATAATAATAAATATAATAATAATAATAATAATAATAATAATAATTAGATAATAATTATAACGACGATAATAATAATCATTTTTAATAATAATACAAAAATTAACTTTACTATAACTTCTAATTCGTTCATCGAAACCATTCGATATCTAAATGAAAAGTTCTTAATTTTTTGCTAGCTTTCCAACGACATGCATATCAGAAACCTTATCTCAATAGCATATGCAAATAATTTCAGGATTTAACATAATCTATCTAACGACAATATCAAACGTACAAGCATGCATAATCCTATATACTCGAGCACTAGTCAGGGATACACTAATAATATATAAAAGTTAAGTTATGAGTGCTCACGTATCAATATTGAGATTCAATATTACAGGAAAGGTACGTAGACGCAACGGAGACGATAAACACTAGATCGACCTCGCGAGCATACCCTCGAACATTACCCATCACCTCCATAGCTATAACCCATAATTTCCTTAACCCTATCCTACTCGAAAACCAGTTTTGAAAACCCGTTTTAGATCACTCGAGCAGCACTCCGTCGTAGTATTTTATGTATAACTAATACTAATAATATTAATATTAGTACTACTAATAATAATAATAAGATTAATAATAATAATAATAATTAAAATTGATATATACATAGAGATATGAGATAGAGAGAAAGAATGAATGTGTTTTGTGGATACGTCGAACCAGAACTCGATGCTTTAAAGAATTGAACCTCACCCACCATTCCATGCGATCGCATGGGTTGAAGGTGGATTGGCCATGCAATCACATGGCCTTAATATACAGCTCATGTTCGACCAATCGTGGTTACCGACACTTGTTTAATATTAATTTATATATAAAATATATTTAATCTATATAATTAATTAAATATTATATTATATTTACTTGTATCGTTAGTTTGTAATTTTAACACCGATGATTTGCACGTTGTCACTCGACTCATGTCCCGCTTTCGGCTTTTCGAACGAAGTTTCGTACGCTGAGAAAATCAATACTTTACGTTTCGTGACGAGTACCATTATAAATAATAATACTTAATTCAATGAAAAACTAACCCATTCAATGTGTAACCTAGTCATTCGAGTGTTGTGGTCATTTGCTTCTATAAATCAACTTCTCATTGTTTACCAAAATGTATTATTTTAAATCGAAACGTTTTATGAGTAAATTAAAATATATATATATTTATATTTTCATTTTGAATTATAAATTTATACATAATATATATGTTTGAAATATTTATCTAATAATAAGATTTTTAGTTTTTCCAAAATAATCATATTTCAAATATTATTATATATAATCATTTAAATAATAAAATTTACTATGTCGTATTACGTTTACGTTCTTGAAACACTATATATATATATATATATATATATATATATATATATAATATAAAGCTTAAATTCTTCTAATTTTATAAAAACAATTTATCCTTATAAAATAATAGATTATAATAACTTAATTTTTGAAATCGTTTTCTCACATTTGAAAATAGATCAGTCGAATATTATGAAATCCAATTCTCCACTAACTTTTGTCTAACGTTTGTCAATTGACACATTTGTTCTTATTTGTAAAATCACTTTACCATTTTCTGAATATGGTTAAAAAGAAAAATTTCCTAAATCAAAGTGGACCTCTCAACAGAGACTCGTAATCATAATTCAATCGTGTGATATTATCTTCTAATTCCACCGATAAACATATTGAAACAAATACGTTCATGTAAAGTATTATACGTTTAATACTCTGTTATAATTTTCAAGTTATATAATATATATATATATATATATATATATATATATATATATATATATATATATATATATATATATATATATATATATATATTATAATCATATCCATTTATATAATGGTTCGTGAATCGTCAGAATTTGGTCGAGGTTTAAAAGAATGTATGAACACAGTTTAAAATTCTTGAGATTTAACTTAACAAACTTTTCTTATCGTGTTGGAATGATATAAAGATTAAAGTTTAAATTTGGTCGGAAATTTCCGGGTTGTCACATAAATGTAACGACCATACTTTTTTCGTTATCTTTTACCGTTAATTATCTAACGACCGTTAACTGTTATTCGTGCCACGTCATTTCTATGACCTATATTATTATTATTTTTGTAATAATATATTAATTATTATGTTTTAAATGAATATTTGTATTCATATTTTAAGTTATATGTTTCTACGTGTCGCGGATTTCTATCCGGCGAATCTTTTCGATTTTCAAACCAACGGTCGAGCTTTTGAGATTTTTAAGTCCTAATTATTTTAAATATTTTAATGTCATATATTTATATATAGTGTTTATATATATTTTTCGTCGCGTAACTAATATCTCTCCGACTAATTAATCGTGTAGTCGTGTTTTCGCATTTCGGGTTTCGTTCGGGCATTCGGGCCACGAGAAATTACACTTAACATAAAGTGGGCTAATGAGGCCCACCCCCATGCTATACTTCGGCCAAACCCCTTAAGGGGAGGGGTGTTTGGTGCAATTTTTGCATACTAGTGAATTTTTAGTCAAAAATTCACTACTACATTCATTTTAATCAAAACTTAAAGGCTTCTTCTCCTCTCCTCTCCTCTCATCTTAAACATCTCCTACAGCCCCATCTTCATCATTTTTGGTTTTCTTCATCAACATATCAATTATTCATCATCTATAAAGATCAATTGCATATAAGGGTTCTCCAACTCGCGATCTTCAACATCCTTCTTCTTGATTTTTGATTAGGATATAAACCCTAACCCTAGCTTTTCAATTTTTCATTTATTTTTCTGATTTTATATGTTATAATGATAGTATAATGCTTATATGTTATTGTATTGTTGATTGTATGCGTAGAAATACTCGATTATATATGTTTTCGGTTTGATTGTTTTGGGAAAGCATTTTGATTGTTGTTTTCTGTAAATATAACTAATATAAAAGTGAAATTAAAGTGTTTATATGAGTTTCTCTCATCAAGACATTAATTTTAGACTCCGCATTCATGTCATTTCGATTCCCGGAGCTCTAGATATGCTTAAAATGGTGTTTTGTTGAGATTAAATTGTGAAAAAGATTTGAATCAGGTATGGTCCAACTTTGTGACCACTTTTGGAGTCTTTAGGGTGTACTAGTGTGTTAGGATTGATGATGGGATGAACTTTCATATTCGGGTCATCGAAATCCGAACCATGAATCACCCGGTATGACTAAAACATGTTTTTGAACGGATTGAAGCTACAAGTTATTTAATTGCTGATCATCACGAATTGTTTGCTATTCTTGGGATGTTCTTGAGTACATTAATGTGTTGGGTAGGTTGGTTAGGCGAAGATATATATAAGACTCGCCGAAAACAGATTCCCGGGGCTCAAGTTATGACCCGATGAACTTTTAATTAAAACTTATGGTTATTAATTATGACTTATGATATAAATAATGAATTTCATTATTAATAAATTACTTATGATATAAAAAGTAATGAATTTCATTATGATATTAAAAGTAATTATTTAATTTAAGACTTATGATATATATTTATTATATCATTTATTAATTACTTATGATTTAATTAAACATTTAATTAAACTTATGATTAATAATACTTTTATTGTTAATGAAAAATACTTATGGTAAGTATTAAACTTATATTATGAGATTATTATAATAAGACTTATAATAAGGATTAATTAATTATTTAATTATTATAAGGCTTAGTTATTATTTAATTATAATTTAATTATTAAATATTTATGATTTAATAATTATAATTAGAAACTTATGATATGATTGATAATTCATTATTAATTAATAATACTTATGATATGATTAAAATTTATTATTAATTAATAATACTTATATTATGATTAATATTTAATTAATTAATTAAATACTTATGTTATATTAATTATATCATTTAAACTTATGTTAACTTTAATAATTCATTTAATTTAATTAAACTTATGTTATGACATAATTATATATATATGACTTTAAATAACATTATAACTTATATTATTAATATAACCTATACTTTTAAAATTAATGTTGACTATGTTTAAATAAGGTTGACATTTGAGTTGACTTTCGATTGACTTTGACTTTTAGTTGACTTTTGTTGACTTTCTAATTAAGGAAACTTTCCTAACTTATAAACTTTCCAAAAATAGCAACTTTCTAAATATGGAAACTTTCTAAATTTAGAAACTTTTCAAAAATAGAAACTTTCCTTAAATGGATACCTGCTAAAAATAGGAACTTTCTAAAAATAGAAAGTGTGTGTCCGTACGCTGTTCCGATCAAACCGATGCATGTTGAGTATTGTTCTATGTCTACTTACAACATGTACAATAGCTATCATATTAAGACTTGACCTAAGTTAGTTATTTATATCGACCTGCTTTATTTATAGGTCGGCGTTGTGATCATTCCTGATCACTTTACTTCGTTTGCTGTTCGCATTTTTGTGTGGTTACTTCGTTTGCTATTAAGGTGAGTTATAGTCCCGTTTTTACATACTTTTCAAACTATATTTTTGGGATGTGATTACATGCATTTTAATTTACATTTAGACACAAGTGGCAATTAAAGTTAAATTATTCATTATGAGTTGAACAAAAATATTCTCTAGTCTGGTAACTGTAATCACTAGTTTCTACTGGTGAACGCGAATCCTACGGATAGATCTATCGGGTTTGACAACCCCATTTCCAGCTAGTCGCGCTAGCAATTTATAATCGGAATGTTTAGTACTTCGTATTTAGTTGAAGATGCACTTGTTCAGTGTATATTATTTATTGTGTTTGGCAAGGGTAAATAAAGGGTTAAGAGGTTACCAGGTGGCTCATTGATAATGGAATAATGTTTTATGTTTTCTAACATTTTAAATCTTGTGGTCTAAAGCTTATAAGTTTATTTAAACCTATAATTCACTCAACATTTTTTTTTGACAGTTTACTCACATGTCTTCACAGGTACTTGAGTTTGTTTGATGCTTCCGCTGTGTTAGAAGAGTCTGCATGCATTTGGGCAGATTTTGTTAAACATTTATGAAACTTTGAACTTGCATTCTATTTTTGAATAATTTAAACTTGTGGATTTTGTTGACAATGTTTTAATGTCAACTTTGGTTATTAATATGTTGGGTTGTTCAAACTACATATTTTGGTATGTTTCCTTTTTGAGAAACTTTTGAAATAAAAAGAATACAACGTTGTTTATTAAATTTATTTAAGTTCGATCAAGTTGTGGGACCAAGTGACGGAGCCGTTAAGTGTATTGACGGGGCCATCACAATAAACATGCTTAAAACGTCAACAAAAATGTTGGTGAGTTATAGGTTTAGCCTATATGTATATGAATTTGTAATAATAGACTACAAGATTTCACTTTTCATAAACATCCATCTCATATCAGGCATTTCGCAAACTGCATACAGATAAAAATCATTCATATTGTGAACACCTGGCAACCGACATTAACAAGATGCATATAGAATATCCCCAAAATAGAATCCTCTTGTGTGTATAATAATAAATCGAAGTACTAAAGCATCCGTACCTCGGATGGGGTTTGTTAGGCCCATAGATCTATCTTTAGGATTCGCGTCAATTAGGGGTACTGTTCCCTAATTCTTAGGCTACCAAGCTAAAAGGGGCATATTCGATTTAGATAATCTAACCATAGAATGTAGTTTCGATTACTTGTGTCTATTTCGTAGAACATTTATAAAACTGCATGTATTCTCATCCCAGAAATATTAGATTTTAAAAAATGGGACTATAACTCACTTTCACAGATTTTTACTTTGCCGGAAATAAGACTTGGCCACTGGTCGATTCACGAACCTATAACAAATATATACATATATATCAAAGTACGATCAAAATATATTCACAACATTTTTATTACGTTTTAATGATTTAAGTTTGTTAATTTAGCAGTCCATCGTTAGTAATCTACAACTAATTGTCCATAGCTAATAATACAGAAATAAATCAATATATAATATCTCGAATCAATTCACGACCCAGTGTATACAAGTCTCAGGCTAGATCACAACTCAAAGTATATATATTTTGGAATCAACCTCAACCCTGTATAGCGAACTCTAGCATTACAGCATATAGAGTGTCTATGGTTGTTCCAAATAATATATGTAGATGACGTCGATATGATATGTCAAAACATTGTATACTTGTCTATGGTCTATAAATATTACATAATATGTTAGAGTACATGTATAATACAATATAAGTTAGTTAAGTTATGGTTAGAATAGATTTGTTACAAATTTCACGTAGCTACAACAAGCAAAAATATCCAATTTTGTTTTACCCATAACTTCTTCGTTTTAAATCCGTTTTGAGTGATTAAAGTTGCTATGGTTTCATAATGAACTGAAATTTATGATAATAAACAGAAAAAGTATAAGTTTATAGTTAGAAATACAGGTTACAAGTCATTTTTTTAAGATGTATTCATTTCAGTCGAAAGAACGACGTCTTGATGACCATTTTGAAAAACATACTTCCACTTTGAGTTTAACCATGAATTTTGGATATAGTTTCATGTTCATAATAAAAATAATTTTCCCAGAAGGAAAACTTTTAAATCAAAGTTTATCATAGTTTTTAATTATCTAACCCAAAACAGCCCCCGATTTTACTACGACGGCGTATGTCCGGTTTTACGGTGTTCTTCGTGTTTCTAAGTTTTAAATCATTAAGTTAGCATATCATATAGATATAGAATATGTGTTTAGTTGATTTTAAAAGTCAAGTTAGAAGGATTAACTTTTTTTGCGAACAAGTTTAGAATTAACTAAACTATGTTCTAGTTATTACAAGTTTAAATCTTCGAATAAGATAGTTATATATATATATATATATATATATATATATATATATATATATATATATATATATATATATATATATGAATCGAATGATGTTATAAACATCATTACTACCTCAAGTTTAGTAGGTAAACCTACTGACAAGAAGTGATTTAGCTCCAAAGGATCTTGGATGGCTTGAAAGTTCTTGAAGTAGAATCATGACACGAAATCAAATTCAAGTAAGATTCCTACTCAAATTAAGATTGTTATAGTTATAGAAATTGAATCAAAGTTAGAATATGAGTATTACCTTGAATTAGAATGATAACCTACTGTAAATAACAGAGGTTTCTTGATCTTAGATGATTACTTAGAATGGATTAGAAAGCTTGAAAGTAGATTTGCAAACTTGAAAGTGTTCTTGAAGTTTACTTGAGTAGTTGTTTTGAAAGTTGATCCAGGTTAGGATTTATGAACTAGATTGAGCTAGATTTTGTTGAAGATGATGAAGAACACTTAGAACACCAAGAGAGAACTTGAGAGCGATAAGTTTGATGCATGAAAGTTGAAAAATGGAAGTGTTATGGTTGGTGAAGAAAGACGTGATCCTACCCTTGAATATAAGGTTCCATTAGTTTGTATTTTTGTTAGATATTTAATGCTAGTTGCCAAATGATGGTTCCCACATGTTTAGGTAACTCATTAAGGCTTCTAAGAGATGATCATGAAGTGTATATACCAATAGTATATACATTTAGAAGTTGTATATTGTACGAGTACGAATACGGATTGAATACGAGTAAATAGTGTCACTGTAGTAAATAGTGTACTGTAGCAAATAGTTTTTACTGCAGCGAATAGTATTTTACCGCAGCGAATAGTATTTTACTGTAGCAAAGTGAAAATTTACTGTAGCAAATAGTGTTTTACTGTAGCAAATAGTTTTTTAGTTGTACATCTTTGATTTAATTGTATTTCTTCTTATATATATATAAAATAAAAACTTACATCATAAAAAAATAAAACGATTATATAATTATCACAAGTTATGACGTTCGTGAATCATCAAGCAAACGGGGTGGTCAATTGTCTACATAAACTCATTTCAATTAATCAAGTCTTAACAAGTTTGATTACTTAACATGTTGAAAACATTTAATCATGCAAATATAGTTTTCATTTAATATATAATCATGGAAAATTTAGGGTCACTACAAGATTCATGACATTAAAGGCATAAGTCCTTCGTATTGTACACATAAAATCCTTATGGAAGAGAGTCACAAAACATATGTGCAACGCCAACGAAGACTAAATCCTAATATGCAAGATGTTGTTAAGAAAGAAATTATTAACTGCTAGATGCAGGTTTAATTTATTCGATCTCTGATAGTCCATGGGTAAGCCCAGTTCAATGAGGAGGGTGGCATGACTGTCATCACAAATGAAAAAGATGAGCTTATTCCTACTAGGACTGTAACAGGATGGCGTGTTTGTATTGATTATATAAAATTAAATGACGCCACCAGAAAAGATCACTTTCCCTTACCTTTCATTGATCAAATGTTGGAAAGGTTAGCCGGAAACAGTTACTATTGTTTTCTTGAAGGTTTCTCTGGATAGTTTCAAATTTCAATCGCACCCGAGGACCAAGAGAAAACCACCTTCACGTGCCCTTATGGTACTTTTTCTTACAAACGCATGCCATTTGGACTTTGCAACGCCCCTGCAACATTTCAAAGGTGCATGATGGCGATTTTTCACGACATGATAGAAGAATGCATGGAAGTTTTCATGGATGACTTTTCAGTCTTCGGTGATACTTTTGAAACATGTCTAGTTAATCTTGAACGAATACTTATTAGATGCGAGAAATCAAATCTAGTACTTAATTGGGAGAAATGCCATTTCATGGTTAAAGAAGGCATCGTTCTTGGTCATAAAATTTCAAAGGAAGGAATTGAAGTGGATAGAGCTAAAGTAGATGTAATTCCTAAACTTCCACATCCCACCAATGTTAGAGGAGTTAGGAGTTTTCAAGGGCACGCCGGTTTTTACCGATGTTTCATAAAAGATTTTTCTAAAATTGCCACTCTTATGAATAAACTCCTAGAAAAAGATGCTCCATTCATCTTTTCAGATGAATGTATCAAATCTTTTAATATTCTTATAGAAAATCTCACTAATGCGCCGATCATGATAACTCCAAATTGGAATCTACCATTTGAACTCATGGGCGATGCAAGTGATTTTGCAATGAGAGTTGTTTTAGGACAAAGGATTGAAAAACAATTTCAACCTATCTATTACGTAAGTAAGATGTTACAAGGAGCATAAACAAATTACACAACTACTGAAAAAGAACTCCTTGCTATTGTCTTTGCTATTGACAAATTTCGTTCATATCTCGTTCTAGCAAAAACGGTGGTCTATACCGACCATTCTGCTCTTAGATACCTATTTTCAAAACAAGATGCCAAACCACGATTAATCTGTGACGACCCGGAAATTTCTAACTAGATTTAAACTTAATTCATATTTGATTTCGACACGATGAGCAATGTCAGTAATGTTGAGTAACAGAGTTTGTAAACTATATTCATAATATCATTTGACCTTTGACTACTCCTGAACGATTCACGAACAACTAATTTGTAAATAGATATATATAATGTTATTTTAAATAATATTTGAAATAATATATGATTTAATTGTTGGAAATAAATATATAAAATAATATCAGTATATATATATATATATATATATATATAAACATAAATGTATATTATAAAAAGAAATATTATAATCAATGTTGAAAAATAATAATAATATATATTATAAAGTATATAGAATATATATTTTGTGATTTTGAAGTTATTTAATAAACGACGGTAACGCTCAATTGTCATTCGATAGTTAGTAAACGAGTTAAAAAGGGACTTATGTGATTTTAAAATAAACGGTGATTCGAAAATGATTTTTATAAATTATAGGCTTAGTGAAAATGTATTTAGGAGCTATTTATTAAATTTTAAATTTTATTATATTTTACTTGAGATTGGGAGTGAATAATTAAAGTAAATTTTATTTAATAATTAATGACCGAATCTTATACCATAATGACCAAAATAAATAAAGATAGTCACTATAAAAAAAATTGGGATTTTTAGAACACTTTTATACGTTAACTGTTTAGTAATGTACCACGATTTAATATCCGGGCTAAAGTGTCGGCAGAAGAGTAACATATAAAACATCCGTGACTTGAATTAATAATTAAAGGAGTCACTGTTTTCTTTTTGTTTTAATCACACTTTACATATTGCAAGCACTTTCTCTAATTCTATATATATGATTTCATATACATAGATTGCAAACACCACACCCATTTAAATTACACCTATCTCCTCTCAATCTACAACCATCGTCCATCACCTTCTTCACTATTATCCGCCATCACAACCAGCCATCAACTTCCATCACCTAAACTACCTGCGTTAAGTGCACGGGTAGTGAACCACAACACCACCGTATCATCACCCTATCATCACCTCCCTTTTGCAAAAACAATTACCATCTACACAATCACCTTCCATAACCACCTCGGCCACCCAAAACAACTCATCACCATTGTTGTTTTCTGTTTCTTGAACCACCACAACAACCTTATCTCTCTTCTCTCTCTCCTATACCTGTTCATGAATTACCACCCATGAACAACCACGATTTCCTACTATTTGTTCGTTTCTGTTACTATACGGGCAAGACCCAGAACACCCAAAATCGAACCATCAATCATTTATCCAAAACTTGCTATTATTAATGTTACTGATGCATAACTTCTATCTCCCTTCTGTTTATTGATTGAAACCATGGATTAATGTCCCTGTACACAAACCACCGCCTACTAGATGATACACGATTAAGTTTAACGAAGAACAAGGCAGCTTACGTTTTCCTTCTGTTGCAACTGGTTGTTGTATTTTTTTAATTTTTTTCTTCCTTTCAAGAACGATGACGATAATGAATGAAGGTAACTAGTTGATGATAAATGTGATGATTAGGATTTGTGATTCTGAGAATGATAATGATGGTGAGTGAACTAGAGGAGATTGAATGGTGATTGAGATGTTGATATATGGTAGTGATCGTGAATGATTTTAATGATGATGATGCTGTGCGTGTAGATGATAATGATAACTAGGGTTGATGATGTTAAGAAGATGAAACCGTATTATTTATATTTTCTGATATAGCGACACTATTATTTTTTATCTGATTTCTAATTCATGAACCCATTAAATAAGGATTGGTCTTGATTTAGTTGTTGGGTTTGATTTAGTTGTAGGGCCAAAAATTGTTGTTGGGCCGTCTAAGCAGTTGGGCTGAGTTATGTTGCTGATGGACAGGATTGAAGTTGGAAGGGAAACATAATAAAAATAGGTTAAATAAACTGAATCGGGAAATAAAACAGAAAAGTATCACGCAGTCCATTTGTTTGGGTGAGTGTTTATTGAGTGAGAGGTCGCGGGTTCGAGTCCCGTCCTGAGCAATGGCAATTTTTTTTTGGGAAACTTTTAAGGTTATACTCTCTTAATTTTATTATTATTATTATTATTATTATTATTATTATTATTATTATTATTATTATTATTATTATTATTATTATTATCATTAATTATAATTTTTCTTATTATTATTATTATTATTATTATTATTATTATTATTATTATTATTATTATTATTATTATTATTATTATTATTATTATTATTATTATTCTTATTATTATTATTCTTATTATTATTATTATTATTATTATTATTATTATTATTATTATTATTATTATTATTATTATTATTATTATTATTATGTTAGTTATTATTATCATGATTTTTATTAATTTTTTTTTACATTATTATAATAAGTATTATATGAGTATTATTATATTTAGTAGGAACATAAGTATTAGTAGTAAAGTTATTAATATTATTAACATTATTACTTTTATATTAACAATATTGTTATAACAAATAAATATTTTCCGAGTATATTTATTACAACTACCCTAATATTACATATAATTATATATAATAAGATTATTTATATAAATATTTACATATTACAAATTATTGATTTTTTTAATATAATATTAAACTATATAAATATTAACTATTTTAAATATATACAAATTAAATATATAAGATATATAATTTAAGATATAATATATATAAATTTATTTGATTACGAGTATATGTATTAATATATATACCTGATATAGGTTCGTGAATCCGCGGCCAACCCTGCATTTGATCAATGTCGTTATATGTATTTTTACTACAAAATACAGTATTGTGAGTTTCATTTGCTCCCTTTTTAAATGCTTTTGCAATATATATTTTTGGGACTGAGAATACATGGGCTATTTTTATAATTGTTTTACGAAATAGACACAAGTAATTGAAACTACATTATATGGTTGAATGGATCGAAGCCGAATATGCCCCTTTTAGCCAGGTAATCTAAGAATTAGGGAACATCACTAATTTTGAGAATTAGTGCACCCCTAATTGACACGAATCCTAAAGGTAGATCTACGGGAACTAACAACCCCCATTCTGGAATTTGGAATGCTTTAGTACTTCGATTTTATCATGTCCGATGGGTGTCCCGGAATGATGGGGATATTCTATATGCATCTTGTTAATGTCGGTTACCAGGTGTTCACCATATGAATGATTTTTTTTTATCTCTATGCAGTTTGCAAAATGCCTGATATGAGATGGATGTTTATGAAAAAATGAAAATCTTGTGGTCTATTAAAATGATGGAAATGAATGTTTATGATAAACTAATGAACTCACCAACCTTTTGGTTGACACTTTAAAGCATGTTTATTCTCAGGTATGAAAGAAATCTTCCGCTGTGCATTAGATCATTTTAAGTATATTATTTGGAGTCATTCATGGCATATTTCGAAAGACGTTGCATTCGAGTCGATGAGTTCATCAAAATTATTATTAAGTTAATTATAGTTGGATGTATTATGAAATGGTATGCATACTGTCAACTTTCGATGAAAAGAAAGTTTGTCTTTTAACAACGAATGCAATGTTTGTAAAATACCTCGCGATGTAATCAACTATTGTGAATCATTTATAATCGATATGGATTTCGTCCGAATGGATTAGGACGGGTCATGAAAGTTGGTATCAGAGCGGTGGTCTTAGCGAACCAGGTCTTGCATTAGTGTGTCTAACTGATAGTTGTTTAGATGCATTAGTGAGTCTGGACTTCAACCGTGTCTGCATGTCAAAAGTGTTGCTTATCATTTCGTGTCGAAAATTATCTACTTATCATCCTTAAGAAATTACCTGCTTATCATTCTTAGTCTAAGACACATCTTACTGCAGTAAGTGCATCGATAGTGTACAGACAAAATTCATATCTTAGCGTATCTGTTACTATAGATTTTGCCTGACAGCTTCCGTAGATTCCTCCGTAACTTATGGGATTTTAGTATTATATATGCATATGTAAATTATGTATTGCAGAGTACTAATCTACATCCTATAACCTATTTCTTATCAAAAATTCTTCATCTGGTCGTACGAGATGAATCCCTCAACCAGTTTGAGACCACCAGATTTCGATAGCTATTCCGATAGTTATTCCGACAGCTATTCCGAAATGGATGCTCACCTAAGCTCCGAAAGCAGCGTCACTAGAATGAATCAACTAATCAGACATCCCCAATTCATCTGATGGGTTCGTTGTCTACTTAATCATTGGAGACAAGAATAAGGTGATCCTTTTCATCGACCGAATTCACCTCTTAGCGATGAACCTGAAGCACTTACCGGTGAACCTATTCGAAACACCATTTTCTCTCTCATTTCTAGCGTATCTCGCCACGATTATATTCTATCTAAAATTCTAAACCTTATTCATTCACTCGTTCTGACCGACAATCATCCCAGAATAATATAAGAAATCAGCGAACTTCGCGCTCGAATAATCAATTTGGAGAATATGGTGCAAAATTTACCAGCTTCAGCAACATCATCGGCATCAACAGTACCATCAATAAACAGCAACAGTACCATCAACAATCCATGCCTCAACATCTCATTCTGTACCTCGTGTATAATCATCGTTCTACGTATCGTTCTACATCAATTATCTTCGTTCTTCATGGCGATTATGTAATCTCTATTGTTTTATAGATTATGTATTCTAGTTCTAACGGTAAATCAAATGAGATTAATATTATATTAACTCATTAAATCCATGATTACATCTGAAGAAAATATATATGTAAGTATATTTTCTTAAAGATTGTAATTAAAAATTCTTTTGTACAAACCGTTAATGGTGAAAATATTTTAACGGGTAGGTAATACCCGAGGAAATATTTAGCTTTCATATTAACATGTTATACTGTACAATATTCCAACATGATTCAACAGTCAGTTACTATCCTATTTACATCCACAGAAATACAAATTCATTCACCACAGAATAACCATTTTCATTCAATTTCATATTTAGATTTTGACCTATCAGAATCCAACAAGTGGCATAATGAAGAAAACATTGGACAAAATAAAATTTGTTAGAAACAAACAAATTAACTATGAGAAAAATTTTGTTAAGAATCTCGCTAACTGTTTCTAGCTAACTGATTAATTCCGTATTACATTTTATTTATCGCAATTTAATTATCGCAATTTATTTATCGCAATTTAAATTCTCGCAATTTTATTTATTGTCATTTAGTTTCTGTTATTTATTTTAAGCACTTTAAATATCGGGACACGTATACAAGGTTTTGACATATCTTGTCGACGCATCTATATATATTATTTGGAATAACCATATACACTCTATATGTTGTAATGATCGAGTTCTCTATACCGGGTTGAGGTTGATTCTACAATAATATATATACTTTGAGTTGTGATCGAGTCTGAGACATGTACACGGGTCACGATACATATTAATTAATTTGAATAATATATATTAAATTATTGAACTGCTAACTGTGGACTATCAACTGTGGAGTACCAACATTGGATAATTAAAATGAATTAAAATATTGATTATAACATATAAAACTAAACAATTTTTCAAGTTTGCCACTTGATTTCATCTTAAACCTCAATTGTATCTTCACAATTACAATCTGCGTTCAAACCTTTCATGATTCTTGAAAACACCTCAATCGAGAGGATAATCCAACCACACGTTATCTACAGAAGAAAAGATTGATGCATATAGTATGCACCTAAAAACACTCGGAACCTGATTAAAACGTTTAACCCATATCTGTGTTAGCTCCTTTAGCATTATTATTACCCAAAATAACTTTACAATTACTTTTCAAGGTAGCAAATTTTGTCACAGCTCCAACAAGCCAACTTCGACTTTTCGTTCGAAACAACCTTATTATAACCTTGATATATATGCGTGCTCTTTTATTGTTACCGGGGAATCCTTTTATATTCCACCATATTACCATCAGAGTTTAATCATCTAAAAACACAATTCACTTGAAACCACCTCGGATTGATAACCGACGATTCAGTTATGGTAGCATTAAATGCAGAGAAAACAACAAAAATTGTAGATGGTCTAAATGGCCAAAAGTTTGATAAAAAGGAATGGAAGGTTGGAAACACTCAATAGAAAACTTAGCATCGAAAAGAGGATTATGAAAAACTATGAAGGAAGCCGTGGACAAATTACAAAGAATAAACCTGCCTTCAAAGAATCCAAATGATTCAGTATCTACTGAAGTCATTAACGAATACCTTGCTCATGACTCTGAATCTTTACAGACAAATCTTCTTTAACATCCTTCGATATTAGAAATTCTAAGATATCATCGTATCATTCATTATAAATATCCTCGATATTTCTGAAGATATTTTCATAACTATTCTTATCTAGAATCATTTGTCTCTTCGCGTTATCTTTGTTACATCAAAAAGGAAACTATTTCAGTTTCTAAATTCTGGAAAGTTCGAATTTAAAGTATGAATGTTTTAGAAGTAGTGTTGGAAACTGATGCATGAGTTAGTATAATATAATGACACTTGATCAACGTGATTATATTACAGTAAGGCATGTTGAGTTTCTAATGGGACATGATGATTCACAGATAATAATGTCATCATGTGCCGTGTTACATAACTCTTTCATTCTGCTTAACATATCAAGAAAGTATATTCTTGATAGTTCTATTCTCAGTGATTCTGGTAATTTGACAAATCAAATCGTGCTATTACGTTCTTTCTTGTTTAGAACATTAAGTTCATTTGAAACTCCATAATTACGAATTCTGGACCATTACTCGCTTTACTAGAGGTCGAAAATAGAATCAAAAGGCAAAGAGCTCCATAGTATAAGAGAAAATATAAAGCCTAATAACAACACGGAGGTTACAAACCGTGGTATTAATACGAATAGCAATATAAAGACACGGTAGAATTAAGAATAGTATCACCCCAAGGTAATAGTAGAAGCAAACAGACTTTTCTGGTGGAAGCTTTAAAAAGAAGGATGACAGGAATGATAATTAGGAAAACATCAAGGATTAGAACTAGATTAAGCATTTTCGCAATCTTTTAGATGTATGAACTAAGAAAGAAAGTATATGAATAGTGAGAGTAATAAGATGGAAGAGGTAAATTTATAATGGAAATATCAGACAAAGAAATCGAGGTAGATAATCGCATTTAATTAAAAGAGATCCTATTTTCCTTAAATCTTGAAGAATCAGATCTTATAGATTTCCAAGCTTTTCTTTTGAATTCCTTGAATTCCAGAAAATCGACCGTGACTACGTCACCGGTTAAGACATTCATTTCACTCTTTTGTGATAGCTTCACTTATACTTCTCGTGTAATCTAATTGTTTTATTCATATTACTCTATGGTAATAAAACACTATTTATCAACTCATATTCATCATGAAAACATTTTTATTGTTAGCCATGACAACCTCGATCAAATTTCAGGACAAAATTTCTTTAACGGATAGGTACTGTGACGACCCGGAAATTTCCAACCAAATTTAAACTCAATTCATATTTGATTTCGACACGATGAGCAATATCAGTAATGTTGAGTAACAGAGTTTGTAAACTATATTCATAATATCATTTGACCTTTGACTACTCCCGAACTATTCACGAACAACTAATTTGTAAATAGATATATATAATGTTATTTTAAATAATATTTGAAATAATATATGATTTAATTGTTGGAAATAAATATATAAAATAATATCAGTATATTTAATATTATTAATTTAATATATATATATATATATATATATATATATATATATATATATATATATATATATATATATATATATATATATATATATAAACATAAATGTATATTATAAAAAGAAATATTATAATCAATGTTGAAAAATAATAATAATATATATTATAAAGTATATAGAATATATATTTTGTGATTTTGAAGTTATTTAATAAACGACGGTAAAGCTCAGTTGTCATTCGATAGTTTGTAAACGAGTTAAAAAGGGACTTATGTGATTTTAAAATAAACGGTGATTCGAAAATGAGTTTTATAAATTATAGGCTTAGTGAAAATGTATTTAGGAGCTATTTATTAAATTTTAAAATTTTTTATATTTTACTTGGGATTGGGAGTGAATAATTAAAGTAAATTTTATTTAATAATTAAAGACCGAATCTTATACCATAATGACCAAAATAAATAAAGATAGTCACTATAAAAAAATTGGGATTTTTAGAACACTTTTATACGTTAACTGTTTAGCAATGTACCGCGATATAATATCCGGGATAAAGTGTCTGCAGAAGAGTAACAGATAAAACATCCGTGACTTGAATTAATAATTAAAGGAGTCACTGTTTTCTTTTTGTTTTAATCACACTTTACATATTGCAAGCACTTTCTCTAATTATATATATATGATTTCATATACATGGATTGCAAACACCACACCCATTTAAATTACACCTATCTCCTCTCAATCTACAACCATCGTCCATCACCTTCTTCACTATTATCCGCCATCACAACCGGTCATCGACTTCCATCACCAAAACTACCTTCGTTAAATGCACGGGTAGTGAACCACAACACCACCGTACCATCACCCTATCATCACCTCCCTTTTGCAAAAACAATTACCATCGACACAATCACCTTCCATAACCACCTCGACCACCCAAAACAACTCATCACCGTTGTTGTTTTCTATTTCTTGAACCACCACAACAACCTTATCTATCTTCTCTGTCTCCTAAACTGTAGCGACCCGACAAAATCGTCATTGACAGCGCCGTCTACTTATGTCCCGTTACGTGGCCATAAGTCTTTAAAACAACGTTTGACCCAAATATGTCGCATTCATCTCAATTATAAAGATGTTTCAAAGTTTACAAAGTAGGTTCGACGACCAAACATGTTACAACATTTTTAAGTACAATTGAAACCTATGCGACACAAATTAAGTTAAGTCAAAAGACGCTCCACGTATGCATGTATACTCGACATCCAAGCAAGTATCAAAAGTAATGAGCGGAAGCATGTATCACAAAACGTTCAAGGACCTGAGAAAAACATAAAAATCTGTCAACGAAAACGTTGGTGAAATCATAGGTTTAAGTAAGTAAGTACAAATTAACCAAAAGATTTATATCATTGAACTAATAGTAAACCATTCTAAAAATTGTTATCACGAGCACCCAATTATCAAGGCTTAACTTTCCATCCATAGAACCCCATCACAATAGTGTTAGAACATACACTGTTTCTCGAAAATATATTTCATCTGAATAACGGTAGCGAACCGTCCGAATGAGGGTTTGTCAAACCCATATGGCCATATAACATAAGTTCTCGCTTACACCCGGCAAGTGTAACTAATGATAATCTAATTGAGGATTTTGTTCTAAACTCGTATGTAGAATGTTTGTTTTCCTGTACTTGTGTTCACTTAGTAAAAAGAAACGTTTATGTTTTCTCATCCCAAATGTAAGTTCAAAAGAGTAAAAGTGGGACTATGATCTCACCTTAAGTGCAAGCGTATAATAGTACTTCGCAAGTAAACGTGTGCAAGAACGAATGCTAGTCTTGACCTAAACAAATAGGTTTGTATCAATATCGGTAAACACGGTCGGTCAAAGTGTTCAATTAATCCTATGGCTCGTTACGACTCGATTACTATAGCATGTGAGTCAAGTTGTCACGTTTCATGCAAGATATAAGTATAAAAGCATGTTAGAACGATTACACAAACATTTGGTTAAGTTTGATTAAAAGTCAACTTTGGTCGGGTCAAAGTCAACGAAAAAGTCAACACGTTCGGGTCGGGTCTCGAACTATTTTTCTGAGGTTTTTAATCATATATGAGCATGTTAGAACAAGTTACATATGAATCGGAGGTGCGTAGCATAGCAAATATTTTTCATAAAATGGCAAACCAAAACATTCCCTGGCAGTGCATCTGGATGGCGTCCAGATTTGCTGGACGTCGTCCAGATTTGAAGGCCTGGACGGCGTCCAGATCAGTATGCAGGCCCTGTTTTGCTGCAATAAACAAATGCACGAACCAAACTTCAACCATTCACAATTTATGATTCGCAAACCATCAAAACATATAACTTATATCATCGGAAAGGTATTTTGACGAGAAAAACGACTAAACACATTTCATCAATCACTTTGACACTTACAACAACTAAAATCACATTAAATGCTCAACATTTATTACATTCAAGTTCATAAATGCGGTTTGGTGATTCGGGAACTTACTACCTACATACAATACGCCGTTTTGTAGGTAATTAAGCATACATTCTAACTAAACACTTACCAACAACCATTCATCGCATTCAATGCATCAAATGTTCACATTTAGTTCTATCAAACCCTAACCAACATCACCAAAAATCAATAACCAAGTTTATGAAGTTTTCTAAAACAACCTACACATCAAATTGAAGCTAGTGATATTAGTAACACAATTAAAACATGAACTTTTAACATCTAACAACTTTTAAGCAACTAAATCTCAAGAACAACACACCAAAATTCAAGTTCATGCTAGTTACTTCAAAACAACAAGATCGAGCATACAAATCATATATTCATGTTAGACTTGAGCCATAGACACTAATTAACACTTTTATAAGTTAAAAACATCAAGAACACAAAATCTAGTGATTTTAGAAAGTTACCCAAATGTAAAGAAATCGGTATGGAATCGAAGAGGAAGTTGCAAGGATTCCAAATATGTAATTTGTTTTGTAAAACACTTGCCAAATCGGATTTGGATGATGATTCTTTGGATTTGAGTTTGAGAGAAAATGTTGAAGTAGTAAAGGAGAAAGAGCTGAAATGAATGGATGAGAGTGAAGGGTTGACCCTTTGACCTAGTCAAAGGTTTGGTCCCTTGGCGAGTTTGGTCCCTCAAGTTTCATTCGGGTGCGTGAATTACCTAAACGAGTTAATTTAAAACGCGTATCAACAGGAGATGTTATAATTATATAACGGACTTTAAAATAGTTAAATGGAAAGTAAACGGAAAAAGGCGGGATGTTACATTACCTACTCCTAAAAAGAAATTTCGTCCCGAAATTTAAGTAGGCGTAGTAGTCGTTGTTTCTTCCTCGAGATCTTGCGTTTCCGAATTCGCGAATAAATGAGGGTATTTCTTTTGCATTTGATCTTGTCTTTCCCAAGTAAACTCGGGTCCCCTTTTGGCGTTCCAACGGACCTTGACAATTGGAATTCGGCTTTGTTTTAACGTTTTGACGGAGGTGTCCACAATTTCAACCGGTTCATCCACGAAATGAAGTTTGTCATCAATGGTAAGCTCCTCGAGAGGGATGACGATATCGGGTTTGGCAAGGCACTTTTTCAAGTTGGATACATGGAAAGTAGGATGAACGGAGCTCAATTGAGGCGGAAGATCTAAACGATAAGCAACGGTTCCAACACGTTCCAAGATTTCGAAAGGACCAATATACCGCAGATTTAGCTTCCTGCGTTTCCCGAAACAGATTACACCTTTCCAAGGCGCGACTTTTAACATTACGTGGTCACCGACTAGAAATTTGAGGTCGTTGTGTCTTTTGTCGGTATAGCTCTTTTGACAACTTCGGGCCGTCCTAAGTCTATCTCGGATTTGAACGATCTTCTCGTTTGTTATTATTATTATTATTATTATTATTATTATTATTATTATTATTATTATTATTATTATTATTATTATGTTAGTTATTATTATCATGATTTTTATTAATTTTTTTTACATTATTATAATAAGTATTATGAGTATTATTATATTTAGTAGGAACATAAGTATTAGTAGTAAAGTTATTATTATTTTTAACATTATTACTTTTATATTAACAATATAGTTATAACAAATAAATATTTTCCGAGTATATTTATTACAACTATCCTAATATTACATATAATTATATATATTAAGATTATTTATATAAATATTTACATATTACAAATTATTGATTTTTTTTAATATAATATTAAACTATATAAATATTAACTATTTTAAATATTTACAAATTAAATATATTAGATATATAATTTAAGATATAATATATATAAATTTATTTGATTACGAGTATATGTATTAATATATATACCTGATATAGGTTCGTGAATCCGAGGCCAACCCTGCATTTGATCAATGTCATTTTATATATTTTACTACAACATATAGTATTGTGAGTTTCATTTGCTCCCTTTTTAAATGCTTTTGCAATATATATTTTTGGGACTGAGACTACATGCGCTATTTTTATAACTGTTTTACGAAATAGACACAAGTATTTGAAACTACATTATATGGTTGAATGGATCGAAGCCGAATATGCCCATTTTAGCCTGGTAATCTAAGAATTAGGGAACCTCACAAATTTTGAGAATTAGTGCACCCCTAATTGACGTGAATCCTAAAGGTAGATCTACGGGAACTAACAACCCCCATTCTGGAATTTGGAATGCTTTAGTACTTCGATTTTATCATGTCCGATGGGTGTCCCGGAATGATGGGGATATTCTATTTGCATCTTGTTAATGTCGGTTACCAGATGTTCACCATATGAATGATTTTTTTATCTCTATGCAGTTTACGAAATGCCTGATATGAGATGGATGTTTATGAAAAAATGAAAATCTTTTTGATGAAACATGACTAGGAACTTCGAGATCAACAGGTTTAATTCACACAAAGGTGGAATTAGTGAATCAAACCAATCAAAGTGAATATGGGTAGCTTTTTGGGATTAGATTAGTCAAACCACAACAAGGATTGTGATTAGATTAATGCCTAGAGCTATTATTCACTACCTGGAGTGATTTGGGTTGAGAGAGAATCGGATCAGGTGAACCAGATCTGAGTGATTGTGTGTGAGAGAGGCTTAACCTAAAATGAAGAACATAAGACTTTATATACCCCTGCTGTTGACTCACCCGTACGAGTCATCCATCACACGTACAAGTTGGCTTCATCAGCTGTACGGGTGATCACTTACTCGTGTCTTCTCATTCAGGTTATAATCATGACTTAGCTCAGCATCAACCGTGCGTATGAGCCTGTCAGCCGTACGAGTGATGCTTTACTCATACGTCTGACTAAGTCTAACATAGTCAAACATCCGTATCGCGTTCCTGCAGTACCTGTAACCACATACAAACACGGATAGGATAATAACGAGCGATCATGGTATCCCATAAACTGAAGTACTAATCACAAACGTAGGCAAGATGTCTAGGGACTTACAGAACATGCTTTAACACTTTTGGTCTATTAAAATGATGGAAATGAATGTTTATGATAAACTAATGAACTCATCAATCTTTTGGTTGACACTTTAAAGCATGTTTATTCTCAGGTATGAAAGAAATCTTCCGCTGTGCATTAGCTCATTTTAAGGATATTATTTCGAGTCATTCATGGCATATTTCGAAAGACGTTGCATTCGAGTCGATGAGTTCATCAAAATTATTATTAAGTCAATTATAGTTGGATGCATTATGAAATGGTATGCATACTGTCAACTTTAGATGAAAAGAAAGTTTGTCTTTTAACAACGAATGCAATGTTTGTAAAATGTATCATATAGAGGTCAAATACCTCACAATGTAATCAATTATTGTGAATCGTTTATAATCTATATGGACTTCGTCCGAATGGATTAGGACGGGTCATGAAATAATCCGTTGGATCTTACTCTTACAAGAATTCGATATTGAAATTCGAGACAAAAAGGGAGCAGAAAATCTCGCCGCTGATCATCTTTCTCGTCTTGAAAATCCTGAATTTGAAGTTCTAAATGAATCAGCTATACAAGATAACTTTCCTGATGAATATCTATTGAAGATCGATTATAATGAAATTTCATGGTTTGTAGACTATGCAAACTACTTAGTATGTGGATTCCTTGAAAAAGGGTTGTCGTACCAAAAACGAAAAAAATTCTTTAGTGATATAAAACACTATTTTTGGGAAGATCCATATTTGTTCAAAAGTTGTCCCGATGGAATAATACGCCGATGCATATTCGGAGATGAAGCTAGTCAAATCTTAAACCATTGTCACACAGGACCAACAGGAGGGCATTATGGGCCTCAACTCACAACAAGAAAAGTCTACGATGCTGGATTCTATTGGCCTACAATTTTCAAAGACGCACACCTTCTTTGTGAATCCTGTGATGCTTGTCAAATGGCCGGAAAAATAAGTCAACGTGATGAAATGCCACAAAATTTTATTCAAGTATGTGAAGTATTTGACGCTTGGGGTATTGACTTTATGGGTCCATTTCGAAAATCTCATAATAATCTCTACATTCTCGTTGCCATTGATTATGTATCTAAATGGGTGGAAGCACAAGCTCTCCCAACTAACGATGCACGAGTTGTAGTCAACTTCTTAAAACGTCTTTTTGCAAGGTTCGGAACACCGAAAGCTTTAATGAGTGATCAGGGTACTCATTTCTGTAATAATCAACTTGAAAAAATTATCAAAAGATATAGAGTAACTCACAAATTCTCAACCGCTTATCATCTACAAACAAGTGGACATGTTGAAAATACTAACCGAGCTTTAAAACGTATTCTAGAAAAAACTGTAGGATCAAATCCGAAGGAATGGTCCATGAAATTGGAGGATGCACTCTGGGCTTTTAGAACAGCCTATAAAACTCCAATTGGAACCACACCTTTTAAACTTGTTTATGAAAAAGCATGTCATCTTCCAGTAGAAATTAAGCACAAAGCATTTTGGGCTTTGAAGACATGTAATCTTGATTTACATGAAGCCGGACGCCTACGGTTAAGTCATCTAAATGAATTAGAAGAATTAAGACATGATGCATATGAGAATTCGTTAATCTATAAGGAAAGAACGAAGAAATGGCATGATAAAAGAATCAGAAGTTCAAAAGAATTTAAGGAAGGAGACAGAGTTCTTCTTTTCAATTCACGATTCAAGCTATTTCCTGGAAAATTGAAATCAAGATGGTCTGGACCATTCGTAGTCAAAAGAGTTTTTCTATACGGAACAATAGAATTGATAAGTTCAAACGGGATTGAATTTAAAGTTAATGGTTACAGAGTTAAACATTACATAGATAATCCAATGGAAGTTGAAGATGAAGTTAATCACAATTTCAACACCACGGCTAACTAAGTGTGGGAAGATTCGAATCTTTTAAGGGTAATATGATTTCTGTTAGAGTTAGATGTTCTGTTTTCATGTAGTTCTCGAAAATAGAATCCGATTGGTCTTTCCCTAGCAGACCCTAAAGAACTAGTCTTCTCCCTCCATTCTGAATTTTTATTTCTTTTAGGTTTTACGAGATGAAGAATTCCTATGATTTGAACCACGGTCTACTACTACACGCTATGATTACTAAATGTAATAACAACATCTTCCCGAGTGAACTGGTATCATTCATAAGAGGCAAAATGGACGAAGTGAGGAAAGAACGCAGGAAAGATCATAATAAGACACATTTTGGTAAAGGAAAATCAAAATCCGCAACAAAAAGAAGAGCACGACACCTTGAAAGATGTCATAAATGCGGAAAATGGTCACACGAAGGGAAATGTTCGAACAATCAAACACATTCCAATACTGAATTCGTTACTCTATGCAGAGAAGGACCATTCATATGTTTAGAAGAAAAGTTATTGAAAATTCATGGTTATGCTTATGTAGCTATGGAAAACCAAATTGAACGACTATCCTATGAGTCGACTAAAGCAGGTCTCTGAGAATTCTATCTCATAGGTAAGTATGTACAGTTTTTATTATAATTTTATTTATTGCTTTTAACCTTTTGATAATAAACGCTGAATCGTTCGCTATAAAGTATTAAATTGATATTCAATAAAATTAGGTATAATAAATAGAAATTATTGATATCATACAAAAATTTAATTCATCACTGCAAAATTTACCGTTTATTCATAAGGTATAAATATCTTTAATCAATCAATTTAAAGTATTTCAGAAATTCGTCAGGAGTAAAACTAGGTAATATAGCCGAAATTACTTTACCCAAAAGAGGGACGTATATTTTTGTAAATATTTGATTGATTAAAGTGGGATAAAAGACCAAAAAGATTTTTATTTTTATTTTTACCTTGTTTTTAAAAGATTAATATATAACTATATTATTGTAAAAATATTAATATTTATATGAAATTTTATTTTATGAATTTTAAATTTAAGTTTGGTGTGAATTTAAAAACAAAAATATACTTTATTTCATTAAGTTAAAAATTTGATATTTAAAATTCGTCGTGAGTTGAAAACTAGGTCGCTGAACCGAAATTGCTTTACCCGAGGGCGGGACGAGAAATTTTATTATCATTATTTTTAATCTTATTGATTTAAAGTATGCCAAAAACATTAAAAAACTCAAAAATCTTTGCTTTTAAAACAGACGCTTTAAAATGAAAAATTTTAAAATTTTGTTGAAGGACGAACTAGGTAAACGTACCGAAACGACCTCAATCTAAAAAGACACAAAATTTTAAATTTATTCCATTTTTGTTTTTATAAGTAAAAGGTTTTATAAAAAAAAACCCTACACCCCATGCGATCGCCTGGGGTTTGCACTTATAGACCATGCGATCACATGGTAATGAAAAACTGGACATGATAAAAAAAAGGCACGAGCTGCTCTCTGTCCTCACAATACACACACACATTCACGAACAAACACACACAAATTCACCAAAAATCACCAATTTTCAACCAAAATTCACGAAATTTCTTGCTATAATCCGTTCCAATCATGCCTTTCTTCAGATGGGGGAGCAAAAAGGTAAAAATTTTACCCCTAAACTCATAAATTTTATAATTTGTATGATAATTATAATTAATTGTCCTAATTTAATTTTGATGATTTCTAGCTTAATTAGAGTTACATTGTTAGTATATTATGCTTGTATAACCTAGATTGATGCTATTTGTCATAATTTGAAGCCTTAAACTTTAAAATTTTTAGAAATCTAGGGTTTGTGTTCTTGAGCAATTTGGGGCTATTTGATATAAACAGGTTATAGCCGATTTTTGTTATGAATTATTGCTAAATTAAGTAGTGTAACATGTTTAGGTTGCTAAATGATCCACACCTTGATCCTAAACATGATTTTTGAGCATCAAAGTGGACTTTTTAAGTCTAAAATTCATGAACTTGATTATTTTGATATAAATGCCATTTGAAACTTGTTTAATTGCAAGTAATAGTTATTTTAACATGTTATTTGAGTTGAATGCTTATGAACTTTGTATACCTTTTCATATATGCTTATTTGAAAAATTGTAGAATTGATAAAAATATGAAAATGAGTATAAGTTTAATATGGATTAAACATGTTATTGTAATTGTTTTAATTTGTTATTTTGCTAACACTAATGCATATTTGGATGCACAAATTTTGTGTTTAATGTGTTTTGCAGAGAAATACAGATACGGACGGTGCATCATCGTTTAGACAACCTGAACAAGAACCAGATCAAGAACCACAACCGGAACCACAACCTGAACAACAACAACAACATTATGATCAACACATGCTATATCATGAGCCGGAACCACTGTTTTACACTAATTATCGTCAATTTCAGCCTCACCCCTGTAGTGACCCGAACTTTTTCATGTTTATACATATTAATTGAGATTGATATTTACAAGACTAAATGTTTCCAACGTGTTAACTAATCCAACTTGTTAAGACTTGATTAAATGAAATAAGTTTCATATAGACAATTGATCACCCAAGTTGACCGGCGATTCACGAACGTTACAAATTTGTAAAAACTACATGTTGTGGTGTATATATATATATATATATATATATATATATATATATATATATATATATATATATATATATATATATATATATATATATATATATATATATATATATAGTTGACATGAGATTATGATGAGTAAGTATCTCACTAAGTATATTAACAATGTGTGATATACATAAGAAATGAGATTACTAAGTTAAGAAACTCGAAATGATATATATAACGATTATCGTTATGATAACGTCTACTAAATACATATGTATCATATTAAGATATTGATACACTATATTTAACCTGATAAAATGATATTTAAATATATCATTAAGTGTGTTAACAATGAACTACAAATGTAAAAACAAGACTACTAACTCAAGAATTACGAAACGAGACTTATATGTAACGATTATCGTTGTAACGATATTTTAATGTATATATCACATTAAGAGATATTCATACATCATAATATCATGATAACATAATAATTTAACATCTCATTTGATATAATAAACATTGGGATAACAACATTAATTGAGATCGTTAACTTAAAGGTTTCAAAACAACACTTACATGTAACGACTAACGAAGACTTAACGACTCCATTAGAATGTATATACATGTTGTGTTTTGATATGTATTCTTAAACTTTTGAAAGACTTCAAGACACATATCAAAGTACTTCTACTTAACAAAAATGCTTACAATTACATCCTCGTTCTGTTTCATCAACAATTCTACTCGTATGCACCCGTATTCGTACTCGTACAATACACAGCTTTTAGATGTATGTACTATTGGTATATATACTCCAATGATTAGCTTTTAGCAGCTCATGTGAGTCACCTAACACATTTGGGAACCATCATTTGGCAACTAGCATGAAATATCTCATAAAATTACAAAAATATTAGTAATCATTCATGACTTATTTACATGAAAACAAAATTACATATCCTTTATATCTAATCCATATACCAACGACCAAAAACACCTACAAACACTTTCTTTCTTCAATTTTCTTCATCTAATTGATCTCTCTCAAGTTCCATCTTCAAGTTCTAAGTGTTCTTCATAAATTCCATAAGTATAGTTTCATAAAAATCAAGAATACTTCCAAGTTTGCAAGTCTACTTCCAAGCTTTCTAATCCATTCAAAGTAATCATCTATGATCAAGGAACCTTTGTTATTTACAGTAGGTTATCTTTCTAATTCAAGGTAATATTCATATTCAAACTTTGATTCAATTTCTACAACTATAGCAATCTTATTTCGAGTGAAAATCTTACTTGAACTATTTTCGTGTCATGATTCTGCTTCAAGAACTTTCAAGCCATCCAAGGATCCTTCGAAGCTAGATCCATTTTTCTCATTTACAGTAGTTTTATCCAGAAAACTTGAGGTAGTAATGATGTTCATAACATCATTCGATTCATACATATAAAGCTATCTTATTCGAAGGTTTAAACTTGTAATCACTAGAACATAGTTTAGTTAATTCTAAACTTGTTCGCAAACAAAAGTTAATCCTTCTAACTTGACTTTTAAAATCAACTAAACATATGTTCTATATCTATATGATATGCTAACTTAATGATTTAAAACCTGGAAACACGATGAACACCATAAAATTGGATATACGCCGTCGTAGTGAAACCGGGGGCTGTTTTGGTTTGGATAATTAAAAACTATGATAAACTTTGATTTAAAAGTTGTTCTTCTGGGAAAATTATTTTTCATATGAACATGAAACTATATCCAAAAATCTTGGTTAAACTCAAAGTGAAAGTTTGTTTTTCAAAATGGTCATCAAGATGTCGCTCTTTCGACGGAAATGACTACCTCTTTAGTAATTGACATGTAACTTAAATTTCTGACTATAAACCTATACTTTTTCTATTTGGATTCTTAAATTAGAGTTCAATATGAAACCATAGCAATTTGATTCACTCAAAACGGATTTAAAATGAAGAAGTTATGGGTAAAACAAGATTGGATATTTTTGATCTTTTTAGCTACGGGAAATGTTTAACATATCTATACAAATCATATCCTAGCTAACTTATATTGTATTATACATATATTCTAATATATTATGTAATCTTGGATACTATAGACACGTATGCAAATGTTTTAACATATCATATCGATCCATGTATATATATTATTTGGAACAACCATAGACACTCTATATGCAGTAATATTGGAGTTAGCTATACAGGGTTGAGGTTGATTCCAAAAATATATATACTTTGAGTTGTGATCTAGCCGGAGACGTATATACACTGGGTCGTGGTTTGATTCAAGATAATATATATCGATTTATTTCTGTACATCTAACTGTGGAAAACTAGTTGTATGTTACTAACGAGGACGGCTGACTTAATACACTCAAATCTTTAAAAACATAATAAAAAAGGTTGTAATTATATTTTAATCATACTTTGATATATATGTACATATTTGTATAGGTTCATGAATCGATCCGTGGCCAAGTCTTATTTTCGAGGAAGGAAATATCTGTGAAAGTGAGTTATAGTCCCACTTTTAAAATCTAATATTTTGGGATGAGAATACATGCAGGTTTTATAAATGATTTACAAAATAGAAACAAGTACGTAAAACTACATTCTATGGTTGAATTATCGAAATCGAATATGCCCCTTTTTATTAAGTCTGGTAATCTAAGAATTAGGGAACAGACACCCTAATTGACGTGAATCCTAAAGATAGATCTATTGGGCCTAACAAACCCCATCCAAAGTACCGAATGCTTTAGTACTTTGAAATTTATATCATATCTAAAGGGTGTCCCAGAATGATGGGGATATTCTTATATATGCATCTTGTTAATGTCGGTTACCAGGTGTTCACCATATGAATGTTTTTTATCTCTATGTATGGGATGTGTATTAAAATATGAAATCTTGTGGTCTATTGTTACGATTTGATATATATAGGTTAAACCTATAACTCACCAACATTTTTGTTGACGTTTAAAGCATGTTTATTCTCAGTTGAATACTAAGAGCTTCTACTGTTGCATACTAAAATAAGGACAAGATTTGGAGTCCATGTTTGTATGATATTGTGTAAAAACTGCATTCAAGAAACATATGTCGATGTAATATATTTCTATTGTAAACCATTATATAATGGTCGTGTGTAAACAGTATATTTTAGATTATCATTATTTGATAATCTACGTAATATTTTTAAAACCTTTATTGATAAAATAAAGGTTATGGTTGTTTTAAAAATGAATGCAGTCTTTGAAAAACGTCTCATATAGAGGTCAAAACCTCGCAACGAAATCAATTAATATGGAACGTTTATAATCAATATGAACGGGACATTTCAGTTGGTATCCGAGCGTTGGTCTTAGAGAACCAGAAAAATTTGCATTAGTGTGTCTTATCGAGTTTGTTAGGATGCATTAGTGAGTCTGGACTTCGACCGTGTTTTCTTTAAAAATGATTGCTTAACATTTTTGTTGGAAACTATATATTATTAACATGTAAATATTATGTGATATATTAATCTCTTAACATGTTTGATATTGTGTGATAGATGTCTACCTTTAGCACAAATCCCATTGACTCACCTAATAATAACGAAGAGTCGAATATATATTGGCAAGATTCACAAGTTCCCGAAGAACCGGAAGAAGAGGAAACGGAACCGGAAGAAGAGGAACCGGAAGAAGAGGAACCAGAAGAAGAGGAACCGGAAGAAGAAGAGGTTCCGGAGGGGGGAATAGTAGGAACCACAGAAAATCGGTCAAATAAAAGAAAATCCTCAACTAATGGACCAAAGTTAATAATGGTCAATGGTGTTTCCGCTAAGGAAGCAAAATATTGGGAAAATTACCAATTTTCCGATGAATTGAATCCTGATGAGGATTCCGATGATGTTATAGAAATTACCCCGACCCAATTTAATGAGGCAAAAGAAAATAATAAGGGAAAAGGCATCAAAATAGAGAAATCTGATTCCGACCCCGATGAACTTTATATGTACCGTCAACACCCGTATTTTCAATATCGTGACAATAACCCGGGAACCTCTAAACCACCAGGTTTTTCTAAACCAATGTGGAAAATGATGACTCGTATTAGAGGAACATCATATATCCCTAGAAGATTAGGAAAAAGAACCAAGTCCGAAGAAGAAGAAACCAGTGATTCAGATTAGAGGGATGTGAGCATGTTGTGTAATAAATGTATGGTAGTGTGCTTGTACTTTTATGTTCTATGTAAAAATTTCTTGTATTGTTTGTTATTACGAATCTAATCCTTGTGTATTTTACAGTATAAAAACAAAATGGATGTTAAGGGTAGACAACCGAATATTTTAGAAGACCTACCAGAGGATATGATTGAGGAAATCTTGTCTAGAGTCGGTCAGAATTCATCAGCACATTTAGTTATGGCGAAATTAACTTGTCAAACATTTGAAAGACTTTCCAGAAATGCCTTAGTTTATAAAAGGCTTTCCTTTGATAGGTGGGGTATATCACATTGGGGAGACTTTAAGTTACGCCGTGTTTTCTCTAAAGCGTTAAATGCGGGGAACCCAAATGCAATTTTACGCTACGGGTTAAGAACCTATTTTGACTCAACATATCCCAACATAGGATTTTGTGAATTAGAAAGAGCTTCTAACATGCAACATAAAGAAGCATGTTATGCTTATGGGTTAGTGATGGTCGCTTCTTACCAAAGTAAGAAAAAGAACATCGGATTGCAGCTTTTAAATAAAACTTTCCCACAAGTGACGGATTCAGGAGTTAGGGTGAGAAACAAGGTTTTTAGATTATTACGGAGCTGTTGGACATTACGAAACCCTCGTCCTTTTGACGACATTACAACATGCTGCCTAGCTAATGGTCATAACGGTTATTTTCCACAAGACCAAGGATGGGAGGTCGTCTTAGTAAAACCAGAATGCATGACTTGTTTCTGGACTTATGAATTACGTGTCTTTATTTCCTTTGCTGAACAACTTGCGTATTAACTAGATTTATCTTCAAAACTGTCCTGTATTATAGTGTACTATATTTCATGTTATATGTAATATAGCGAAGATGTAAGTTTGAAGAATATTTGTATGTGATATATTATTATAATCAGTTTTTCCTATGGAATTGTAGTAGTTGAATTGTATATTAGCTACTAAGTATGAACTTAACGGGTAGGTAGTACCCGAATTTAAACTTATAAAACACTAATATGAAGAAAAAGCTTTTATAAATGAGTTCATATTATGCTACGAGATACTTTTGACTACTCTTAATATTCTGTATGATTAAATTGTTTCATTTGACTATTTTGAAGGAAATGGCACCGACTACTCGACACACCTTGAATATGAGCCACGAGGAATTTCGTGCCTTTCTTTCTTTAAACATAGCCGCAGTACAGGCCGCGCTACATACCAACAATAACTCTGAATCTAGCAATACAGCTAACGGCGCAAGAAATCGTGTAGGATGCTCCTACAAGGAATTCACTGCCTGCAAACCTTCAGAATTTGATGGGACCGAAGGACCAATCGGATTGAAATGGTGGACCGAGAAAGTTGATTCGGTGTTTGCCATAAGTAAGTGTGCTGAAGGAGACAAAGTGAAGTACGCTACGCATACCTTCACAGGTATTGCGTTAACATGGTGGAATACCTATCTAGAGCAAGTGGCACAAGATGCTGCTTACGCGCTACCGTGGTCAGCATTCAAGCACTTCATGAACGAGAAGTACCGTCCCAGAACCGAGGTCAATAAGCTCAAGTCAGAACTTAGAGGGTTACGAACACAAGGATTCGATATTACTTCGTACGAAAGACGATTCACAGAATTGTGCCTATTGTGTCCGAGAGCGTTCGAAGATGAGGAAGAGAAGATCGACGCGTTTGTGAAAGGGTTACCGGAGAGAATCCAAGAAGATATAAGTTCACACGAGCCTGCCTCCATACAAAAGGCATGTAGAATGGCTCACAAACTAGTGAACAAGATTGAGGGAAGAATTAAAGAACAGGCGACCGAAGAGGCCAACGTGAAGTTAGTCAAAAGAAAGTGGGAGGAAAACGGTGATAAAAGTCACCAAAACAACAACAACTATCCCAACAATCGCAAAATCAATCGCAACTACAACAAACGGCACAACAACAACAACAACAACAACAACTATAACAATCATCCCAACAACAATAACAACCGCAACAACAACAACAATCAGAAGCAGCTATGCCAAAGGTGTGAAAAGTATCACTCGGGGTTTTGCACCAAGTTTTGCAACAAATGTAAAAGAAATGGTCATAGCGCGGCGAAGTGTGAGGTCTACGGACCAGGGGTTAACAGAACGACAGGAACAAATAGTGTCGGAACGAGTAATGGCGAAGCAAGTAGTGTCGGAGCAATTTATGCCAATGTAGTTTGTTATAAATGTGGAAAATCGGGCCACATTATTAGAAATTGCCCAAACCAGGAGAACACGAATGGACAAGGCCGCGGAAGAGTTTTCAATATTAATGCGGCAGAGGCACAGGAAGACCCGGAGCTTGTTACGGGTACGTTTCTTATTGACAATAAATCTGCTTACGTTTTATTTGATTCGGGTACGGATAGAAGCTATATGAGTAGAGATTTTTGTGCTAAATTAAGTTGTCCATTGACGCCGTTGGATTGTAAATTTTTACTCGAATTAGCAAACGGTAAATTAATTTTAGCAGATTATATATGCTGGAATCGAGAAATTAAACTGGGTAGCGAAATATTTAAGATTGATTTGATACCAGTAGAGTTAGGGAGTTTTGTTGTAATAGTTGGCATGGACTGGCTGAAGGAGATGAAAGCAGAGATCGTATGTTACAAAAATGCAATTCGCATTGTACGAGAAGAAGGAGAACCCTTAATGGTGTACGGAGAAAAGGGCAACACGAAGCTACATCTTATTAGTAATTTGAAGGCACAAAAACTAATAAGAAAAGGTTGCTATGCTGTTCTAGCACACGTCAAAAAAGTACAAACTGAAGAAAAGAGCATCAATGATGTTCCCGTCGCAAAAGAATTTCCTGATGTATTTCCGAAAGAATTACCGGGACTACCTCCACATCGATCTGTTGAATTTCAAATAGATCTTGTACCAGGAGTGAAAGGACCCGTTCATATACATTATAAACGATTCACAATAGTTGATTACATCGCGAGGTATTTGACCTCTATATGATACATTTTACAAACATTGCATTCGTTTTTTTAAAAGACAAACTTTCTTTACATCGAAAATTGACAGGCATGCATACCATTTCATAATATATACTAATCAACTATAAATTGACTTAATAATAATCTTTGATGAACTCAATGACTCGAATGCAACGTTCTTCGAAATATGCCATGAAAGACTCCAAGAAATATCTCTAAAATGAGCAAATGCACAGCGGAAGATTTCTTTCATACCTGAGAATAAGACATGCTTTAAAGTGTCAACCAAAAGGTTGGTGAGTTCATTAGTTTAATATAAATAATCATTTCCATCATTTTAATAGACCACAAGATTTTCATTTACAGTTCTCATAAAATATACGTCCCATGCATAGAGACAAAAATAATCATTCATATGGATTGAACACCTGGTAACCGACATTAACAAGATGCATATAATAATATCCCCTATCATTTCGGGAAATCCTTCGGACATGATAAAAACAACATAGAAGTACTAAAGCATCCGGTACTTTGGATGGGGTTCGTCGGGCTCATAGATCTATCTTTAGGATTCGCGTCAATTAGGGTGTCTGTTCCCTAATTCTTAGATTACCAGACTTAATAAAAAGGGGCATATTCGATTTCAATAATTCAACAATAGAATGTAGTTTCACGTACTTGTGTCTATTTTGTAAATCATTTATAAAAAATGCGCATGTATTCTCAGCCCAAAAATATTAAGGGTAAAAAGGCAAATGAAACTCACATATTGTATTTCGTAGTAAAAATACATATAACGTCATTGAACAAGTATAAGGTTGGCCTCGGATTCACGAACCTAAAATAATTATGTATATTTATATGTTGGTCAATAATTGTCTTAACAAATTAGGTCAAGTCATAGTGTACCACAATCCTAATGCTCGAGACTAATATGCAAAAGTTAACAAAAGTTAATTTGACTCAAAATGATTTCCAAAAATTTATACATGATTATTATACAGTTTAAATATCGTCATTTTATATTTTTAAATATTTTTAAAAGATTTATTAGAGTAAATAATATAATTCATTTATTAATAAATAAAAATTTATATAAAAATATACTTATATATATCTTAGATAATAAAATTTATAAAGTTCATTGAATATCATAAAAATGTTATGATAGATTTAATTAAGGTAATTATATTATTTGTATTAACTTTTTTTTATTTAATAAAATGACACTGATAATAATAATAAATGAAAGTTGTATTATTTTGTATTAATAATTATTATTATTCTATTAATAATAATAACAATATTTATATTTACGAAAATGGTATTATAACAATATGATAATTTTTATAAAAAATGAAATTTTATATTAACAATGATATTCTTATTAAAATATTAATTTTTGTAAAGATGATATTTTTAATATTAATAATAATACTTTTAATAATAATAGTGATAAAAATAATGAAAAATGATAATTTTATCTGAATCAATATCGTTATATTTCATCATGATACTCATACTCATTATTTCCTAATAAATTTGTTAATAGCTTTTAAATCGTCTTTCATATCGCGTTCATTTTGATGATAATAATAATAATAGTTGTAATAATTAAGTGTTACTTAATATTATAATACTAATAATAATAAATGTCATGATAATGATATTACTAATAACTATTTTAATGATTAATAATAATAATAATACTAATTATAACTTTAACAATAGTAATAATAATAAAAATATCAATTTTTAATGATAATACTTTTTATTGATAATAATAATAATGATAATAATAATTTGATAGAACTAGAACGATGTTAATAACGACGATGAAAAGAATCATTTTTAATAATAATATCAAAAATTCAATTGACTATAACTTCCAATCCGTTCATCGAATCCATTCGACATCTAAATAAAAAGTTCTTAATTTTTCGCTAGCTTTCCAACGACATGCATATCTTATACCTTATCTCAATCGCGGGTGTAACTAATTCGAGATTCAACATAACCTATCTAAGGGCAATATCAAAAGTACAAGCATGCATAATCCTAAATACTCGAGCACTAGTCAGGGATACACTATTAATATATAAAAGTTAATTTACGAGTACTCACATATCAATATTGAGATTCAATATTGTAGGGAAGGTACGTAGACGCAACGGAGATGATAAACACTAAATTAACCTCACGAGCATACCCCCGAACATTACCCATCACCTCCATAGCCATAACCCATAATTTCCTTAGCCCTACCCTACTTGAAAATCAGTTTTTGAGAACTCGTTTTTAGATCACTCGAGCAGCACTCCGTCGTAATATTTTATGTGTAAACAATATTAATACAAACACTAATATTACTAATAATATTATTAAGATTAATATTAATAATAATCTTAATAATAATAATAATTATATATAATATATGTATGTGTGTGTAATGTGGTCGAGATGGATAGATAGTCTGAATCAACTTGTGCGTTTTATACATCTCACCAATTCAACCATCCTTTACAAGTTGTCACATATAATTATATAATCATAATAGTATAAATAATAAATAATAATAAAAAAAATATAAAAAAACGTGTAGTGTGGAAAAAATTTTACACCCGTGATTTCTTTGTGGAAAAACTTACGTACCTTTTATTTTATTTAATAATATTATATATAAATATATATTTAATTCATATGATTAATTATATATTATATTATATTCACGTTCATGGTAAAAATATAATTTTTACTCAAATGACACGGACGTTGTCACTCGACTCATGTACCACTTTCGGTTTCTCGAGCGCACTTTCGTATGTTTAGAAAACTAGCCTTTTACGTTACGCGACGTGTACCTTTAATAATAATTTGACTTATTTATCAGTAAACTACTTTATGAAAATGTATTTTATAAAATTTGAGCGTCGTGGTCATTTGCTTCTATAAATCAGTGACTCGTTGCTTACAAAAATATATTATTTTGTATTGGGACGTTTTTATGACTAATTTAAAAATATAGATTTATATATACATATTTAGAAATATATTTAGAAATATAAGTTTGTATCTAAAATCTTTTATTTAACAATATAACATTTAGTTTTTCAAACTATTTATTTTCCAAAGTTTATTTTTATTTCATTTAGAAAAATAGTTTATCGTGTAACGCTTTCATTTTATGAATTTAAGTAGATACAATTAATTTATGTACTAATAGTTTTAAATATCAATTGCGTCACTAGGCGAGTGTTACCACCGTGTACTTAGTTTGAAAATATTTATTTTTCAATGAACACGTTTTAAATACACGTTACGACCAATATTCTAACTTAGGTTTATTTAATCAAAGACATTTTAAATAACAAGTTCTATTATATCGAAAAGCGTCTTCGCACATTTGGAAATTTCATCAATTGATTAATATGCAATTTAGTCTTCCACTAGCTTTTGTCTAACACTCGATATTTGACACATTGTCCTTATATGCTAATCGCTTTTACCATTTTTCGAATACCGTTAAAAGAAAGGTTTTCTAAATCAAAGTGGACCTCTCAATAGAGACTCGCAATCATATAATGTTACCGTTAAATCACTCATTTGATAACATCTTCTAATTCCATCGATAACTATTTGAATATATTAAGAAACAAATACGTTTATGTAAAGTATTATACGTCTAATACTTGATTAATGTTTTCAAGTTATAATATATACACATATACATATATAATCAGATTTGTTCATATAATGGTTCGTGAATATAGAATTTGGCCGAGGTTTAAATGAATGTATGAACACAGTTTAAAAAAAATCTTTCAGATTCAACTTACAACTTTGCTTATCTTGTCGGAAATATATAAACATTTAAGTTTAAATTTGGTCGGAAATTTCCGGGTTGTCACAGTACCTACCCGTTAAAGAAATTTCGTCCCGAAATTTGAGTGGAAAGGTCGTGAATGATAATAAGTATGTTTTCATGATGCACACGGGCTGAAAATTTGAGTTTTATCATCAGCGAATAATTTTGATAAACAATCCATTTATATGAAGAGTACGAATGAAGCTAACATAGAAGAGTGAAATGAGTAAGTGTAGATTCATTTTATCATTTGACGTAGATATGATTGATTTCCAGATTTCAAGGGGTTTGAAGAAAATCTTCGTAATAAGATTTGATTCTCTGGTAACCAAGGGAATTAGGATCCGCTTTAAATGCGATCGTCCATTTTAATTGTTCTGTCAGAGATATTTTTATTTTTTTTATAAATTCACCTCCTTCGTTTCCTTACAACTCACACCTTCTGTTGATGCATTTTATGCAAGTCCCTAGACATCTACCCACGTCCATTGCATGTAAAACAGTTTGCAGACTACCATAATTGCTCGTTGTTATCCTATCCGTGTTTGTATGTGATTACAGGAACTACAAGAACGAGATTTGGATGTTTGACTATGTTAGACTTAGTGAGACGAACGAGTGAAGCCTCACTCATACAGCTGATAGGCTCATACGCGCAGTTGATGCTGAGGTAAGTCACAATTACAACCTAAATGAGAAGACACGAGTGAGTGATCACCCGTACGGCTGATGAAGCCAACTCGTACGTGTGATGGATGAATCGTACGGGTGAGTCAACAGCAGGGGTATATAAAGTCTTATGTTCTTCATTTTAGTTTAAGCCTCTCATTTGTTACACACACTCAGACCTGGTGAGCTCCTCTGATTCTTTCTCAATCCAAATCATCCAGGTGGAAAATAATAGCTCTAGGTGTTGATCTAATCACACTTGATTTAGTTGTAGTTTGACTAAATTAATCCCAAAAAGCTTAACCTATTCACTAGAGGGTTTGATTCACTTATTCCGTCACTGTGTGAGTTAAATCTGTTAATTTATAAGTTCGTAGCCATGTTTCATCACCTTCTATTCTTTCCCCCTCAACTCATATTTTAAAATATTCATCAATATGCTCCATCCAGTTCTGATTCTCGATATAATTCTAACTTTCACATCGGTCATTCTTCTTTTTCATCTAACGCCGGAAGAATCTATTTACTTCCACTACACTCTTGGGTTTATAGTGTTTCTAGTTCTCCCGTGTCTTTATATTACTATATGCATCGATACATATGGATTATAATTTCTAGTTCGTCATTGGGCTTTATATCTTCCCTTATATTTCAAAGTCTCTGCTTCTGTCTTCTATAATTATTGTCATCCACAGTTAATGCTCTCTTTTATTTGCTGCAATTTAGACCCCAATTTCTATTTCGGAGTTTTGTCCTTTCATTTATTCTTTTTACGATTAAGCACCACTTGTAATGGTCTAGAATTCGCAGATATGAATTTTGGAATGAACATTGTTAATGTTCTGGGAAGGGAATTGTAATGGCACGATCTTGACTTGTCAAATTACCAGAATGCCTCGGAAAAAGCCGAATCATCAAGAAATATTTTCTTGATATTTTAGAGATTAAGTAGAATACAAGAGTCGTGTATCATGGCAAATGATGACGATATGGTCTGTGAATCATCACGTTCCATTTAGAAACTCAGCATGACTTACTGTAATATAATCATGTTGATCAAGTGTCATTATATTATACTAATTCATGCTTCAGTTCCCAACATTAATTCAAAATATTCTTATTTTAAACTCGAAGGTTTCAGAATTTAGAAACTAAAATAGTTTCTTTTATGATGAAATATAGATAACGCGAGGAGATAAATGATTTCAGATAAGAATAATTATGGAAATATCTTTAGAAATATGGAGAATATTTATAATGAAAGATACGATGATATCTTAGAATTTCTAATATCAGAGGATGATGAAGGATATTGTCCGCAGGAGTTTAGAGTCAGGAGTAAGGTATTTGTTAATGATTTTAGCAGATACTGAATCATTTAGATTCTTTGAAGGCAGGTTCAGTCTTTGTGATTTGTCCACGGCCTCCTTCATACTTTGCTCAATCCGTTTTCCAGTTCCAAAACTTCTCTTTTTCTGCGCTTTGCCAGCACACTATTCATTATCATCAAACTTTTTACTGTTAAGGTCGTTTTATAGTTTTTGCTGCTTCATCAATATTTCGAGAACTATTCCGCAATTCAGGGTGTTTTTCAGAAACTTCACATTCAAGTATGTAAGTCCAGGAGATAGACGTTATTTGTACACATATAACTGTTGGCGTAGACATGCTGCGAGATTTCAAAATACTGATTGCTAATTCCCAATGATTCGTATGGTAATTCTCGTTACAAGATGCGAATGAGTAAATGATGGGGTTTCAATGAATAACTATAATGACTTTTTGGAGAGGCTAAAGTCAAAGAGTAATGAAGTTGTTGGTACATCTGCTAATAATGTGGTGGAATATAAAAGGTTTCTCGGTAACGATGGTGTACATCTCAAGGTTATAATACTAAAAAGTCGAAGTTGACTTACTGGAGCTGTGACAAAACTGGCTACTTTGAAAAGGAATCGCAAAGTTATTTTTGCTAATAAATACCAAAGAATCTGACGCGGATACGTTGTTTAAACTTTTACTTTGGTTTCAAGAGTTTTTCGGGTACATAACTGTGGGTAACATGTGGTTGGATCATCATCTCGATTTCTCATCATTTGAAGCGTCTTCAGAAATTTTTGAAGGGTTTGAACACAGATTGTAATCGTTAATATACATTTGATGTTCTAACGCAGTTTTGAAGTCAAAATATAGCTTTGAAAGATGTAGGAATCTAAAAGTGATGGTACCGGTTATATCTCGAATTGAATTCTGAGGTTTCAAAATCAGAATATGTAATTGAGTTTGAATGAATATGGTTGTTTTGATTTCTATAAAAGAATGTATATTATTCTAAAAGTAGGAAGTATAGTTGATAATTTGCTTAATTAGATTCGAAGAATGTAACATATTAATTGTGAATATATATATATATATATATCTCTCGGGTATTACCTACCCCAAGGTAGGAGAATTCGGATCTCGGGGAGATCTCGTTTGGACTTTTTTAGGGAGATCTCGGCATCTCGGAATAATCTCGGGGAGATCTCGGACGTTGATTTTATAGTTTTTATAATAAAAATATACATAAAAACATAAAGATATGTATATTTATATACGTTTTTACGAGATTTTACAAAAATATTCAAGAAATGAGCGAGAAAATCTTCGAAATTACGAATTTTACAAGAAAATCTTACAAATTAGCCAGAAAATCCGAGAAATCGTGGCTTTGACTAAGTTAGACCCCGTTGACCGAGAAATCTTGGGAGATGAACATCTCATCTCGGTTTCCTTCTAAAAACAAGATCTCGGGGGAGGTCTCGGGGAGATCTCGGGAGATTTACAACACTGACCTACCCGTTAAAAAAATTTCACAATTAATATTTTGTAAAAAAGAATTTTATTACAGTCTTTATGAAAATATACATGTATATATTCTCTTCAGATGTAACATAGATTTTAATGAGTTATTACTAAATTAAACTCATTCGATTTACAGCTAGAAATAGAATTGAATAATCCCTTGAAGGCTTTAGAGATTATATAAGTATTTCTTCAATAATATTGAAATTATGAATCAATACTTCGTTATATGTTGAGGCGTGATGTTGGTTTTTGTTAAATTCTTGTGAACTTCTTAAAGTACGAATGATGGTATCTGGAAAGTTTTGAGTACATCGATGATGAAAGTGTAAAATCAAATCTATACTTGATTTATTAGGAATTGGACTTTGTTGAATTGAGACAGAGATTGTAGTTAACGATGGTTAAGTTGTGGGCGAATGACGTACATTATTGCATATTTGTAATATGAATTAACCGAGTAGTTAAGATTCACACACAATAGCTTAGCACGGAAAGATTTATTTTTATTTCAAAATATATATATATATATAAAATACACATATAATTTCTTCAGAGGGAATGAGTTAATTTCTCATAACTCGTTGATACAATATACGCGTTATTGATTCGTAATGATGTCCACAGTGATTCTTGAACTAACAGAGTTTGTGATATTATAGATGTTGTTGATTCTGATGCTGACTGTACTGATGATGCTGGTGACGCTGACGGTACTGATGATGTTGTTGATAAAAACAAGTTTAGCTGGTTAATCACACACCATTTTTGTCAGGGTTTCTACTCTTCCTTCTATCATTTTAGTTCGCTTAACTAATTTATGGTTAGGGCTAGATTAGATAATCTCTAAGACTTTAGAGATTACATAATCTCCGCGGAATGTTTCTCCAATGAAGTTATGAATTAATACTTCGACAGTTATTGTTGTTGGTATTCCTTGGTATCTATGGTGCGTATGACGTTGATGCTCGTGGGACAGGTTGTGAAGTTTGAAGTTTACGACGCGGTTGTGGTTGGAGGTGGTAATGGTACTGTTGGCGTTGATGATGGTGGTACTGGTTATGCTGCAGGTGCTGCTGCTGGTGTTTGTAACCTTTGCACCATATTCTCCAAAGCCACTACCCGAGCGCGAAGCTCGTTGACTTCTTCTATTACACCGGGGTGATTGTCGGTTCGAACGAGCGGATAAATAAAATCTAAAATTTGATGTAATATATAATCGTGACGAGATACTCTAGAAATGAGAGAGAAAATGGTGTTTCGGACAGGTTCGCCGGTAAGTGCTTCAGGTTCTTCGTCAAGAGGGAAATGTGGTGGATGGAAAGGATCTCCTTCTTCTTGTCTCCAATGATTGAGGAGGCTACGAACCCATCCCCAATTCATCCAGAATAGGTGATGACTGATTGGTTGATCCATTCTGGTCACACTGCTTTCAGAGCTTGAGTGAGATTCCATTTCGGAATCCAAGTGACTTGAACTAACGACGAATTCCATTTCGTACGATTGGATAAAGGATTTTTCGATATAAAAATGATTTTTCAGGCTATCGGGTGGTATTCTATTTACATAGGATATCTATATATATATAGATCAAAAGATTTCGTAGATTACGAAGAAATTTGCGAGATATGTCAGGCAAAGTTTAAAGTAACAGATACGATAAAATATGATTTAGCAGATACGCTAAGATATGAATTTTTGTCTATACACTACTCATGCAATTAATGTAGCAAGACGTGTCTAGACTAATAATGATAAGCAAGTAATTTTCTAAGGATGATAAGCAGATGATTTCCTACTAGAAATAATAAGCAAAACTTTTGACATGCAGACACGGTCGAAGTCCAGACTCACTAATGCATCCTAACGACTTATCAGTTAGACACACTAATGCAGACCTGGTTCGCTAAGACCACCGCTCTGATACCAACTGAAAGGACCCGTTTATATACATTATAAATAATTCACAATAGTTGATTACATCGCGAGGTTTTTGACCTCTATATGATACATTTTACAAACATTGCATTCGTTTTTTTTAAAAGACAAATTTTCTTTACATCGAAAATTGACAGGCATTCATACCATTTCATAATATCTACTAATCAACTATAAATTGACTTAATAATAATCTTTGATGAACTCAATGACTCGAATGCAACGTTCTTCGAAATATGCCATGAAAGACTCCAAGAAATATCTCTAAAATGAGCAAATGCACAGCGGAAGATTTCTTTCATACCTGAGAATAAGACATGCTTTAAAGTGTCAACCAAAAGGTTGGTGAGTTCATTAGTTTAATATAAATAATCATTTCCATCATTTTAATAGACCACAAGATTTTCATTTACAGTTCTCATAAAATATACGTCCCATGCATAGAGACAAAAATAATCATTCATATGGATTGAACACCTGGTAACCAACATTAACAAGATGCATATAATAATATCCCCTATCATTTCAGGAAATCCTTCGGACATGATAAAAACAACATAGAAGTACTAAAGCATCCGGTACTTTGGATGGGGTTCGTCCGGCTCATAGATCTATCTTTAGGATTCGCGTCAATTAGGGTGTCTGTTCCCTAATTCTTAGATTACCAGACTTAATAAAAAGGGGCATATTCGATTTCGATAATTCAACAATAGAATGTAGTTTCACGTACTTGTGTCTATTTTGTAAATCATTTATAAAAAATGCGCATGTATTCTCAGCCCAAAAATATTAAGGGTAAAAAGGCAAATGAAACTCACCTATTGTATTTCGTAGTAAAAATACATATAACGTCATTGAACAAGTGTAAGGTTGGCCTCGGATTCACGAACCTAAAATAATTATGTATATTTATATGTTGGTCAATAATTGTCTTAACAAATTAGGTCAAGTCATAGTGTACCACAATCCTAATGCTCGAGACTAATATGCAAAAGTTAACAAAAGTTAATTTGACTCAAAATGATTTCCAAAAATTTATACATGATTATTATTATATAGTTTAAATATCGTCATTTTATATTTTTAAATATTTTTAAAAGATTTATTAGAGTAAATAATATAATTCATTTATTAATAAATAAAAATTTATATAAAAATATACTTATATATATCTTAGATAATAAAATTTATTAAGTTCATTGAATATCATAAAAATGTTATGATAGATTTTATTAAGGTAATTATATTATTTGTATTAACTTTTTTTATTTGATAAAATGACACTGATAATAATAATAAATGAAAGTTGTATTATTTTGTATTAATAATTATTATTATTCTATTAATAATAATAACAATATTTATATTTACGAAAATGGTATTATAACAATATGATAATTTTTATAAAAAATGAAATTTTATATTAACAATGATATTCTTATTAAAATATTAATTTTTGTAAAGATGATATTTTTAATATTAATAATAATACTTTTAATAATAATAGTGATAAAAATAATGAAAAATGATAATTTTATCTGAATCAATATCGTTAAATTTCATCATGATACTCATACTCATTATTTCCTAATCAATTTGTTAATAGCTTTTAAATCATCTTTCATATCGCGTTCATTTTGATGATAATAATAATAGTTATAATAATTAAGTGTTACTTAATATTATAATACTAATAATAATAAATGTTATGATAATGATATTACTAATAACTATTTTAATGATTAATAATAATAATAATAATAATAATAATAATACTAATTATAACTTTAACAATAGTAATAATAATAAAAATATCAATTTTTAATGATAATACTTTTTATTGATAATAATAATAATAATAATAATAATAATAATAATAATAATAATAATAATGATAATAATAATTTGATAGAACTAGAACGATGTTAATAACGACGATGAAAAGAATCATTTTTAATAATAATATCAAAAATTCAATTGACTATAACTTCCAATCCGTTCATCGAATCCATTCGATATCTAAATGAAAAGTTCTTAATTTTTCGCTAGCTTTCCAACGACATGCATATCTGATACCTTATCTCAATCGCAAGTGTAACTAAATCGAGATTCAACATAACCTATCTAAGGGCAATATCAAAAGTACAAACATGCATAATCCTAAATACTCGAGCACTAGTCAGGGATACACTATTAATATATAAAAGTTAATTTACGAGTACTCACATATCAATATTGAGATTCAATATTGCAGGGAAGGTACGTAGACGCAACGGAGATGATAAACACTAAATTGACCTCACGAGCATACCCCCGAACATTACCCATCACCTCCATAGCCATAACCCATAATTTCCTTAGCCCTACCCTACTCGAAAATCAGTTTTTGAGAACTCGTTTTTAGATCACTCGAGCAGCACTCCGTCGTAATATTTTATGTGTAAACAATATTAATACAAACACTAATATTACTAATAATATTATTAAGATTAATATTAATAATAATCTTAATAATAATAATAATTATATATAATATATGTATGTGTGTGTAATGAGGTCGAGATGGATAGATAGACTGAATCAACTTGTGCATTTTATACATCTCACCAATTCAACCATCCTTTACAAGTTTTCACATATAATTATATAATCATAATAGTATAAATAATAAATAATAATAAAAAATAAAAATAAAACGTGTAGTGTGGAAAAAATGGTACACCCGTGATTTCTTTGTGGAAAAACTTACGTACCTTTTATTTTATTTAATAATATTATATATAAATATATATTTAATTCATATGATTAATTATATATTATATTATATTCACGTTCATTCTAAAAATATAATTTTTACTCAAATGACACGGACGTTGTCACTCGACTCATGTACCACTTTCGGTTTCTCGAGCGCACTTTCGTATGTTTAGAAAACTAGCCTTTTACATTACGCGACGTGTACCTTTAATAATAATTTGACTTATTTATCAGTAAACTACTTTATGAAAATGTATCTTATAAAATTTGAGCGTCGTGGTCATTTGCTTCTATAAATCAGTGACTCGTTGCTTACAAAAATATATTATTTTGTATTGGGACGTTTTTATGACTAATTTAAAAATATAGATTTATATATACATATTTAGAAATATAAGTTTGTATCTAAAATCTTTTATTTAACAATATAACATTTAGTTTTTCAAACTATTTATTTTCCAAAGTTTATTTTTGTTTCGTTTAGAAAAATAGTTTATCGTGTAACGCTTTCATTTTACGAATTTAAGTAGATACAATTAATTTATGAACTAATCGTTTTAAATATCAATTGCGTCACTAGGCGAGTGTTACCACCGTGTACTTAGTTTGAAAATATTTATTTTTCAATGAACACGTTTTAAATACACGTTACGACCAATATTCTAACTTAGGTTTATTTAATCAAAGACATTTTAAATAACAAGTTCTATTATATCGAAAAGCGTCTTCGCACATTTGGAAATTTCATCAATTTATTAATATGCAATTTAGTCTTCCACTAGCTTTTGTCTAACACTCGATATTTGACACATTGTCCTTATATGCTAATCGCTTTTACCATTTTCCGAATACCGTTAAAAGAAAGGTTTTCTAAATCAAAGTGGACCTCTCAATAGAGACTCGCAATCATATAATGTTACCGTTAAATCACTCATTTGATAACATCTTCTAATTCCATCGATAACTATTTGAATATATTTAGAAATAAATACGTTTATGTAAAGTATTATACGTCTAATACTTGGTTAATGTTTTCAAGTTATAATATATACACATATACATATATAATCAGATTTGTTCATATAATGGTTCGTGAATATAGAACTTGGTCGAGGTTTAAATGAATGTATGAACACAGTTTAAAAAAAATCTTTGAGATTCAACTTACAACTTTGCTTATCTTGTCGGGAATATATAAAGATTTAAGTTTAAATTTGGTCGGAAATTTCCGGGTTGTCACAAGGAGCTGCACCAATAGCTCGTGCTCCTTACAGACTCGCACCCAGCGAGATGAAAGAACTGCAAAACCAACTGCAAGAACTATTAGAACGTGGTTTCATTCGACCAAGCACATCACCATGGGGAGCTCCTGTTTTGTTTGTCAAGAAGAAGGATGGTACATTTAGGTTCTGTATTGACTACAGAGAGTTGAATAAACTTACCATCAAAAACCGTTATCCACTGCCGAGAATTGATGACTTATTTGATCAACTACAAGGCTCGTCGATTTATTCAAAAATTGATTTACGTTCTGAATATCATCAAATGCGAGTAAAGGAGGATGATATTCCAAAAACTGCTTTTAGGACGCGTTATGGTTATTACGAGTTTATGGTTATGCCGTTTGGATTGACTAACGCACCAGCTGTGTTCATGGACCTTATGAACCGAGTGTGTGGGCCATATCTTGAAAAGTTTGTCATTATTTTCATCGATGACATACTTATTTACTCAAAGAATGATCAAGAGCACGAAGAACATTTGAGAAAAGTGCTAGAAGTATTGAGGAAAGAAAAACTGTACGCTAAGTTTTCAAAGTGTGCATTTTGGTTGGAAGAAGTTCAATTCCTCGGTCACATAATGAACAAAGAAGGTATCCAGGTGGACCAGGCAAAGATCGAAATCGTTGAAAAGTGGGAAACCCCAAAAACTCTGAAGCATATACGTCAATTTTTAGGATTGGCTGGTTACTACAGAAGATTCATCCAAGATTTCTCCAAAATAGCAAAACCCTTGACTGCATTAACGCATAAAGGGAAGAAATCTGAATGGAAGGATGAACAAGAGAAGGCGTTTCAATTATTGAAGAAAAAGCTAACTACGGCACCTATATTGTCATTTCCTGAAGGGAATGATGATTTTGTGATTGTGACGCATCAAAGCAAGGTCTCGGTTGTGTATTAATGCAACGAACGAAGGTTATTGCTTATGCGTCTAGACAATTGAAGATTCACGAGCAAAATTATACAACTCACGATTTGGAATTGGGTGCTGTTGTTTTTGCATTAAAGACTTGGAGGCATTATTTATATGGGGTCAAAAGTGTTATATATACCGACCACAAAAGTCTCCAACATATATTTAATCAGAAGCAACTGAATATGAGACAACGCAGGTGGATTGAACTGTTGAATGACTATGATTTTGAGATTCGATACCACCCGGGGAAGGCGAATGTGGTAGCCGACGCTTTGAGTAGAAAGGATAGAGAACCTATACGGGTAAAAGCTATGAATATAATTATTCGTACTAACCTTACTACTCAAATAAAGGAGGCGCAACAGGGGGTTGTAAAAGAAGGAAAGTTGAAGAATGAGATACCCAAAGGATCAGAGAAACATCTTAATATTCGGGAAGACGGAACCCGATATAGGGCTGATAGAATTTGAGTACCAAGGTTTGGAGATGTGAGAGAAATGGTACTTAAAGAAGCACATAAAACCAGATATTCAATACATCCCGGAGCGGGGAAGATGTATAAAGATCTCAAGAAACACTTTTGGTGGTCGAGTATGAAAGCCGATATTACTAAATATGTAGGAGAATGTTTGACGTGTTCTAAGGTCAAAGCTGAACATCAGAAACCATCAGGTCTACTACAACAACCTGAAATCCCAGAATGGAAATGGAAAAACATTACTATGGATTTCATTACTAAACTGCCAAGGACTACAAGTGGTTATGATACTATTTGGGTAATAGTTGATCGTCTCACCAACTCAGCACACTTCTTGCCAATGAGAGAAGATGACAAAATGGAGAAGTTGGCGCGATTGTATTTGAAGGAGGTTATCTCCAGACATGGAATACCCGTCTCTATTATCTCTGATAGGGATGGTAGATTTGTTTCAAGGTTCTGGCAGACGTTGCAACAAGCATTGGGGACTCGTCTAGACATGAGTACTGCCTATCATCCACAAACTGATGGGCAGAGCGAAAGGACGATACAAACGCTTGAAGACATGCTACGAGCATGTGTTATTGATTTCGGAAACAGTTGGGATCGACACCTACCGTTAGCAGAATTTTCCTACAACAACAGTTATCATTCTAGTATTGAGATGGCGCCGTTTGAGGCACTTTATGGTAGAAAGTGCAGGTCTCCGATTTGTTAGAATGAAGTGGGGGATAGACAGATTACGGGTCCGGAGATAATACAAGAAACTACCGAGAAAATCATCTAAATTCAACAACGATTGAAAATCGCCCAGAGTCGACAAAAGAGCTACGCGGATACTAAAAGAAAAGATATAGAGTTTGAAATTGGAGAAATGGTCATGCTTAAGGTTTCACCTTGGAAAGGCGTTGTTCGATTTGGTAAACGGGGGAAACTAAATCCAAGGTACATTGGACCATTCAAGATTATAGATCGTGTCGGACCAGTAGCTTACCAACTGGAGCTACCTCAACAACTCGCGGCTGTACATAACACTTTCTACGTCTCGAATTTGAAGAAATGTTTTGCTAAAGAAGATCTCACTATTCCGTTGGACGCAATCCAAATCAATGAAAAACTTCAATTCATTGAAGAACCCGTCGAAATAATGGATCGTAATGTTAAGAGACTTAAGCAAAACAAGATACCGATTGTTAAGGTTTGATGGAATGCTCGTAGAGGACCCGAGTTTACCTGGGAGCGTGAAGATCAGATGAAGAAGAAATACCCGCATCTATGTCCAGAAGATTCGTCAATACCTTCAACAGCTTAAAATTTCGGGACGAAATTTATTTAACGGGTAGGTACTGTAGTGACCCGAACTTTTCCATGTTTATATATATTAATTGAGATTGATATTTACAAGACTAAATGTTTCCAACGTGTTAAGCAATCAAACTTGTTAAGACTTGATTAAATGAAATAAGTTTCATATAGACAATTGATCACCCAAGTTGACCGGCGATTCACGAACGTTACAAATTTGTAAAAACTACATGTTGTGGTATATATAGACATATATATCTGGTTGACATGAGATTATGATGAGTAAGTATCTCACTAAGTATATTAACAATGTGTGATATACATAAGAAATGAGATTACTAAGTTAAGAAACTCGAAATGATATATATAACGATTATCGTTATGATAACGTCTACTAAATACATATGTATCATATTAAGATATTGATACACTATATTTAACATGATAAAATGATATTTAAATATATCATTAAGTGTGTTAACAATGAACTACATATGTAAAAACAAGACTACTAACTCAAGAATTACGAAACGAGACTTATATGTAACGATTATCGTTGTAATGATATTTTAATGTATATATTATATTAAGAGATATTCATACATCATAATATCATGATAACATAATAATTTAACATCTCATTTGATATAATAAACATTGGGTTAACAATATTAATTGAGATCGTTAACTTAAAGGTTTCAAAACAACACTTACATGTAACGACTAACGAAGACTTAACGACTCCATTAGAATGTATATACATGTTGTGTTTTGATATGTATTCTTACACTTTTGAAAGACTTCAAGACACATATCAAAGTACTTCTACTTAACAAAAATTCTTACAATTACATCCTCATTCAGTTTCATCAACAATTCTACTCGTATGCACCCGTATTCGTACTCGTACAATACACAGATTTTAGATGTATGTACTATTGGTATATACACTCCAATAATCAGCTTTTAGCAGCCCATGTGAGTCACCTAACACATGTGGGATCCATCATTTGGCAACTAGCATGAAATATCTCATAAAATTACAAAAATATTAGTAATCATTCATGACTTATTTACATGAAAACAAAATTACATATCCTTTATATCTAATCCATATACCAATGACCAAAAACACCTAAAAACACTTTCATTATTCAATTTTCTTCATCTAATTGATCTCTCTTAAGTTCCATCTTCAAGTTCTAAGTGTTCTTCATAAATTCCATAAGTATAGTTTCATAAAAATTAAGAATACTTCCAAGTTTGCAAGTCTACTTCCAAGCTTTCTAATCCATTCCAATTAATCATCTAAGATCAAGGAACCTTTGTTATTTATAGTAGGTTATCTTTCTAATTCAAGGTAATATTCATATTCAAACTTTGATTCAATTTCTACAACTATAACAATCTTATTTCGAGTGAAAATCTTACTTGAACTGTTTTCGTGTCATGATTCTGCTTCAAGAACTTTCAAGCCATCCAAGGATCCTTTGAAGCTAGATCCATTTTTCTCATTTATAGCAGTTTTATCCAGAAAACTTGAGGTAGTAATGATGTTCATAACATCATTCAATTCATACATATAAAGCTATCTTATTCGAAGGTTTAAACTTGTAATCACTAGAACATAGTTTAGTTAATTCTAAACTTGTTCGCAAACAAAAGTTAATCCTTATAACTTGAATTTTAAAATAAACTAAACACATATTCTATATCTATATGATATGCTAACTTAATGATTTAAAACCTGGAAACACGATGAACACCATAAAATCGGATATACGCCGTCGTAGTGAAACTGGGGGCTGTTTTGGCTTGGATAATTAAAAACTATGATAAACTTTGATTTAAAAGTTGTTCTTCTGGGAAAATTATTTTTCATATGAACATGAAACCATATCCAAAAATCTTGATTAAACTCAAAGTGAAAGTATGTTTTTCAAAATGGTCATCAAGATATCGTTCTTTCGATGGAAATGACTACCTCTTTAGTAATTGACATGTAACATACTTTTTCTGTTTGGATTCTTAAATTAGAGTTTAATATGAAACCATAGCAATTTGATTCACTCAAAACGAATTTAAAATGAAGAAGTTATGGGTAAAACAAGATTGGATATTTTTGATCTTTTTAGCTACGGGAAATGTTTAACAAATCTATACAAATCATATCCTAGCTAACTTATATTGTATTATACACGTATTATAATATATTATGTAATCTTGGGATACCATAGACACGTATGTAAATGTTTTGACATATCATATCGACCCATGTATATATATTATTTGGAACAACCATAGACACTCTATATGCATTAATGTTGGAGTTAGCTATACAGGGTTGAGGTTGATTCCAAAAATATATATACTTTGAGTTGTGATCTAGCCTGAGACGTGTATACACTGGGTCGTGGATTGATTCAAGATAATATATATCGATTTATTTCTGTACATCTAACTGTGGACAACTAGTTGTAGGTTACTAACGAGGACAGCTGACTTAATACACTCAAATCTTTAAAAACATAATAAAAATGGTTGTAATTATATTTTGATCATACTTTGATATATATGTACATATTTTTATAGGTTCTTGAATCGATCCGTGGCCAAGTCTTATTTCCGAGGAAGGAAATATCTGTGAAAGTGAGTTATAGTCCCACTTTTAAAATCTAAAATTTTGGGATGAGAATTCATGCAGGTTTTATAAATGATTTACAAAATAGACACAAGTACGTGAAACTACATTCTATGGTTGAATTATCGAAATCGAATATGCCCCTTTTTATTAAGTCTGGTAATCTAAGAATTAGGGAACAGACACCCTAATTGACGTGAATCCTAAAGATAGATCTATTGGGCCTAACAAACCCCATCCAAAGTACCGGATGCTTTAGTACTTCAAAATTTATATCATATCCTAAGGGTGTCCCGAAATGATGGGGATATTCTTATATATGCATCTTGTTAATGTCGGTTACCAGGTGTTCACCATATGAATGATTTTTATCTCTATGTATGGGATGTGTATTGAAATATGAAATCTTGTGGTCTATTGTTACGATTTGATATATATAGGTTAAACCTATAACTCACCAACATTTTTGTTGACGTTTAAAGCATGTTTATTCTCAGGTGAATACTAAGAGCTTCCGCTGTTGCATACTAAAATAAGGACAAGATTTAGAGTCCATGTTTGTATGATATTGTGTAAAAACTGCATTCAAGAAACATATGTCGATGTAATATATTTCTATTGTAAACCATTATATAATGGTCGTGTGTAAACAGTATATTTTAGATTATCATTATTTTATAATCTACGTAATGTTTTTAAAACCTTTATTGATAAAATAAAGGTTATGGTTGTTTTAAAAATGAATGCAGTCTTTGAAAAACGTCTCATATAGAGGTCAAAACCTCGCAACGAAATCAATTAATATGGAACGTTTATAATCAATATGAACGAGACATTTCAACCCGAGGATTATGCACCCACTTATCGATGACCAACAGTTACATCCCAACCTAAGATTCGATCGATGTTGGACAGAATTGTGACGCCCCGTACAAAACCATCGTGTACGATTCGTCAACAACAGGATCTTTACACGGTCAAGTACTACATGCTGTTTGAAAACCAGTTTGCATTCATAAAAACATAGCGTTTACAAAAGATAACGTGACACAAAGGTCGTTACAAAGTCATTATTTGAAAATAACATAAACTACGAATGCAAAAGAAAAAGTTCCATGATTTAGGCATCTCTAAGATTATGCAGCGGAATTCTAGCATAGCAGGTCCTTAACAGCAAGTTTAAACATCAAGACAGCAAGTCTAAACAGCGGAAGCAACAAACCTCTAAGCACCTGAGAAAACATGCTTAAAAACGTCATCAATAATGTTGGTGAGCTATAGTTTAAGTTGTAACAGTAATATAAGATTGACCATGAGATTTCAATGTTTCAAAATAGTATGAAAAGTATATGTATAACCGTGGGCACATGGTAACTAGACTTAACGTAAATATAAATATCACCAACTAAAAGTACACCTGGCGAGTGTGTATGTCCTCGAAGTATTAAACACCCGTTAGATGCTAGCTCGACTAGCCCGAGTGGGGATGTCAAACCCTATGGATCCATATCTAATATTCGCGTCTACCGGTTCAAAGACCAATAGTTAAACGTTACCGTGCTAAGGGGAATATTTATGACGTTGTATAACCCACACATATGTAAAGTTTAAGTACTCGTGTCAAGTAAGTAAAATATAAAAAGTGCATATATTCTCAGTCCCAAAAATAGTATAAGTAAAAAGGGATGCTATAACTCACAGTGATAAAAGCAGTAAAGTCGGTAATGAAAGTATGCAAGTAGTAAGTTGGTCTGAAAGGTCGTCAACCTAAATCAAAGGTTACTAGGTCAGTATGTTTTCCTTATAGGTTCTAATAGTGCATAAAATAAGTTTAAGTGTCATCATCATCATTCATCATTGTAAAAGCTAAGTAAGTTTAACAAGTATAGAGATCGAAACAATAGGCTGAATTAGATCAGCTACTACGACCTCTATGTTAATCAAAAAGACGCGTAGTTAGTGGCTATGGCTCCGTATGTGAGTCCTCTAACCACTGACCAATTTTCAGAACCTAACTCGTCTTCGTTTGACCGTGGCGTCGGTTTAAGTGCGAGTAGGTCAGAAATTTCAGCACAACATTACAACGGCGTAGTGACTTTCGGAGGGCAGTAAATCCTAAACCGTAACTCAGATTAAGACGAGGCCTAAACGGAAAATCATCTACTCGAATTGAAATAACTGAAAATCAACTTTCCAGTAGCCCAGGTGGTCTGATCAGATACAAAAAACAGTAGGTAAGGTGCTCCGGTGGGGTTCTTAGTACTTGATGCTCATCACGGTTCTCATCCTTGATGCTTGTAGCTTCAAGTGTACAACTCGTTGATGGGTTAGCATCACCTTGACTAAGATTCTACCATCAACACACAATATGTTAAGACCAAGTAAGAATACAACTCATTTAAGAGTCTTAGATGGATGATGAACCAAGGTTACATCATATCCTTAGTCTTAACACAATTTCAAGATACATTTACAACTAAAGCTACAAACTTTACATCAATCAAACAAGTATGAACATAATCTAAGTTCAATGAGGTGATGGAACCCTAAGCTAGAGAGCTTGGATCCCTTTCACACAAGTTATAAGGTCACAAAGCTAGAAAGCTTGAACATTTAGTGTTATTGAAGAACTTGAAGCATAAAGCTTGGATCTTTAAGTTACATGAAGACCATAAACACAAGTTTTGATCTTTATAACAAAATAATGAGATCATAAGTTAGAAAACTTAGATCTAACAAAAGATATGAAGATCCAAGCTAGAAAGCTTGCATCTTGATTGTTCTTGAAGATCTTGAAGCATAAAGCTTGGATCTTTAAGTTACATAAAGATTACAAACACAAGTTTGAATCTTTATACAAAATAACAAGATTAAAGCTAAAAAGTTTTAGATCTACAAAGTTGGTGAAGATTCAAAGCTAGAAAGCTTGAATCTTCCATGTTCTTGAAAGATTCAAATCTAAGTTTGGATCTACAAAATGTAATCAAGATCAAAGCTAAAAAGCAAGACCCTTTGATGATGATGGTGGTCACGTGATGATGAGAAGGAGGAGAAGAAGAAAAGTTCAAAATACTTACATTTTTAGAGAGAGAAAGAACTAGAGAGAATTAGAGAGTGAGTGTGTGTGAATTAGAAATGAAAGCAAGTGTAAAATGGATGGAATAAGGGTGATATTTATAGGTGAATGAGGGTGGGAGGGAGGCCCTTTGGCCGTGATTTTTAGGGGAGACAAGGGGGGACAAAAAGTTGCTTTTTGGTTAATGGTTGTCTAATGTTGGTGCTTATGTTAGGATCCCATGCAACATTAGGGATAATACTTGACATAAATGCTAGTATGTTCCCTCTAATAAATGGACATTTGTCTTACTTATTAATGGGTTACTAGTAATTGATAAGTGGGCTAATTAATTGGGCTACTAGCTAGAGTAGGGTGGGCTTAAGTCCAACAAGGTAGAAAGTCCAACAAGACTAACTAGTAAGCATAATTAAATTACTACGCATAATTAAGCATTCATAAACCCAAGTAATTATTATTATAAAATAATAATTAATATTTCGTAGTAATAATATTCCGATTACGACAAAAGTTAAATATGTGCGCAGTTCGCGGTTTATTCGAAACGTCAAGTGACACTAACGGTCATACGGGCTTCCGGTGATCAAGTTAAGTATCCTACGTACTCTAAGGGACGTTTTAATGTATAAATGAAAGTAAACCATGTATATTAAGATTCCATAGTATAAAGTAGCACAGTACGCAAAAATACGTAGTTTTTGACAAGGCATAAAAGCAAGTCGAAAAAGTCGGGTCGTTACATTACCCACCTGTTAATGGAAATTTCGTCCCGAAATCTGAGGAGTGACTAAAAATGGTACCGTATTTAAATAAGAAGTAGCGTATCAATATTCCGTGAGACTCGTGGGCTCAGAAGTGAGTTATTTAACTCAAAAGGTACTTGAGCGTATAAAAGTAAGAATAGGTATATGACATTAATTAAGTCTCTTGTCCTAAGAGATCAACAAATTGATTTTGTTTCTTGCTAATACGAATATGTCATCCGAATATATATCTACAAACGGAAAGATGATGTTTTTAGCCCTACAAGCATCTTCAGTAAGCCGGACTAAACTCATCTAAAACATTGAGCGCTTATGTCGTAATACAAGCTGATAGGTAGAATGGAAAACATGGTGATCATAACCATGCGATTTGATGTCTGGATAGTGTTAGCCATGGATCCCTTATTTTCGGAAGGAGACCATAGGCATAAAGAACTCGATATTTAAGAAACGTTTCATTTGAATAAATGATTTGAAATTTTAGCCGGAAGTGACTAATCAGACATATATGCAATGCAAGCCATAATTATTTATAGTGTCTTCAGGACGATCTGAACCAACAATGAAGGATATCGCCAAGTTTACCATACTGCAGGTGAACTTATCCTTGGATGAAAAGAAAGCACAGCTCCATAATGTAACTTTATCCATTCAGTTACATGTTGAAGTTAGGGTTATCATTAACTAGAACAACTTATAGTTGCAACCAACAAAGGAAGGAATGTGTATTTGTGTTATAGACGTTTTAAGCAGTCCCTTCCAAGAGGATAACAAGATTCATAGATTCTTAAAGTATTTAATATTACATTTCCGAAAGAAAATCGTATGAAAGGTGTGATTTTTGAATGAGAGTGAACTCTTCATACACTGAACAATTTGATTTGAATATATCCTTATACTTAAGGGGATGCGCGGATGAGAAGATACGTGAACTCTTGGTCCTAAAGAATGGTTTACTCCAAGTGAAAAGAATCTCCAAAAATGATTTCTTGTACTTCAATATACTAATTCATAAAGATGATGTTTACGAGGGTGTTGCGATTAGCCGTGAATTATTGAGAGTAGAAATTCACCTAGTGCCTTTCCTACGATAGGGTGACCACCGAGTGTACCTCAGAAAAATGATTTATCGGCCCGCGTTTTTGCCAAGAGTAACCTTAAGAGAAACATTTTATGAGTGCAAAGATTTTCTAACAAATTTTATAAGACTGCCACTCAAAGTGGCTCAAGAGTTTCTAACAAAGATTTTAATAGTAAGCTTCATCCCTAACGGAGGGAGAGAAAAAGTGTGATCCCTACATGGTGTAGTCTAATACGAAAACCTTTAATAAAATCAGCCAAGAAAGTTTTAAAAAACCTTTAAACGTTTGATGTGACAACATAAACGGAACGAAGTTTCTAGTAATCTTAGAAGTATGTACAACGTGTACCGTTTTGCATAAAACTTTTTTTCTTAAGTTAAACAACTCAACAAAGAAGTGATTTTTAAATAGTTTGGAGGTTTAACTTGGTATGTACTAATCAAAATAAGTAAGGATAAATTTATACATACATGATTTTTAAATCGCATAAGTGACAGAAAAACTTTATTTCTTTCATTTGTCCATAAATCTTGTGAGGACCGCACAAATACACAACGTGTAAAAATTTTAATAAACATAGTTTTTCGTATTCAGAGGTTACGAGTTGAAAAAGATCGAGTGAAAAATCTTTGAATCATCGATTGACATGTTACTAGGTAATGAAAACTAATGAATTAAATGTAGTTTTGATAATTATCAGGACCTAAGTCTTTGGCCCAAAATGTTCACGTGCGAAGCCGTTGCTAAAACTGAGGTATGAAGGATAGAGCATGAGGATGAGAAGTTAATCACTTCTTGACTTTGCAAAATGCCAAATAGGTTATGGCTAATATTAAAGTCAGAATACTGATGGTGTTAGTATCGTTAGATGAGAATCTCTTGGAACAAGTCAGGACTTCGAGTTATGTAAGAAAGAGCATCGCTCCGACAGGTGTGACAAATAGGATCCCTGAGGTAACGTAGAAATTTTGAATGGATTAAGTGTTGATGAACGCCCGAAGGCTCTGCATGACGTGGTAGTAAGTGCCTTCTTCACATACACACACATGAACCCCTCGGTTTCGACGGTTGTAAAGTCTTCAAGATGATTTGGATACGAATAAGCAACGAAAATTTTTTATATAACAAGCAACAATTTTTTTTTTTATAGAATTCGTTTAAGGTGACAATGTAAAAAAAGAAACGAAGTTCTTAATAATCTAGGGTTATGTACAACCCGTACCATTCAAAGTAAAATATCTTTTAAATAAAAGATTTGGTTTGTAAAAGTGAAAGTAATATTTCATATGTCTTAGTCAAAAATAAGTAATTATTTACTTTATTTTATATAACATATACGATTTCAAAAATTTGCACGAATGGCAAATAAAATAAATTTATTTTTATAAAACTTTGAGAGGATCGTACCATAAAATAGTGTGTGAAAATTTTTTGGCAAACAAAATTTTCATATTTCGGAGGTTATAAGTTGGAAAAAGATTGATGAGGATTGAGTAAAAGATTTTGAAAATTTCGGGTGATCCTTGAGGTAATAAAAACCATTGAGTTTAAAAGTGGTTGATGACTATTGGTAGGGCATAAGTCTTTCGACCAAAAATGCTTAAGTGTAAAGTTGTTGCTTATAAGTGAGTTATGAAAGGGAGAGTATGAGGATGGGGATTAACTACCCATTGATTTTGGAAATCTCGAACTGGTATGACTAATATCGGCGTAAGAAGGGTGATGGTGGGATTATCATCGATTAAGAATTCTCTCGGAATAAGTTAGGATTCAGAGTCGCATAAGAATGATCATCAAATAAGATTATTGGGTAGTATAGAATTTAAATTGCTGAAGTGACGGGATACAATTTCCTTTATGTATCGTTGTCCATTGTATCGGTTTCTTTCATGGTAAGAAAGTGAGCAGATTTGATGAGGCGGTCAACGATAATCCAGATAGTGTCATAACTGTCTATTGTTTTCGGTAGTTTCGGGATGAAATCCATCGTCATCCCTTCCCATTTCCATTGTGGGATCTCGGTTTGTTGAAGTAACCCAGATGGCTTTTGGCTCACCATCCTCGCGAGGTATACGAATAATCTTCTTACTATAAATAACTTTCGCTTTCATCCTTGAAAGCCAGTCCATTCCAACTATCTCATCAAAGCTTCCTAACTCAATGAGCATTAGGTTAACCCTAAAGTTCATTCCAACTTTTACATCAAACTTCCTAACTTGATGATTATTAGGTTAATCTTAAGGTCCATTCCAACCAAATCTTATTATACTGCCGTGAAAATTTTATCAACCTTCTCAAATAACATCTGCTTGTGCGCAGGTAACTAATCCCTTCCAACTACTACTATAAAACTTCCAAGTTTTGTTGGCATGAGGTCATCTCCAAATAACCCACCTGTTAATTTTAAGGTACTACCTTAAATCATTCCTCTATCTCTGCCAGCTTACCATTAGCTTGTCCTATAGAACACTTAACTCTCATGGTTGTTAATGGCTTATTAGTCATAACACTAAGGTTCTTAGATATAAGGTTTCTATCGCTCTAGTATTAAACAACTCCGAGACAATAAAACATCGTGACGAAACGTACCCTAACTAAAAATCAGGATCCATACGAGTCTCCATAGCTGAGATAAAGATTGCTCTACAGTAATTAAGTCCAAAGTCTTTCCTATTTAAGAACTTTGTCCTTAAGTGTCCAGAGTGTCTATATCCATAACAAATTTTTGGGTTATCATTTCTGCAATCAAGGCCCTTCTTGTACAGTATCTGGGCTACGTGGTTATTCTTTCCCTACCTGTAACAGACCATAATGCGTATACTCAAGTGGTTCATACCAAAATTTCCTTGGAATCGCTTCATATTCCGTATATAGTAACATTGGAACTTTTTCATGATTTACTTCAATATAACCACGCTGGCCTGGCGTCATTATATTGTACCAAATCGTACGTTCATTCCAATATCACTCCATATGGTCAATGTAACGTGATCACTCCAAGTTTTACTCAATTTCATCTAACGGTGCTTTATCTATGCTATCTCAGAACCAAATCTACATAATTAATCTCACGGTTTCTCGGCGTGGGTGCATAGGTTCCGTAGGTCATGCATCAATGCCTAAATATCTCGAAATTTCTTCAAAATGTTCGGGTTCAGGTAACGTCGTTAGGTTCCTTTCTAGAAATTCAATGTGGGTCTCGCGTCGAGTTGTACATGTAGCAAGTAGTAATATGATATGTTTCGAGGCGACTCCCAAGTCTTTGGGTATAGCTGAGCATCAGTAGAAGGCACTCTGACCTTGTGAAAGGAGATGTCCTCCCAACTTCCCCAATGCCTAAGAGTGTTAGGGTCCTAAATCCAGAAGTGTCGTTAGATCGTCGAGTAGTGGTGAAGAACGAAAGAGATAAGTGACAGTCATGAAAGCATACGAGATACGAGCCATCTTGCGGGAACTGAAAAACCTTCGAATGTTCACACGTCGTATGTGGCTATTTAGAGTGAGCTAGGGGTGCGGTTACTCCGACAAATCCTCCAATATCTCCTCCTTCGAGGATCAACTTTAGTGGACGTGTAATCCGAGGGGTACTCCTCCTAAATTGCGTGAAGAATCGTTTCGATCTCCAGAATGGTGGAACGATAGTAACAGGTGGATTACAATACCAATCCTTAGGGTTAGACGTGTGGGAAAAGGGTTTAGAAAAACATCTGAACTAGGAAAGGTAAGTTTTCCAAGTCGGTACAGTGAATAGCAGGCATGAAGCAAGCACGTAATCAGGCACTACAGCAACTTAGATCGTCTACAGCAGTATATAGCATGGCAATATTAACAGTACTAAATAGAAGTAACATGCAATCGAAAGCAGATAGTAGTATGCAGTAGCAAGGATAAGCAATAGCATACAGCGAGTTCACATAGCAGTAAGAGTAAGCAGTAGCATGCAGCAGATCATATGGCAGTATAAGTAAGAGGGAATATGCAGCAGTAGTAAGCAGTAATAAGTAAACGAGCAAGTTGTAGATTAGTCCTATTAGTGAATACTACTTGGCCTGGTCTAGACTCACTAATGCAACCTAATTCCCTACAACCAATGCTGTGATACCAAATGTGACGCCCTGTACAAAACCATCGTGTACGATTCGTCAACAACAGGATCTTTACACAGTCAAGTTCTACATGCTGTTTGAAAACCAGTTTGCATTCATAAAAACATAGCGTTTACAAAAGATAACGTGACACAAAGGTCGTTACAAAGTCATTATTTGAAAATAACATAAACTACGAATGCAAAAGAAAAAGTTCCATGATTTAGGCATCTCTAAGATTATGCAGCGGAATTCTAGCACAGCAGGTCCTTAACAGCAAGCTTAAACATCAAGACAGCAAGTCTAAACAGCGGAAGCAACAAACCTCTAAGCACCTGAGAAAACATGCTTAAAAACGTCAACAATAATGTTGGTGAGCTATAGTTTAAGTTGTAACAGTAATATAAGATTGACCACGAGATTTCAATGTTTCAAAATAGTATGAAAAGTATATGTATAACCGTGGGCACATGGTAACTAGACTTAACGTAAATATAAATATCACCCCCTAAAAGTACACCTGGCGAGTGCGTATGTCCTTGAAGTGTTAAACACCCGTTAAATGCTAGAGCGACTAGCCCGAGTGGGGATGTCAAACCCTATGGATCCATATCTAGTATTCGCGTCTACCGGTTCAAAGACCAATAGTTAAACGTTATCGTGCTAAGGGGAATCTTTATGCCGTTGTATAACCCACACATATGTAAAGTTTAAGTACTAATGTCAAGTAAGTAAAACATAAAAAGCGCATGTATTCTCAGTCTCAAAAATAGTATAAGTAAAAAGGGATGCTATAACTCACAGTGATAAAAGCGGTAAAGTCGGTAGTGAAAGTATGCAAGTAGTAAGTTGGTCCGAAAGGTCGTCAACCTAAATCAAAGGTTACTAGGCCAGTATGTTGTCCTTATAGGTTCTAATAGTGCATAAAATAAGTTTAAGTGTCATCATCATCATTATTCATCATTGTAAAAGCTAAGTAAGTTTAACAAGTATAGAGATCGAAACAATAGGCTGACTTGGATCAGCTGCTACGACCTCTACGTAAATCGAAAAGATGCGTAGTCAGCGGCTATGGCTCCGTATGTGAGTCCCCTAACCGCTGACAAATTTTCAGAATCTAACTCGTCTTCGTTTGACCGAGGCGATGGTTTAAGTGCGAGTAGGTCAGAAATTTCAACACAACGTTACAACAACATAGTGACTTTCGGAGGGCCCGTAACTTGAATTAAGACGAGACCTAAACGAAAAATCATCTACTCGAACCGAACTAACTGAAAATAAACTTTCCAGTAGCCCAGGTGGTCTAATCAGATACGAAAAATAGTAGGTAAGGTGCTCCAGTGGGGTTCTTAATACTTGATGCTCATCACGGTTCTCATCCTTGATGCTTGTAGCTTCACGTGTACAACTCGTTGATGGGTTAGCATCACCTTGACTAAGATTATACCATCAACACACAATATGTTAAGACTAAGTAAGAACACAACTCATTTAAGAGTCTTAGATGGATGATGAACCAAGGTTACATCATATCCTTAGTCTTAACACAATTTAAAGATACATTTACAACTAAAGCTACAAACTTTACATCAATCAAACAAGTATGAACATAATCTAAGTTTAATGAGGTGATGGAACCCTAAGCTAGAGAGCTTGGATCCCTTTCACACAAGTTATAAGGTCACAAAGCTAGAAAGCTTGAACCTTTAGTGTTCTTGAAGATCTTGAAGCATAAAGCTTGGATCTTTAAGTTACATGAAGACCATAAACACAAGTTTTGATCTTTATAACAAAATAATGAGATCATAAGTTAGAAAACTTAGATCCAACAAAAGATATGAAGATCCAAGCTAGAAAGCTTGCATCTTGATTGTTCTTGAAGATCTTGAAGCATAAAGCTTGGATCTTTAAGTTACATGAAGATTACAAAAACAAGTTTGAATCTTTATAACAAAATAACAAGATTAAAGCTAAAAAGTTTTAGATCTACAAAGTTGGTGAAGATTCAAAGCTAGAAAGCTTGAATCTTCCATGTTCTTGAAAGATTCAAATCCAAGTTTGAATCTACAAGATGTAATCAAGATCAAAGCTAAAAAGCAAGACCCTTTGATGATGATGATGGTCACGTGATGATGAGAAGGAGAAGAAGAAGAAAAGTTCAAAATACTTACACTTTTAGAGAGAGAAAGAACTAGAGAGAATTAGAGAGTGAGTGTGTGTGAATTAGAAATGAAAGCAAGTGTAAAATGGATGGAATAAGGGTGTTATTTATAGGTGAATGAGGGTGGGAGGGAGGCCCTTTGGCCGTGATTTTTAGGGGAGACAAGGGGGGATAAAAAGTTGCTTTTTGGTTAATGGTTGTCTAAAGTTGGTGCTTATGTTGGGATTCCATGCAACATTAGGGATAATACTTGACATAAATGCTAGTATGTTCCCTCTAATAAATGGGCATTTTTCTTACTTATTAATGGGTCACTAGTAATTAATAAGTGGGCTAATTAAGTGGGCTACTAGCTAGAGTAGGGTGGGCTTAAGTCCAACAAGGTATAAAGTCCAGCAAGACTAACTAGTAAGCATAATTAAATTACTATGCATAATTAAGCATCCATAAACCCAAGTAATTATTATTATAAAATAATAATTAATATTTCGTAGTCATAATATTCTGATTACGACAAATGTTAAACGCGTGCGCAGTTCGTGGTTTATTCGAAACGTCAAGTGACACTAACGGTCATAAGGGCTTCCGGTGATCAAGTTAAGTATCCTACGTACTCTAAGACACGTTTTAATGTATAAATGAAAGTAAACCATGTATATTAAGATTCCAAAGTATAAAGTAGCACAGTACGCACAAATACGCAGTTTTGCAAAAACACAAGTCATAAAAGCAAGTCGAAAAAGTCGGGTCGTTACATTCAGAATACCCAAAATTTCAAAAGAACATGCACATTCTTTACCACAAAAATATTGAAATGCCTCTGGTAATCGATTGGAAGCCTTTGGAAGCGGTTAACCTAGCCGAACCGGTTAGGGATTTACTAGTTCAGAGGTATGGTAACTCTACATTTAACGATTGGATCCTCTTATTTACCACGCGTAGAACTATATATATAGAGAATGGTGTATTGAATTGCTTAGCACTATAGAGTTAAATAATCAGGTTACTATGTTAGGAGATAAAAGTTTTATTAGATTTCTTTTAGGAGATACAATGTACAGAATGTCCATGTTGGACATGGCTAGAGCTTTATTAATCTATACCCCCGCTGAGATTATTACACCTGATTGTAATAGTTTAACTGCTGAAGGTGAGAGGGTAGATAGGAATTTTGACGCTAACGCCATATGGAGGCGTATGTCACAATTTAGGGAGTTTACGCGGGGTGGAAGACACTCCTACTTAGATATTGATAGAGAAGAGCTCCGGGTAATACATAGATTCTTAGCGAACTCGATTACACAACGGGGTAGAAATAAATAGAAAATTACCCTAAACGATTAATTCTATCTTAAGTGTATTCGAGACCCGAGGAGCTTTGTTAATATTCCTTATTACGTTGGCCACTATCTTTCTAAAGTGGGTGAGGGTATGCAAGCAGGAAGTATTATAAGGGGAGGTATTTTTGTTACTCTCATTGGAGAGTACTTAGGTGTAGATAAAGAGCATGGAGGTCTGATGGTAGAGATTGTGGAACAAGCCGGGAGAATAGGCTTGCAGGTTTATCAAGGTGCAAAGGTACTAAAACGGAGGCACAATATGCCAATACCATATCAGGGCACCCATCAACAGGTAGAGAGGGGTTCGGATGAGTAGATGGAGGAAGCAGATGACATTAGGGATGTCATTAGAGATAGTTATGCTGATGTCTTCCAGCATGTAGATGAGGTGGAAATGAATAACCAGGGTAGGCATCATCAGTATGAGTAGTGGAGAGCCGCGGATGAGTATGAGAAATCCAGGCGACGCCAACACGAAAGCTGGCAAGTTCATCAGCACCAAATCATGAGCCAGCTATCATATCAGGTACCACATACTATATCCCGACTCGACCTGCATACTATCCTCCACATCAGCCCGACATGCGACCACCCTTAGACCTGTACGAACCCAATCAAGCCTATCAGGACACCTATCACCAACCATGGAACCCGAACGATGATATGAACTGGAATCCATATCGAAATTGATAATGTTCCATTGGTGATTTCTTATCTTTTATTATTTTTATCTATTTATGTTAAACATTTAACATTTTGATACTTTTATGTAATGTTTAACATTTTTATTATTTTGTACTAATATTTCATTTTTGTAATTTGAAAGTGGGATATTAAGTCCATTTCAAAATACCATGTATGTTTATATTTGTATTGTATGTATTTTATCTCATGAACACAACCGGGTAAAACAGCGAACTTTCAAAGACTGGCATTAAGTTCAGCAAAAGCAACTAATTTTGACGACAAGATGCAAAATATATGTGAAATAACAACTGCAAGAATGAACAAATAATGTGCACCATTTATCATTCAAACAAACAATAATATGTTTGGAAACTTTGGTAAAATTTAATCATTTTTCTACGCTAATCACCCTCAATAATTTAAATTGTTACTGATTTCTTGCAAATGAGGGCATTGCAAGACCTTAAGTGTGGGAAAGGATTAAATTATTTCGATTTTAAAAAAAATTGACTTATACACTTGGTTTAATAGCCACCGTTAAACTTTACTAGTAAAGCAGTAGTTGTATTAGAATCTAGTGCTTTCTGATAATAAAGAACAGCTCTAGTCTTATATACTTACTACCCACATCTAGTAAAAATTTTAAAAATTTTCAACTAAATGAACTTAAAATCATGTTTATACATTTTATGAACGATAAAACTAGGTGTTAACACCGAAATTATTGTTACCTCGGAAAGGACATAAATTGAGAAACAACTCAAAACGCTTGAATTCATTTAAAATGGAATAGAAGAGAATAAAAAGGCAAAGAAAGAAAAATAAAAGCCAAGTGTGGGAAAAATTTACCAAGTTATTTAAAACATATATCACATATTTTTGTACAAATAATTGAAGATACTTTTGTTTTGGACGATATTAATCAGTTTTACCCAGTTTATTGTAATATAAATGGAATTTAAAAGGAAGTAAAGTCTTACGAGAAAAAGACACGCGCTTCTTGATTTAGGTCAGGAAGTTGTCGTCCAGATCAGTTGTAGAGTCTACAAAAAACCTTGAAAACTTTTCTCGAAATCATCTGGAAATCCACGGACCTCAGCATCAAACAGGGTCGCCAAGTGGTCAGACTTATCCTAACCATGAGAGGATCTGTCTCGTACAATGGGGGGCACCGTGCAAATTAGCTTATAAGACTAATGAATCATATCCCCAGAAAGGATAATCTCCTCAAAGATTAAATATCAGCTTTTAAGCCTGATATTACTCAATCCTTGATATTGACCTTAGAGATTGAGAATTACAAACTCATGGAATTCGATGATATCTAAACTCGAGCTTGAACGAGAAAATATTTTGATCAATTTACAAACCGATTTATTTTCTGAAAACCCATTTTCAATGCGTTCATTACCATTGAACGTAAAATCCTGAGAATTCACCGGAATTCATTATGTCACCTGAACCAAATCGGGTGTCAACCGTAAGAACGGTGGTTACATAGCATGGTCGAAGACAGGACCTTGTGCCAGACCGAAAAACTATAGGGTGATCTTTACTATTGCTCCTACAAAGGATAGTAATTGCATCCGACACGTTGTGGACCATAATCAAAAGCGACATCGCCTTAACAGTTTCTTGTTCAACGCTTTCCTTTACAATCGGACGGTAGTTTACCGAAAGGTAATATACGGAGCAAGTATACTGGACGTGTTGCTTTTCCAATACAAGGTTAGAAAGTGGGTGACACAAAACCATAAGTTTTGAGCTAAAATTTTAAAATCTGAAACCCACAAAACCCACAAAAATATTTTACAAACATCGGTGAAGTGTTATTCCGGAAAACTTATCTAGGGTAAATGCTAGATTGAGTTTTCAAAAGATCAAATATTTTCATAAAGATCCAATTTCCTAACGGATCTAAATTTTTATAGTCATGTGGGACTGTAAACTACAATGCTACTATAATTGTTCATACCGCCGTATCAAAATCACTGATGTACAAAGTGTAAAGAATAAAGAAGTGATTCTTGTAAAGTTTATTTCAAGTTCTATATTGCTTGAGGACAAGCAACACTCGAGTGTGAGAATATTTGATAATGCTAAAAACGAACACATATTTCATAGCATTATCCTTCAAGAAAGACAAGCTTTTAGTTGCAATTGTTCTATTTACAAGTAATATTCGTTTAAATAATAAAAGGTGAAGACAAAAGACAGATTCGACGATTTTAAAACGCAAATGACCAAAACGCTAAAAAGTACAAAGTACAATCCAAGTGGTTCAATTTATTGATGAGAAACGTCTAAGAATTACAAGAGTACAAGCCGCAAAACGCAAAGTACAAGATATTAAATCGTACGAAAGGATGTTCGAAAATCCAGAACCGGGACATGAACCAACTATCAACGCACGACGCAATGGACCGAAAAATACAAGTCCACTATGCACATGAATATAATATAATGTATATATAATTATATAAAATTATATATATTATATTATATTATATTATTAAAAACCGTCGGCAAACTAGCAAACAAAGTGATGGCATGTATGTTTATATTTGTATTGTATGTATTTTATCTCATGAACACAACCGGGTAAAACAGCGAACTTTCAAAGACTGGCATTAAGTTCAGCAAAAGCAACTAATTTTGACGACAAGATGCAAAATATATGTGAAATAACAACTGCAAGAATGAACAAATGATGTGCACCATTTATCATTCAAACAAACAATAATATGTTTGGAAACTTTGGTAAAATTTAATCATTTTTCTACGCTAATCACCCTCAATAATTTAAATTGTTACTGATTTCTTGCAAATGAGGGCATTGCAAGACCTTAAGTGTGGGAAAGGAATAAATTCTTTCGATTTTAAAAAAAATTGACTTATACACTTGGTTTAATAGCCACCGTTAAACTTTACTAGTAAAGCAGTAGTTGTATTAGAATCTAGTGCTTTCTGATAATAAAGAACAGCCCTAGTCTTATATACTGACTACCCACTTCTAGTAAAAATTTTAAAAATTTTCAACTAAATGAACTTAAAATCATGTTTATACATTTTATGAACGATAAAACTAGGTGTTAACACCGAAATTATTGTTACCTCGGAAAGGACATAAATTGAGAAACAACTCAAAACGCTTGAATTCATTTAAAATGGAATAGAAGAGAATAAAAAGGCAAAGAAAGAAAAATAAAAGCCAAGTGTGGGAAAAATTTACCAAGTTATTTAAAACATATATCACATATTTTTGTACAAATAATTGAAGATACTTTTGTTTTGGACGATATTAATCAGTTTTACCCAGTTTATTGTAATATAAATGGAATTTAAAAGGAAGTAAAGTCTTACGAGAAAAAGACACGCGCTTCTTGATTTAGGTCAGGAAGTTGTCGTCCAGATCAGTTGTAGAGTCTACAAAAAACCTTGAAAACTTTTCTCGAAATCATCTGGAAATCCACGGACCTCAGCATCAAACAGGGTCGCCAAGTGGTCAGACTTATCCTAACCATGAGAGGATCTGTCTCGTACAATGGGGGGCACCGTGCAAATTAGCTTATAAGACTAATGAATCATATCCCCAGAAAGGATAATCTCCTCAAAGATTAAATATCAGCTTTTAAGCCTGATATTACTCAATCCTTGAGATTGACCTTAGAGATTGAGAATTACAAACTCATGGAATTCGATGATATCTAAACTCGAGCTTGAACGAGAAAATATTTTGATCAATTTACAAACCGATTTATTTTCTGAAAACCCATTTTCAATGCGTTCATTACCATTGAACGTAAAATCCTGAGAATTCACCGGAATTCATTATGTCACCTGAACTAAATCGGGTGTCAACCGTAAGAATGGTGGTTACATAGCATGGTCGAAGACAGGACCTTGTGCCAGACCGAAAAACTATAGGGTGATCTTTACTATTGCTCCTACAAAGGATAGTAATTGCATCCGACACGTTGTGGACCATAATCAAAAGCGACATTGCCTTAACAGTTTCTTGTTCAACGCTTTCCTTTACAATCGGACGGTAGTTTACCGAAAGGTAATATACGGAGCAAGTATACTGGACGTGTTGCTTTCCCAATACAAGGTTAGAAAGTGGGTGACACAAAACCATAAGTTTTGAGCTAAAATTTTAAAATCTGAAACCCACAAAACCCACAAAAATATTTTACAAACATCGGTGAAGGGTTATTCCGGAAAACTTATCTAGGGTAAATGCTAGATTGAGTTTTCAAAAGATCAAATATTTTCATAAAGATCCAATTTCCTAACGGATCTAAATTTTTTTAGTCATGTGGGACTGTAAACTACAATGCTACTATAATTGTTCATACCGCCGTATCAAAATCACTGATGTACAAAGTGTAAAGAATAAAGAAGTGATTCTTGTAAAGTTTATTTCAAGTTCTATATTGCTTGAGGACAAGCAACACTCGAGTGTGAGAATATTTGATAATGCTAAAAACGAACACATATTTCATAGCATTATCCTTCAAGAAAGACAAGCTTTTAGTTGCAATTGTTCTATTTACAAGTAATATTCGTTTAAATAATAAAAGGTGAAGACAAAAGACAAATTCGACGATTTTAAAACGCAAATGACCAAAACGCTAAAAAGTACAAAGTACAATCCAAGTGGTTCAATTTATTGATGAGAAACGTCTAAGAATTACAAGAGTACAAGCCGCAAAACGCAAAGTACAAGATATTAAATCGTACGAAAGGATGTTCGAAAATCCAGAACCGGGACATGAACCAACTATCAACGCACGACGCAATGGACCAAAAAATACAAGTCCACTATGCACATGAATATAATATAATGTATATATAATTATATAAAATTATATAGATTATATTATATTATATTATTAAAAACCGTCGGCAAACTAGCAAACAAAGTGATGGCAGCTGATCCAGCTGGCCATGCGATCGCATGGCCTGGAGGAACAAACTCCATGCGATCGCATGGAGTGAAAAGTGTACCCAGGTCTATAAATTCAGCAATTTTCGGACGAGTTTAACACACCTTCATCAACTACTTCTCTGCACTCTCTCAATATATATTTATATTTATATTTTAATTATAATTTTAATATTAAGTTAATAATAATAAGGTTATAGTAGCAAATGTTTTAAGTTTGTAAGTCGAAACTCTATCCGTGTAACACTACGCGATTAATACTCATTGTAAGTTATGTTCAACCTTTTTAAATTAATGTCTCGTAGCTAAGTTATTATTATATATTTATTTAAACCGAAGCAATCGTGATGTTGGACTAAATATTAAGACTGGGTTATTGGGCTTTGGACTATAATTGGGGTTTGGACAAAAGACCGACACTTGTGGAAATTGGACTATGGGCTATTAATGGGCTTTATATTTGTTTAACTGAATGAAAGTTCGTTAATTTAATATAGAGATTTACAATTTGACGTATCTATAAATAACCACATACACTCGATCGGATACGATGGGCGGGATATTTATAAATACTAATAATCGTTCATTTAACCGGACACGGGGATGGATTAATAGTCAATGGACTCATTAAAACATGGGTGGATTACATACAAGGGAAATTGGTGTAATTGTTAATAAAGTATTAAAACCTTAGATTACACATAGTCGATCACCTGGTGTAATCATTGACAAAGTATTAAGACCTTATTACAGTTTAAGTCCCCAATTAGTTGGAATATTTGACTTCGGGTATAAGGGTAATTTGACGAGGACACTCGCACTTTATATTTATGACCGATGGACTATTATGGACAAAAACCAGATGGACATATCGAATAATCCAGGACAAAGGACAATTAACCCATGGTAATAAATTAAAATCAACACGTCAAACATCATGATTACGGAAGTTTAAATAAGCATAATTCCCTATTTTATATCTCATCGCACCTTTATTTACTGTCATTTTATTTATCGTACTTTAAATTATAGCACTTTTAATTATCGTACTTTTATCGTCATTTACTTTACGCTTTAAATTAAGTCATATTTATATTTAATATTTTACATTAGGTTTTAATTGTGATTTAAGTTCTAAAATCGACAAACCGGTCACTAAACGGTAAAACTCCCCTTTATAATAATAATAATACTACTTATATATATATATATATATTTATACAAATATAGTTTAAAATATATATAGCGTTAAACTTAGCCAGCTCCCTGTGGAACGAACCGGACTTACTAAAAACTACACTACTCTACGATTAGGTACACTACCTATAAGTGTTGTAGCAAGGTTTAGGTATATCCATTCTATAAATAAATAAATAACTTGTGTAAATTGTATCGTATTTAATAGTATTTCGTAGTAAAATATAATCTATTTCGTACTACACCTCGCACACATCAGCAAACTATATGATATCCTAGTGTAAATTGAGTATTTTTAAATTACCTATCCAATGGTATTAATTTAACAATCCAATTCGTGGTCTATCAAACCCAGATTTCTGATCAATCACAAAAACACAACGTTAATTTCAATTGGCCATAATTTGATCATCTGGAAACGAAATCAAGCGAATCCAAAGCCTAAAATCAATAGTTTTTCGTAAGGAATATAATTATCACATAATATCATGCATTTGAAAAATCAAAATTACTGTACACATCAAATACAAATTTGGTTTTCGCATAAAACGATCAAAACGAATAATTTATCGCATCTAGCATTCATCAAACATCAAGACTTGAGCAATAGACAACCTAATCCATGAAACCTTAATAAAAATCTGATTTTAAAGATTAGGGTTTATGTAAATATACCTTTGATTATAAAATTAACAACACACACGTGTAGAGGACAACGAGAATTGCAAGTTTGATGTTCAAGGCTTGATCAAAAAAAAAAATTGATGGTGCTAAGGTTGGTGGTCGACGAGCATTAGGGAGGGAGGAGGGAGAGCAGATTAGTCGACTGCCTTTTTGTTTTGTGGGGGTTTTTACTAATTTTAGGTTTATTACTTGTATTTATATTAAGCCCTAGTATAATAAATTAGCACATAAGCCCCTCAAGTTGTAAAAATTAAACATAAAAGGGGGAAGGGGAGTGGGGTCGGCCGAATGGCCCATGGGGGTTACGCACGGGCTCGTGTTTTGCAATTTCTTATATTCGTGGCTCGTTTCAAGTGCCGTTTAGACGTACCGAAGGCCCGGAACGCTAAACCAATCGTTAAAACGCAATCAATCGTTTAATTTATTAAAAACCCAATAAATTAAATATTTTTAAAAATTTAATAATTAATAAATTAATTATTAAAAATAACCCGAGCGTTTTGTTGCTCGAAAAGCAGTTATTAAAACCGTATCGTTTTTATCGTATTTCTTTATCTGAAATATTTATTCGAATTAATATTAACCCATATTAATTATTGTAACCCTCCAAGGATCAAGTATGTATTTATTACACATAAACACACAAAAGTCAAGCAATCGCCGTTAAATAAACTAACAGAAGGTTAACGGGAGTGACGGAAAAAGCAGGGTTGTTACATTACCAACCTGTTATTTAAAATTTCATCCCGAAATTTTAGTGATCGTCCACTGAAGTAGTTTCATCCAGAAACAGTTGCGGGTATTTCAGCCTCATTTGCTCTTCACGCTCCCACGTGGACTCTGGTCCTCTTCTCGCGTTCCATTTAACTTTAACGATGGGAATTCTGCTTTACTTTAACTGTTTTACCTCGCGGCCTAAGATTTCGACAGGTTCTTCAATGAAATGAAGTTTTTCGTCGATACGCAGTTCCTCTAAAGGAATAACAAATTCTCATTGGCTAGGCACTTCTTTAGGTTGGATACATGAAAAACGTCGTGTATACCGCTGAGTGCTTGTGGCAGTTCCAACCTGTAAGCTACCGGTCCAACTCTTTCGGTTATCTCGAACGGTCCAACATACCTAGGACTTAATTTACCTCATTTCCCGAATCGTATAACACCCTTCCAAGGTGATACCTTAAGCATAACTTTGTCATAAACTTGGAATTCTATGTCCTTCCGTCTAACATCGACGTAAATCTTTTGACGACTCCGAGCCGTTCTCAATCGTTCCTGAATCTGTAAGACTTTATCAGTTGTCTCCTGAATAATCTCAGGACCTGTCAACTGACTATCCCCCAATTCGTTCCAACATACAGGAGATCTACACTTCCTTCCATACAACGCTTCGAAAGGTGCAGCTTTAATGCTCGCATGGTAGCTGTTATTGTATGAGAACTCATCTATTGGTAAGTACTTATCCCATCTGTTCCCAAAATCAATGACACATGCTCGCAACATGTCCTCAAAAGTTTGAATTGTTCGTTCGCTCTGGCCATCTGTCTGGGGTGATATGCTGTACTCATATCTAAACGAGTCCCCATTGATTTCTGTAACGACTGCCAAAATCTGGAAGTGAATCTGCTGTCGCGAACGGATATAATATATATAGGCACTCCATGCCTAGAGACGACTTCTTTAATGTAGATCTGAGCCAACTTCTCCATTTTATCAGTTTCTCATATCGGTAAGAAGTGTGCAGACTTTGTGAGGCAATCCACGATAACCCAAATAGTATCGTAACCTCCCACTGTTCTCGGCAGTTTCGTGATGAAGTCCATGGTAATACCTTCCCACTTCCACTGGGGAATTTCTGGTTGAGTTAATAATCGCTGTAGTGACCCGAACTTTTCCATGTTATATATTAAATGAAAACCATATTTGTATGATTAAATGTTTCCAACATGTTAAGCAATCAAACTTGTTAAGACTTGATTATTTGAAATGTGCTTCATATAGACAATTGACCACCCAAGTTGACCGGCGATTCACGAACGTTAAAAATTCATAAAAACTACATGATGATATATATATGGATATATATATTAACAATGAGTAATATACATAAAAATGAGTTTATTGAATTAAGAAACTCGAAACGATATATATAACGATTATCGTTATAACAACGTCTTACTAAATATATATGAATCATATTAAGATATTGATACACTATGTTTAACATGATTAAATAATAATTAAGTATATCATTAAGTATGTTAACAATGAACTACATACGTAAAACAAGACTACTAACTTAAGAATTTCGAAACGAGGCATATATGTAACGATTATCGTTGTAACGACATTTTAATGTATATATATCATATTAAGATATATTCATACATTATAATATCATGATAAGTAATTTAACATCTCATTTAAGTATAATAACAATGGATTAATTACATTTAACAAGATCGTTAACTTAAAGGTCTTAAAACAACACTTACATGTAATGACTAACGGTGACTTAACGACTCAGTTAAAATGTATATACATGTAGTGTATTAAGATGTATTAATACATTTTGAAAGACTTCAAGACATATATAAAATTATTTCTACTTAGCAAAAATGCTCAAAATTACATTCTCATTCGTTTCCATCAATAATTCTACTCGTGTACACCCGTATTTGTACTCGTATAATACACAGCTTCTAGTTGTATTTACTATTGATATATACACCTTTAATCATTCATTCTTAGCAGCCATCTTAGAGTCAAAAATATGTAGAACCATTATTTAACAACTTGTATGACTAATGAGATAAAAACAAACTTAAGGATCTTTTTTTTCTTTATAACAAGTAATTTCGTTTTTATGATTTCACCCCATTTTTCCATTCTATTTTCTCATACTCACACTCCAAATTCTCTCTCAAAATACTCCTAACATCATACTTGATCATCTCCAAGCATTTTCACCATCTTTTAGCTTCAATTACAAGCTTTAATCATCATAAAAACAACCATTCAAGAACACTTCAAGAAATCTTGCTAGCTTACTTCCAATCTTGCAAATCCATTTCAAGTGATCATCCAATCTCAAGAAATCTTTCTTATTTATAGTAAGATATCTTTCTAATTCAAGGTAATACTCATATTCAAACTTTGATTCAATTTCTATAACTATAACAATCTTATTTCGAGTGGAAATCTTACTTAAACTTGTTTTCGTGTCATGATTCTGCTTCAAGACTTTCAAGCCATCCAAAGAACCTTTGAAGCTAGATCCATTTTTCTCTTTTCCAGTAGGTTTATCCACAAAACTTTAAGTAGTAATGATGTTCATAATATTATTCGATTGATACATATAAAGCTATCTTATTCGAAGGTTTAAACTTGTAATCACTAGAACATAGTTTAGTTAATTCTAAACTTGTTCGCAAACAGAAGTTAATACTTCTAAATTGACTTTTAAAATCAACTAAACACATGTTCTATATCTATATGATATGCTAACTTAATGATTTAAAACCTGGAAACACGATGAACACCGTAAAACCGGACATACGCCGTCGTAGTAACACCGCGGGCTGTTTTGGGTTAGTTAATTAAAAACTATGATAAACTTTGATTTAAAAGTTGTTCTTATGGGAAAATTATTTTTCTTATGAACATGAAACTATATCCAAAAATCATGGTTAAACTCAAAGTGGAAGTATGTTTTTCAAAATAGTCATCAAGATGTCGTTCTTTCGACGGAAATGACTACCTCTTTAGTAAATGACATGTAACCTGTATTTCCGACTATAAACTTATAATTTTTCTGTTTAGATTCATAAACTTAAGTTCAATATGAAACCATAGCAATTTGATTCACTCAAAACGGATTTAAAACGAAGAAGTTATGGGTAAAACAAGATTGGATAATTTTGCTTGTTGTAGCTACGTGAAAATTGGTAACAAATTTATATCAATCATATCCTAGCTAACTTATATTGTATTATACATGTATTCTAATATATTATGTAATCTTGGGATACCATAGACATGTATGCAAATGTTTTGACATATCATATCGACCCATGTATATATATTATTTGGAACAACCATAGACACTCTATATGCAGTAATGTTTGAGTTAGCTATATAGGGTTGAGGTTGATTTCAAAAACATATATACTTTGTGTAACAACCCAAACCAACCCGCGATTAAACCGTGTAAAATTACAAACAAAAAAAAAAAAATTTGCTAAACTGCCACCTGGCGCGGCGCGCCATATAGGCCGCGCGGCGCGCCAAACCTGACTGTCCGGAAAGTCTTTAAATGCGAAAATGTTTGACTAGTTCCCGACGTATTTAGACAAAACGCTTTTAACCGCATGTTCAATATATGAAAACTAGCGCGTTCCATTAATAAAATTTAGTTTACGAAGCGGGGCCCACATTGACCCAAATTACCCCTTAAGTACCAAAATACAATTTTCGACCATAAGACTTTTAATACAAAATAAAGCCGAGCATGGCGATTGGGGATACACTACCCAATCCTAATAAATCCAAAAGCAAGCCTTCTACGCAAACTACGCAAGTCCTCTAATCCTCGTGCTTACCCGAGCCACCATCCGCATGCAATCTATAAAAAGAGTCAACAACGAGAGGGTAAGCTAACGCTTAGTGAATGATAATATACTACATACATATATATGTATAAAATGGACACGCCACAAAATAACAAATACCGCATACCGAGGCATCCATATAAGGCACTACACTAAGCATACCGTACGATCTCTAAGCAACGAGCTAAAGATACAACAACAATATAAGTTCACCAACGACGATGTGAACAACGCCAAATAGCTACACCCGGAGGGTTAGCTACAACACAACAATACATTAATATATAACAATATAATCGAACAAGGTTAACACCTTAACCCAATACCGAGAACCAAATACCACAATGAAGATTGGCCGAACTACACGAGCCTTAGTAATCCGAAACCAAACGAGATTACTATCTTCACAACATCGAGGTTGGCCGAACTACACGAGCCTTAGTAATCCGAAACCACACGAGATTACTACCTCAATAAGATGACCGAACTACACGAGTCACCATGAATCCGAACTACACGAGATTCATTTCCACAATACAATAAGATGACCGAAACCACACGCGTCATCGTGAATCCGAATACACACGCGATTCACTTCTCAATATTATACCCTTCGCCATTGGGGTTATATCAACCACATCACAACCACGTGTGATAATGTACACGCGAATGCGTACTTCGCCAAAGATGGTCAACCAAAACGCACAACCGTGCCAATTGGACTCATACAAAAGTCCATCAAATCCATCTATATGTGAAGTGAGCTCTATAGTCGAGAATCACTTCACCCGACCCGCACCCATCCTACACATACATATGCGTATAGGATATTAACACTCACCTTGAAGTCTTGAAGAATGCTTCCAAGTAATTTGCAACTCGTCAATGGAAAGTACCTATTCCATTATCACAAATTCAACAACACACTTAGATTGGATTTACAAACCAACCCAATTCGACACTTAGTGCAAATTTGACCCAAATGCACTACCAAGTACAAACCGCGCCCAAACTAACCGATAATCACTCACACAAGTGAGAATGGTCCTAATATGCCAAATAAACCCGAACTCAAGTGTTAAACACGTGTCATACCCATTTTGACACTTAAACCCTAATTTTGACCCATAAGGTCAAAATCTCACCATTTACAAGTTTTGACACCAAAACACATTTAACTTGGTTTAATACTTCAACTTAATCCATTTTAAGTTTATAAACCTCATTAAATCGCCAAATAGGTCATAATCACCACCAAACCCTAATTTGACCCAAAGTCACAATTAGTCAACCAAATAACCTTAAATGGGTTTCAATACTTCCATAATCACTAACTTAAGTGATTAAACTCAATTTCAAGTCCTAAACATGGCCAATTAGTTCTCCAACCCAAAATCCACCAACAATTAACAATAAACCCAATTACTAGCATCACTAAACCCATTTCATCATCTAAAAGGGTTTTTCATCAAACTAACTCAAACCCTAACTTGAATATCAAATCAAATAGATGAAATTCGGAGTTTGAGCTTACCAATACCACCACAACGTAGCTAGGAACGAAAGGAACAACTTTAGAACTCGAGCTTTTGATCAATTCGGCCTCCTTCTTCACCAAAACCCTAAATCTCTCTCTAGAATCTCTCTCTCTCTCTCTCTAGATAGTTGGGAGTGATGAATGGATGTGAAAATGATCCAAAACTGATCCAAACCAGCTAATATGGCTCACAAATCCGGCCCCAAGTGAAATTACCCAAATACCCTTCATTAAAACCAATTAAAACAAAGGATTCTGTCAGCGCCAAATGGCGCGGCGCGCCCCAAACCCTCGCAGCGCGCGACCCTACTGAAACAGTTTCTTTTGCATTTTAATTTATATACAATAAAACCCACACCCTTGAACACCATAATACACAAGTATACAAGATAAATATTCGGGTCTTACAACTCTCCCCCACTTAAACTCGATCACGTCCTCGTGATCCTCGTCACTTAACCAAACGGACCACACTACACGGTCCTCAAACATACGTCCCAATCCGACTTTCCTAGGCAACTCTTCCCAATGAATCACCTCTAACAACCAAAATCGTCACACGCGATTTAACAAATCACAATCCGAGCACTAAAACCATGCTCAATCCCTCACATAGGGAAACTCCACCAATCTCGAACCGAAATATCAACCCTCTAGCGTAACATTACCAAGTACAATGCTAAAAGCAACCAAGTTTAAATCCTAAAGTCAACAATCCGAAACGATGAAGACCGAACCAAACGAACCCTTACGGATTACACCAATCACTAAACATCCCTTGTAGTGCGCCATACGACCAATACACAACTACCGTAACATCATAATCCAACGGCTAGAACCAATAGCGCCCAAAACGACTATGGAAACGCAAAACCCAAGGTGTACGAAATCAACCATCGTCACACCCGTAATAAACATGTGAGCTAAACACGGCTATCGCCTCACTAATCCCACAACATGGTCCTCACGGCCCCACCATCGACGTATAAAACGACCGATAGTTCCCGCAACATGGTCCTTACGACCCTACCATTGGTGTATCAAACAACCAATAGATCACACGACACGAAGGCTGGCCGAAAAAACACGCGCCCTAGTGAATCCGAACTACACGCGACTCACTACCTTCACTACAACAACAATCGGGAATGGCCGAACTACACGCGCCATAGTGAATCCGAACTACACGAGAGTCACTATCCCGGAGGAATGACCGAACTACACGAGTCAATTGTGAATCCGAACTACACGAGATTCACGCCTCAATACAATGACCGAAACCACACGAGTCATTCGTGAATCCGAACTACACGAGATTCACTTCCACAATACAATGACCGAAACCACACGAGTCATTTGTGAATCCGAACTACACGAGATTCACTTCCACAATACAATGACCGAAACCACACGAGTCATTTGTGAATCCGAACTACACGAGATTCACTTCCACAACATCGAGGTTGGCCGAACTACACGAGCCTTAGTAATCCGAAACCACACGAGATTACTACCTCAATAAGATGACCGAACTACACGAGTCACCATGAATCCGAACTACACGAGATTCATTTAGTTAAGATGACCGAAACCACACGCGTCATGGTGAATCCGAAACCACACGCGATTCACAATCTCAACATAGGAATGGTACTCGCATTTCCCACCGGTACTCGCATTTCCCGATAGTGTTACACCATACCGACATAACACTACTCCCTTGATGAAGTCAGCGGACCCCGAAGATCATACTCCACCAATCTCAACACCGGATGAAGTCAGCGGACCCGAAGATCATGCTTCACCGATATAACACCACGCTCATGATGAAGTCAGCGGACCCCGAAAGTCATGCTCCACCAATCACGTATTCCCATGATGAAGTCAGCGGACCCTAAAGATCATGCTTCATCAAACAACCATACCATAATCGAGCAAGAACCACCTATACCAAACATAGGTACCAAACAATAATTCTCCACAAGAGAACCCGACACACACCTCCCTTAACCGGAGGATTTCACCTTGCTCGCCAAACACGTCCATTATCTCTCAACGAGATTTACCACGTTACCACCTCGGTGATGATTCAAATCCAAACCATAAGTACAATTTATCCGAAATTGTACTCTACCACAAATCGACCAAACCAGGTCTCGACAACATTTTCCGGATCTACCAAAAGCATCATCCGAAATCTCACACTAAAACTTCCTCGTGCGGGAGTGTAACTCCCCCACTTAGAACCACGTTCCATATCCACAACTCGTACAACCGCACAATGCTACCACAGGTAGACTTTACCAACAATTGGGCTCACACGACCCATTACCACATCTTGCTCCAACCTTGAGCACACGAAGGATTTTAACCAACCCTTAAACACTTTGTACGAAAAGTGTACCGCAACACAATCGGAGTCGAACACCACGCTAGTAGGTATAAAATGTAGTGACCCGAACTTTTCCATGTTTATATATATTAATTGAGATTGATATTTACATGATTAAATGTTTCCAACATGTTAAGCAATCAAACTTGTTAAGACTTGATTAATTGAAATATGTTTCATATAGACAATTGACCACCCAAGTTGACCGGTGATTCACGAACGTTAAAACTTGTAAAAACTATACAATGACATATATATGGTTATATATATAGTTAAAATGTTTTTATTATAAGTATGTATCTCATTAGGTATTTTAACAATGAGTTATATACATAAAAATGAGACTATTAATTTAAGAAACTCGAAAACGATATATATAACGATTATCGTTATAACAACGTCTTACTAGGTACATATGAATCATATTAAGATATTGATACACTTGGTTAATTATGTTAAATGATAAGTAAATATATTATTAAGTGTATTAACAATGAAATACATATGTAAAAATAAGACTACTAACTTAATGATTTCGAAACGAGACATATATGTAACGATTATCGTTGTAACGACATTTAACTGTATATACATCATACTAAGATATATTATATATCATAATATCATGATAATATAATAATTTAACATCTCATTTGTTATAATAAACAATGGGTTAACAACATTCAACAAGATCGTTAACCTAAAGGTTTCAAAACAACATTTACATGTAACGACTAACGATGACTTAACGACTCAGTTAAAATGTATATACATGTAGTGTTTTAATATGTATTCATACACTTTTGAAAGACTTCAAGACACTTATCAAAATACTTCTACTTAACAAAAATGCTTACAATTACATCCTCGTTCAGTTTCATCAACAATTCTACTCGTATGCACCCGTATTCGTACTCGTACAATACACAGCTTTTAGATGTATGTACTATTGGTATATACACTCCAATGATCAGCTCTTAGTAGCCCATGTGAGTCACCTAACACATGTGGGAACCATCATTTGGCAACTAGCATGAAATATCTCATAAAATTACAAAAATATGAGTAATCATTCATGACTTATTTACATGAAAACAAAATTACATATCCTTTATATCTAATCCATACACCAACGACCAAAAACACCTACAAACACTTTCATTCTTCAATTTTCTTCATCTAATTGATCTCTCTCAAGTTCTATCTTCAAGTTCTAAGTGTTCTTCATATATTTTACAAGTTCTAGTTACATAAAATCAAGAATACTTTCAAGTTTGCTAGCTCACTTCCAATCTTGTAAGGTGATCATCCAACCTTAAGAAATCTTTGTTTCTTACAGTAGGTTATCATTCTAATACAAGGTAATAATCATATTCAAACTTTGGTTCAATTTCTATAACTATAACAATCTTATTTCAAGTGATGATCTTACTTGAACTTGTTTTCGTGTCATGATTCTGCTTCAAGAACTTCGAGCCATCCAAGGATCCGTTGAAGCTAAATCCATTTTTCTATTTTCCAGTAGGTTTATCCAAGGAACTTAAGGTAGTAATGATGTTCATAACATCATTCGATTCATACATATAAAGCTATCTTATTCGAAGGTTTAAACTTGTAATCACTAGAACATAGTTTAGTTAATTCTAAACTTGTTCGCAAACAAAAGTTAATCCTTCTAACTTGACTTTTAAAATCAACTAAACACATGTTCTATATCTATATGATATGCTAACTTAATGATTTAAAACCTGGAAACACGAAAAACACCGTAAAACCGGATTTACGCCGTCGTAGTAACACCGCGGGCTGTTTTGGGTTAGTTAATTAAAAACCATGATAAACTTTGATTTAAAAGTTTTTATTCTGAGAAAATTATTTTTATTATGAACATGAAACTATATCCAAAAATTATGGTTAAACTCAAAGTGGAAGTATGTTTTCTAAAATGGTCATCTAGACGTCGTTCTTTCGACTGAAATGACTACCTTTACAAAAACGACTTGTAACTTATTTTTCCGACTATAAACCTATACTTTTTCTGTTTACATTCATAAAATAGAGTTCAATATGAAACCATAGCAATTTGATTCACTCAAAACGGATTTAAAATGAAGAAGTTATGGGTAAAACAAGATTGGATAATTTTTCTCATTTTAGCTACGTGAAAATTGGTAACAAATCTATTCCAACCATAACTTAATCAACTTGTATTGTATATTATGTAATCTTGAGATACCATAGACACGTATACAATGTTTCGACCTATCATGTCGACACATCTATATATATTTCGGAACAACCATAGACACTCTATATGTGAATGTTGGAGTTAGCTATACAGGGTTGAGGTTGATTCCAAAATATATATAGTTTGAGTTGTGATCAATACTGAGATACGTATACACTGGGTCGTGGATTGATTCAAGATAATATTTATCGATTTATTTCTGTACATCTAACTGTGGACAACTAGTTGTAGGTTACTAACGAGGACAGCTGACTTAATAAACTTAAAACATCAAAATATATTAAAAGTGTTGTAAATATATTTTGAACATACTTTGATATATATGTATATACTGTTATAGGTTCGTGAATCAACCAGTGGCCAAGTCTTACTTCCCGACGAAGTAAAAATCTGTGAAAGTGAGTTATAGTCCCACTTTTAAAATCTAATATTTTTGGGATGAGAATACATGCAGGTTTTATAAATGATTTACAAAATAGACACAAGTACGTGAAACTACATTCTATGGTTGAATTATCAAAATCGAATATGCCCCTTTTTATTAAGTCTGGTAATCTAAGAATTAGGGAACAGACACCCTAATTGACGCGAATCCTAAAGATAGATCTATTGGGCCTAACAAACCCCATCCAAAGTACCGGATGCTTTAGTACTTCGAAATTTATATCATATCCGAAGGGTGTCCCGGAATGATGGGGATATTCTTATATATGCATCTTGTTAATGTCGGTTACCAGGTGTTCACCATATGAATGATTTTTATCTCTATGTATGGGATGTGTATTGAAATATGAAATCTTGTGGTCTATTATTATGATTTGATATATATAGGTTAAACCTATAACTCACCAACATTTTTGTTGACGTTTTAAGCATGTTTATTCTCAGGTGATTATTAAGAGTTTCCGCTGTCGCATACTTAAATAAGGACGAGATTTGGAGTCCATTCTTGTATGATATTGTGTAAAAACTGCATTCAACAAACTTATTTTGTTGTAACATATTTGTATTGTAAACCATTATGTAATGGTCGTGTGTAAACAGGATATTTTAGATTATCATTATTTGATAATCTACGTAAAGCTTTTTAAACCTTTATTGATGAAATAAAGGTTATGGTTTGTTTTAAAATGAATGCAGTCTTTGAAAAACGTCTCATATAGAGGTCAAAACCTCGCAACGAAATCAATTAATATGGAACGTTTTTAATCAATAAGAACGGGACATTTCAGTTGGTATCCGAGCGTTGGTCTTAGAGAACCAGAATTTTGCATTAGTGTGTCTTATCGAGTTTGTTAGGATGCATTAGTGAGTCTGGACTTCGACCGTGTTTACTTGAAAAAATGATTGCTTAACAAATTTTGTTGGAAACTATATATTTTTAACATGTGAATATTATGTGATATATTAATCTCTTAACGCGTTTGATATTATGTGATAGATGTCTACCTCTAGAACAAGTCCCATTGACTCACCTAATAATAATGAAGAGTCAAATGTAAATTGGAATGATTCGTGGACTGATTCACAAGTTCCCGAAGAGGAACCGGAAGAAGAGTCGGAACCGGAAGAAGAATCGGAACCGGAAGAAGAATCGGAACCGGAAGAAGAATCGGAACCGGATGAAGAAATAGAACCGGTGGGGGAAATAATAAAACGGTTAAGTAAAAGAAAATCCTCAATCAACCGACCAAGGTTAATTATGGTCAATGGTGTTTCCGCCAAGGAAGCAAAATATTGGGAGGATTACCAATTCTCCGATGAATCGGATTCCGACGAGAATTTCGATGATGTAATAGAAATTATCCCAACTGAATTTAAAAAGACAAAAGAAAATAATAAGGGAAAGGGCATAAAAATAGAGAAATCTAATTCCAATCCCGATGAACTTTATATGTATCGTCAACCCCCGAAGTCCTTAAGTTGTAACAATGACCCGGGAACCTCTAAACCACTAGGTTTTTCTAAACCAATGTGGATAACGACGGCTCGTATTAGGGGAACATCATATATCCCTAGAAACTTGGCAAAACGAACCAAAACCGAAGAAGAAGAAACAAGTGAGTCGGAATAAGATAGTTGTATTCGTGTGGTGTAATATATGTAATATAGTGTGCTTATGCTTTATGATATATGTAAAAATTGCTTGTATTAATAAGTATTTTTTTTATGAATCTAACTCTTGTCTATTTTACAGTATAAAAACACAAAATGGACAGACAACCCAATATTTTAAGAGACCTACCCGGAGACATGATTGATGAAATCATGTCTAGAGTCGGTCAGAATTCTTCGGCACAACTATTTAAGGCGAGATCAGTTTGTAAGACATTCGAAGAACGTTCCAAGAATGCCTTGGTTTATAAAAGGCTTTCGTTCGAAAGATGGGGGATATCACATTGGGAAATTCATAAGTTACGATGTGTTTACTTTGACGCATATATTGCGGGGAACCCAAATGCTATTTTACGCAATGGGTTAAGAAATTATTTTGACTCAATATATCCGAATATTGGACTTCGTGATTTAGAAAAAGCGGCTAACATGAAACATAAAGAAGCACGTTATGCTTACGGATTAGTAATGTTCACTTCTCACCAAAGTGAGAACAAGAACATCGGGCTACAACTATTAAACAAAACGTTTCCACAAGTGACGGAGTCGGTAATTGGGGTAAGAAATGAGGTTTTTAGATTATTACGGGACTGTTGGACATTACGTAACCCTCGTCCCTTTGACGACGTTACAACACGCTGTCTTATCAACGGCCATAACGGTTATGTTCCACAAGACCAAGGATTGGAAGTAGTCCTAGTAAAACCAGAATGCATGACTTGTTTCTGGACGTATGAATTACGTGTCTTTATTGCCTTTGCTGAACGACTTGTGTACTAGCTAGAATTATCTTCACAACTATCTTGTATCAAAGTTATTGTGTACTATATTTCATGCTTTATGTAAAATAAGCGGTATTGTAAGTTTGTAAAATATTGTATAAAAGTGTGAACGCGAAATATTATTATAATCAGTTTTTCATATAGAATTATAGTAGTTGAATTGTATATTAGCTACTAAGTATGAACTTAACGGGTAGGTACTACCCGAATTTAAACTTATAAAACGCTAATATGAAGAAAAAGCTTTTATAAATGAGTTCATATTATGCTATGAAATACTATTAACTACTCTTAATATTCTGTATGATTAACTTGTTCCATTTGACTATTTTGAAGGAAATGGCACCGACTACTCGACATACCGTGAATATGAATGAAGAGGAATTCCGTACTTTTCTAGCTTCAAACATAGCCGCAGTACAGGTTGCCCTACATACCAACAATAACCTTGGATCTAGCAGTACAGGAAATCGTGTAGGATGCTCCTACAAAGAATTCACTGCCTGCAAACCTTTGGAATTTGATGGAACCGAAGGACCGATCGGATTGAAACGGTGGACCGAGAAGGTCGAATCGGTGTTTGCCATAAGTAAGTGTACTGAAGAGGACAAAGTGAAGTACGCTACGTATACCTTCACAGGTTCTGCGTTAACATGGTGGAATACCTATCTAGAGCAAGTGGGACAAGACGATGCGTACGCACTACCGTGGTCAGCATTCAAGCACTTGATGAACGAGAAGTACCGTCCCAGAACCGAGGTCAATAAGCTCAAGACAGAACTTAGAGGGTTACGAACCCAAAGATTTGATATTACCACGTACGAAAGACGATTCACAGAATTGTGCCTATTGTGTCCGGGAGCATTCGAAGATGAGGAAGAGAAGATCGACGCGTTTGTGAAAGGATTACCGGAAAGAATCCAAGAAGATATAAGTTCACACGAGCCCGCCTCTATACAATAGGCATGTAGAATGGCTCATAAACTAGTGAACCAGATTGAAGAAAGAATTAAAGAACAGACTGCTGAAGAGGCCAATGTGAAGCAAGTCAAAAGAAAGTGGGAGGAAAATGGTGATAAGAATCACCAATACAACAACAACAGCAATTACAACAATAATCGCAACAATTATCCCAACAATCGCAACATCAATCGCAACTACAACAAACGGCCCAACAACAACAACAACAACAACAACAACAGCAACTACAACAACCATCCCAACAACAATAATAACTGCAACAACAACAACAATCAGAAGCAGCTATGCCAAAGGTGTGAAAAGTATCACTCGGGGTTCTGCACCAAATTTTGCAACAAGTGTAAAAGAAATGGTCATAGCGCGGCGAAGTGTGATGTCTACGGACCAGGGGTTAACAGAACGAAAGGAACGAATGGTGTCGGAACGAGTAATGGCGGAGCAAGTAGTGTCGGAGCAAGTTATGCCAATGTAGTTTGCTATAAATGTGGAAAACCGGGCCACATTATTAGAAATTGCCAGAACCAGGAGAACACGAATGGACAAGGTCGCGGAAGAGTTTTCAATATTAATGCGGCAGAGGCACAGGAAGACCCGGAGCTTGTTACGGGTACGTTTCTTATTGACAATAAATCTGCTTACGTTTTATTTGATTCGGGTGCGGATAGAAGCTATATGAGTAGAGATTTTTGTGCTAAATTAAGTTGTCCATTGACGCCTTTGGATAGTAAATTTTTACTCGAATTAGCAAATGGTAAATTAATTTCAGCAGATAATATATGTCGGAATCGAGAAATTAAACTGGTTAGCGAAACATTTAAGATTGATTTGATTCCAGTAGAGTTAGGGAGTTTTGATGTGATAATCGGTATGGACTGGTTGAAAGAAGTGAAAGCCGAGATCGTTTGTTACAAAAATGCAATTCGCATTATACGAGAAAAAGGAAAGCCCTTAATGGTGTACGGAGAAAAGGGCAACACGAAGCTACATCTTATTAGTAATTTGAAGGCACAAAAACTAATAAGAAAAGGTTGCTATGCTGTTCTAGCACACGTCGAGAAAGTACAAACTGAAGAAAAGAGCATCAATGATGTTCCCGTTGAAAAAGAATTTCCCGATGTATTTCCGAAAGAATTACCGGGATTACCCCCACATCGATCCGTTGAATTTCAAATAGATCTTGTACCAGGAGCTGCACCAATAGCTCGTGCTCCTTACAGACTCGCACCCAGCGAGATGAAAGAACTGCAAAGCCAATTACAAGAACTTTTAGAGCGTGGTTTCATTCGACCAAGCACATCACCGTGGGGAGCTCCTGTTTTGTTTGTCAAGAAGAAAGATGGTACATTCAGGTTGTGTATCGACTACCGAGAGTTGAACAAACTTACCATCAAGAACCGCTACCCACTACCGAGAATTGATGACTTATTCGATCAACTACAAGGCTCGTCTGTTTATTCAAAGATTGACTTACGTTCCGGGTATCATCAAATGCGGGTGAAAGAAGATGATATTCCAAAGACTGCTTTCAGAACACGTTACAGTCATTACGAGTTTATGGTCATGCCGTTTGGTTTAACTAATGCACCAGCTGTGTTCATGGACCTTATGAACCGAGTGTGTGGACCATACCTTGACAAGTTTGTCATTGTTTTCATTGATGACATACTTATTTACTCAAAGAATGACCAAGAACACGGTGAACATTTGAGAAAGGTGTTAGAAGTATTGAGGAAGGAAGAATTGTACGCTAAGTTTTCAAAGTGCGCATTTTGGTTGGAAGAAGTTCAATTCCTCGGTCACATAGTGAACAAAGAAGGTATTAAGGTGGATCCGGCAAAGATAGAAACTGTTGAAAAGTGGGAAACCCCGAAAACTCCGAAACACATACGCCAGTTTTTAGGACTAGCTGGTTACTACAGAAGGTTCATCCAAGACTTTTCCAGAATAGCAAAACCCTTGACTGCATTAACGCATAAAGGGAAGAAATTTGAATGGAATGATGAACAAGAGAAAGCGTTTCAGTTATTGAAGAAAAAGCTAACTACGGCACCTATATTGTCATTGCCTGAAGGGAATGATGATTTTGTGATTTATTGTGATGCATCAAAGCAAGGTCTCGGTTGTGTATTAATGCAACGAACGAAGGTGATTGCTTATGCGTCTAGACAATTGAAGATTCACGAACAAAATTATACGACGCATGATTTGGAATTAGGCGCGGTTGTTTTTGCATTAAAGACTTGGAGGCACTACTTATATGGGGTCAAAAGTATTATATATACCGACCACAAAAGTCTTCAACACATATTTAATCAGAAACAACTGAATATGAGGCAGCGTAGGTAGATTGAATTGTTGAATGATTACGACTTTGAGATTCGTTACCACCCGGGGAAGGCAAATGTGGTAGCCGATGCCTTGAGCAGGAAGGACAGAGAACCCATTCGAGTAAAATCTATGAATATAATGATTCATAATAACCTTACTACTCAAATAAAGGAGGCGCAACAAGGAGTTTTAAAAGAGGGAAATTTAAAGGATGAAATACCCAAAGGATCGGAGAAGCATCTTAATATTCGGGAAGACGGAACCCGGTATAGGGCTGAAAGGATTTGGGTACCAAAATTTGGAGATATGAGAGAAATGGTACTTAGAGAAGCTCATAAAACCAGATACTCAATACATCCTGGAACGGGGAAGATGTACAAGGATCTCAAGAAACATTTTTGGTGGCCGGGTATGAAAGCCGATGTTGCTAAATATGTAGGAGAATGTTTGACGTGTTCTAAGGTCAAAGCTGAGCATCAGAAACCATCAGGTCTACTTCAACAACCCGAAATCCCGGAATGGAAATGGGAAAACATTACCATGGATTTCATCACTAAATTGCCAAGGACTGCAAGTGGTTTTGATACTATTTGGGTAATAGTTGATCGTCTCACCAAATCAGCACACTTCCTACCAATAAGAGAAGATGACAAGATGGAGAAGTTAGCACGACTGTATTTGAAGGAAGTCGTCTCCAGACATGGAATACCAATCTCTATTATCTCTGATAGGGATGGCAGATTTATTTCAAGATTCTGGCAGACATTACAGCAAGCATTAGGAACTCGTCTAGACATGAGTACTGCCTATCATCCACAAACTGATGGGCAGAGCGAAAGGACAATACAAACGCTTGAAGACATGCTACGAGCATGTGTTATTGATTTCGGAAACAGTTGGGATCGACATCTACCGTTAGCAGAATTTTCCTACAACAACAGCTACCATTCAAGCATTGAGATAGCGCCGTTTGAAGCACTTTATGGTAGAAAGTGCAGGTCTCCAATTTGTTGGAGTGAAGTGGGGGATAGACAGATTACGGGTCCGGAGATTATACAAGAAACTACCGAGAAGATCATCCAAATTCAACAACGGTTGAAAACCGCCCAAAGTCGACAAAAGAGCTACGCTGACATTAAAAGAAAAGATATAGAATTTGAAATTGGAGAGATGGTCATGCTTAAAGTTGCACCTTGGAAAGGCGTTGTTCGATTTGGTAAACGAGGGAAATTAAACCCAAGGTATATTGGACCATTCAAGATTATTGATCGTGTCGGACCAGTAGCTTACCGACTTGAGTTACCTCAACAACTCGCGGCTGTACATAATACTTTCCACGTCTCGAATTTGAAGAAATGTTTTGCTAAAGAAGATCTCACTATTCCGTTAGATGAAATCCAAATCAACGAAAAACTTCAATTCATCGAAGAACCCGTCGAAATAATGGATCGTGAGGTTAAAAGACTTAAGCAAAACAAGATACCAATTGTTAAGGTTCGATGGAATGCTCGTAGAGGACCCGAGTTCACCTGGGAGCGTGAAGATCAGATGAAGAAGAAATACCCGCATCTATTTCCAGAAGATTCGTCAACACCTTCAACAGCTTAAAATTTCGGGACGAAATTTATTTAACGGGTAGGTACTGTAGTGACCCGAACTCTTCCATGTTTATATATATTAATTGAGATTGATATTTACATGATTAAATGTTTCCAACATGTTAAGCAATCAAACTTGTTAAGACTTGATTAATTGAAATATGTTTCATATAGACAATTGACCACCCAAGTTGACCGGTGATTCACGAACGTTAAAACTTGTAAAAACTATACAATGACATATATATGGTTATATATATAGTTAAAATTTTTTTATTATAAGTATGTATCTCATTAGGTATTTTAACAATGAGTTATATACATAAAAATGAGACTATTAATTTAAGAAACTCGAAAACGATATATATAACGATTATCGTTATAACAACGTCTTACTAGGTACATATGAATCATATTAAGATATTGATACACTTGGTTAATTATGTTAAATGATAAGTAAATATATTATTAAGTGTATTAACAATGAAATACATATGTAAAAATAAGACTACTAACTTAATGATTTCGAAACGAGACATATATGTAACGATTATCGTTGTAACGACATTTAACTGTATATACATCATACTAAGATATATTATATATCATAATATCATGATAATATAATAATTTAACATCTCATTTGTTATAATAAACAATGGGTTAACAACATTCAACAAGATCGTTAACCTAAAGGTTTCAAAACAACATTTACATGTAACGACTAACGATGACTTAACGACTCAGTTAAAATGTATATACATGTAGTGTTTTAATATGTATTCATACACTTTTGAAAGACTTCAAGACACTTATCAAAATACTTCTACTTAACAAAAATGCTTACAATTACATCCTCGTTCAGTTTCATCAACAATTCTACTCGTATGCACCCGTATTCGTACTCGTACAATACACAGCTTTTCGATGTATGTACTATTGGTATATACACTCCAATGATCAGCTCTTAGCAGCCCATGTGAGTCACCTAACACATGTGGGAACCATCATTTGGCAACTAGCATGAAATATCTCATAAAATTACAAAAATATGAGTAATCATTCATGACTTATTTACATGAAAACAAAATTACATATCCTTTATATCTAATCCATACACCAACGACCAAAAACAACTACAAACACTTTCATTCTTCAATTTTCTTCATCTAATTGATCTCTCTCAAGTTCTATCTTCAAGTTCTAAGTGTTCTTCATATATTTTACAAGTTCTAGTTACATAAAATCAAGAATACTTTCAAGTTTGCTAGCTCACTTCCAATCTTGTAAGGTGATCATCCAACCTCAAGAAATCTTTGTTTCTTACAGTAGGTTATCATTCTAATACAAGTTAATAATCATATTCAAACTTTGGTTCAATTTCTATAACTATAACAATCTTATTTCAAGTGATGATCTTACTTGAACTTGTTTTCGTGTCATGATTCTGCTTCAAGAACTTCGAGCCATCCAAGGATCCGTTGAAGCTAAATCCATTTTTCTATTTTCCAGTAGGTTTATCCAAGGAACTTAAGGTAGTAATGATGTTCATAACATCATTCGATTCATACATATAAAGCTATCTTATTCGAAGGTTTAAACTTGTAATCACTAGAACATAGTTTAGTTAATTCTAAACTTGTTCGCAAACAAAAGTTAATCCTTCTAACTTGACTTTTAAAATCAACTAAACACATGTTCTATATCTATATGATATGCTAACTTAATGATTTAAAACCTGGAAACACGAAAAACACCGTAAAACCGGATTTACGCCGTCGTAGTAACACCGCGGGCTGTTTTGGGTTAGTTAATTAAAAACCATGATAAACTTTGATTTAAAAGTTGTTATTCTGAGAAAATTATTTTTATTATGAACATGAAACTATATCCAAAAATTATGGTTAAACTCAAAGTGGAAGTATGTTTTCTAAAATGGTCATCTAGACGTCGTTCTTTCGACTGAAATGACTACCTTTACAAAAACGACTTGTAACTTATTTTTCCGACTATAAACCTATAATTTTTCTGTTTAGATTCATAAAATAGAGTTCAATATGAAACCATAGCAATTTGATTCACTCAAAACGGATTTAAAATGAAGAAGTTATGGGTAAAACAAGATTGGATAATTTTTCTCATTTTAGCTACGTGAAAATTGGTAACAAATCTATTCCAACCATAACTTAATCAACTTGTATTGTATATTATGTAATCTTGAGATACCATAGACACGTATACAATGTTTCGACCTATCATTTCGACACATCTATATATATTTCGGAACAACCATAGACACTCTATATGTGAATGTTGGAGTTAGCTATACAGGGTTGAGGTTGATTCCAAAATATATATAGTTTGAGTTGTGATCAATACTGAGATACGTATACACTGGGTCATGGATTGATTCAAGATAATATTTATCGATTTATTTCTGTACATCTAACTGTGGACAACTAGTTGTAGGTTACTAACGAGGACAGCTGACTTAATAAACTTAAAACATCAAAATATATTAAAAGTGTTGTAAATATATTTTGAACATACTTTGATATATATGTATATACTGTTATAGGTTCGTGAATCAACCAGTGGCCAAGTCTTACTTCCCGACGAAGTAAAAATCTGTGAAAGTGAGTTATAGTCCCACTTTTAAAATCTAATATTTTTGGGATGAGAATACATGCAGGTTTTATAAATGATTTACAAAATAGACACAAGTACGTGAAACTACATTCTATGGTTGAATTATCGAAATCGAATATGCCCCTTTTTATTAAGTCTGGTAATCTAAGAATTAGGGAACAGACACCCTAATTGACGCGAATCCTAAAGATAGATCTATTGGGCCTAACAAACCCCATCCAAAGTACCGGATGCTTTAGTACTTCGAAATTTATATCATATCCGAAGGGTGTCCCGGAATGATGGGGATATTCTTATATATGCATCTTGTTAATGTCGGTTACCAGGTGTTCACCATATGAATGATTTTTATCTCTATGTATGGGATGTGTATTGAAATATGAAATCTTGTGGTCTATTATTATGATTTGATATATATAGGTTAAACCTATAACTCACCAACATTTTTGTTGACGTTTTAAGCATGTTTATTCTCAGGTGATTATTAAGAGCTTCCGCTGTCGCATACTTAAATAAGGACGAGATTTGGAGTCCATTTTTGTATGATATTGTGTAAAAACTGCATTCAACAAACTTATTTTGTTGTAACATATTTGTATTGTAAACCATTATGTAATGGTCGTGTGTAAACAGGATATTTTAGATTATCATTATTTGATAATCTACGTAAAGCTTTTTAAACCTTTATTGATGAAATATAGGTTATGGTTTGTTTTAAAATGAATGCAGTCTTTGAAAAACGTCTCATATAGAGGTCAAAACCTCGCAACGAAATCAATTAATATGGAACGTTTTTAATCAATAAGAACGGGACATTTCATAAAAAGGCACCTAATGTCGCGTCATAAAGACTCCATTACCAACACACATCGAGATTTAAAACACTCGATCTCAAGGGTTCCAACCAACTGACGAACCTCATGATTCGTCACTTCAACATCAAAGCGAACACGCGCTTAACAACCAAACACCAAAACCATTTCCGTGGCTTGGTAGAAACGTTTCCCAAATACTAAGGAATGCTTGGTTGCACCAAGTCTTACGCCCTTCGCCCGTCAATCAAACATCAACATAGGGTACTTCCATTAGGAACGTCACCCATAGCACAACATGCACAACAAAGGCATACAACTCAAACTCCAACGGCATTTAATAAATAATCAAAAGACATATTTATCAAAATTAAACGTACCTTAACATCTCCTGGCCGCACCCGTCCCCGCTAACTTGGGACATTCTGACTTACGATGTCCTTCTTTATGGCAATTGAAGCACACCATACCATCACCCTTTGGTACCGAACATTCCCAAGACTTGTGACCCCTCACGCCACAATTATAACATTTGGCCGCACTAGAATCCGACTTATCCGTTCGCGTACCACCCGTGCTCACACTCGGACCCTTAGCCCTCTTACTCGGAGCACCATAAGAAACGACCCTTCGCTCACTTGAAGGTTCACCCTTTTTCAATCGTGAATACGACTCGAAACCTCTAGCCAAGTCGAATAATTCCGAAAACGATTTCGCTTGACCCCGGATAATTTTACTTTTCAAGTCATCATTCAAGGTCCGATAGAAATCTCCCATCAACAAACGATCATTCCCCAAATACTCCGGACAAAAACGAGCCTTCGCCATAAAGGTCGTCTTGAGAGTACTCAAATCCATAGATCCTTGTCGCAAATTTCGCAACTCATTACGCAATTCCCACAAATCGGCCGAAGTTCGGAACTCCTCGAAGAATTCCTCCTTAAAGTCGTCCCACGATAAAGCCATAAACGTCTCGCCACCGACAAGATCAATCTTACCATCCAACCAATCCCTTGCCCTACCCCGCAACAAACTCGTAGCGAGTCTTGTCTTTCTCTCGGGAGGGCAATCAATAGTACGGAAACACCCTTCGACGTCCGAAATCCAAGTTGTGCTTACCAAAGGATCCGGCTTTCCGTCATACATCGGGGGTTTAGTCCTCATGAAGCTCTTAAGATAACGCTCCATTTCACCATTACTTTGAAGTTCGGAATACCTCCTTTCCATTCTTTCTTCTAACGCACCGATTTGCTCCGCAACGGCGGCCGCAACCCTAGTGTTAAACTCCGCGTCATTCGCCTCGGTCTCGTTTCGCGTCGTCATTCTAAAGAATGCAAAACGATTAGTCCACGAACGTGTAAAACCGTACGCACGACACAGCCCCATCTTGCTAAACACTCATCGTACATCACTTGTTAGACACGATTTGCACCCGTAATAAGGTTTGCAAGTTCTTATTACGCACACATGCCGCATCGACTCGTTAGTACAACGACCGTCTCGCTCGATGATATACACAAACACAACCAAAATTCCACGCGGTACAAACACACCCGAGAATTATTATCACAACACGACAACATATTAATAATATCCGCATTACTAATATAAACGTTAGTCAACCTATAGCCAAGGCACTAACCAAACCCATTCCGACCCGTAATCCTACAAGTCCCGCAACAATTTAAGCACACACAAGTCTAAGTCTAGGCACCTATCTCAAGTCACCTAAATCCCTTAGACCATGCTCTGATACCACTTGTAACAACCCAAACCAACCCGCGATTAAACCGTGTAAAATTACAAACAAAAAAAAAATTTGCTGAACTGCCACCTGGCGCGGCGCGCCATATAGGCCGCGCGGCGCGCCAAACCTGACTGTCCGGAAAGTCTTTAAATGCAAAAATGTTTGACTAGTTCCCGACGTATTTAGACAAAATGCTTTTAACCACATGTTCAATATATGAAAACTAGCGCGTTCCATTAATAAAATTTAGTTTACGAAGCGGGGCCCACATTGACCCAAATTACCCCTTAAGTACCAAAATACAATTTTCGACCATAAGACTTTTAATACAAAATAAAGCCGAGCATGGCGATTGGGGATACGCTACCCAATCCTAATAAATCCAAAAGCAAGCCTTCTACGCAAACTACGCAAGTCCTCTAATCCTCGCGCTTACCCGAGCCACCATCCGCATGCAATCTATAAAAAGAGTCAACAACGAGAGGGTAAGCTAACGCTTAGTGAATGATAATATACTACATACATATATATGTATAAAATGGACACGCCACAAAATAACAAATACCGCATACCGAGGCATCTGATATTGCTCAATTACATCATATATATCTATCGCAATATCGCTTAAAACGCTCTATAATCGAAGATAATGAAGGTGATCTACAAGTGATAAGCCAAGATGCGCGAATTTGTATCGGAAGAATGATTTGCAAAGAATTTCGATGATTTATGACATTGGTTGATCCCGATACGAGTTAGTGTCAAAATACCACTCTAAAATAATAAAACAAGGCTTCCGATATGATAGGTTTCGTCCAAATGAAATAATATTGAAAAGAAAACGAAAGAGTCAAAAATAGTACAGCAGGACGCCGTCCCACATAGCTAGACGCCGTCCTGCCCTTTGAAGTGGGACGCCGTCATGGTCATTCGAGACGCCGTCTTGATCTTTATACCGGGACGCCGTCCTGCCTTTTAGGACGACGTCCCGAAGTAGGTGTACCCGACTTTTTCTGCTTTTTACCTAATTTCTCCACTTTAAAACATCAGTTTTGGGACTGTTTCATAAAAAATACGAACCAGAGAGTTTAGAGGCGATTTTCAGGAGCAAATTGGAGAACTCCAACCTCTTTGAAGAGGCTCAACATCAAGGCATCATCCATCAAAACCTTCTTCATCCAAGAACTCTTGTTCTTGTAGGTTATTTACTTGTTCTCAGCAATGATTTCAGTTAATAATTTGATTGTATTGTTGTCTGTTACCATGATTGTTGGCTAGTTTCTATAATGTTTGTCTAGATTAATAACCAAGGTATTGGATGTAATCTTATTGATTGAATGTATTATGCGTGATAGATTGAAGCTTGAATTAAGAACCATGCTTATTGTTGTTAAAATCATTTGTATCTAGTTAATTGATATGTTGTTGATAAAGAGAACTCTTGTTGATGTATCATATTGATTTACAATCAACTTGTCTTAGATTGATTGTTTGCTAAACCGGACCAAGGGGGTAAACTAGATTAAAACGGTTAAACAAAATAGGAATGAATTGTGTAGAGCGAACGCAAAGACAATTGTTATTCAAGTCTTTGATCTTGTTGATCAACTAGTCACAAACGAAAAGGTCTAAGTAATAGGGAACCCTCGCTTAGTAATTCTAGTTTGAGTACTTGCTAAAGAGAACACTTAACGAGTCGATTTAGGTGATTAGCATGCTTATAGTTATTTGATTACAAATACAAGAACCATAGTGAAAAGGGAACCCTTGATCTTGTTATTGTATTTGCGTGTTTATCCGAGAGAACTCTTAGTGAACCTATTAGATAACTACACACATAATTATTCAATCAGGACTTAATATCTAAAAATACATCCAATACCGAGGGTAAAATATCTAGATAAACATTTCATCTCTTTGATTTAATTCAAAACTATCTTACTTGCTTTATTTGCATTTATTCTCATTTCATAAACTTAAAAGACAAAAATATTGTTTTTACATTTAACCTTCTTTGATTTGGCTAAATCGTTAAATAGCCACCAAAACATAAAACTTGTACTTTTAACTTTCATTCACTTAGTTAATCATAATATAGTTTCTAATTCTAGTTTGACTGATATAACTGTCCTTGGAACGATACACGGAACTAAACCAGTTACTATACTACTACACAATCGGGTACACTGCCCGTTAGTGTGTAGCAATCTCTAAAACCGGTATTTTCCATACGATAATTCATATACCACTTTTCGCACATCAAGTTTTTGGCGCCGCTGCCGGGGACAGTTTTGTGTCAAAATAGAATTATTAACTGATATGTGATTAAGTAGTTTCTTAATTATTTTAAATTTTTAATAATCTTTGATTTTTAAACTTATAGAATCGGTATGTTTAATAATTTTTGTTAGTTGTGTGATTGACAGTTTATAGGTCGCATATGCCACATACCCGAAGTTCAGAATCTCCATTACTTACACCGTTTACAGAACCTGATAGAAAGCTTGGTAGGATTTCAAAAGAAGTACTTGAAATTTTTGAATCTTCATCAAAGCAAGAAACCTTTGATTCAGAATCAAGTACGACCAAGCCTCGATATTCAGACTTTGGTAAACCCGTTCAACCCCCAAATTTTGAAATGGAAGGAGAAAGACCGTTGGTACCACGACAATCAATGGCAGCAAAGATGAAAGCAACCCGGACCGGACAAGGTAGTGCTATTACTCCACCTACTGTTGAGGTAACTTTTGAAATAAAAGGACCTATTCTTCAAATGATTAATAACAGGTGTCAATTTGGTGGTGGTCCGAATGAAGATGCAAATGAACATATTCGTCTCTTTCAAGAGATATGTCTTCTATTTAAACTTAAACCAGAAACTAACCAGGCCATATTATTAAGACTTTTCCCTTGGACACTCCAAGGGGAAGCACGAAGTTGGTTAGATTCATTGGCCGAGGCTACGATAGAAACGTGGGATGGTATGTTGGAAAAATTTCTTAAGAAATATTTTCCAGCATCCAAGTCCGCGAGACTCCAACACGAAATTACCCAATTCTGTCAAAAGCCGATGGAAACCCTGTACGAAGCATGGAATCGATTTTCCAAAATGCTAAGAGGTTGTCCAAACCATGGTTTGGATACCTTTCAAAAGGTCCAAATCTTTTACAAAGGTTGTGATGTAGCAACCCGAATTTCAATTGACCAAGCGGCCGGTGGTTCTCTTATGGACAAAACCGAGCAAGAGGCTTATGAGATAATCGAGAAACTAGCCGATTATTCTCACGAGTGGCATCAAGAACGCCCAATTACTCGAAATGCTCAAGTTCAAAGCGCCGGTGCTTATGATGACTTAAGCTCCCTAGGTGTAAAAATAGATGGTGTTGTCCGAAACATGGACAAAATCACCAAGGAAATCCATAGTATGAAAGTAGGTTGTGAATACTGTGGAGGTCTCCACTTAGGAAAAGATTGTGATGCCGGGTTAACCATGGCTCAAAAAGAAGAAGTGGCTTTCATAAGCCAAAGAAATAATAACCAGTTTCAGGGAAGAGCCCAATTTAACCGGAACTTTAACAACCCCTACAACCCTCAAGGTCAAACTTCCAATTTTCAACAAGGGTCAGGTAGTGGGTTCCAACAACAAACTCCGGGTTTTTACCAAAAACCCCAACAGGAAGAGAAAAAGTCAAATTTAGAGAGTATGTTGGAAAAGTTAATTACATCACAAACTCAGCTTGTCACAAATATAAACCAAACCAACGAGAAAAACGAACATCAATTTAGAAACCAACAAGCATCAATTCAAAATTTAGAAAAACAAATGAGTGGTTTAGCCAATTTACTGAGCGAGAGGAAACCAGGTAGTTTACCGGGCGATACCAGTAAAAACCCACGAAATGAGCACGCAAATGTTATCACCACACGGAGTGGTCTAGCATACGATGCTCCAAAAATGCCCGAAAATTCTGATTTCAGGGTTCCATTGAACCAAAATGATGAACCGGTTAAGGAGCGGGAAAAAGTGGTTGAAAAGGAAGAACGGGAAAAACCCGTAGTGAAACCATATCAACCACCGCTCCCATACCCAAGAAAACAACAACAAGAGAGGCTAGAGGCCGAAAGGTCAAAATTCCTAGATATGTTTAAACAAATTAACATAAACATGCCTTTCATTGATGTAATCTCAGGTATGCCCAAGTATGCTAAGTTTTTAAAAGACTTACTTACTAATTGGAAGAAAATGGAGGAACTTTCATCCGTCACCATGAATGCAAATTGTTCAGCAATTTTGATGAACAAAATACCGAAAAAGTTAGCTAATCCTGGAAGTTTTACCATACCATGTCTCCTGGGAGATTTGGAATGCATTAAAGCATTAGCGGATTTAGGGGCTAGCATAAATTTAATGCCTTATTCATTATATGTTAAGCTAAACCCCGGGGAACTGAAACCAACTCGAATGGCAATCCAACTAGCAGACCGCTCTGTTAAATTCCCTCGTGGAATTTTAGAGAATATGTTAGTAAAAGTCGGTACCCTAGTATTTCCGGCTGATTTTGTAATTCTAGACATGGAGGAGGACACACGTGTGCCTCTTATATTAGGTCGACCTTTCCTCAATACTGCTAGAGCTATGATAGATGTTCATGGGCAGAAATTGACCCTTAGTATTGAGGATATGAAGGTTACCTTTTCCGTTGACCATGCCTTGCAGTACCCCGAGTCTACTGATGATCAATGTTATTATTTGCAAACCGTAGACACGTATTCGGAGTTATTGCAGGAATTTCCAGAATTGCACGGTACAGGAGAATGCATTTTTTCGGAAGGTGATGATGAAGCAATGGTGGAAGAAGTGGAGATGTTGACCACTTTGATGGCTAACGGGTATGAGCCAAATGATGAAGAGTACAGAAAGTTGGATTTAGGGAATGAATACCGATGTAAAACATCGATTGAAGAACCTCCCGTTTTGGAACTAAAGCCACTTCCAAGTCACTTGGAATATGCTTACCTACAAGAAGGTTCTACTCTCCCGGTGATCATTTCATCCGAACTCTCTGTAAGTGAGAAATCTAAGCTTGTTTCCATGTTAAAAGCCCATAAAACGGCTCTAGCATGGAAAATTCATGACATCAAGGGTATAAGTCCCTCTTATTGTACACATAAGATATTAATGGAAGATAACTATAAGCCGTGTGTACAAAGACAAAGGCGACTCAACCCCAATATGCAAGAAGTTGTTAAGAAGGAGATTGTAAAACTCCTAGATGCGGGTCTTATTTATCCAATTTCGGATAGTCCTTGGGTGAGTCCGGTCCAATGCGTGCCCAAAAAGGGTGGCATGACCGTTGTCACAAATGAAGACGACCAATTAATTTCTACCAGGACTATCACGGGTTGGAGGGTATGCATTGATTACAGGAAATTAAATGATGCTACCCGAAAAGACCATTTTCCCCTTCCTTACATTGATCAAATGTTGGAAAGATTAGCGGGAAAGAATTTTTATTGTTTTCTTGACGGTTTCTCGGGATATTTCCAAATCCCTATAGCACCCGAGGACCAAGAGAAAACGACCTTTACATGTCCTTATGGTACTTTCTCCTATCGGCGTATGCCTTTTGGCTTATGCAATGCTCCTGCTACCTTTCAAAGGTGTATGGTAGCTATTTTTCATGACATGATTGAAGACTTTATGGAAGTATTCATGGATGACTTCTCAGTCTTCGGTGATTCTTTTGACTCATGTCTTAAAAATCTTGAGCTTATGTTGATTAGGTGTGAAGAATCAAATCTTGTACTAAACTGGGAAAAATGCCATTTTATGGTAAAAGAGGGAATTGTATTGGGTCATAAAATTTCTTGTGCAGGTCTTGAGGTGGATCGGGCTAAAGTGGAAGTAATAGCCAAATTACCACCACCAACGAATGTGAAAGGTGTTAGAAGTTTTCTGGGGCACGCCGGTTTTTACCGGCGGTTCATTAAAGATTTTTCCAAAATTGCAACTCCCATGAACAAACTTCTTGAGAAGGACGCTCCATTTGTCTTTACGGACGAGTGTCTTACTGCCTTTAATCTTCTTAAAGCAAAGCTCACGCAGTCACCGATTCTCATATCGCCGAATTGGTCAATACCATTCGAACTTATGTGTGACGCCAGTGACTTTGCTATTGGTGCCGTCTTGGGGCAAAGAATAGAAAAACATTTCAAGCCCATTTACTATGCTAGTAAGACACTGCAAGGAGCCCAACTTAATTACACTACCACCGAGAAGGAACTCCTTGCAATCGTCTTTTCGTTTTCCTATTTAGTGCTAGCAAAGACGGTTGTCTACACAGACCACTCAGCATTAAAGTACTTGCTTTCTAAGCAAGATGCTAAACCCCGTTTAATACGTTGGGTCTTGCTTTTGCAAGAATTCGACATCGATATAAAAGATAAAAAGGGTGCCGAAAACCTAGCTGCCGATCACCTTTCTCGACTTGAGAACCCGAATCTTGGGGTTCTACATGAGACCGTTATCCAAGATAATTTTCCTGATGAAAATCTCATGAGAGTTGAGAAAATTAATGATCCATGGTTTGTAGACATTGCCAACTATCTTGCGGGTGGATTCCTAGAAACCGGTATGTCACACCAGAAAAGAAAGAAATTCTTTAGTGACTTAAAATACTATTTTTGGGAACACCCATATCTCTTTAAACAGTGTCCCGATGGGATAATCCGTCGGTGTGTTTCGGTGAAGGAATGCACCGAAATTCTGCTTGACTGTCACCTTGGTCCAACAGGTGGGCACTTTGGTCCCCAAATCACGGGAAAGAAAGTTTACGAGGCCGGTTTCTATTGGCCTACCATATTCAAAGATGCCTACGCTGTTTGTAAGGCTTGTGACGCGTGCCAACGGACCGGTCAAATAACTAAACGGGATGAAATGCCTAAACAAAGCATCCAAGTATGCGAGGTGTTCGATGTTTGGGGAATTGACTTTATGGGCCCCTTTCCAAAATCTCACTCTTACCTCTACATACTTGTCGCCATAGATTATGTTTCTAAATGGGCGGAGGCAAAGCCTCTACCAACAAATGATGGCCGAGTAGTGGTAAATTTTTTGATGGAGCTTTTCTCTAGGTTTGGCACGCCAAAAGCTCTTATAAGTGACCGGGGCACCCACTTTTGCAATAAGCAAATGGAAAAGGTGTTGAAAAGATATGGAGTAATCCATAAAATTTCGACATCCTATCATCCCCAGACGAGTGGGCAAGTAGAAAACACCAACCGGTCATTAAAACGCATACTAGAAAAGACCGTTGGTGCTAATCCAAAAGAGTGGTCAAACAAGTTATATGATGCATTGTGGGCATTTCGCACGGCCTACAAAACACCGATTGGAACAACTCCTTTCCGTATGGTATACGGAAAAGCATGCCATCTCCCGTTGGAGATTGAACATAAAGCACATTGGGTGCTAAGGGCATGCAATTTGGATTACCAAGAAGCGGGTCGGTTACGTTTGACCCAACTAAATGAATTAGACGAGTTGAGGCTTGAAGCCTATGATAACTCTCTAATTTACAAGGAAAAAACTAAACAATGGCACGACAAGAGATTGAAACATCCAAAAGAATTCATGGAAGGAGATCGTGTCCTTGTTTACAACTCCCGTTTCAAGTTATCACCCGGAAAGCTTAAGTCCCGATGGACGGGACCATTTGTGGTGAGAAGGTTGTACCCTTATGGAACGATTGAAATGGTAAACTGGAAAGGTGATATTTTTAAAGTGAATGGTCACCGGGTCAAACACTACGTTGATGGTCCCCTGGAAATTGAGGATGAGGTTAGCCTCAACTTCAAGAAAAACGCCTAAATCAAAACGGGGACGAGTTTGGTGAACGACTCATAAAAAAAATGGTTCACATTTTTAATTAGGTTTGTATTGTGTGCGCGATAAATTTTAGTTTGGTACAAAATGATTAACGTATGACCTCGAAACGCGAACGACTCGAGAAATCAGATCAGTGAGTTTTAGTGTTACGGGACGCCGTCCCATTTAGCTAGACGCCGTCCCACTTTTAAGATCAAGACGCCGTCTCAATTAGCTCGACGCCATCCCAAAGTACTAACTGAGACGCCGTCCTCCATTCCGAGACGACGTCCCGACCCCCTGAGTCAGAAAAAAAAAATACGTTTTATACACTTACCCACTCATTTCTTATCCACAAAACACACTCTTCTCTATTTTTCTCTCCCAAAACCCGAACCATTCTCAAAAACGCTAATTTCTACTTCAAATTCGCGATTTCCTCTTCAAATTCAAGCTTTAAATCATGAACTTTTGGGTATGAATACTCCATTTCTTCACTTTTCTTTATCAATTACTTGAATTATATGTTTATATCTATAAATTGGTTAAAGATTAGTGTGGGGTGTTTGATTTGCATGATTATTTTTAAGATTAACATACCTTAGATGTTTAAATTGCCTTTGTGTGTTTATTTTGCAAAGATTAATTGTTCTTAGGGGTTTATTCATGATACTAGGGTTTGAAGATTTTAAATCCGAATTTAGGGTACTTAATTTGTGATGATGAGTTATTGTATGATGTTTATGATTCTTGTGAAGTATTTGATTGTGTTGGTGATGTTGATGTCAATTTGGCCGGGTCATTTTTTTTGAATATTAGTAAATTTCTAAGCATATGATGAATTATAATGAATTTATGAAATGTGTATGCTTGTTTTTCATTTGTAAGGTCATGTTGAATCAAATAAGGGAATGGAATGCCATAATGTATGTGTTAAGATGGTCATTTGAGAGAAAAAAAAATTGTGAAAATTGCACTATGATTTGTGATGAATATGATTAGTATGCAAGGTTAAATGCTATGACCTATGACACAACATACTTGAATCCTTTAGGTCCTAAGTTTGTGCTACTTTGTTAAGTTGTGATTTTCGTTTTTGAAAGTGTGTTAATGAATTCAAGTCGAGTTTGGTTGACTCTGGTATAAACTTGTAACATGCACTTTTGTTTAAATGAATCATAATAACTTTTTGAACTAGGAATTGAATGATTAAGTTCTCCTGCTACTCGGTTATGTTTTAGCTAACATTAACACAACGGTTTCTATGTTCTTTTGGTTTTGTGTATAATGTTTTGCAGGGACAATCAAGCAGGGGAGGACCGGCTAAAAGAGGAAGACCATCAGGTTTGGCTCCACCAAGACAACCACCACCACCACTACCACAACAACATCATTCATCGTCTTCTTCCGGAGAAGAAGAAGAGGAGGATCTAAATGATCCTCGAGTTTGGTTAACACAGGTACAGAATGATGAAGACTACACCGAAACTTTTGAGAGAATTAACCGCAGGCCGATTAATGCCACTTGGTATTTTATCTGGGGGCCATTGGAGGAGGCGGGCATGCGCCGACATGTTACTAATTTACTCACCATTCCTTACGGTAGAGTAGTAGCCCACGCCTGGGAACATGTTTTTAGCATCAATGAACCACTCTACCCGGTGCTTCTTAAAGAATTATACTCTACTATGCGGTTTAGCAATGTAAGTGATTATTTGTCAACTGAGTTTCTACGGTTTCGTCTAGGAGGCCAAGATAGGGGTTTGAGCAGTTTTCAGCTTTGTAGAATTCTGGGTATTTTTGAGGAACTCACCGACACACAGTTAGGTGAATACTTGAGGGCTTCTGATTATGTTGGCCGACATCAGTTTGATGACACTTCTTATTGGCGCAGAATTTGTAAGCCAAATAATGCTCCGGCACATTTTCGATCAAGCAAACACCGGTACAACGAAATCGCAGCCCGAACTGATAAGCTGCTTCACCGACTCATCGCATGCACCTTTAATGCGAGGATTGAGGGACATGAGAAGGTGAAAACATTAGATTTGTGGATTATGGATCAAATCAAGCGGGGGGCCTATACCGACATTCCTGGGTTAATCGGTAACTATTTTCTTTCCATTGCTACAGAGACACGGCTACAGAAGCCACTTCTGGGGGGGCACTACATAACCCGATTTGCCCGACACTTTAACATTGATTTCGACAGATTACAGGAACTTACGAGTATCATGAAACCATTGAAAAAGGTTTTTTATATTAATGCCGAAATCATTATGAAAGACAGGAATGGGCAGGTGCAGGTGGCGCGAGTAGCAGTGGTGTTCAACAGGAACAGCAGCAGGAAGAGGAGGCAGAAATGGAGGCACAGACCAATGTTGGTGAACAGGTTCCGTGGCATCCGTCCCAAGCGAATTGGGACAGTTTGGATGGTAGTGTTAACAACATGAGATTGAGCCCGAACGAACAAAGGAGGCACAACCAACAAATGTGGGATAGTCAGGAAAGAATGGAGCGACGACAGATCGCTCAAGTACATGATCAGGGGTGGAACAGTTATGGTATTGATTGGAATAACCATAACTCTGAGTTATTTTATTCTAACCCCGAACAGTACTACGGTACGACACGTCTGACGCCACAATATTACACGGATCCGGAACACCCACCTCCACCTCATCCGATTTATAACTCTTCAGCTGCGATGCAAGAAGCTCGGGAAAGATTTGAGAGAGAATATCCACATGGGCGCCCGTACCGCGATGGTTCGGGTAATTATTCCTGGCCATACGGTAACTAGGCCTGCGTGCCTATTTGATCATTTTGTACTTTGGTTTGAGACTATTTTATTTGTGTGATGTATTTTGATACAATTTCGGTTTGTAATAATATACTAATGTGTGGTTTGATAAACGGATGTGGTTGTAAAAACACCGTTATTTTTATATGCTTTGTGTGGTTTGTTTATTTGTGCAGCATGATTGAACTTCAAAGACTGGCATTAAGTTCAGCGACATTTGATATTATGATGTGTGTATGATGATAATCGCGGACTAGACGATGCTCTTATGCTGGCAGTAAGTTCAGCGGCATCCGTCTACATGTTCCACGATTTACAGGTTCAAAATTGGAAATTTCTACAATCACCCTATCACTTTGCCCTCTAAATTTAATCCTTTTTCTGATTTCATGCAATGAGGGCCTTGCATGATCTCAAGTGTGGGGTGGGGAGTAGAAATTTATCGGGAACTCGTTTTACTAAAATTAAGGCGTTCAAGGCAACATAACTTGTAAAAGGTTAAATTTTATAAAATTGATTTTAAAATTTATCGACGGATTAAGATCAGGTTTAACAACCGAATTTCCGTTATAAATATAAATTTTTAAAAGATATTTTATAAACTTAATTGATTATAAGCTTATTTAAAAAATTTTAAAATTTTCAAGTAGCCTTAAAAACGATTAAAAGCCCAAAAACCACGTTATACACATTATGGTCTTAAAATCTAGAAAATAAATGTTGGTTTACATTTTAAATTATTAATAGTCTTTGAAGTTGCTCCATCATTCAATTATTTGAGTGAAAATCCTACTAGTTTAGTAAGCTAACTTGTAGGTCACTTGTACCAAAAACGAGTGTAAACCGTGAGAGAGCGGTGATTGTATAGCGTGGTCGGAAACCGGATCTCGCGCCAGATCAAAAAAAAAAAACCCTAAGGGCGATCCTCATTGTTTCTCCTAACAAGGACAATGTTGCGTCCGACCACTTATATGACCATACAGGATGTATCCATTCCATCCTAAAGGGAGTCAAGTCTCCCGAACGACACACTTGCTGATTTACTTCAGAAGTTGTAGTCCAGACCAGTTGTAGGGTGACGAAAAATCCTGAAAAGTCATTGCTAAAATCGACTGGAAATCTACCAGGCCTCAACATCAAACAAGGAAACTGGTAGTCAAAGTTTATCTCAATGAGGGAGATTTGCTAGCCAAATGGGAAGCGCACCATGATACACAAATTGTCAGTGATTGATCAGATTCCCAGTGGATAACCTCCGGAAAGGTAATATATCAGCTTTTAAGCCTGATGAACTTCAATCTTTATGATTGACTTAACGGATTAGATAATTACCTCATGATTGTCAATGATATCCGGACGTAATGTGTATCCTCCTAAGCACATTATTTTCTACCGACATCTCACGATGTTAGGTACCGTGGGAGGGATTGGCTTGACCAATAGCGGGAAACCCGCACTCATTTTTCAAAATTTAAAAATCCGACAAAATCGGAAAACGTGTCTAGTATTAAAAACTAGCATGATATTTTCAAAACCATAAAACGTTTTCATCAAGGTCCTGATTTCCCTAGGATCAAATTTTTCGGATACTTGACTCAAATCTCCCAAAAATGTGTGTGTGTGTTTCCATTGTGTATAAAGCGTGCGTGTGATTTCAATAAAAGTGTACTATACTTAAAGCGTGTGTTTCCATTGTGTATATAGCGTGAGTGTGTTACTTAAAGCGTGTGTTTCATATAGTGTGTGTTGTGTTTTATATCAACATGTGTGTTTCGTGTGCTTCGAGTGATTCATGTAATGTATGTAATCTATATTGTGTGATTATGATTGATATTGTTCTACTTTGTAACGAAAGAATTGCTTGAGGACAAGCAAGGTTTAAGTGTGGGGTGTTTTGATATTGCTCAATTACATCATATATATCTATCGCTTAAAACGCTCTATAATCGAAGATAATGAAGGTGATCTACAAGTGATAAGCTAAGATGCGCGAATTTGTATCGGAAGAATGATTTGCAAAGAATTTCGATGATTTATGACATTGGTTGATCCCGATACGAGTTAGGGTCAAAATACCACTCTAAAATAATAAAACAAGGCTTCCGATATGATAGGTTTCGTCCAAATGAAATAATATTGAAAAGAAAACGAAAGAGTCAAAAATAGTACAGCAGGACGCCGTCCCACATAGCTAGACGCCGTCCTGCCCTTTGAAGTGGGACGCCGTCATGGTCATTCGAGACGCCGTCTTGATCTTTATACCGGGACGCCGTCCTGCCTTTTAGGACGACGTCCCGAAGTAGGTGTACCCGACTTTTTCTGCTTTTTACCTAATTTCTCCACTTTAAAACATCAGTTTTGGGACTGTTTCATAAAAAATACGAACCAGAGAGTTTAGAGGCGATTTTCAGGAGCAAATTGGAGAACTCCAACCTCTTTGAAGAGGCTCAACATCAAGGCATCATCCATCAAAACCTTCTTCATCCAAGAACTCTTGTTCTTGTAGGTTATTTACTTGTTCTCAGCAATGATTTCAGTTAATAATTTGATTGTATTGTTGTCTGTTACCATGATTGTTGGCTAGTTTCTATAATGTTTGTCTAGATTAATAACCAAGGTATTGGATGTAATCTTATTGATTGAATGTATTATGCGTGATAGATTGAAGCTTGAATTAAGAACCATGCTTATTGTTGTTAAAATCATTTGTATCTAGTTAATTGATATGTTGTTGATAAAGAGAACTCTTGTTGATGTATCATATTGATTTACAATCAACTTGTCTTAGATTGATTGTTTGCTAAACCGGACCAAGGGGGTAAACTAGATTAAAACGGTTAAACAAAATAGGAATGAATTGTGTAGAGCGAACGCAAAGACAATTGTTATTCAAGTCTTTGATCTTGTTGATCAACTAGTCACAAACGAAAAGGTCAAAGTAATAGGGAACCCTCGCTTAGTAATTCTAGTTTGAGTACTTGCTAAAGAGAACTCTTGACGAGTCGATTTAGGTGATTAGCATGCTTATAGTTATTTGATTACAAATACAAGAACCATAGTGAAAAGGGAACCCTTGATCTTGTTATTGTATTTGCGTGTTTATCCGAGAGAACTCTTAGTGAACCTATTAGATAACTACACACATAATTATTCAATCAGGACTTAATATCTAAAAATACATCCAATACCGAGGGTAAAATATCTAGATAAACATTTCATCTCTTTGATTTAATTCAAAACTATCTTACTTGCTTTATTTGCATTTATTCTCATTTCATAAACTTAAAAGACAAAAATATTGTTTTTACATTTAACCTTCTTTGATTTGGCTAAATCGTTAAATAGCCACCAAAACATAAAACTTGTACTTTTAACTTTCATTCACTTAGTTAATCATAATATAGTTTCTAATTCTAGTTTGACTGATATAACTGTCCTTGGAACGATACACGGAACTAAACCAGTTACTATACTACTACACGATCGGGTACACTGCCCGTTAGTGTGTAGCAATCTCTAAAACCGGTATTTTCCATACGATAATTCATATACCACTTTTCGCACATCAGCATCCATATAAGGCACTACACTAAGCATACCGTACGATCTCTAAGCAACGAGCTAAAGATACAACAACAATATAAGTTCACCAACGACGATGTGAACAACGCCAAATAGCTACACCCGGAGGGTTAGCTACAACACAACAATACATTAATATATAACAATATAATCGAACAAGGTTAACACCTTAACCCAACACCGAGAACCAAATACCACAATGAAGATTGGCCGAACTACACGAGCCTTAGTAATCCGAAACCACACGAGATTACTATCTTCACACCATCGAGGTTGGCCGAACTACACGAGCCTTAGTAATCCGAAACCACACGAGATTACTACCTCAATAAGATGACCGAACTACACGAGTCACCATGAATCCGAACTACACGAGATTCATTTCCACAATACAATAAGATGATCGAAACCACACGCGTCATCGTGAATCCGAATACACACGCGATTCACTTCTCAATATTATACCCTTCGCCATTGGGGTTATATCAACCACATCACAACCACGTGTGATAATGTACACGCGAACGCGTACTTCGCCAAAGATGGTCAACCAAAACGCACAACCGTGCCAATTGGACTCATACAAAAGTCCATCAAATCCATCTATATGTGAAGTGAGCTCTATAGTCGAGAATCACTTCACCCGACCCGCACCCATCCTACACATACATATGCATATAGGATATTAACACTCACCTTGAAGTCTTGAAGAATGCTTCCAAGTAATCTGCAACTCGTCAATGGAAAGTACCTATTCCATTATCACAAATTCAAAAACACACTTAGATTGGATTTATAAACCAACCCAATTCGACACTTAGTGCAAATTTGACCCAAATGCACTACCAAATACAAACCGCGCCCAAACTAACCGATAATCACTCACACAAGTGAGAATGGTCCTAATATGCCAAATAAACCCGAACTCAAGTGTTAAACACGTGTCATACCCATTTTGACACTTAAACCCTAATTTTGACCCGTAAGGTCAAAATCTCACCATTTACAAGTTTTGACACCAAAACACATTTAACTTGGTTTAATACTTCAACTTAATCCATTTTAAGTTTATAAACCTCATTAAATCGCCAAATGGGTCATAATCACCACCAAACCCTAATTTGACCCAAAGTCACAATTAGTCAACCAAATAACCTTAAATGGGTTTCAATACTTCCATAATCACTAACTTAAGTGATTAAACTCAATTTCAAGTCCTAAACAAGGCCAATTAGTTCTCCAACCCAAAATCCACCAACAATTAACAATAAACCCAATTACTAGCATCACTAAACCCATTTCATCATCTAAAAGGGTTTTTCATCAAACTAACTCAAACCCTAACTTGAATATCAAATCAAATAGATGAAATTCGGAGTTTGAGCTTACCAATACCACCACAACGTAGCTAGGAACGAAAGGAACAACTTTAGAACTCGAGCTTTTGATCAATTCGGCCTCCTTCTTCACCAAAACCCTAAATCTCTCTCTAGAATCTCTCTCTCTCTCTCTCTAGATAGTTGGGAGTGATGAATGGATGTGAAAATGATCCAAAACTGATCCAAACCAGCTAATATGGCTCACAAATCCGGCCCTAAGTGAAATTACCCAAATACCCTTCATTAAAACCAATTAAAACAAAGGATTCTGTCAGCGCCAAATGGCGCGGCGCGCCCCAAACCCGCGCGGCGCGCGACCCTACTGAAACAGTTTCTTTTGCATTTTAATTTATATACAATAAAACCCACACCCTTGAACACCATAATACACAAGTATACAAGATAAATATTCGGGTCTTACACTTTGAGCTGTGATCTAGCCTGAGACGTGTATACACTGGGTCGTGGATTGATTCAAGATAATATATATCAATTTATTTCTATACATCAAAGTATGGACAACTAGTTGTAGGTTACTAACGAGGACAGCTGATTTAATACACTTAAATCATTAAAACGTAATAAAAAGTGTTGTGAATATATTTCGATCATACTTTGATATATACGTACATATTTGTTATAGGTTCGTGAATCAACCAGTGGCCAAGTCTTACTTCCCGACGAAGTATAAATCTGTGAAAGTGAGTTATAGTCCCATTTTTTTAAAATCTAATATTTTAAGGATGAGAATACATGCAGTTTTATAAATTTTTTACAAAATAGACACAAGTATGCGAAACTACATTTTATGGTTGGATTATTAAACCGAATATCGTCCTTCAAGTCTGGTAGTCTAAGAATTAGGGAAATGGCCCCTAATTGACGCGAATCCTAAAGATAGATCTATTGGGCTTAACAACCCTCATTCAGGTTATAGATGGTTTAGTACTTCGAGATTATTATACAGACGAGAGGTTCTATTTTGGGGATATTCTATGCATTAAGTTAACGTCAGTTACCAGGTGTTCAACATATGAATGATTTTTATGCCCTTGCGAGTGTAATGATTTTTATGAAAAATGAGAAATCTTGTGGTCTATTATTATGATTTGATAATATATAGGTTAAACCTATAACTCACCAACATTTTTGTTGACGTTTTAAGCATGTTTATTCTCAGGTGATTATTAAGAGCTTTCGCTGTTGCATACTAAAATAAGGACAAGATTTGAAGTTCATGCTTGTATGACATTGTGTAAAAACTGCATTCAAGAAACTTACTTTGATGTAATATATTTTTATTGTAAACCATTATGTATTGGTCGTGTGTAAACGGTATATTTTAGATTATCATTATTTGATAATCTACGTAATGCTTTTTAAACCTTTATCGATAAAATAAAGGTTATGGTTGTTATATAAATGAATGCAGTCTTTGAAAAACGTCTCATATAGAGGTCAAAACGTCGCGACGAAATCAATTAATATGGAACGTTTATAGACAATATGAATGGGACATTTCAATTGGTATCCAAGCGTTGGTCTTAGAGAACCAGAAAATTTGCATTAGTGTGTCTTATCGAGTTTGTTAGGATGCATTAGTGAGTCTGGACTTCGACCGTGTTTTCTTTAAAAGTGATTGCTTAACATTTTTGTTGAAAACTATATATTATTAACATGTAAATATTATGTGATATATTAATCTCATAACGTGTTTGATATTATGTGATAGATGTCTACCTCTAGCACGAATTCCATTGACTCACCTAATAATAATGAAGAGTCGAATATATATATTGGGAAGATTACCAATTCTCTCGATGAGGATTCCGATGATGTTATAGAAATTATCCCGACCCAATTTAAAGAGGCAAAAGAAAATAATAAGGGAAAAGGTATAAAAATAGAGAAACCTGATTCCAATCCCGATGAACTTTATATGTATCGGCAGCATCCGTATTTCCTAAATTGTGACAATAACCCGGGAACCTCTAAACCACTAGGTTTTTCTAAACCATTGTGGAAAATGACAGCTCGTATTAGGGGAGCACCATATATCCCTAGAAAATTAGTGAAACGAACTAAGGCAGAAGAAGAAGAAACAAGCGAGTCGGAATAAAGGGTTGTAATCATGCGGTGTAATATATGTAATATAAGTGTGCTTGTACTTTTATGTTGTATGTAAAAAAAAAAAAAAAAAATTTGCTTTTATTATTTGATAATTATCTTTCAAAAATCTAATCCTCGTCTGTTTTACAGTATAAAAACACAATGGACGTTAAGGATAGACAACCAAAAATTTTAGAAGACCTACCAGGGGACATGATTGATGAAATCTTATCTAAAGTTGGTCAGAATTCGTCGGCACAATTATTTACGGCGAAATTAGTTTGTAAAACATTTGATGAAAGTTCTAAGAATGCCTTAGTTTATGAAAGGCTTTCCTTTGAAAGTTGGGGTATATCATATTGGGGAGACCGTAAGCTACGCCGTGTTTTCATTAAAGCATTAAATGTGGGGAACCAAAGTGCAATTTTATGCTACGGATTAAGAACCTATTTTGACTCAACTTATCCCAACATAGGACTTCGTGAATTAGAAAGAGCTTCTAACATGCAACAAAAAGAAGCATGTTATGCTTATGGGTTAGTGATGTTCGCTTCTCACCAAAGTGAGAAAAAGAACATCAGATTACAACTATTATACAAAACATTCCCACAACTAACGGACTCAGTAGTTGGGGTGAGAAACAAGGTTTTTAGATTGTTACGGGCTGTTGGGCATTACGAAACACTCGTCCCTTTGATGATGTTACAACATGCTGTCTTATCAACGGCCACAACGGTTATGTTCCACAAAACCAAGGATGGGAAGTAGTCTTAGTAAAACCAGAATGCGTGATTTATTTCTGGACTTATGAACTACGTGTCTTTATTGCCTTTGTTGAACAACTTGTGTATTAACTAGATTTATTTTCAAAACTGTCATGTATCAAAGTGTACTATATTTCATGTTATATGTAATATAGCGAAGTTGTAAGTTGAAGAATATTTGCATGTGATATATTATTATAATTAGTTTTTCATATGGAATTGTAGTAGTTGAATTGTATATTAGCTACTAAGTATGAACTTAACGGGTAGGTAGTACCCGAATTTAAACTTATAAAACGCTAATATGAAGAAAAAGCTTTTATAAATAAGTTCATATAATGCTATGAGATACTATTGACTACTCTTAAATTCTATATGATTAACTCAATTCTTTTGGCTATTTTTGAAGGAAATTGCACCGGTGACTCGTTAGAATTTGAACATGAGTGAGGAAGACTTCCGTGTTTTCATTGTAGCAAACATAGCCGCAGTACAGGCTGCGATGCAAAATAACAATAACTCTAGATCTAGCAGTGGAACTAATTCCACAAGAAATCGTGTAGGATGCTCCTACAAAGAATTTACTGCCTGCAAACCTTTGGAATTTGATGGAAACGAAGGACCAATTGGATTGAAACGGTGGACCGAGAAAGTCGAATCGGTGTTTGCTATAAGTAATTGTACTGAAGAGGACAAAGTTAAGTACGCTACGCATACCTTCACGGGTACTGCATTAACATGGTGGAACACTTATCTAGAACAGGTGGGACAAGATGCTGCTTAAGCACTACCGTGGTCAGCATTCAAACACTTAATGAACGAGCAGTACCATCCCAGAAACTAGGTCAATAAGCTCATGGTAGAGCTTAGAGGGTTACGAACACAAGAGTTTGATATTACCACATACGAATGACGATTCACAGAGTTGTGCCTATTGTGTCCGGGAGCGTTCGAAGATGAAGAAGAGAAAATCGACGCATTTGTAAAAGGGTTACCAGAAAGGTTCCAAGAGGATATAAGTTAACACGTGAAATATCCCGTTCTCATTGATTAAAAACGTTCCATATTAATTGATTTCGTTGCGAGGTTTTGATCTCTATATGAGACATTTTTCAAAGACTGCATTCATTTTAAAACAAACCATAACCTTTATTTCATCAATAAAGGTTTAAAAAGCTTTACGTAGATTATCAAATAATGATAATCTAAAATATCCTGTTTACACACGACCATTACATAATGGTTTACAATACAATTATGTTACAACAAAATAAGTTTCTTGAATGCAGTTTTTACACAATATCATACAAGCATGGACTCCAAATCTCGTCCTTATTTAAGTATGCGACAGCGGAAGCTCTTAATAATCACCTGAGAATAAACATGCTTAAAACGTCAACAAAAATGTTGGTGAGTTATAGGTTTAACCTATATATATCAAATCATAATAATAGAACACAAGATTTCATATTTCAATACACATCCCATACATAGAGATAAAAACTCATTCATATGGTGAACACCTGGTAACCGACATTAACTAGATACATATAAGAATATCCCCTATCATTCCGGGATCCTCCTTCGGACATGATATAAATTTCGAAGTACTAAAGCATCCGGTACTTTGGATGGGGTTTGTTAGGCCCAATAGATCTATCTTTCGGATTCGCGTCAATTAGGGTGTCTGTTCCCTAATTCTTAGATTACCAGACTTTAATAAAAAGGGGCATATTCGATTTCGATAATACAACCATAGAATGTAGTTTCAATTACTTGTGTCTATTTCGTCAAACATTTATAAAAGCGCATGTATTCTCAGTCCCAAAAATATAAAGGGTAAAAAGGCAAATGAAACTCACACATATAAATATTGTAAAACAGTTAATAAAGCATTTGCATGTATTCTCAGCCCAAAATGTATATAAAAAAGGAATAATGAAACTCACTTTCACAGATTTTTACTTCGTCGGGAAGTAAGACTTGGCCACTGGTTGATTCACGAACCTATAACAATATATACATATATATCAAAGTATGTTCAAAATATATTTACAACACTTTTAATATATTTTGATGTTTTAAGTTTATTAAGTCAGCTGTCCTCGTTAGTAACCAACAACTAGTTGTCCACAGTTAGATGTACAGAAATAAATCGATAAATATTATCTTGAATCAATCCACGACCCAGTGTATACGTATCTCAGTATTGATCACAACTCAAACTATATATATTTTGGAATCAACCTCAACCCTGTATAGCTAACTCCAACATTCACATATAGAGTGTCTATGGTTGTTCCGAAATATATATAGATGTGTCGACATGATAGGTCGAAACATTGTATACGTGTCTATGGTATCTCAAGATTACATAATATACAATACAAGTTGATTAAGTTATGGTTGGAATAGATTTGTTACCAATTTTTACGTAGCTAAAATGAGAAAAATTATTCAATCTTGTTTTACCCATAACTTCTTCATTTTAAATCCGTTTTAAGTGAAACAAATTGCTATGGTTTCATATTGAACTCTATTTTATGAATCTAAACAGAAAAAGTATAGGTTTATAGTCGGAAAAATAAGTTACAAGTCATTTTTGTAAAGGTAGTCATTTCAGTCGAAAGAATGACGTCTAGATGACCATTTTAGAAAACATACTTCCACTTTGAGTTTAACCATAATTTTTGGATATAGTTTCATGTTCATAATAAAAATCATTTTCTCAGAATAACAACTTTTAAATCAAAGTTTATCATCGTTTTTAATTAACTAACCCAAAACAGCTCGCGGTGTTACTACGACGGCGTAAATCCGGTTTTACGGTGTTTTTCGTGTTTCCAGGTTTTAAATCATTAAGTTAGCATATCATATAGATATAGAACATGTGTTTAGTTGATTTTAAAAGTCAAGTTAGAAGGATTAACTTTTGTTTGCGAACAAGTTTAGAATTAACTAAACTATGTTCTAGTGATTACAAGTTTAAACCTTCGAATAAGATAGCTTTATATGTATGAATCGAATGATGTTTTGAACATCATTAATACCTTAAGTTCCTTGGATAAACCTACTGGAAAAGAGAAAAATGGATCTAGCTTCAACGGATCCTTGGATGGCTCGAAGTTCTTGAAGCAGAATCATGACACGAAAACAAGTTCAAGTAAGATCATCACTTGAAATAAGATTGTTATAGTTATAGAAATTGAACCAAAGTTTGAATATGATTATTACCTTGTATTAGAATGATAACCTACTGTAAGAAACAAAGATTTCTTGAGGTTGGATGATCACCTTACAAGATTGGAAGTGAGCTAGCAAACTTGAAAGTATTCTTGATTTTATGTAACTAGAACTTGTAGAATTTATGAAGAACACTTAGAACTTGAAGATAGAACTTGAGAGAGATCAATTAGATGAAGAAAATTGAAGAATGAAAGTGTTTTTAGGTATTTTTGGTCGTTGGTATATGGATTAGATATAAAGGATATGTAATTTTGTTTTCATGTAAATAAGTCATGAATGATTACTCATATTTTTGTAATTTTATGAGATATTTCATGCTAGTTGCCAAATGATGGTTCCCACATGTTTTAGGTGACTCACATGGGCTGCTAAGAGCTGATAATTGGAGTGTATATACCAATAGTACATACATCTAAAAGCTGTGTATTGTACGAGTACGAATACGGGTGCATACGAGTAGAATTGTTGATGAAACTGAACGAGGATGTAATTGTAAGCATTTTTGTTAAGTAGAAGTATTTTGATAAGTGTATTGAAGTCTTTCAAAAGTGTATAAATACATATTAAAATACTACATGTATATACATTTTAACTGAGTCGTTAAGTCATCGTTAGTCGTTACATGTAAGTGTTGTTTTGAAACCTTTAGGTTAACGATCTTGTTAAATGTTGTTAACCCAATGTTTATAATATCAAATGAGATTTTAAATTATTATATTATCATGATATTATCATGTATGAATATCTCTTAATATGATATATATACATTAAATGTCTTTACAACGATAATCGTTACATATATGTCTCGTTTAAAAATCATTAAGTTAGTAGTCTTGTTTTTACATATGTAGTTCATTGTTAATATACTTAATGATATGTTTACTTATCATAGTATCATGTTAACTATATATATATCCATATATATGTCATCATATAGTTTTTACAAGTTTTAACGTTCGTGAATCACCGGTCAACTTGGGTGGTCAATTGTCTATATGAAACATATTTCAATTAATCAAGTCTTAACAAGTTTGATTGCTTAACATGTTGGAAATATTTAATCATGTAAATATCAATCTCAATTAATATATATAAACATGGAAAAGTTCGGGTCACTACAGTACCTACCCGTTAAATAAATTTCGTCCCGAAATTTTAAGCTGTTGAAGGTGTTGACGAATCTTCTGGAAATAGATGCGGGTATTTCTTCTTCATCTGATCTTCACGCTCCCAGGTGAACTTGGGTCCTCTACGAGCATTCCATCAAACCTTAACAATTGGTATCTTGTTTTGCTTAAGTCTTTTAACCTCACGATCCATTATTTCGACGGGTTCTTCGATGAATTGGAGTTTTTCGTTGATTTAGATTTCATCTAACGGAATCGTGAGATCTTCTTTAGCAAAACATTTCTTCAAATTCGAGACGTGGAAAGTGTTATGTACAGCCGCGAGTTGTTGAGGTAACTCAAGTCAGTAAGCTACTGGTCTGACACGATCAATAATCTTGAATGGTCCAATATACCTTGGATTTAATTTCCCTCGTTTACCAAATCGAACGACGCCTTTCCAAGGTGCAACTTTAAGCATGACCATCTCTCCAATTTCAAATTCTATATCTTTTCTTTTAATGTCAGCGTAGCTCTTTTGTCGACTTTGGGCAGTTTTCAACCGTTGTTGAATTTGGATGATCTTCTCGGTAGTTTCTTGTATAATCTCCGGACCCGTAATCTGTCTATCCCCCACTTCACTCCAACAAATCGGAGACCTGCACTTTCTACCATAAAGTGCTTCAAACGGCGCCATCTCAATGCTTGAATGGTAGTTGTTGTTGTAGGAAAATTCTGCTAATGGTAGATGTCGATCCCAACTGTTTCCGAAATCAATAACACATGCTCGTAGCATGTCTTCAAGCGTTTGTATCGTCCTTTAGCTCTGCCCATCAGTTTATGGATGATAGGCAGTACTCATGTCTAGACGAGTTCCTAATGCTTGATGTAATGTCTGCTAGAATCTTGAAATAAATCTGCCATCCCTATCAGAGATAATAGAGATTGGTATTCCATGTCTGGAGATGACTTCCTTCAAATACAGTCGTGCTAACTTCTCCATCTTATCATCTTCTCTTATTGGCAGGAAGTGTGCTGATTTGGTGAGACGATCAACTATTACCCAAATAGTATCAAAACCACTTGCAGTCCTTGGCAATTTAGTGATGAAATCCATGGTAATGTTTTCACATTTCCATTCCGGGATTTCGGGTTGTTGAAGTAGACCTGATGGTTTCTGATGCACAGCTTTGACCTTAGAACACGTCAAACATTCTCCTACGTATTTAGCAACATCGACTCTCATACCCGGCCACCAAAAATGTTTCTTGAGATCCTTGTACATCTTCCCCGTTCCAGGATGTATTGAGTATCTGGTTTTATGAGCTTCTCTAAGTACCATTTCTCTCATATCTCCAAATTTTGGTACCCAAATCCTTTCAGCCCTATACCGGGTTCCGTCTTCCCGAATATTAAGATGCTTCTCCGATCCTTTGGGTATTTCATCCTTTAAATTTCCCTCTTTTAAAACTCCTTATTGCACCTCATTTATTTGAGTAGTAAGGTTATTATGAATCATTATATTCATAGATTTTACTCGAATGGGTTCTCTGTCCTTCCTGCTCAAGGCATCGGCTACCACATTTGCCTTCCCCGGGTGGTAACGAATCTCAAAGTCATAATCATTCAACAATTCAATCCACCTACGCTGCCTCATATTCAGTTGTTTCTGATTAAATATGTGTTGAAGACTTTTGTGGTCGGTATATATAATACTTTTGACCCCATATAAGTAGTGCCTCCAAGTCTTTAATGCAAAAACAACCGTGCCTAATTCCAAATCATGCGTCGTATAATTTTGTTCCTGAATCTTCAATTGTCTAGACGCATAAGCAATCACCTTCGTTCATTGCATTAATACACAACCGAGACCTTGCTTTGATGCGTCACAATAAATCACAAAATCATCATTCCCTTTAGGCAATGACAATATAGGTGCCGTAGTTAGCTTTTTCTTCAATAACTGAAACGCTTTCTCTTGTTCATCATTCCATTCAAATTTCTTCCCTTTATGCGTTAATGCAGTCAAGGGTTTTGCTATTCTGGAAAAGTCTTGGATGAACCTTCTGTAGTAACCAGCTAGTCCTAAAAACTGGCGTATGTGTTTTGGAGTTTTTGGGGTTTCCCACTTTTCAACAGTTTCTATCTTTGCCGGATCCTCCTTAATACCTTCTTTGTTCACTATGTGACCGAGGAATTGAACTTCTTCCAACCAAAATGCACACTTTGAAAACTTGGCGTACAATTCTTCCTTCCTCAATACTTCTAACACCTTTCTCAAATGTTCACCGTGTTCTTGGTCATTCTTTGAGTAAATAAGTATGTCATCAATGAAAACAATGACAAACTTGTCAAGGTATGGTCCACAAACTCGGTTCATAAGGTCCATGAACACAGCTGGTGCATTAGTTAAACCAAACGGCATGACCATAAACTCGTAATGACCGTAACGTGTTCTGAAAGCAGTCTTTGGAATATCATCTTCTTTCACCCGCATTTGATGATACCCGGAACGTAAGTCAATCTTTGAATAAATAGACGAGCCTTGTAGTTGATCAAATAAGTCGTCGATTCTCGGTAGTGGGTAGCGGTTCTTGATGGTAAGTTTGTTCAACTCTTGGTAGTCGATACACAACCTGAATGTACCATCTTTCTTCTTGACAAACAAAACAGGAGCTCCCCACGGTGATGTGCTTGGTCGAATGAAACCACGCTCTAAAAGTTCTTGTAATTGGATTTGCAGTTCTTTCATCTCGCTGGGTGCGAGTCTGTAAGGAGCACGAGCTATTGGTGCAGCTCCTGGTACAAGATCTATTTGAAATTCAACGGATCGATGTGGGGGTAATCCCGGTAATTCTTTCGGAAATACATCGGGAAATTCTTTTGCAATGGGAACATCATTGATGCTCTTTTCTTCAGTTTGTACTTTCTCGACGTGTGCTAGAACTGCATAGCAACCTTTTCTTATTAGTTTTTGTGCCTTCAAATTACTAATAAGATGTAGCTTCGTGTTGCCCTTTTCTCCGTACACCATTAAGGGTTTTCCTTTTTCTCGTATAATGCGAATTGTATTTTTGTAACAAACGATCTCTGCTTTCACTTCTTTCAACCAGTCCATACCGATTATCACATCAAAACTCCCTAACTCTACTGGTATCAAATCAATCTTAAATGTTTCGCTAACCAGTTTAATTTCTCGATTCCGACATATATTATATGCTGAAATTAATTTACCATTTGCTAATTTAAATAAAAATTTACTATCCAAAGGCGTCAATGGACAACTTAATTTAGCACAAAAATCTCTACTCAAATAGCTTCTATCCGCACCCGAATCAAATAAAACGTAAGCAGATTTATTATCAATAAGAAATGTACCCTTAACAAGCTCCGGGTCTTCCTGTGCCTCTGCCGCATTAATATTGAAAACTCTTCCGCGGCCTTGTCCATTCGTGTTCTCCTGGTTCGGGCAATTTCTAATAATGTGGCCCAGTTTTCCACATTTATAACAAACTACATTGGCATAACTTGCTCCGACACTACTTGCTCCGCCATTACTCGTTCCGACACCATTTATTCCTTTCGTTCTATTAACCCCTGGTCCGTAGACCTCACACTTCGCCGCGCTATGACCATTTCTTTTACACTTGTTGCAAAATTTGGTGCAGAACCCCGAGTGATACTTTTCACACCTTTGGCATAGCTGCTTCTGATTGTTGTTGTTTTTGCGGTTATTATTGTTGTTGGGATGATTGTTATAGTTGATGTTGTTGTTGTTGGGCCGTTTGTTGTAGTTGCAATTGATGTTGCAATTGTTGGGATAATTGTTGCGATTATTGTTGTAATTGCTGTTGTTGTTGTATTGGTGATTCTTATCACCGTTTTCCTCCCACTTTCTTTTGACTTGCTTCACATTGGCCTCTTCAGCAGTCTGTTCTTTAATTCTTTCTTCAATCTGGTTCACTAGTTTGTGAGCCATTCTACATGCCTGTTGTATGGAGGCGGTCTCGTGTGAACTTATATCTTCTTAGATTCTTTCTGGTAATCCTTTCACAAATGCGTCGATCTTCTCTTCCTCATCTTCGAATGCTCCTGAACACAATAGGCACAATTCTGTGAATCGTCTTTCGTACGTGGTAATATCAAATCCTTGGGTTCGTAACCCTCTAAGTTCTGTCTTAAGCTTATTAACCTCGGTTCTGGGACGGCACTTCTCGTTCATCAAGTGCTTGAATGCTGACCACGGTAGTGCGTACGCATCGTCTTGTCCCACTTGCTATAGATAGGTATTCCACCATGTTAACGCAGAACCTGTGAAGGTATGCGTAGCGTACTTCACTTTGTCCTCTTCAGTACACTTACTTATGGCAAACACCGATTCGACCTTCTCGGTCCACCGTTTCAATCCGATCGGTCCTTCGGTTCCATCAAATTCCAAAGGTTTGCAGGCAGTGAATTCTTTGTAGGTGCATCCTACACGATTTCCTGTACTGCTAGATCCAAGGTTATTGTTGGTATGTAGTGCAGCCTGTACTGCGGCTATGTTTGAAGCTAGAAAAGTACGGAATTCCTCTTCATTCATATTCACGGTGTGTCGAGTAGTCGGTGCCATTTCCTTCAAAATAGTCAAATGGAACAAGTTAATCATACAGAATATTAAGAGTAGTTAATAGTATTTCGTAGCATAATATGAACTCATTTATAAAAGCTTTTTCTTCATATTAGCGTTTTATAAGTTTAAATTCGGGTAGTACCTACCCGTTAAGTTCATACTTAGTAGCTAATATACAATTCAACTACTACAATTCTATATGAAAAACTTATTATAATAATATTTCGCGTTCAAACTTTTACACAATATTTTACAAACTTACAATACCGCTTATTTTACATATAGCATGAAATATAGCACACAATAAATTTGATACAAGATGGTTGTGAAGATAATTCTAGCTAGTACACAAGTCGTTCAGCAAAGGCAATAAAGACACGTAATTCATACGTCCAGAAACAAGTCATGCATTCTGGTTTTACTAGGATTACTTCCCATCCTTGGTCTTGTGGAACATAACTGTTATGGCCGTTGATAAGACAGCGTGTTGTAACGTCGTCAAAGGGACGAGGGTTACGTAATGTCCAACAGTCCCGTAACAATCTAAAAACCTCATTTCTTACCCCAATTACCGACTCCGTCACTTGTGGGAACGTTTTGTTTAATAGTTGTAGCCCGATGTTCTTGTTCTCACTTTGGTGAGAAGCGAACATTACTAATCCGTAAGCATAACATGCTTCTTTATGTTGCATGTTAGCCGCTTTTTCTAAATCACGAAGTCCAATATTCGGATATATTGAGTCAAAATAATTTCTTAACCCATTGCGTAAAATAGCATTTGGGTTCCCCGCAATATATGCGTCAAAGTAAACACATCGTAACTTATGGATTTCCCAATGTGATATCCCCCATCTTTCAAACGAAAGCCTTTTATAAACCAAGGCATTCTTGGAACGTTCTTCGAATGTCTTACAAACTGATCTCGCCTTAAATAGTTGTGCTGAAGAATTCTGACCGACTCTAGACAAGATTTCATCAATCATGTCTCCGGGTAGGTCTCTTAAAATATTGGGTTGTCTATCCATTTTGTGTTTTTATACTGTAAAATAGACAAGAGTTAGATTCATAAAAAAAAATACTTATTAATACAAGCAATTTTTACATATATCATAAAGCATAAGCACACTATATTACATATATTACACCACACGAATACAACTATCTTATTCCGACTCGCTTGTTTCTTCTTCTTCGGTTTTGGTTCGTTTTGCCAAGTTTCTAGGGATATATGATGTTCCCCTAATACGAGCCATCGTTTTCCACATTGGTTTAGAAAAACCTGGTGGTTTAGAGGTTCCCGGGTCATTGTTACAACTTAAGGACTTCGGGGGTTGACGATACATATAAAGTTCATCGGGGTTGGAATTAGATTTCTCTATTTTTATGCCCTTTACCTTATTATTTTCTTTTGCCTTTTTAAATTCAGTTGGGGTAATTTCTATAACATCATCGGAATTCTCTTCGGAATCTGATTCATCGGAGAATTAGTAATCCTCCCAATATTTTGCTTCCTTGGCGGAAACACCATTGACCATAATTAACCTTGGTCGGTTGGTTGAGGATTTTCTTTTACTTAACCGTTTTATTATTTCCCCCACCGGTTCTATTTCTTCATCCGGTTCCGATTCTTCTTCTGGTTCCGATTCTTCTTTCGGTTTCGACTCTTCTTCCGGTTCCTCTTCGGGAACTTGTGAATCAGTCCACGAATCATTCCAATTTACATTTGACCCTTCATTATTATTAGGTGAGTCAATGGGACTTGTTCTAGAGGTAGACATCTATCACATAATATCAAACGCGTTAAGAGATTAATATATCACATAATATTCACATGTTAAAAATATATAGTTTCCAACAAAATTTGTTAAGCAATCATTTTTCAAGTAAACACGGTCGAAGTCCAGACTCACTAATGCATCCTAACAAACTCGATAAGACACACTAATGCAAAATTCTAGTTCTCTAAGACCAACGCTCGGATACCAACTGAAATATCCCGTTCTTATTGATTAAAAACGTTCCATATTAATTGATTTCGTTGCGAGGTTTTGACCTCTATATGACACGTTTTTCAAAGACTGCATTCATTTTAAAACAAACCATAACCTTTATTTCATCAATAAATGTTTAAAAAGCTTTACATAGATTATCAAATAATGATAATCTAAAATATCATGTTTACACACGACCATTACATAATGGTTTACAATATAATTATGTTACAACAAAATAAGTTTCTTGAATGCAGTTTTTACACAATATCATACAAGCATGGACTCCAAATCTCGTCCTTATTTAAGTATGCGACAGCGGAAGCTCTTAATAATCACCTGAGAATAAACATGCTTAAAACGTCAACAAAAATGTTGGTGAGTTATAGGTTTAACCTATATATATCAAATCATAATAATAGACCACAAGATTTCATATTTCAATACACATCCCATACATAGAGATAAAAAATCATTCATATGGTGAACACCTGGTAACCGACATTAACTAGATACATATAAGAATATCCCCTATCATTCCGGGATCCTCCTTCGGACATGATATAAATTTCAAAGTACTAAAGCATCCGGTACTTTGGATGGGGTTTGTTAGGCCCAATAGATCTATCTTTAGGATTCGCGTCAATTAGGGTGTCTGTTCCCTAATTCTTAGATTACCAGACTTTAATAAAAAGGGGCATATTCGATTTCGATAATTCAACCATAGAATGTAGTTTCAATTACTTGTGTCTATTTCGTCAAACATTTATAAAAGCGCATGTATTCTCAGTCCCAAAAATATAAAGGGTAAAAAGGCAAATGAAACTCACGCATATAAATATTGTAAAACAGTTAATAAAGCATTTGCATGTATTCTCAGCCCAAAATGTATATAAAAAGGGAATAATGAAACTCACTTTCACAGATTTTTACTTCGTCGGGAAGTAAGACTTGGCCACTGGTTGATTCACGAACCTATAACAATATATACATATATATCAAAGTATGTTCAAAATATATTTACAACACTTTTAATATATTTTGATGTTTTAAGTTTATTAAGTCAGCTGTCCTCGTTAGTAACCTACAACTAGTTGTCCACAGTTAGATGTACAGAAATAAATCGATAAATATTATCTTGAATCAATCCACGACCCAGTGTATACGTATCTCAGTATTGATCACAACTCAAACTATATATATTTTGGAATCAACCACAACCCTGTATAGCTAACTCCAACATTCACATATAGAGTGTCTATGGTTGTTCCGAAATATATATAGATGTGTCGACATGATAGGTCGAAACATTGTATACGTGTCTATGGTATCTCAAGATTACATAATATACAATATAAGTTGATTAAGTTATGGTTGGAATAGATTTGTTACCAATTTTCACGTAGCTAAAATGAGAAAAATTATCCAATCTTGTTTTACCCATAACTTCTTCATTTTAAATCCGTTTTGAGTGAATCAAATTGCTATGGTTTCATATTGAACTCTATTTTATGAATCTAAACATGTTACAAGTCATTTTTGTAAAGGTAGTCATTTCAGTCGAAAGAACGACGTCTAGATGACCATTTTAGAAAACATACTTCCACTTTGAGTTTAACCATAATTTTTGGATATAGTTTCATGTTCATAATAAAAATAATTTTCTCATAATAACAAATTTTAAATCAAAGTTTATCATAGTTTTTAATTAACTAACCCAAAACAGCCCGCGGTGTTACTACGACGGCGTAAATCCGGTTTTACGGTGTTTTTCGTGTTTCCAGGTTTTAAATCATTAAGTTAGCATATCATATAGATATAGAACATGTGTTTAGTTGATTTTAAAAGTCAAGTTAGAAGGATTAACTTTTGTTTGCGAACAAGTTTAGAATTAACTAAACTATGTTATAGTGATTACAAGTTTAAACCTTCGAATAAGATAGCTTTATATGTATGAATCGAATGATGTTATGAACATCATTACTACCTTAAGTTCCTTGGATAAACCTACTGGAAAAGAGAAAAATGGATCTAGCTTCAACGGATCCTTGGATGGCTCGAAGTTCTTGAAGCAGAATCATGACACAAAAACAAGTTCAAATAAGAACATCACTTGAAATAAGATTGTTATAGTTATAGAAATTGAACCAAAGTTTGAATATGATTATTACCTTGTATTAGAATGATAACCTACTGTAAGAAACAAAGATTTCTTGAGGTTGGATGATCACCTTACAAGATTGGAAGTGAGCTAGCAAACTTGAAAGTATTCTTGATTTTATGTAACTAGAACTTGTAGAATTTATGAAGAACACTTAGAACTTGAAGATAGAACTTGAGAGAGATCAATTAGATGAAGAAAATTGAAGAATGAAAGTGTTTGTAGGTGTTTTTGGTCGTTGGTGTATGGATTAGATATAAAGGATATGTAATTTTGTTTTCATGTAAATAAGTCATGAATGATTACTCATATTTTTGTAATTTTATGAGATATTTCATGCTAGTTGCCAAATGATGGTTCCCACATGTGTTAGGTGACTCACATGGGCTGCTAAGAGTTGATCATTGGAGTGTATATACCAATAGTACATACATCTAAAAGTTGTGTATTGTACGAGTACGAATACGGGTGCATACGAGTAGAATTGTTGATGAAACTGAACGAGGATGTAATTGTAAGCATTTTTGTTAAGTAGAAGTATTTTGATAAGTGTATTGAAGTCTTTCAAAAATTAATAAATACATATTAAAACACTACATGTATATACATTTTAACTGAGTCGTTAAGTCATCGTTAGTCGTTACATGTAAGTGTTGTTTTGAAACCTTTAGGTTAACGATCTTGTTAAATGTTGTTAACCCAATGTTTATAATATCAAATGAGATTTTAAATTATTATATTATCATGATATTATCATGTATGAATATCTCTTAATATGATATATATACATTAAATGTCTTTACAACGATAATCGTTACATAAATGTCTCGTTTAAAAATCATTAAGTTAGTAGTCTTGTTTTTACATATGTAGTTCATTGTTAATATACTTAATGATATGTTTACTTATCATAGTATCATGTTAACTATATATATATCCATATATATGTCATCATATAGTTTTTACAAGTTTTAACGTTCGTGAATCACCGGTCAACTTGGGTGGTCAATTGTCTATATGAAACATATTTCAATTAATCAAGTCTTAACAAGTTTGATTGCTTAACATGTTGGAAATATTTAATCATGTAAATATCAATCTCAATTAATATATATAAACATGGAAAAGTTTGGGTCACTACAACACGAGCCCGCCTCCATACAAAAGGCAAGTCGAATGGCTCATAAACTTATAAATCAAATTGAGGAAAGGATTAAAGAACAGGCGGCCGAAGAAGCCAATACGAAACAAGTCAAGAGGAAATGGGAAGAAACCAGTGACAACGGTCACAAATTCAATAATCAACCCAACAATCACAACTACAATCGCACCAATTTTCGCAATAACAAACGCAACAATAACAATCACCCCAGCAACAACTACAACAACCGTTTCAACTACAATAACAACCGCAACAACAACAATCCCAACAATAACAACAACATGCAGAAATTTTGCCAGAGATGTGAAGGATACCATCCAACTGGGCTCTATACAGTAGTGTGTACTAAGTGTAATAGAAAGGGCCATGGTGCGACAAAGTGCGAAATCTACGGATCAATGGCTAAGGGAACAAATAATGCCGAAACAAGTTATGCCGACATTACCTGTTTTGGATGCGGGAAGAAGGGCCATTACAAAAATATGTGTCCAAATCAGGGGGATAATAATGGGCAAGGCCGAGGAAAAGTCTTCAACATTAATGCGGTTGAAGCGCAGGAAGACCCGGAGCTTGTTACGGGTACGTTTCTTATTGACAATACATCTGCTTATGTTTTATTTGATTCGGGTGCGGATAGAAGCTATATGAGTAAGGATTTATGTGCTAAATTAAGTTGTCCATTGACGCCTTTGGATAATAAGTTTATACTAAAATTAGCAAACGGTAAATTAATTGCAGCAGATAATATATGTCGGAATCGAGAAATTAAACTGGGTAGCGAAATGTTTAAGATTGATTTGATACCAGTAGAGTTAGGGAGTTTTGATGTGATAATCGGCATGGACTGGTTGAAAGAGGTGAAAGCCAAGAACGTATGTTACAAAAATGCAATTCGCATTGTACGAGATGAAGGAAAACCCTTAATGGTGTACAGAGAAAAGAGCAACGCGAAGCTAAATCTTATTAGTAAGTTGAAGGTGCAAAAGCTAATAAGAAAGGGTTGCTATGCTGTTCTAGCACACGTTGAGAAAGTACAAACTAAAGAAAAGAGCATCAATGATGTTCCCGTCGCAAAAGAATTTCCCGATGTATTTCCAAAAGAATTATCGGGATTACCTCCACACCGATCCGTTGAATTTCAAATAGATCTTGTACCGAGAGCTGCACCAATAGCTCGTGCTCCATACAGACTCGCACCCAGTCAAATGAAGGAACTTCAAAGCCAATTACAAGAACTTCTAGAGTGTGGTATCATACGACCAAGTACATCACCATGGGGAGCTCCTGTTTTGTTTGTCAAAAAGAAGGAGGGTACATTCAGGTTGTGTATCGACTACTGAGAGTTGAACAAACTTACCATCAAGAACCGTTAACCACTACCGAGAATCGATGACTTATTTGATCAACTACAAGGCTCGTCGGTTTATTCGAAGATCGATTTACGTTCCGGATATCATCAAATGTGGGTAAAGGAGGATGATATTCCGAAGACTGCTTTCAGGATGCGATACGGTCATTACGAGTTTATGGTTATGCCGTTTGGTTTGACTAATGTACCAGCTGTGTTCATGGACCTCATGAACAGAGTGTGTGGACCATATCTCGACAAGTTTGTCATTGTCTTCATCGATGACATACTTATTTATTCAAAGAATGATCAAGAGCATGAAGAACATTTGAGGAAAGTACTGGAATTGTTGAGGAAAGAAAAACTGTACGCTAAGTTTTCAAAGTGTGCATTTTGGTTGAAAGAAGTTCAATTCCTCGGACATGTTGTGAGCAAAGAAGGTATTCAAGTTAATCCGGCAAAGATTGAAACCGTTGTAAACTGGGAAACCCCGAAAACTCCGAAGCATATACGTCAATTTTTAGGATTGGCTGGTTACTAAAGAAGATTCATCCAAGATTTTTCCAAAATAGCAAAACCCTTGACTGCATTAACGCATAAAGGAAAGAAATTTGAATGGAAGGATGAATAGGAGGAAGCATTCCAATTGTTGAAGAAAAAGCTAACTACGGAACCTATATTGTCATTGCCTGAAGGGAATGATGATTTTGTGATATATTGTGACACCTCAAAGCAAGGTCTCGGTTGTGTATTAATGTAACAAAAGAAAGTAATTGTTTATGCGTCTAGACAATTGAAGATTCACGAGCAAAATTATACGACTCACGATTTGGAATTGGGCGCTGTTGTTTTTGCATTAAAGACTTGGAGGCATTACTTATATGGGGTCAAAAGTATTATATGTACCGACCACAAAAGTCTCTAACATATATTTGATCAGAAACAACTAAACATGAGGCAGCGTAGGTGGATTGAATTGTTAAATGACTACGACTTTGAGATTCATTACCACACGGGGAAGGCGAATGTGGTAGCCGACGCTTTAAGTAGAAAGGACAGAGAACCTATACGGGTAAAATCTATGAACATAATTATTCGTACTAACCTTACTACTCAAATAAAGGAGGCGCAACAGGTGGTTGTAAAAGAAGGAAAGTTGAAGAATGAGATACCCAAAGGATCGGAGAAACATCTTAAAATTCGGGAAGATAGAACCCGATATAGGGCTGATAGAATTTGGGTACCAAAGTTTGGAGATGTGAGAGAAATGGTACTTAAGGAAGCACATAAAACCAGATACTCAATACATCCCGGAGCAGGAAAAATGTACAAAGATCTCAAGAAGCACTTTTGGTGGCCGGGTATGAAAGCCGATATTGATAAAATATGTAGGAGCATGTTTGACATGTTCAAAGGTCAAAGCTGAACATCAGAAACCATCAGGTCTACTCCAATAACCTGAAATCCCAGAATGGAAATGAGAAAACATTACCATGGATTTCATTACTAAATTGCCAAGGACTGCAAGTGGTTATGATACTATTTGGGTAATAGTCGATCGTCTCACCAAGTCAGCACACTTCCTGCCGATGAGAGAAGATGACAAAATGGAGAAGTTAGCACGTCTATACTTGAAGGAAGTTGTCTCCAGACATGGAATACCAGTCTCTATAATCTCTGATAGGGATGGCAGATTTGTTTCAAGGTTTTGGCAGACACTGCAACAAGCACTGGGGACTCATCTAGACATGAGTACTGTTTATCATCCACAAACTAATTGGCAGAGTGAAAGGACGATACAGACCCTTGAAGACATGCTACGAGCATGTGTTATCGATTTCAGAAACAGTTGGGATCGACACCTACCGTTAGTAGAATTTTCCTACAACAACAGTTATCATTCGAGTATTGAGATGGCACCATTTGAGGCACTTTATGGTAGAAAGTGTAGGTCTCCAATTTTATGGAGTGAAGTGGGGGATAGACCGATTACGGGTCCGGAGATAATACAAGAAACTACCGAGAAAATCATCCAAATTCAACAGCGATTGAAAACCGCCCAAAGTCGACAAAAGAGCTATGCGGACAGTAAAAGAAAAGATATAGAATTTGAGATTGAAGAGATGGTCATGCTTAAGGTTTCACCTTGGAAAGGCGTTGTTCGATTTGGTAAACGGGGGAAACTAAATCCAAGGTACATTGGTCCATTCAAGATTATAGATCGTGTCGGACCAGTAGCTTACCAACTGGAGTTAGCTCAACAAATTGTTGCTGTACATAACACTTTTCATGTCTCGAATCTGAAGAAGTGTTTTGCTAAAGAAGATCTCACTATTCCGTTAGACGAAATCCAAATCAACGAAAAACTTCAATTTACTGAAGAACCCGTCAAAATAATGGATCGTGAGGTTAAAAGACTTAAGCAAAACAAGATACCAATTGTTAAGGTTCGAGGAAATTCCCGTAGAAGACCCGAGTTTACCTGGAAGCATGAAGATCAGATGAAGAAGAAATACCCGCACCTATTTCCAGAATATGCGTCAACACCTCCAACTGTTTAAAATTTCGGGACGAAATTTAATTAACGGGTAGGTACTGTAGTGACCCGAACTTTTCCATGTTATATATTATATGAAAACTATATTTATATGATTAAATGTTTCCAACATGTTAAGAAATCAAACTTGTTAAGACTTGATTATTTGAAATGTGCTTCATATAGACAATTGACTACCCAAGTTGACCGGCAATTCACGAACGTTAAAAATTTGTAAAAACTACATGATATATATATATATATATATATATATATATATATATATATATATATATATATATATATATATATATATATATATATATATATATATATGGATATATATATGGTTAACATGATATTATGATAAGTAAGTATCTCACTAAGTATATTAACAATGAGTAATATACATAAAAATGAGTTTATTGAATTAAGAAACTCGAAACGATATATATAACGATTATCGTTATAACAACGTCTTACTAAATACATACGAATCATATTAAGATATTGATACACTATGTTTAACATGATAAAATGATAATTAAGTATATCATTAAGTGTGTTAACAATGAACTACATATGTAAAACAAGACTACTAACTTACGAATTTCGAAACGAGGCATATATGTAACGATTATCGTTGTAACGACATTTTAATATATATATATATATATCATATTAAGATATATTCATACATTATAATATCATTATAATGTAATAATTTAACATATCATTTAAGTATAATAATAATGGATTAATTACATTTAACAAGATCATTAACTTAAAGGTCTTAAAACAACACTTACATGTAATGACTAACGGTGACTTAACGACTCAGTTAAAATGTATATACATGTAGTGTATTAAGATGTATTAATACACTTTTGAAAGACTTCAATACATATATCAAAGTATTTCTACTTAGCAAAAATGCTCAAAATTACATTCTCATTCGTTTCCATCAACAATTCTACTCGTGTACACCCGTATTTATACTCGTACAATACACAGCTTCTAGATGTATTTACTATTGGTATATACACCTTTAATCATTCATTCTTAGCAGCCATATTAGAGTCAAAAACATGTGGAACCATTATTTAAGAACTTGTATGACTAATGAGATAAAAACAAACTTAAGGATCTTTTTTTTCTTTATAACAAGTAATTTCGTTTTTATGATTTCACCCCATTTTTCCATTCCATTTTCTCATACTTACACTCCAAATTCTCTCTCAAAATACTCCTAACATCATCCTTGATCATCTCCAAGCATTTTCACCATCTTTTAGCTTCAATTACAAGCTTTAATCATCATAAAAACAACCATTCAAGAACACTTCAAGAAATCTTGCTAGCTTACTTCCAATCTTGCAAATCCATTTCAAGTGATCATCCAATCTCAAGAAATCTTTCTTATTTACAGTAATATATCTTTCTAATTCATGGTAATACTCATATTCAAACTTTGATTCAATTTCTATAACTATAACAATCTTATTTCTAGTGGAAACCTTACTTGAACTTGTTTTCGTGTCATGATTCTGCTTCAAGACTTTCAAGCCATCCAAGGATCCTTTGAAGCTAGATTCATTTTTCTCTTTTCTAGTAGGTTTATCCACAAACTTGAGGTAGTAATGATGTTCATAACATCATTCGATTCATACATATAAAGCTATCTTATTCGAAGGTTTAAACTTGTAATCACTAGAACAGAGTTTAGTTAATTCTAAACTTGTTCGCAAAAAGAAGTTAATCCTTTTAACTTGACTTTTAAAATCAACTAAACATATGTTCTATATCTATATGATATGCTAACTTAATGATTTAAAACGTGAAAACACGATGAACACCGTAAAACCGGACATACGCAGTCGTAGTAACACCGCGGGCTGTTTTGGGTTAGTTAATTAAAAACTATGATAAACTTTGATTTAAAATTTGTTCTTCTGGGAAAATAATTTTTCTTATGAACATGAAACTATATCCAAAAATAATGGTTAAACTCAAAGTGGAAGTATGTTTTTCAAAATAGTCATCAAGATGTCGTTCTTTCGACGGAAATGACTACCTCTTTAGTAAATAACATGTAACCTGTATTTCCGACTATAAACTTATACTTTTTCTGTTTAGATTCATAAACTTAAATTCAATATGAAACCATAGCAATTTGATTCACTCAAAACGGATTTAAAACGAAGAAGTTATGGGTAAAACAAGATTGGATAATTTTGCTTGTTGTAGCTACGTGAAAATTGGTAACAAATTTATATCAATCATATCCTAGCTAACTTATATTGTATTATACATGTATTCTAATATATTACGTAATCTTGGGATACCATAGACACGTATGCAAATGTTTTGACATATCATATCGACCCATGTATATATATTATTTGGAACAACCATAGACACTCTATATGCAGTAATGTTTGAGTTAGCTATACAGGATTGAGGTTGATTCCAAAAATATATATACTTTGAGTTATGATCTAGCCTGAGACGTGTATACACTGGGTCGTGGATTGATTCAAGATAATATATATCAATTTATTTCTGTACATCAAACTATGGACAACTAGTTGTAGGTTACTAACGAGGACAGCTGACTTAATACACTTAAATCATTAAAACGTAATAAAAAGTGTTGTGAATATATTTCGATCATACTTTGATATATACGTACATATTTGTTATAGGTTCGTGAATCGACCAGTGGCCAAGTCTTACTTCCCGACGAAGTAAAAATCTGTGAAAGTGAGTTATAGTCCCATTTTTTTAAAATCTAATATTTTTGGGATGAGAATACATGCAGTTTTATAAATTTTTTTCAAAATAGACACAAGTATGCGAAACTACATTCTATGGTTGGATTATTAAACCGAATATCTCCCTTCAAGTCTGGTAGCCTAAGAATTAGGGAAATGCCCCCTAATTGACGCGAATCCTAAAGATAGATCTATTGGGCTTAACAACCCCCATTCAGGTTATGGATGGTTTAGTACTTCGAGATTATTATACAGACGAGAGGTTCTGTTTTGGGGATATTCTATGCATTAAGTTAACGTCGGTTACCAGGTGTTCAACATATGAATGATTTTTATGCACTTGCGAGTGTAATGATATTTATGAAAAATGAGAAATCTTGTGGTCTATTATTATGATTTGATAATATATAGGTTAAACCTATAACTCACCAACATTTTTGTTGACGTTTTAAGCATGTTTATTCTCAGGTGATTATTAAGAGCTTCCGCTGTTGCATACTAAAATAAGGACAAGATTTGGAGTCCATGCTTGTATGATATTGTGTAAAAACTGCATTCAAGAAACTTACTTTGATGTAATATATTTTTATTGTAAACCATTATGTATTGGTCGTGTGTAAACGGTATATTTTAGATTATCATTATCTTTTAATCTACGTAATGCTTTTTAAACCTTTATCGATAAAATAAAGGTTATGGTTGTTATAAAAATGAATGCAGTCTTTGAAAAACGTCTCATATAGAGGTCAAAAACTCGCGACGAAATCAATTAATATGGAACATTTATAATCAATATGAACGGGACATTTCAATCCCGATGGCTTCTGATGTTCAGCCTTGACTTTAGCACAAGTCAAGCACTTACCGACATAGGTAGCAATATCAGCTTTCAAATTTGGCCACCAATAAAACGCTTTCAAATCTTGGTACATTTTATCTAATCCCGGATGAATTGAGTACCTCGACTTGTGTGCTTCCTCCAACACTAGTTCTCTCAATCCACCAAACTTTGGTACCCAGATTCGATTAGTAAAGTACCGTGTTTTATCCTCCTTGATGTCAAATTTCTTATCCATTCCTCTGAGAAATTCAACATCGATATTTTCTTGTTTCACGGCCTCTCGTTGTGCTTCGCGGATTTGTGATGTGAGATTCGTACGGACAACTATGTTAAGCGCTTTAACCCTGAGGGTTTTCTCTCGCTCTTTTCTACTTAAAGCATCCGCCATGACATTCGCTTTGCCCGGATGGTATTGAAGTTCGCAATTATAATCGTTAAGTAGTTCCATCCAACGTCGTTGTCTCATGTTGAGCTGTTTCTGATCGAATATGTACTGTAAACTCTTATGGTCGATGAAGATAGTAAACTTGGTCCCATACAGGTAGTGTCTCCACATTTTAAGTTCAAAGACAACAGCTCCTAGTTCAAGGTCGTGCGTAGTGTAGTTCTGCTCGTGAATCTTTAACTATCGTGATCCATAAGCAATAACCTTGTTCCGTTGCATAAGCACGCAACCCATTCCTTGACGTGATGCATCACAATAAACAACAAAATCTTAACTTTCCTCGGGTAGAGACAATATCGGTGCAGTTGTTAACTTCTCCTTCAACAACTGAAATGCAGTTTCTTGCGGTTCTGACCACTCATAATTCTTGCCCTTATGAGTCAACGCGGTTAATGGTTGGGCAATCTTAGAGAACCCTTCAATGAATCTCATGTAGTAACCAGCTAGACCCAAAAATTGCCGGATCTGAGTTGGCATCTTTGAAGTTTCCCAATTCTTAACCGACTCAATCTTTGCTGGATCAACTTGTATTCCATTGGCCCCTACAAGATGGCCAAGAAATTGTACCTCTGGTAACCAAAAATCGCACTTAGAGAACTTTGCATACAACTGCTCTTTTCTAACCATGGTCAATATCGAACGTAGATGTTGTTCGTGCTCTTCCTTGTTCTTGGAGTACACTCAATATATCATCAATAAACACAATGACAAATTTATCTAGATATGGCTTACACACACGGTTCATGAGATCCATGAACACTGCTGGTGCGTTCGTCAAACCAAATGGCATCACTGTAAACTCATAATGTCCGTAACATGTTCTAAACGCCGTCTTCGGGACATAAGCTTCTTTGACTCTCAATTGGTGATACCCGGATCTCAAATCAATCTTCGAATAACAACTAGATCCCTGCAGCTGATCAAATAAGTCATCAATCCTCGGTAGCGGATACCGATTCTTGATTGTCAACTTGTTCAATTCTCTGTAGTCGATACACAATCTCATCGACCCATCCTTCTTTTTAACAAACAAGACCGGAGCTCCCCAAGGTGAAGAACTCGGTCGGATAAATCCTTTGTCTAACAATTCTTGCAATTGGCTAGACAACTCTTGAAGCTCTGGGGGTGCAAGTATGTACGGTGTGCGAGCCACCGGTGCTGCTCCTGGCACTAAATCTATCTGAAATTCAACTTCTCGATGCGGTGGGAGACCAGGTAATTCCTCCGGAAAAACTTCAAGAAATTCCTTAACTATAGGAACGTCTTCGGGTCTCCTTTCTTCAGGTACAATTTGGCTTACGTGAGCCATAAACACGATACATCCCTTTCTCACGTACTTCTGAACTTTCAAGCTGTTAATGAGATATAATTGTGAACCGTTCTTCTCTCCATAAATCATCGTAGGTTCACCGTCAACAATAGGAATACAAATAGCCTTTAGGTCACAGATCACCTCGGCTTTGTTATCAGCTAACCAGTCCATTCCAACCACAAGGTCAAAACTTCCCAGTTTAATAGGTATCACATCAATCCTAAAAGGCTTACCCTCTAACGTCAAAGTACAACCGCGATAAATCTTATCGGCTCTCAACAAGTTACCATTCCCTAGTTCTATGGAATACACTTTATCTAAGGGAGAAACAGGATTCTTAACATTGTGATAGACATCCTTAGATATAAAACTTCTATCAGCACCAGCGTCAAACAAAACATAAACAGGTTTATCATTGAGTGAAAACGTACCCGTAACTAGCTTCGGATCATCACGAGCTTCCACAGAGTTGATGTTGAACGCCCTACCTCGAGCATTCCCATTGTTGTTGTTCTTAGGACAGCCCCTCTTGAAATGACCCGACTGTCCGCAACTAAAACAGTTCTTACCGTTACCAGCATTGTTTGCAGTGTTGTTATTGGTATTTCCGTTGAGGTTAACCTTACAATCTCTTGCCAAATTGCCAAATTTCTTGCACCGGTCACAAATTAGAATAGCACAGTTTCCGATGTGATGCTTGCCACACTTTTGACATTGTGGCTTTTTACCCTTATACCCGGAGTTAGTTCCTGTGACCCTAGTGTCGTTGCGGTAAGAATCTTGCTTCTAGAACTGCTGTTGGTTAAAATTCTTATCTTGACCACCATTTCACTTCCTCTTACCATCATTGGACTTATTCTCATTCACTATAGTACCCTTCCCTCTCTGGGAAATCTGATCCAATAACAAACTAGCCATGTTAATAGCTTCTTGCACGTTTGCGGGTTTAGAAGTAGTGACCCCGCCTTGAATATTCTCACTTAGATCTTCGATCTACAGTTCAACCTTACGCTTCTCAGGAGTAACCATTTCAGGACACATCAAAGACAACTCAAAGAATCTCTTGTTGTAGGCGGTAAGATCACTGCCTACCAATTTCAGCTCTAGGAACTCGCGTTCCATCTTCTTAATCTCATTTCGTGAACAATACTCTTCTATCATTCTTTGCTTCAAAGTTTCCCAAGGTAGGGCATAAGCTTGATCATGACCCAATGATTGTGCATAGTTGCTCCACCAAGTGAGCGCACTGTCCGACAGTGTGCCCGTAGCAAAACCCACCCGATCATTATCATTACACCCAATAATGCGGGAAACTGACTCAAGCTTCTCAAACCAACGAGTGAGACCAACTGGTCACTCAGTTCCGTTAAAAGGATGCGGGTTGCAACTAGTAAATGTCTTGTAAGAACATCCATTATGGCCTTGAGTGCCGTTCCCATTGGTGTTGCTCAAACCACCACGATCGTTGCTGTTGCGGGCATTGTTGAGTTCTCTTAGTAGTTCAGCTCTTTCGGTTACAATTCCATCAGCGACCATTCTCCTTATCTGAACAGAAGTTGATTCCTTTGGAGGCTTCTTCAACACAGAAAAACACAATAGGTCAGTGTCAAAACAACGCTATATAAAAATATACTAGCAACGAGTGTTGAAGAATAGTAAATAATAATAGTACGAAAAGATTCGTTAGTAGTGAGAAGTAGTTTAATTAGTATAAGTAGTGATAGTAGTGGTAGTAGTGACACTAGTGGTGATAGTAGTGGCACTAGTGTTATGTAGTGATAGCAGTGGTAGTAGCACTAAGTAGTGTCATTAATGGTAATAGTAGTAGTATCACATAACACAAGTATTATAATTATACAATGTTACTAAATACAGAATATTACCGCATGCAATAAAAAATATTTATTATTATTCATAGCATAATCCACCATTATTAAAAATAAAATCCAAAAGTAATAAACCAAATCCCAAAAGTAATAAAACCAAACAATAATCATCATATACTAGTAGCCCGGTTTAAAACACCCGGTAAGTCTTATATAATCAAATAAAGAAAGGATGGTGGATGAAAAAGAAAAGAAAGCTCATGGTCGAATGACCCTTCACTTCCTCTTCTGTCTGGTACGGGAGGCCGGTCCATCATTCCTCGGATTATCACGTTCTGCCTCCAATGCAGTAACCCTGGCAGTCAAAGCTGCTATCAACCTCTCCAAATCAGAGAACCTCGCTTCAGCCTCATACGTATAAGTGTTTATGGACGTAACTCTTGAGTCCAACCTATCAAGATCATCGGGGTGCGGGTATGTCCTCGCAACATCACTCAAAGCATTAACACGATCAACTACATTCCTGTTCTGATTAGTGTGAATCAGGTCCAACTCATAAATGTTAACGAGATAGTTAGGTATCTGATGAGGGACAGGAGCAGGTGTTGGAGCATGAGCAGGTGCATTTGCCTCAGCCACACTTGAGTTATGGCTACTATTTCCAGAATCCTACGCCATGTAACTCACAATACAAGAACACATAAAAAGCAGATTAGTTAAACACATAACATTAGTCATAAAGTACTCATGTAATGACTAAGTTCCGGTCATTGTCTAGACTTACTAAAGTGTCCTAATGACCAAATCAGACACACTAATGCAAGTCTTAGTTTCCCTACGAACCATTATCTCTGATACCATCTATAACACCCCGCCAAATTTCCATCTGACGGTGTGTTAATCAAGGTCCCAGACTTAACAGTTACGCCCTCTATATGAGACGTTTAAAGCAATCGCATTTAATATTATTAAAAGTTGACTTCCAAAAACATAAGTCAATAATTCCAAAATAGAAACACTGTTGTGATCGTAACCACAAGCCAACAGTATTTAAACAGTTATAAAAGTTTTAAATGCGAAAGTAAATAATGTTCTTTAAATAGTATGCTGACTCCACGGCCAGACCATGCAGCAAACACAGCGGAAGTCTAGCTCTTAAGGACCTGAGAATAAAACACACAAAAATAGGTCAACAAATAATGTTGGTGAATCTACAGGTTTAAATGTTGTAACAGTATCTAAAAACAGTTATCAGAAAAATAGTTTAAGTTCCTTGACCACGAGATTTTACAAGTACAACTCCAAGTTGCGAAATGTTTGCATAATCTATGACCCGAGTATAGCATCCACTATACCCGCCTTTACCTCATAAAATGTTACACACTTGTTCGAGTGTATCTAATGTTCAACGTAAATGCACCATAGGTAATAATGTAGGGTGAGGTTGTCAACCTAACGGATCCGTCCATCTAAATTGTGCTTACACCGATGGTATTAAAAGTATTCAAGCTAGAGGCTTTATGAACAAACTCAATATGCATATATAGTACTCGTGTCAATACAAAAGCATATGATAATGTAAGTATAACAGCGTGTATTCTCCTCCCTGAAAACATGTAAAAAGCGAGACTGTAGACTCACCTTTGAATAAGCTTGGATTGAAAAGACAAACGACTTGTACGGTTTATAGCCGAGTAATGCAACCTAAGTATACGTATTTAGGTTGGTCAATAAATATGTCCTAAATAAATGTGGTTTCATAGTATAAGTTGTCTTATTACTCGACTCGACGCGTTTCCAAGTAGAAGTCAACATACAGTCAACTAGATCATGCAAGTCAAACGAAGTCAACCAAAGTCAAACCAAAAGTCAAACTTGGTCAAAGTAGTCAACTAAGGTAAACATCAGTAGGTTCATGTAAAATGTTGGTCAACATGTCAAACCTAAATCAAACAACACATTTTGAATCATAACAGGTCAATTTCACAATTTCAGTTTATCGTTGTGCACAAAGTTCATGTACATGTAGCAAACTTAGCATATTATCTCATAGTAAAAAATTAATGCAAACATGGAAAACTCCAGATCATAATTATACTCAAAATCAATTCCAAAAAGTACGGCTAGGGTCTCATACGATAATTAAAAGTCAGGAATCAGAAGGGATACATTTATGGTTTGTCAAGTCAGTTTCTGACCGCGCATTGATTTCGTTTTGGCTATAACGGGAGCTAGGGACATGAAATTGATACAATACCAGTGGCCATGGTTCAACGACAAGTCAAAATAACACATATCAAAAGTTGAGCAATTTTTTTTTAGCCAATTTGTACAGTTTATTCGTGCAAGTTGAATGTTTAGTTTTCAGCTCAATTCAGAAGTTACACAAACTATGGGACTAGTGTGCCCAATGCATAAAGTTTCGGAGGTTTCAATAAACTGAGTATATACCACATAACATATAAAGATTCATATTCCAAAAGCATACATGCTAATTCAATAAACACAAACCACAGAGTATAAAATAGAGAGCAAGTTGCTGTTTCGATCCTAGTTTCGCTAGTCACATTCGCACGCAATTATTCGAAGATCTAGATACAATTAGACTATGATATCTACATGAAAAGTGAATTAATTTTTTTGTACATTTCAAATATGCAAAGATTCAAATCCAGAAGTTAACACATTATATCATACAATTCTGTTTTCATGCAAGTGCTGTCAAAATCCACATTTTCATTCGTTTTAGCATATATCAAGTTGTACATAAGCAAACGACATGATATCCTAGTGTAAATTGAGTATTTTTAAATTACCTATCCAATGGTATTAATTTCACAATCCAATTCATGGTCTATCAAACCCAGATTTCTGATCAATCACAAAAACACAACGTTAATTTCAATTGGCCATAACTTGATCATCCGGAAACGAAATCAAGCGAATCCAAAGCCTAAAATCAATAGTTTTTCGCAAGGAAGCTAATTATCACATAATATCATGCATTTGAAAAATAAAATTACTGTACACATCAAATACAAATTCGGTTTTCGCATAAAACGATCAAAACGAGTAATTTATCGCATCTAGCATTCATCAAACATCAAGACTTGAGCAATAGATAACCTAATCCATGAAACCTTAATAAAAATATGATTTTAAATATTAGGGTTCATGTAAATATACCTTTTATCGTAAAATTAACAACACACAAGCGTAGAGGACAACGAGAATTGCAAGTTTGACGTTCAAGGCTTGATCAAAAAAATAAATTTTGATGGTGCTAGGGTTGGTGGTTGACGAGCAGCAGGGAGGGAGGAGGGAGAGCAGATTAGTCGACTGCCTTTTTGTTTTGTGGGGGGGTTTTTACTAATTTTAGGTTTATTACTTGTATTTATATTAAGCCCTAGTATAATAAATTAGCACATAAGCCCCTCAAGTTGTAAAAATTAAACATAAAAGGGGGAAGGGGAGTGGGGTCGGCCGAATGGCCAATGGGGGTTACTCCCGGGCTCGTGTTTTGCAATTCCTTGTATTCCTGGCTCGTTTCAAGTGCCGTTTAGACGTACCGAAGGCCCGAAACGCTAAACTGATCATTAAAACGCAACCAATCGTTTAATTTATTAAAAACCCAATAAATTAAATATTTTTAAAAAGTTAATAATTAATAAATTAATTATTAAAAATAACCCGAGCGTTTCGTTGCTCGAAAAGCAGTTATCAAAACGGTATCATTTTTATCGTATTTCTTTATCTGAGATATTTATTCGAATTAATATTAACCCATATTAATTATTGTAACCCTCCAAGGATCAAGTATGTATTTATTACACATAAACACACAAAAGTCAAGTAATCGCCGTTAAATAAACTAACAGAAGGTTAACGGGAGTGACGGAAAAAGCATGGTTGTTACATGATTCAACAAATCAACAACTATACTCATTATTTTCACAGCGATATACATTCTTTCATAGAAATCAAAACAACCATACTCATCCAAATTCAATTACATATTCTGATTTTAACATATCGGAATTCAAGTCGAGATATAACCGATATCATCACTCTTAGATTTCTACATCTTTCAAAGCTATACTTTGGCTTCAAAATTGTGTTAGAACATCATTTCTACCCAAAAAAAAAATTATTTGTATCATTCAAAATTCTAGAACATCATATGTATATTAACGATTACAATATGTGTTCAAACCCTTCGAAGTTCCTGAAGACACTTCAAATAATGAACAATCGAAATGATGATCCAACCACATGTTACCCATAGCCATGCATCTGAAAAACTCTCGAAACCAAAGTGATAGCTTAACACATATCCGTGTCAAATCCTTTGGCATTCATTACCAAAAATAACTTTTCAATCCCTTTTCAAAGTAGACAGTTTTGTCACAGCTCCAACAAATCAACTTCAATTGTTCATTCGAATAAACCTTATTATAACGATTACCCCTTCATCATTGTTACCGGGGAACCTTTTATATCTCGCCACATTAGCAGTAAACTTACCAACAACTTCATTGATCTTTTATACTCATTGAAACTCTATCATGTACTCATCCACATCTTGTAACAATAATAGCCATACCAACTACAGGGAATTAGCAATCAGTATTTCGAATTTTGCAGCAATTCTACGCCAACAATTATATATATACATATAACGTCTATCTCCTAGGCTTAATACTTCGAATGTGAAGTTTCTAAAAAACACCCTAAACTGCGAACTAGTTCTCGAAATTTTGAAAAATGCTGATGAAGCAGCAAAAACTGTAAACGAACTTAACAGCTAAAAGTTTGATGATAAAGAATAGTGTGTTGGCAAAGCTCAGATAAAGAGAAGGTTTGGAACTGGAAAACTGATTGAGCAAACCATGAAGGAGGTTGTGGATAAATCACAAAGACTAAACCTGCCTTCAAAGAATCCAAACGATTCAGTATCTGCTGGAGTCATTAACGAATACCTTACTCCTGACTCTAAACCTTTACGGACAAATCTTCATCATCATCATCCATCGATGTTAGAAATTCTAAGATATCATCATATCTTTCATTATAAATATCTTCGATGTTCCTGAAGATATCTTCATAACTATTGTTATCCGAAATCATTTACCTCTTCGCGCTATCTGTGTTACATCATAAAAGAAACTATTTTAGTTTCTAAATTCTGAAATCTTCGAGTTTAAAATATGAATGTTTTTGAAGTAGTGTTGGGAACTGAATCATGAGTTAGTATAATATAATGATACTTGATCAACGTGATTATACTACAGTAAGTCATGCTGAGTTTCTAATGGAACATGATGATTCAAAGACCATATCGTCATCATGTGCCATATTACATAACTCTTTCATTCTATTTAACCTCTAAAATTATCAAGAAAATATTTTTCTTGATGATTCGGTCTTTTCCATGATTTTCTGGTAATTTAACAAGTTAGATTGTGCTATTACCATTTCTTTCTAAGAACATTAACAATATTCATTCTGAAATTCATACCTACAAATTCTGAACCATTATTCGCTTGACTTGAAGTCGGGAAGAGGAGACAAAAGCATGGAACTCTTAAATATAAAAGAAAAATATAAAGCTCGACAACAACACACAAATTACAAACCTTGCATATCAATACGTATTGCAACGTAAAGGCACGGGAGAATTAAAAACACTATAACCCCAAGGTAATAGTAAAAGTAAATAAATTCCTCCGGTGGTAGATGAAAAAGAAGAATGACAGATATGAAAGTTAGGAGTATATAAAGAATCAGAACTGGATGGAGCATATTGATGAATGCTTTAAAGTATGAATTGAGGGAGGAAGAATAGAAGGTGTGAGCTGTGGAAATAAGGAAACGAAGAGAGTGGATTTATAGCAAAAAGTCCGACAGAGCAATTAAAACAGATTATCGCATTTAATCAAAGTGGATCCTAATTTCCTTAATTACCGAAGAATCAAATCTTATTACGAAGATTTTCTCTAAATCCCTTAGATTCCGAATATTAACCGTGACTACGTCACCGGTTAAAACTAACCTACATTTATTCATTTCACTCTTTTGTGATAACTTCACTCGTACTCTTCACAAAATTGAATTGTTTTATCTATATTATTCAATGATGATAAAACTCTAATTTTCAGCTCATATGTGTCATGAAAACATACTTATTGTCAGTCATGACCATCCTAATCAAATTTCGGGACGAAATTTCTTTAACGGGTAGGTACTGTGACAACCCGGAAATTTCTGACCAAATTTAAACTTTATCTTTATATGATTTAATATTTCCAACACGATAAGCAAAGTCTGTATTGTTGAAATCTCAAAAACTTTGAACTGTGTTCATGTATTCATTTACCTTTCAACTATCCTCGACGATTCACGAACAATTATGTGTAAATATATATATGTATGAATATATACATATGTGTGAATATTAAATTGAGTAATATTAGCAAAACATTAAACGGTTTGATTGATATGAAAATAAGTTATGAAATCTATTATAGGACTTGAGAACGTTAACAAAGTATTAGATGAATAATACTTTACATGAACGTAATTGTTTTAATATCAACGGAATTAAAAAATAATATCGAATGATTGAATTATCAATTACATTATGATATTGTTAAAGGTCCCTATTACGAGGTCCAAATTGATTTAAGAAATCTATTTTTAACGGTATTCGGAATAAAAGGTAAGTGATTTACAAGTAAGAACAAAAGTGTCAAATAACGAGAATTAGACAAAAGTTAGTGGAAGACAAAATTACATAGTAATCAATTGATTTAGTTTCAAATGTACGAAAATGCTTTTTGATATAATAGAACCTGATTATTTAAAATTTCTTTGATTATAACGTGAGTTGGAATATTGGTTGTTAAATATATAGATAACTTGCAACGTGTATTTAAAACGTATTTATGTATATTAGATACATTTTATTTCAAATTAATTAAGTAAACGATTGTAACGCTCGCTTATTGATTCGATTGATATTTAGATATGTCAATTAGTACATTGAATAATTAAAATAAACGCTAGTACATAAATGAACTATACTTAGTTAAGTTTTAAAATGAAAACGTCATATGATATAATAAATCCTATTATGTAAGCGATCTTAAATTATACTTTGAAATATAATTAGTATTTAAAAAATTAAATTATTAAATAAATATTTCTAATATATATAAACTTATATTTCTAAATGAATATATATATATATATATATATATATATATATGTATGTATGTATATGTATTTTTCCAAATGATAAAATATAACTTTAATATAAAAATGTTTTGATAATACTATGGGGGATGATTCTCACACACTGTTTTTTAATCCTCACACACTCTTTTACCCTATTATTAGGGAGGAGTTCAAGTAAATTGGTGTGTGAGGATCAAAAAACAGTGTGTGAGAATCATCCCCCTAATACTATTGTATATATATATATATATATATATATATATATATATATATATATATATATATATATATATATATATATATATATATATATATATATATTTGTATATATAGTGAAACAATGATTTAAAGAAGCAAATGACCAAAACACTCAAATGAATAAGTTACACTTTGAGTGAGATTGTTTTTTCATTGATTCAAGTCTAATTATTGATAATGGTATACGTCGTGTAACGTAAAATGCCAATTTTCTAGGCGTACGAAACGTCGTTTGAAAAATCAGAACTGAAACATAAACCATTTTCCAACGTACGAACTATCGGAACTAAAATTACAATTTAACTACGAATGTAAATATAATATAATATATATATATAATTATATATATTATATTAAATAATAAATAACTAGTATCGGCAGCCTAGTTAATGGGATCTGAGCTGGATGAGTGTGCCATGCGATCGTATGGCCTAACCACACAAACCCCATGCAATCGCATGGTGAGGTTTGGTGGCACAAGTGTATAAAATTAGACGATTTCGTTTCATTTTGTTGCACACTTCAATTTTTCCTCTGATCTTTATATTACTCCGCATTTATTTTATTTATTTTATTATTAATTATTATTATTAATCCAATCATATTATAAATGGTATTAGTATTAGTATTATTATTATTATTATTTATACATAAAATACTACGACGAGGTTCTGCTCGCGTGTTTTCAAAATGGGTTTTTCGAGAGGGATAAAGCTAAGAAAATTATGGGTTATAGCTAGGGAAGTGATGGGTATGGTTCGGGGGTATAGATCGTGAGGTCAACCTAGTATTTATCATCTCCGTTGCATCTACGTACTTTCCTGCAATATTGAATCATAATATTGATACGTGAGCATTCATATCTTATCTTTTATATATTATTAGTGTATCCCTGACTAGTGCTCTAGTTAATTTTATTATGCATGCTTGTATGTTTAATTTCGTCGTTATATATTTTATGATAAATCACGAATTTAATACATATGCTACTAGGATAAGGTATATGATATGCATGTCGTTGGAAAGCTGACGAAAAATCAATAACTTTTCATTTAGGAATCGTGTAATTTCGATGAACGGATTAAAAGATATGGTCAACTGAATTATTATTAATTTTAGTATTATTATTGTTAAAATGATTATTATTGTTATCGTCGTTATTATTATTATCTAATAATTATTAATATTATTATTATTATTATTATTATTATTATTATTATTATCATTATAAATATAAATATAAGTATTATTATTAAAAGTTGTTATTGTTATTATTATTACTATCGTTATTATCATTAAGGGTATTATTAAAATTATCGTTATTATTATTATTATTATTATTATTATTATTATTATTATTATTATCATTAATATTATTATAATATTTATTAGTATCATTATCATTAAAACTAATATTAATATCATCTAATTATTATGATTGCTATTATTATCATTATTATAAATGCAATATAAAAGAGGACTAAAAGCTATTAAACAAATCGATTAGGAAATAATGAGTATAAGTATCATGATAAAATTAAAATGTTGTAAGATATTAATTTAGATAAAAATATCGTTTTCATTATTTTTATCATTATATTTATTATTAAAAGTATTATTAATATTAAAACTATCATTTTTACTAAAATTATCATTTTTAATAGAAATATTATTGTTATTATAAAATATCATTATTATTATCATTTTAGTATTATTATTATTAAAAATTATCGTTTTGAATAGAATTATTATATTATAAAATATTATTATTATTACTGTTAATATTAAAAAGTATCATTATTATTATCATGATTAGAATTATCATTTTATCATCATTAATATCATCATTAGTAAATATAAATATTGTTATTATTATTATTATTATTATTATTATTATTATTACAATATAATACAACTTTTACTTATTATTATTATTATTATCAATATTATTTTATCAACTGAATATGTGATACAAAGAAAATTTACGATATGTAATATAATTACATTAATAATACATACCACTATATTTTTATGATATTAAGTGAACTTTATAAATTTTATTACTTAAAATATATAAAAGTATATTTTTATTATATATAAATTTTAATATAAATTTTATTTATATTATTTACTTTAATAAAATCTATTAAATATATTTAAATATATAAAATGACTATATTCAAGTTATATAATAAACATATATAGATTTTGAAAGTCATTTTGGGTCAAACTGACTTTTGTTGACTTTTGCATATCGGTCTCGAGCATTAGGATTGTGATACACTATAACTTGACCTAAATTGTTAGACAGATATTGACCATTATACAAATATATATATATATATATATATATATATATATATATATATATATATATATATATATATATATATATATATATACTTAATATAGGTTCGTAAATCCGAGGCCAACCTTGCACTTGTTCAATACCATCATATGCATAATTACTACGAAATACAGTATTGTGAGTTTCATTTGCTCCCTTTTTAAATGCTTTTACAATATATATTTTTGGGACTGAGAATACATGCGCTACTTTTATAAATGTTTGACGAAATAGACACAAGTTCTTAAAAACATTCTACGATTGAGTTACGAATACACCGAATATCACCCCGTTATAGTCAGGTAATCTAAGAATTAGGGAACAGACCCCCTAATTGACGCGAATCCTAAAGATAGATCTATGGGCCTTGACAAGCCACAGTCACAGAATTTGAACTGCTTTAGTACTTCAATTTTAGTATACAACCGCCAGCTTTAAAAGAAATGACCTGTTTGTAAGGTGTACACAACCGTCATTTTTAAAAGAGTGGCCTGTTTGTATGCTATTTGCATGCAGTTTGTGAAATGCCTATATGCGGGGGATATTCTAGATGCATTTTGCTAATGTCGATTACCAGGCGTTAATTTCGTATGAATGATTTTTACAGCAGTGAGCAGACCTGCACAGATTGTTTTCGAAATATGAGAATCTTGTGGTCTATTATATTATTGGAAATGATTGATTATGAAAAAACTAATGAACTCACCAACCTTTTGGTTGACACTTTTAAGCATGTTTATTCTCAGGTATTAAAGAAATCTTCCGCTGTGCATTTGCTTATTTAGAGATATTACTTGGAGTCATTCATGGTATATTTCAAACGAAGTTGCATTCAAGTCGTTGAGTTAAATAAAGATTATTATTAAGTAGATGACAGATTAAGTCATTTATAGATCAGATATATTATGAAATGGTATGCATGCCTGTCAACTTTCGATGAAATGAAAGTTTGTCTTTTAAAAACGAATGCAATGTTTGTAAAATGTATCATTTAGAGGTCAAATACCTCGCAATGTAATCATATGTTATTGTATTCGTCCTTATGGATTAAGACGGGTCGTCTCAATTCAACGGTGGTGAAAGTCGGATTTAAGAGCATTGCGGTCAATACTTCTTATGAAGTAACGGATGAGCGAATCTTGCCGCTCTTAAGTGTTAGACAAGTAAAGATGACCGGTGATCTGGTGATGGACTTAATGGTCGGTTAGGCCGAAGGTTACGATGAAGTGACGATATTGTGGTAGACACAATTATGGTGTCGGATTTCGGCACTCTTCTCCATGAGAGTGAGTAATTGTTGATAAAGGTTCGTTGTGTAGAAGGTCGGGTGATCTCGAATGAGAAGCACGACTGATTAAGTAGAGTGGCATATGCCTAGGCTTAGAGGCGTATGTGGGACTTTGGTGGAGTTCGCTTTGCGAATGATAATGTGCTATTAATTCTGATTTGTGGTGTGAAGGTGCGATGTCATCGCGTGTACGGCATCTATTATGTATGTCGGCTCAGAGAGCCTAAAGTGAATTTTTGGTGATTTGGTGTTTATGACCAATGATGAGAATGAACATGTGTGTCGTGGAATGACAATTCCGCGAGATGTTATCATCTTGGCGGTGAGAGTGTGGAGCTGGATCCTAAGTTGGAGAGTTTTTACTGCCTCCCGAGGAAGCTTTAGTGGTGTTAGATCATGTGAAGTGTAAGACTTCTTATGTAAGGTGGTCGTGTAATACCAAAGTGCGGTAGGAGACCAAGTGTGAAGTTTGAGATCACGGAAGTGAAGGAATGAAGCTGTCATTGCGGGTGCGCTCGTAGTGAAAATTTGGGTTGGTGTGAAACCCGGATAGTACTGTTGAGTAGGTACGGGTTCGATTTTGTGATGGATACTGTATTTTCCCTGTCGGGAAATGTGGTCGTGAAAATTGTCAGTGGATTATTTCACTTTATGGATGATTGTGAGGCGGGGAGTGCCAGTTCCGATTGTCTCACATAGAGACGCGAGGATGTTATTTTTTTACGAGGGTGTGTTCCCTAGTGAGGCGACCAATTAGCTGCATTGAAATATCGAGGCCATCCTTAATAGACGGTCGAGGCAAGAGGACTCACCAGGCGTTGGTGGATATTTTTGTGGGTCGCGTGACGAATTGTGAATTTGTTGTGATGATAAATTGCTATTGACAGGATTCTAGTATACAAATAGTTTCAATGCTAGTACTAGGTAGCCGTCTTGCTTGGTTGGGTTGTAGGGTTCAGAGGAGAAACCCTGTGTTGAATGTTGATGTTATGTCTAGCTCGTGGTGTATTATTGTCGTCCTGGATTAATCCAGAGACTGACGGTCGTGTGCGGATTGATTGATGGGAAATTTGTGTTCCCAAGATGATTATTTGGGATACCGAAATTTCTTCGTTGAAGGAATAACCCGATAGTGGTAACATGGGAACTTGGTTCTTGATTCAGAGAACGTTCATGATTGGAAAGTTTACGAGTCATTGAAGTACGAAGTTTTGACGCGACATGAATCCTTCTCGATTTGGATTAATGCAATATATGGTTCACGGCGTAGTGGACCTAGTAGATTATGTTGAGTGATATAGTTGTGGATGTAGCTTTTGACGAGTTGTTGCCCAGAGAACTTGAAGGGATATATGGTGTATTCTGTATTTCCTAAGTGAAAATTTTAGACGTTGAGTGTATGAAATACTGTTCATTGCGGTGATGCACTCTAGTGATTATTAGCATGTGGTGAGATCTTCGTATGAACGAAGGATATTATGGGTGTCAGATTTGGTTGCGTTTCGTAGGATCGTAGGACGTGGTTCCTATTGTATGTAAGGGTGGAGGCATTGAAGCACTTACCTCTCGGTAAATGATGTAGATCACCGGGGACGTGATCCAGGCTAAGTGGGGGAGACTTGTAACATCATGTTTTTCAGTTACGCGTTATTTTGGGCGTCATTTGAATTACGAGGCCTGTAATCATATATTTTGACCCCAAATAAAGTTTGAGTTGAATTTTTATAACCTTACCATTGGATAGTATACCTTATTACGTTTCCAACAATATTTGATTCATCAAAAACGGAGTTACGGTTTGAAAGTTACGACCAAAACAAGTGTTAGAAAAATGCGAAAAAGGGCCCAGGAGTCATTTACGGCTGGTAGGCGCCATTTGCGGCTGGCTGGGGTTCTTCAACGCCCAAATGGGCGTATTCTTGCGGCCACTTTTACGGTTGGCCGTAATTTGTGGCCAGTAGGCATAAATTGCGGCTAGAAACGTATTTTTGGTCATTTTCTTGATATTTTGAGTTTTAATGAGGGGTATTTGTGTCTTTTCACTTTAGGGTCGGTTTGGGATCATCAAAACTGATCCAAGGCTCTTTCAAGCCTCATTTTCACCCACATAAAACACTCTCATCTTATTTTAGAGAGTGAAGGTGACTTTTAGAGTGAGAAAGCTTGGTTTGGAGAAGAAGAAGTGGAAATCTCACCAAGGTGCTAGTGTTAAATTTGTTCATCTCGTTCTTGGCTACGTTTTAGTTTTAGTGGTAAGTTCTAACTCCGATTTTCATTGTTTGATTCTTGTTTGGGTTAGGGTTTATGTTAGTGATGAGTTATAGAACCCATTTATTGTGATATTTAGGGTTTTTGGGTATTGTTAGTGTAAGTGAACTCGATTATTGTGGATTTAGGGTTTGATAACGAATTTGGAAGTACTTGTCATGGTTTGGGTGTTAAATAACTATATTGTAAATGTATTAGTGTTTTGATGTTCTTAAGAACATGTTTACTAGTCAAAATGGGTGTTGACTTTGATTTAGTATCAAACTAAGTTTTGAATCACGTTTTGGTGAATCAAGTATGTAAATACTTGGTTTAGGTATTAATTGGTATTTTGGAAATATAATTACTAGTCGTTAGTAATTTTGGGCGTTTTTGGGACTTATGTCAAAATGGGTTGACTTTGATTGGGTCGAATTTGGTAATGACACTAATTTTGGATTAAATGGATGTTGAACGCTTTTGTTAAGTGGTAAATGATGTTTTTGAATGAAAGTAATCCTGGGAAGTGATTTTGGGTTAAAATGGTATTTTAACATAAGTCAAACTTGGTCAAAAGCAATATGAGTCAATATTCCACGTGTTGGGATTTTGGTGTAAATGAAGTTTGAAATGACTACTACCTAAGTAGTAATTTAGTGTTAAGACCTAGGTTGGTATAATTGGTGTAAAATATAAATTGGGTTAAATTATACTGAAACGACCCATCCATATTACTATAAACACAGTACGTTATTCATTGGTCCCATAGCGAGGTATTCGACCTCTATATGATACGTTTTAGAAAAATATTACATTCGTTTCATAAAAAGCACACCATTATTATACATAACGCATGTTTTAAACAAGTGGGTGATTATTTAAGAAATAATCCCCATGATGCATCGGTTACCAAATACTACACACATGACATAACTGTCGAATATAATACATGACAAAGGTTTTATTGAATGCAACACTTCATTTAAACAAAAGCATGAGACTCCATGCACGGCTTGCTCAGATAATACAACAGCGAAAGACTTTCTTAAGGACCTAAGAATAAACACGCTTAAACAATCAACACAAAGGTTGGTGAGATATATAGGTTTAGCATCGATATAAATATAGACCACAAGATTTCATAGTTATAAATATATGTACACTCGAAAGTGTATACAAGTATTCTATAAGTTGTTGAGCGCTTCGGTAACCATACTTAACCATTAATGTAGCATATTCCCTTTATTATGAAATCTCCCTACACTGTACCAAGTGTAGTAAAAACAAAGTACAATGAAACCGTTTACGATACTAGAGCGACTAGCCGGTTGGGGTTGTCAAACTCGATAGATCTATTAATAGGATTCTCGCTTACATGTTCTTACAACATGTAAATATTAGTTACCAAGCTATTAGGGAAGATATGCAAGGTGGTACAACTCAACGTAGAATATATTTTAAGTACTTGTGTCTATGGCGTAAAACATAAAATGTATGTATTCTCATCCTAAAATATTTGTAGAGTTTAAAAATGGGACTATATACTCACGGTAGTAAAAGTATATTAATAATAAGTTTTCAGCTTATTAAAAATATGGCCGTCGTCCTTGGATTCACGAACCTATAACAATAATAATGATTCAGATAATAATACGACATGTGAATAAAACAAAACAAGTTCATAGAATACTTATATATTAATTTTTAACATTTTTATGTTAGTAGTCCTTTGTTAGTAGTCCAAAATAGTCCGAAATGTCCAACAGTCCAATAATCAGTATATATATATAATCTTAGAATTACCCCATGACGTATTATATATATATATACACACATATATATAATTAATACAAGTTATGAAGTTCGTGAATCGTCGGTCAAACTGGGTGGTCAAACGTTTGCATAAATTCCGTTTCAATTAATCAAGTCTTAACAAGTTTGATTGCTTAACATATTGGAAATATTTAATTGTGTAAATATTAATCTCATATATATTAACGGGAAAATCTGGGTCGTTTTCCACATAATTGTTCGTAAATCGTCAAGAGCAGTCGATGGGTAAATGAATACATGAACACAGTTCAAAGAATTTGAGATTTCAACATTACAGACTTTGCTTATCGTGTCAGAAACATATAAAGATCAAGTTTAAATTTGGTCGGAAATTTTCGGGTTGTCACAGTACCTACCCGTTAAAGAAATTTCGTCCCGAAATTTGATTGGGATGGTCATGGCTGACAATTAGTATGTTTTCATGACTCTTATGAGTTGAAAATTAGAGTTTTATTGTCATTAAGTAATATGGATAAGACAATGTGTTTATGTGAAGAGTACGAGTGAAGCTACCACAAAAGAGTGAAATGAGTATGTGTAGATTCATCATATCTCTTGACGTATATATGATTGATTTCGAAGTTCAAGAGATTTGGAGAAAATCTTCGTAATAAGATTTGATTCTTCGGTAATCAAGGGAATTATGATTCGCTTTAAATGCGATCATCTGTTTTGATTTCTCTGTCGGATATTTTATTATAGATCCACCCCCTTCGTTTCCTTGCAACTCACACCTTCTATTCTTTATCTCTTAACTCATACTTTAAAGTATTCGTCAATATGCTCCATCCGGTTCTAATCCTTGATATACTCCTAACTTTTATATCCGTCATTCTTCTTTTTCATCTGCCGCCGAAAGAATCTATTCACTTCTACTATACTCTTGGTTTTATAGTGTTTTTAGTTCTCCCATGTCTTTTCGTTGCAATACATATTGATATACACGGTTTGTAATTTATGTATTGTCGTCGGGCCTTATATCTTTCCTTATTTTTCGGAGTCCCTGTTCCTGTTTTTCCATAATCATTGACATCTACGGTTAATGGTCTTTTCTGTTTGCTGCGATTTATATCCCCTTTCTATTTCAGAGCTTCATGCTTTTGTTTTCTTTTCGCAAGTAATGGTCCAGAATTCGTAGGTATGGAGTTTCGAATTATCATAATATACAAAGTAGAAAGGAAAGGTAGTAGCACGATTTGATTTGTCAAATTACCAGGATATCCGAAAAAGACCGAATCATCAAGAAAATATTTTCTTGATATTTTTTAGAGGTTAAATAGAATGCAAGAGTCGTGTAACATGGCACATGATGACGTTATGATCTGTGAATCATCACATTCCATTTAGAAACTCAGCTTGACTTACTTTAATATAATCACGTTGATCAAGTGTCATTATATTATACTAACTCATGCTTCAGTTCCCAACACTACTTCAAAAACATTCATATTTTAAACTCGAAGGTTTCAGAATTTAGAAACTAAAATAGTTTCTTTTATGATGTAACACAGATAGCACAAAGAGGTAAATGATTTCGGATAACAATAGTTATGAAGATACCTTCAGAAACATCGAAGATATATATAATGAAAGATATGATGATATCTTAGAATATCTAAGATCAGAGGATGATGAAGAATATTGTCCGCAAGAGTTGAGAGTAAGGAGCAAGGTATTCGCTAAAGACTTCAGCAGACACTGAATCATTTGGATTTTTTGAAGGCATATTTAGTCTTTGTGATTTATCCACAGCCTCCTTCATGGTTTGCTCAATCCGTTTTTCAATTCCAAACCTTCTCTTTTTCTGAGCTTTGCCAACACACTATTCTTTATCATCAAAGTTTTGACTGTTACGGTTGTCTACAGTTTCTGCTGCTTCATTCAGCTTTTTCAAAATTTAGGGTATTGATTTGTAGACTGGGTGCTTTTCAGAAATTCAGAATTGAAGATCAAAATTTCCAGGAGTTACACATTATATGTATACATATAATTGAAGTGAAAATGCTGCGAGATTCGAGATTGATGATTGATGATTCCCGGTAATTGGTATGGCTATTATTTACAGGATGTAGGTGAGTACATGATGGGGTTTCATGAATAATATAGATATTTTTCAGAGAGACTAAAGCCAAAGTTGCTGGTACATCTGCTGATAATATAGTGGAATATAAAAGGTGCTCCAGTAACGATGGTGAAAGGGTAACATATATATTGAGGTTATAATACGGCTAATCCGATTGAAAAGTTGAAGTTGACTTGCTGGAGCCGTGACAAAACTGGCTACTTTGAAAAGGAATTCCAAGGTTATTTTCGGCAACAACAACAACGCTAATGGCTCACGGATTTGTGTTAAACCGGGAGTTTTACAGATGCATGATTGTGGATAACATGTGGTTGGATCATCATCTCGATTGTTTCTTAATTGAGGTGTTTTCAAGAATCATGAAGGGTTTGAATGTAGATTGCAATGAATTTTTGAATAACACAAAAATTGTTTTATGGGTTTAATGAATAGAAGTGATGTTTTAGCACAGTTTTATAGTCAAAGTATAGCTTTGAAAGATGTAGAGATTTAAGAGTGATGTCTCCCGTTGAGTCTTGACTTGGATTCTGATATGTCAAAATTAGAATATGAAATTGAATTTGGATGAAAACGGTTGTTTTGATTTCTATGAAAGAATTTATATCGTTGTGAAAGTAGTGAGTATAGTTGATGATTGCTGAATCAGATTCAGAGAATGCAATACATTAATTGTGAATTTATATATCTCTCCTGTATTACCTACCCGTTAAAAGTTTCACAAGTAATATTTTGGTACAGGAGAATTTTTTTTACAGTCTTTATGAAAATATATGTATATTTTCTTCAGATGTAATACATATTTGATGAGTTAATATTAAATTAAGCTCATTTGATTTTTGGCTGGAATTAGAAATGAATAATCTCTCAAACAATAGAGATTACATAATCTTCGCGGAATATTTCACTAATGTAATCAATACTTTATTATTTATTCTTATTGACATTCCTTGGTGACGGATGTTGATGCTTGTGAATTCTTGCGAACTTCGTAAGATATGAATGATGTTTTCTAGAAAGCTTCAAGTATATCTAAGTGTAAAATCAAACATGTAATTGAATAATACACTTAGTTTATTATGAAACAGAATTCATGGAGTTGAAACAGAGGTCGTAGTTAACGATGGTTAAGTTGTTAAGAAAGGATGCACATCATAGCATATTAGTAATATGAATTTAACCGAGTAGTATATACCCTTATTTAATTCATACATAATAGCTTAGTACGGAAAGATATATTTTGATCTCAAAATTCATATATATATAAAATATACATATAATTTCTTCAGGGGGAAGGAGTTGTTGATACAATATATGCGTTGTTGATTTATGATGATGTTGATGATTATGGAATTGGCGGAGCTCGTAGTGCTACAGGTTTTGCCGGTGTTGGTGATACTGATGGTGATGCTGGTGGTGCTACCGGTGGTGCTTGTATAACAAGTCTAGCTTTTAAACCATGCACCATTCTTGTTAGGGTTTCTACTCTTCCTTCTATCATTTTGGTCTACTCATCTGATTTATGGTTAAGATTGGAATAGATAATCTCTAAGACTTTAGAGATTACATAATCGCCGCAGAATTTTTCTCCAATGAAGTTATGAATCAATACTTCATCTTTGATTTTTATTAGTACTCCTTGGTATCTATGGTGCGTATGACGTTGATGCTCGAGGTACAGATTGTGACGTTGAGGTGTGGGATGCGGATGTTGTTGTTGATGGTGGTAATGGTACTGTTAATGTTGCTGATGGTGGTACTGTTGATGCTGGTGATGCTGCTGGTGCTTGTAACCTTTGCACCATATTCTCCAAAGCCACTACCCGAGTGCGAAGTTCGTTGACTTCTTCTATTACAACGGGATGATTGTCGGTTTGGATGAGCGGATGAATAAGATCTAGAATGTGAGATAATATATAATCGTGACGAGATACTCTGGAAATGAGAGAGAAAATGGTGTTTCGGACAGGTTCGCCGGTAAGTACTTCAGGTTCTTCGCCAAGAGGGAAATGTGGTGGATGGAAGGGATCACCTTCTTCTTATCTCCAATGATTAAGTAGACTGCGAACCCATCCCTAATTCATCCAGAATAGATGATGGCTAATTGGTTGATCCATTCTTGTCACACTGGTTTCGGAGCTTGAGTGAAACTCCATATCGGAATCCGAGGGACTTGAACTAGTGGTGAGTTCCATTTCGTACGATTGAATAAAGGATTTTTCGATATGAAATTATTTTCGGCTATCGGATGGTATTCTAATTACATAGAATATATATATATATATATATATATATATATATATATATATATATATATATATATATATATATATATATATATATATATATATATATATATATATATATATATAACAAAAGATTTCGTAGATTACAGAGGAATTTACGGAATATGTCAGGCAAAGTTTACAGTAACAGATACGCTAAGATATGATTTAGCAGATATACTAAGATATGAATTTTGTCTATACACTATCTATGCAATAATTGCAGTAAGACACGTCAAGACTTAAGATGATAAACAGGTAATTTCTGAAAATAAATGATAAGCAAAACTTTTGACATGTAGACATGGCCGAAGTCCAGACTCACTAATACATCCTAACAACTATCAGTTAGATACACTAATGCAAGACCTGGTTCGCTAAGACCACCGCTCTGATACCAACTAAAACAACCCGTCCATATTACTATAAACGTAGTACGTTATTCATTGGTCCCATAGCGAGGTATTTGACCTCTATATGATATGTTTTAGAAAAATATTGCATTCGTTTCATAAAAAGCACACCATTATTATACATAATGCATGTTTTAAACAAGTGGGCGATTATTTAAGAAATAATCCCCATGATACATCGGTTACCAAATACTACACACATGACATAACTGTCGAATATAATACATGACAAAGGTTTTATTGAATGCAACACTTCATTTAAACAAAAGCATGAGACTCCATGCACAGCTTGCTCAGATAATGCAACAGCGGAAGACTTTCTTAAGGACCTGAGAATAAACATGCTTAAACAGTCAACACAAAGGTTGGTGAGATATATAGGTTTAGCATCGATATAAATATAGACCACAAGATTTCATAGTTATAAATATATGTACACTCGCAAGTGTATAAAAGTATTCTATAAGTTGTTGAGCGCTTCGGTAACCATACTTAACCATTAATGTAGCATATTCCCTTTATTATGAAATCTCCCTACACTGTACCAAGTGTAGTAAAAATGAAGTACTATGCAACCGTTTACGATACTAGAGCGATTAGCCCGGTTGGGGTTGTCAAACCCGATAGATCTATCAATAGGATTCGCGCTTACATGTTCTTACAACATGTAAATATTAGTTACCAAGCTATTAGGGAAGATATGCAAGGTGGTACAACTCAACGTAGAATATATTTTAAGTACTTGTGTCTATGGCGTAAAACATAAAATGCATGTATTCTCATCCCAAAATATTTGTAGAGTTTAAAAATAGGACTATATACTCACGGTAGTAAAAGTATATTAATAATAAGTTTCAGCTTATTAAAAATATGGCCGTCGTCCTTGGATTCACGAACCTATAACAATAATAATGATTCAGATAATAATACGACATGTGAATAAAACAAAACAAGTTCATAGAATACTTATATATTAATTTTTAACATTTTTATGTTAGTAGTCCTTTGTTAGTAGTCCAAAATAGTCTGAAATGTCCAACAGTCCAATAATCAGTATATATATATATAATCTTAGAATTACCCCACGACGTATTGTATACGTATTGTCTTTGCATCAACCCAGATACGTATTGTATACGTATTGTCTTAGAATTTATCAAAACGTATTGTATACTTATTGTCTTAGAATTTATCAAAAAGTATTGTATACTTATTGTCATGGAATGTACCAAGATTATTATATATATATATATATACAATCTCGGAATTAACTAAGATTATAATATTTTGTTATACTAATGATAACATGTCTAAATATATATAGGATATAGGAAAAGTTAGCACGGATATGGTTAATATAGTTTTTACAATATAAATTTCGTCCATACAACGTTAATTTTAGCAGATTTTGTTTTGCTCGCAAAATATTCATTACAACTCCGTTTAAAGTGGATCAAATTGCTATGGATTCCTTAGAAAGTTAATTTTTTAAAAATAATTCGAAAAGTACAGCCCATGTATGAATATTCAGAGTTTTACCTCTTTTTGTGCCGGTGAACAGATTTGAAAGAATCCCGGCACCCACCCAATATATGATTTTTGATAAAATACTTCCACTTTGTCTAAAATCATGAAAAAAATACTGGAAGTCTTATTTACATATATTAACATATTTCCAAAGTATTAGCCTCGAACTCAAAGTCTAAGATAGGTTTTTAATTCTCAACCCAAAACAGCCCGCTTTTTACCGAATGGAGATTAAACGATATATGTTAAGTTTCAAGGTGTTCTTCATATGTACAAGTTATAAGTCCTTATATTAACTTAATATAACATCATAATACATATAAATAAGTGTTATTAGAGTTAAGTTAGAAAGATTAGATTAGTTCTTCAAACAAGTTTAGAATCAACTAAACTATGTTATAGTTTATAAACTCTTATATAGATAGCTATAAACATATGAATTGAACAAGAGTTGAAGTAGAGTTTTTACCTCAAGTTTAGAATGTAAAGTTGCTGGAAAGAAGTAGTAGAACAAAACTTGAGAGAGTTCTTGCAAGTGTGTGTGAAAATTGGAAGTAAAATTTGGAAAATGAATGTGTAAAAATGAGTTAGAAATGGTGCTTATTTATAGGCTTGAAAATTTGTTTTTAGTGAAAATATCTAGTATAAGTTAAAATGTATTAAGTAATGGATGACATATTAAATTTATTAGGTCATGGATGACATATTACACAAATAATTGCAGATTTCTATTAGTATATACCAATAGTAAATACTTCTAGAAGCTGTGTATAATACGGGTAAAAAAATACTGTATGAATGCGAGTAGAATTCTTGAGGAAATTGAACGAAAATACGAGTATAACTATCCTTTATATGTATTGGTATATTATAAAGTGTATTCAATACTTGTAAGGATGTATTTACACTCGTAATACATTATATGTAAATACATTTTAACATAAGTTAATTACGTTGTTTAAATAGTAACATATATATTGTTCAAAAACTCTTTAAATTAGTAGTATGAAAAAATATATATAATACTTTGTTAATATACTTAATGAGATATTTAATTATCATATTTTCAAGGTAAATATATAAATATATATATATATATATATATATATATATATATATATATATATATATATATATATATATATATATATATATATATTAATACAAGTTATGACGTTCGTGAATCTTCGGTCAAACAAGGTGGTCAAACGTTTGCATAAATTCCGTTTCAATTAATCAAGTTTTAACAAGTTTGATTGCTTAACATGTTGGAAATATTTAATTGTGTAAATATTAATCTCATATATATTAACGGAAAAATCTGGATCGTTTTCCACATAATTGTTCGTGAATCGTCAAGAGCAGTCGATGGGTAAATGAATACATGAACACAGTTCAAAGTTTTTGAGATTTCAACATTACAGACTTTGCTTATCGTGTCGGAAACATATAAAGATCAAGTTTAAATTTGATCGGAAATTTCCGGGTTGTCACATATACTTTGTGGAGTGGGTTTAAATTGCCACCCGAAGTGATAATTGGTTTGTGTCCATTATGTGTTAAATGAGCGGGTTTTGGCGAGCAAGGTGTAATCTCTCGAATAAGGGATGTTTGTGTCGGGCTCTCTTTTAGAGAATGACTAATTATATGTATATTGTACCTATGTGTGATATATATGTTTACTTGCTCGGATTTGAGGACGGAGATCATGTCATACATGACTTGTGCGGGTATTCCAAGGTGAGTGGAATAATTATATGTGTATGTATGTAATGTATTTACTTGAGTAGCGTGAGATGTGAAGTGTCGACGTGTTAAGACACCACATTTCACGTGACGAGTGAAGTGACGCCGTGTTAAGACACCACTCGGGAAGTATGAGGGGGGAAGTGTCGATGTGCTAAGACACCACTCCGGAAATCATGAAGGGTGAAGTGTCGACATGTTAAGACACCACCCGGAGTGAAGTATCGACGTGTTAAGATGCCACTACAAAAAATATCACGGGTGAAGTGTCGACGTGTTAAGACACCACCCGGGGTGAAGTATCAACGTGTTAAGATGCCACCCTTGGGGTTAGTGTACGACGTGTTAAGTACCCTAATGGTTGTTATGAACACCGATAGGAAATTCGAGTACCATTCCTTTGTACTATTGGTTAACCATGGTTATGTGTTGTAGTTTTGGCATATTAAATTGTGAACTATATGCTATTGGCGATGCTAGCTTATTGTGAATTGCGGATATTTAATTTTTCATTGTGATTGCATGGTTGTTGAATTGCTAGCTCGTATGTGGTAATTGTGTAAGTGATTACAAGTAAGTAGATTATATATGTATATGTATATGTATAATTATTGCATTCACTAAGCTTTATGCTTACCCCTCTTGTTGTTTACCTTTTTACAGGTATTGTGATTGTGAAGCTAGCTAGTTGTTAGACTAGATGCGTAGGAGCGTTCAGGCTCGATGGGGGTAGCCTTTGGATATTTGGATGCGAAATTGGGATTTGGTAGTCCCCGGATTATGCTCTTGGTATCGGGTTGAGGTATTATGTATTAACCCGTATTTCGTGTGATTGGGTCATTGTTACAAATGCTTTTGTAATGTGTAATTTGTGTACCAAGGGTCATTAAAATGTTAAATGTGTCATTATGATAATGCGTATTCGGTTAAAACTATTTGGAATGATTTATGTAAAGTGGATGTTTAATGGGACCTAACTTATAAAAAGTATGTGCTTCGTTTTTGGTAAACGGATTTGGGGTCGTTTCAGCATGCTTGTATGTATGTATGTTTGTATGACTAGGTGCTTCGCATCATTCGGTGCATCTTGGGGCAATTATGGCTGATGACGACCCTCTTTGCTCTTGAGCTTTGTTGGTTTCCTTTAGTTATGTGGCTTCGGGAATGTCTACCGTAAAGGTGCATGAGTGGTATTTGGTTTGTTACGGGTGGTTGGTTATTTGCTTTTGCAACAACTTTCACCTGGCATGCCTTTCGAGTTTCTGTCCACAAGGTTTTTTGGCTCTATTTATTGAGGCAACAACAAGTGTCGATCTAGTGGCGACTTGACTGCGCTTAGAGCCTAAATTGATTTTCAGGCAGCCGTTAAAACCCATGAAAATTTGATTAAACCATTTTCATGGAGTCTCATTTCAGGAAGCAATATCTCTGCCCTGGAGTAGAGAGAGGGATGACTTCCTCTTCATATGGGTATCGACTCATGATTAGAGAAACGACTTCTCTCTTACTCTACGGTAGAGGAAGGATTTTCTACCTCTCACCTCCCACATACCTCGCATGTGCGGGATTTGATAATGTTGTTGTTATTGTTGTTATTGTTTTTGTATATAAAAATCGTATTGAGGGTATAAGTTAGAATCATATTATTATGGGATAAGATCACAATATAATAATTTCCAAACATGTAGGCAATTGGTTACTCCGTATTTGGTTAGATCTTGTTACCCAAATTTTAATTGGTTATTGTTCGATCTATTATATTCTTGTGAAGAAATCCGCATATATATATATATATATATATATATATATATATATATATATATATATATATATATATATATATATATATATATATATATATATATATATTAGATTTTTGAGCCCGTGCGTTGCACGGGTGTGTAAAAAACGTGTAAAAATGTAATTTGCAGTTCATATTGGTACGTAAATAGCGATGCAAAAAAATAGGAAAATTATAAGAATTATTTAAGAGCCCGTGGTGTTGACAAATTTTAAAAATTCTTTTGAGTTGAAGAGCCCGTGGTGTTGGCAAATTTTAAAAATTCCTTTTGTTTAAGAGCCCGTGATGTTGAGGAATTAAAAGTTCTTTTGAGTTAAGGAGCCCGTGGTGTTGACAAATTTTAAAAATTCTTTTGAGTTGAAGAGCCAGTGGTGTTGACAAATTTTATAAATTCCTTTGAGTTGAAGAGCCAGTGGTGTTGACAAAATTTATAAATTCCTTTAGAGTTTAAGAGCCCGTGGTGTTGAGGAATTAAAAGTTTCTTTCGAGTTTAGGAGCCCATGGTGTTGACAAATTATAAAAATTCTTTTGAATTTAAGAGCTCGTGGTGTTGACAAATTTTATCATCCAACATTGAGAAAAAAATTAAATTCAAATCCAAGTAAACCACCAACATATAACATATGTAAGGTGATTAAATCTAAAACAAAATTTGTTATAGCTAATTTATTTTATAATAATTATAATTATTATTGTATAAATTAAAATATATGATTATAATTCTAGTAGATGAAATGGAACGATGAAAATAAAGCTGGAAGGAGGTGTGAAATAATTATTTTATTAAGATCATATATATAATTTAATCTTTTGTTAATTTTAATCATTAATCAACAACAACAACAACAACAATACTCAATCCCGCATATGCGAGGTATGGGGGAGGTTAGATGTAGACAATCCTTCCTCTATCCTAGAATAGAAGAGAAGTCGTTTCTCTATCCACGAGTCGAGAAAAAATTATCTACCCGCATGAAGAAAACGTCATCCCCCTCCCTACCCCAGAGTAGAGAGATTGCTTCCGTGCGGACCTCCGGCCTAAAAAAAAAAATAATAATAATAATAATAAAAGTAAAAAAAATAAAATAAAAAATAAATAAATAGATAAATAAATAAAAATAAATAAATAAATTAATTAATTAATTAATTTTAATCATTAATCATTAATAAAAATTTATATATTAGGAAATATATAAAAATTCCATCATACGAAAATACAAATTCCATCATCAGCATTTGGTGTGGATACATAGAGTAAGGGCTTGCATAATTATTTTATTGATGCAACATTCTTTTTTGGCGAAACATTAGATATATGCATATTATTACTCCGTATATAATATATTTGCCATTAATTAATTTGTAAATAATTTAATAATATATATAATATAGATATAATGTATAGATACAAGCATCTTAAAATAACTTTCAACCACAAATTACAAAAAAAATTTGGTTTATATATGGGTTTTGCTAACTAATGCCCTAAGGGCATGCCATAATAGTGATTTATTCCATCTAAGATTTTTATCCTAACCATACTAGCATATTAATAGGATACTGATTTTCACCCGTACATTTTTAACCTCCCTTTAAATAATAAATATGCTAAGTCAAACCAACTATAATTTATTGGGAGTTGATCCGTACACCACCTTATTTTTGCCATACACCGCCAAAGCAATTATTTGGACATTTCTACCATTCCTTTGAGAAGTTAAGGGGAGTTGGTGGTGAATAAAATGAAGGGTAAAAATATCCAAATAATTGTTTTGGTGGTGTATGGTCAAAATAAGGTGGTGTACGAATCACCTCCCTAATTTATTTGTTAGAGCATTGGAAGTAGAGGTGCTTCAACTCGAAGTTTTGTTCGAAATTCTGCCGAATCTTTGTAGTGGAGATGGTAAATGAGTAGTTCATTGTTATCTTTAAATTTTCGATTTAAAGCATAAAATTTCATTAATATATATTTTCTTTTAGAAACTTTTATATTTATTAAATACATTTTAACTTATCTATAAAAACATTAACTTTAATAATCTGTTCTTAACATATGAAATGTGAGCACATTATAGCAAAACCCTTCTTTATTTGCTTTGTTTTAGAATAGTAGGATTTTTACACATTCACCTGAAACGGCGCATTAAAAATACATATATACCTACGGAGTATTAAAGAAACTCAAGATTACTAAAACAAATATCCCTTCCATAACCATGAGGGTGGTGATGGCATGGTAAGACCCTGACCTTTTCATGTTGAGGTCAAGGATTCGATTCCTTGCACCCACAAAGTTATTTTCCCTCATGGCTACGGAGGTTCGCCTGCAATGACTCCGGGCTGCTCGCAAAGCGGGTAATCGCCCTGGGATTAGTCAGTTAAAAAATGTTGGATACTCAGGTTTCCAAAAAAAAAAATATCCCTTTCATTTTTAATTAATTAACAACATAAAAAATGATTTGTTCGACAAACTTTAGATTTTTATATTACTTTATTCTTCTCGATATCTATATACTTATATAAAAAAGAGTGTGTTAAAGCATAGTTGTCAACATGAGAGTAATTATAGAGAATGATGACAAGTGGATTTTACACATGTCAATTCCTCAAATTTTCTAATTACAATTAATCTATAATTAACAAATAAATAAATAAAAAAACATTAACTGAAAAGAGGATTAATAAAATAAATCGAATAAAATAAATAAATATAAATATTGAATATATAGATTAAAAAAGGAACGTGTATACCGAAGAGTTTGTCAAACAAAAACCTATCTCACTTTTACCATAACTATGTAAGTTAGTTTTTACCTCACTTTTTCTTAGTGTTTGTTTTTGTTATCAATATGTACTTATCGAAAACAGCAGGTCGATATAAAACCATTTTTGAGCAGCCGTGCATCGCACGGGCTCAAAAACCTAGTATACCTAAAATATATTATCCCAATCATCATAAGGAACCATGAATATATCAATGAAAATTGATTCTCTTATTAAAAATATCCCTTTCATTTTTAATTAATTAACAACATAAAAAATGATTTGTTCGACAAACTTTAGATTTTTATATTACTTTATTCTTCTCGATATATACGAATAATCGTAAAATATATTATCCCAATCATCATAAAGAACCACGAATATATCAATGAAAATTGATTCTCTTATTAAAAAGTCAATTAGGTATCGTATATAGTGTTGTAAAAAATCCGATTATTCGCCAATTAATCTCGGATTAATAATTTTTAAAATAAATTCGTTTCGATTTCCAAATATCCGTTTAATTAAATGATCAACGTCAATTAATGTGTCAAAATCGAATTCGGTAATCAAAGTCGGTCAAAGTAAAAAATGACTAAAATTTTAACATGAATTTAAAGTAGAACTTTATAGTTTATGAGCAAAATAAATAATTTTAGACAATTATGTTAAAGTTTAATTTTATATTTATGGTTTTTTTTAATATTTACACATATAATTTTAAAATTTAATATTTAAATGTATAAAGTACAATCTGATTAATCCCCTACCGATTAATCCTTCTAAACTTCAGACCGATTAATCCCCGAATAGCGATTTTGCAACCTTGATCGTATATAATAAGTTGCCAAAGTTGTTAGATGTGGAAGATACCCTTTCATATATTGGAGCAGTTTTTTCTATTGGTTAGCAAGAGTCACTTGACCAATTTAATACGTTGATCGTGTTCTTATTCTTAGCTATTGTTTCACATCTTTCAGTGTATTAACTTCAGCGTATCGAACATTTCAACCAGTTGCGGAACTTGAATTTTTATACTGGGGGACGAGATCGTCAATATAAAATTGTGACAAAAAACGATAAACACAAAATGTGTACTTTATATATCAAAATAACTTCATCAGTTAGCACTTACAAGTTAGAAGCATCAACTCAAAAGAAACATAAAACAACTAACCAAAGAAGCATGTCTTATCTTTCCCAACCCAAGACGACAAGGCGGTAACAGAACTACGCACAAAGATTATAATTCAGAGCGACGACCTCTAAGGTCTTTAAATTCATTGATTATATATCCTGAATCAAATCTTTCAGCAATATCTTTTTCTATGTAAACCACCAAGTACACAAACTCATTCTTCAAGGTGTTTGAAGACTTCAAACTCATTCATTAACCAAACTCATTCTTCAATATTTAAAACACTATACAAGTACACAACTTCTCAATTATATATTTATTTTACTGTAACAACAAAGATATATAAGAAACAAACTTCATTCAATTAAGGACCATGAAAGAAACAAAAAATAATACGGAGTAATATTTTTTGAAATATGATGCTCCGAATCAGTTTAGATACATATAGAAATCAATTTAGATACAATGAAAGAAACTAACATTAATACACTACACGCCTACACACAAATATCATATGGAATTTCAATTTAAACGATTTCAAATCCCTGTATGAAAAGAAGACCTCTGACACTTTCAATTTAAACGATTGGAATGGTTCGAAACTCACCAAAACGATGTCAGAAGGTCTCGAGGTTCAATTTAGTGAAAAAGAAGTGTTCGAGGCAATTAAAGGTTGCGGTAAGAATAAGGCTCCCGGCCCGGATGGATTCAATTTCCTATTTTTCTCAAAATTCTGGGACATCATAAAAGACGATCTCATGAAGGCCATACACCGATTTTGGGAATCAGGAATCATCTCCAACGGCTGCAACGCATCTTTCATTACACTAATCCCGAAGGTAAACGATCCTCTAAACTTCTCTAATTATTGTCCTATCAGTCTAATCGGTAGCTATTACAAAATGCTATCGAAAATCTTGGCCAACAGAATTAGAAAGATAATCCCGTGGTTAATAGGTGATGAACAAAGCGCCTTTATAAGCGAAAGATACATCCTTGATGGCGTTCTTGTAGCTCTTGAAACTTTAAAAGACCTAAAAGCTAAAAAGAAAAAAAAAATTATCTTCAAAGTTGAGTTTGAAAAAGCTTTTGATTGCATTGATTGGAATTTTCTTACTGACATAATGACTTTCATGGGTTTCGGGTTTAAATGGATCAAATGGATCCAATCTTGTTTGACATCGACTTCGATTTCTGTTCTCGTCAATGGTTCACCAACGGAGCAATTTTTTTCCCAAAAGAGGCGTAAGGCAAGGAGATCCACTATCTCCTTTCCTATTTATTCTTGCAAGCGAAGGCCTTAACAACCTACTCCATAAAGCCATAAATAAAAATATCATAAAAGGTGTCAAAGTAGGTAATGATAATGTCACGGTATCACATTTTCAGTATGCCAGTGACACGATCATATTCGATAATTGGAAAAAATTAGAAGTAAGAAACACCCTAAAAATTCTTAAATGTTTTGAAGATTTATCGGGCTTAAAAATAAATTTGAACAAAAGTTGTGTTTACGGGATTAGTACTTCGAAAACCGAATCGGCCTCGCTTGCATCTTGGTTCGGGTGCAAAGAAGGGTCTTTCCCTTTCAATTATCTTGGTCTTCCGATAGGTGCAAACCTAAAACTTTACCAAAATTGGCAACTTATCTTTGATAAATTTAAAAAACGACTATCTAATTGGAAAGCCAAGTCTATTTCCTTTGGAGGGCGCCTAACCCTCATCAAAGCGGTATTAACTAGTCTTCCACTTTACTATTTCTCACTTTTCAATGCACCTTCACGCGTCCTAAAATAGCTTGAAAGCTTGAGACGTGATTTCTTTTGGGGTGGGTCACTTGAACATAAGAAAATGGCTTGGGTGAATTGGAATAAAATCTTACTGCCATATGATTATGGGGGTCTAAATGTAGGTTCTCTTAAAAATAAAAACCTTTCTTTATTAATTAAATGGTGGTGGAGATTCCTCAACAACAATAACTCCTTTTGGGCACAAGTGATAAAAAGCATATATGGCAACAATGGAGGGTTGGGTTGTGTAGCACCTTCACCGGAAAACGTTTTGAAAAAGCTTTCGGGTAGAACTTGGTTCAATATTTTAAATGTTGAACACACCCTAACTAAGTTAGGGTGTGATATATCTAATGCGTTTATTAAGGTTATAGGTAAAGGTGAAGGAACTCTATTCTGGAACGATAAATGGTGATGTGACGTCCCTCTCAAAGACAAATTCCCGAGACTGCATCGACTTGAGCTTGTTAAAAATGTTTCTGTAGCAGACAGAGTAACATGGGCCGACAGTTCAGCTTCCTTCAACTAGGCCTGGGCCTCACCCCCCAAATGGCGTATATCATCTGATCTTGAAACACTCTGTGGCCTGATCTCAAAAATCAATCCTTCTGGAAAAGAAAAAGACCATTGGAACTGGAAATTCGAAAGTAACGGCAAATTTTCATCAAGATCTGTTAACTTTCTCCTCAACGAACTCTCAATCTCAAACAGCCCTGCCCTCGACCCTACTGTAACCAATTCCTTTATCCCACAAAAATTTGGAATTTTTATTTGGAGGGCTAAACAAAACAAGTTACCGGTCAGAACTGAACTTGATATTCGTGGTATCGATGTGCACTCTACTAGATGTCCGGTGTGTGATGATGGGATTGAAACCCTACCACACATGCTAATATCATGTAAAATTGCAATGGACATATGGGACCGAATTAGTAAATGGTGGAAGATGGATCATTCGAATATTCATGATATTTCGTGTGACGACCCGGAAATTTCTGACCAAATTTAAACTTAATCTGTATATGAAATAGACACGATAAGCAAAGTCTGTAATATTTAATCTCAAATATTTTGAAGTGTTTTCATTTATGCAATTACCCTTTTTGCTACGCCCGACAATTCACGAACCACTATTTCTAAATAGATATGTGTGTGTGTGTGTGTGTGTGTGTGTGTATATATATATATATATATATATATAAATAATAAATGAAAATATAATTTGAAATATTATATGTTGTTGATATTAAAATTAATTATGTAAAATAAAAATAAAAATATGATATTATGAAAATTATTATTTAAAACATATCCATATATAAATAAAGTGTATTAAACATATATTTTGTGATTTCGAATCTATTTAGTAAACGACAGTAACACTCAATTACCATTCGATGGATATTAAACAAGTTAAATACGAATTTATGTGAGTTTAAAAAAATTAAACGTTGGACTGAAATTAAGTTTTGTAAATATTAGTTTTATTAAAAATATGTTTACATTGATGATTTAAATTTTAACTTCTCTGCATTACTTTTTACTCATAATAGGAAATCTACATAAATAGCCATGTAAAACTACTACACATTTCAATGAATTATTGAAAGAAATACCACTAAACCCACTATCACATGATCTAACCAATAAAATACTAGATCACTCCCAATGTACTATTTCTAACTCGCTACTTTCTGTCTCTTCCGAATTAATTAACTTATGATCACGGGTCTTAAAGATGATTATTAATTTTTTCTTTTTAAGATTCATGCATGTGAATATGTTTATTACAATTCACAGACTTTCCTATTCTATGTTTTGTTTTCTCCACCACTCTCCCTATTATATATATATATATATATATATATATATATATATATATATATATATATATACACACACACATAAATATAGAACATAGATATATAGACATATATACGAGACATACATATCACTTTCTACTTTTAAAATTCTATCTTCTTGATTACCCGTAATTTCATACATGTCGACACCCACTTATTAATTATCAAATCAATCATTGATAAAATCATTCATGTATCAACTGTTATCATTATTTTGATTCAAATTCTATTTTTGATCAACATCCATATATCCATGAAACTCATCTTCAACTTGAGAACCACTTTAAACCATTGACACTTGTTGACTTTATTCAATCATAACCGTAAACTGCTACATCTAACTCATCTTGTGTTGGTTATTGTTCGATTAGAATAAAGGCCACCATGACACCATCATCGAACCCTCATCAAGATCACCACATATGCCAATTACTACTGCTATATCTCCGTATCTATTTGCAAACCCCACGAAACCATCATCACATTAACGTCCCTAATTACTACTACCACCTCATCTCTTTGATTGATCATCAACCATGGAATCACTTCCAATTTCAATTGTGCTTCCTCATTCTTCCTTCCTGTTCGTCAACCGAAATAAAACCAAGATGGGGCACTGCTGTACACCATCGTAATCACCCATTCAAACTCAGTCCAAGAACAAAGCATGACTACTACAAGTTCGGGTTCTGTTATTTCTGTTTACGAAGCTTAACCACCACAACCCCTATGTTCTCCACCACATCACCATCTTCTTCATTCATCACCCCCACCATAAGACACCTCGTGATTTCTGTCTTTACAGCCCATCTCAACCGCCACCAACGACTTAAAACCATAACCATCATCTGCAAATTCAATCGTTTTATTTCTGTTTCTGTTCGGAGTTTGCAACAGTAAAAGATTAAGATTATCGATGCTAATTACTGCTACTACTTTTTCTGTTCAAACAATAACCCTCGTCGCTACTGTTTGTGACTACTTCCTCTTGTCTTCTTCGTGAATTAATTTAAAACAATGACCTGCTACTGCTCAACGAAAGAGAGGATAAAAAGTGAAGAATTATGATGAATATGATGCGTGTTAGATGATGATGATGTTGTTGTGAGGTGTATACATTTTCTTTTCTATTCTTTTTCCTTGGTGGCAGACATCAATTAAACCAACAAACCCCACTTGATTTAATATTTTAAGCCGTTTTTTTTTTGGAATTCCTTTTTGAAGTCATGTAATGAAACCGAATTGGGACAAGTACGTTATTGGACCTTCTTTTTCTTTCTCAGGCCAAATTCCTCTCTATTTTGGACTTGAGTTTTATTGTTGGGCTATTATTTAAACATGGGTCACGATTGAAAACCCAATATGTCTGATGGGCCGTGAACCAATCTTGGTCAGTCTGTTGGGCTGAATGAAACGAGGGTAATGATGTGAATACATGATGATGACGGTTATGATGTTCATAATGATGATATGATGATATATGTGATTTAGGTATGATAATAATCACGTGGATGATGATGAGAGTGATGATATAAAATGATGATGAATCATGATAATGATAATCGAGGTTTGATATTGATAAAATAGTTAGGATTTTGATGATGAGATGACGAATGAAGGTGATGATGCACGAGATGAATGATGATGATGAGATGTATCATGTTGTGATGAAGATAATAGTGAATCACGAATATGATTATGATGTTGATAATGACTGTGATGATTATGAAGTATCAAGATGATGATGATGATTAGATTTGTAATTGAAGAAGATTAAGATAACAGAAAGTTAGGTTAAATAAATTTAAAATACGTAATAAAAACAGAAAAACTGAATTGGAAGGATGGTGTGGGGTGTTTGTGTTAGACGGGAGGTCGTGGGTTCGAGCCCGGTCTTGGGCAATTCTTTTTAGAATGGCTTTTTACAATGGTATACTCTTTTATTCTATTTCTATTATTATTATTATTATTATTATTATTATTATTATTATTATTATTATTATTATTATTATTATTATTATTACTATTATCATTATCATTTTTATTAAAAATATCATTATTATTAAGGATTATCAAATTTTTTTATCAAGGTTATCATTATTACTAAAATTATCATTAAGATTATTAGTATTATCAATATTATTATTATTATTATTCTCATTATTATTATTAATATTTTCATATTAACGATATTATTATTATTATTATTATTAAATATTTCCTATATAAAAGTATATTTGTTACAACTACCATAATATTACATATAATTATATATATTAAAAATTAGTTATATAAAAATTTACATATAACAAATCATTGATTTTCAATATAATATTAATTATATATAAAACTATAAAAAATATATTATTTATTCAATATATAAGATATAAAATTTAAGATATAAATATGTTCAAATACAAATATATGTGTTAATATATATATGAATGATATAGGTTCGTGAATCTGAGGCCAACCCTGCATTGTTCAATGTCGTTATATGTATTTTTACTACAAAATACAATATGTGAGTTTCATTTGCTCCCTTTTTAAATGCTTTTGCAATATATATTTTTGGGACTGAGAATACATGCGCTGTTTTTTATAAATGTTTGATGAAATAGACACAAGTAATTGAAACTACATTCTATGGTTGAATGATCGAAGCCGAATATGCCCCTTTTTGCTTGGTAGCCTAAGAATTAGTAAACCGATCTACTAATTGACGCGAATCCTAAAGATAGATATATTGGGCCTAACAAACTCCATCCAAAGTACCGGATGTTTTAGTACTTCGATGTTGTTTTATCATATCCTATGGATGTCCCGGAATGGTAGGGGATATTATTATATGCATCTTGTTAATGTCGGTTACCAGGTGTTCAATCCATATGAATGATTTTTGTCTCTATGGATGGAATGTATATTTATGAGAACTGAAAATGAAAATCTTGTGGTCTATTAAAATGATGAAAATGATTATTTATGTTAAACTAATGAACTCACCAACCTTTTGGTTGACACTTTAAAGCATGTTTATTCTCAGGTATGAAAGAAATCTTCTGCTGTGCATTTGCTCATTTTAGAGATATTACTTGGAGTCATTCATGACATATTTCAAAAGACGTTGCATTCGAGTCGTTGAGTTCATCAAGAATATTATTAAGTCAATTATAGTTGGATATATTATGAAATGGTATGCATGCCGTCAACTTTTGATGAAATGAAAGTTTATCTTTTAAAAACGAATGCAATGTTTGTAAAATGTATAATATAGAGGTCAAGTACCTCGCGATGAAATCAACTATTGTGAATCGTTTATAATGTATATGAACGGGTCCTTTCAGTTGGTATCAGAGCAGTAGTCTTAGCGAACCAGGTCTGCATTAGTGTGTCTAACTGATAGTCGTTAGGATGCATTAGTGGGTCTGGACTTCGACCGTGTCCGCATGTCAAAAGTGTTGCTTATCATTTTGTGTCGAAAATTACCTACTTATCATTCTTAGGGAATTACTTGCTTATCATTCTTAATCTAAACATATCTTACTGCCTGGATTGCATGAATAGTGTATAGACAAAATTCATATCTTAGCGTATCTGTTACTGTAAACTTTGCCTGATATATTCCGTAATCTACGAAATCTTTTGTTCTATATATATAGGTATTCTATTTAATTAGAATACCATCCGATAGCTGAAAGTCATTTCATATCGAAAAATCCTTCATTCAATCGAACGAAATGGAATTCGCCACTAGTTCAAGTCCCTCGAATTTCGATATGGAGTTTCACACAAGCTCCGAAAGCAGTGTCACCGGAATGAATCAACCAATCAGCCATCATCAATTCATCTGATGGGTTCGTAGTCGACTTAATCAATGGAGACAAGAAGAAGGTGAATCTTTCCATCAACCGAATTCACCTCTCAGCGATGAACCTGAAGTGATTACCGATGAACCAGTCCGAAACACCATTTTCACCCTCATTTCCATAATAGCTCACAACAATTTTGTAATATCTACAATCCTAGATCTTATTCATCCACTCGTTCGAACCACCGATCATCCCAGTGTAGTAGAAGTAGTCAATGAGCTTCGCGCACGAGTTGTAGCCTTGGAAAATATGGTGCAAAACGTACCAGCTTCAGCAACATCACCGGCATCAACAGTACCACCATCAACAACACCAACAGTACCACCAGCACCAGTAGCCTCAACATCACACACCTTAACATCACAATCTATACCCTGAGCATAATCTTCGTTCTACATGGCGATTATGTAATCTCTAATGTTTTAGAGATTATGTATTCTAGTTTTAACTGTAAATCAAATGAGTTTAATATTATATTGACTCATTAAATCCATGATTACATCTGAAGAAAATATATATGTATATATGTTTTCATAAAGATTGTAATTAAAAATTCTTTTGTACAAACTGTTAATGGTGAAAATATTTTAACGGGTAAGTAATACCCGAGGAATATTTAGATTTCACTTTAATAAGTTATACTGTACATTCTTCGAATCTGAATCAACGTTCATTTACTATCCTACTTACATCTACAGAGATACGAATTCGTTCACCGCAGAATAACCATTTTCATTCAATTTCATATTTGGATTTTGTCCAATCAGAATCCAACAAGTGGCATAATGAAGAAAACATTGGACAAAAATAAAATTTGTTAGGAACAAACAAATTAACTATGAGAAATTTTGTTAAGAATCCACGCTAACTATTCCTAACTATCTATTCCTAGCTAACTGATTACATTTGATTTATCGCAATTTCATTATCGCAATTTATATTCTCGCAATTTTATTTATCATCATTTAATTTCTGTTATTTATTTTACGCACTTTAAATATCGGGACACGTATACAAGGTTTTGACATATCATATCGACGCATCTATATATATTATTTGGAATAACCATAGACACTCTATATGCAGTAATGCTTGAGTTAGCTATACAGGGTTGAGGTTGATTCTACAATAATATATATACTTTGAGTTGTGATCAAGTCTGAGACATGTATACAATGGGTCACGATACGTATTAATTAATTCGAATATTATATATGAATTATTGAATTGCTAACTGTGGACTAGTAACTGTGGACTACCAACATTGGAATATTAAAATGAATTAAAATATTGATTATAACATATGAAACTAAACAATTCTTCAATTTTGCCACTTGATTTCATCCTAAACCTCATTTGTATCTTGACGATTACAATTTGCGTTCAAACCTTTCATAATTCCTGAAAACATCTCAATCGAGAGGATGAACCAACCGCACTTCATCTACGAAAGGAAAGATTTATGCATACAATTATGCACTTGAAAACTCTCGGAAACCTGAGTAAACGTTCAACACGTAGCTGTGCTAATTCCTTTAGCGTTATTATTACCGAAAATAACTTTGCAATCTCCTTTCAAAGTAGCCAATTTTGTCACAGCTTCACCAAATCAATTTCGACTTTTCATTCGAATAAACTCTACTATAACTTGGATATATAAGTTTGCCTTTCGTCATCGTTACCAGGGAACCGTTTATATCTCACCCCCTTAGCAGAAACTTACCAGCAACTTCATTACTCATCGGCTTAAGTCTCTTCTAAGAACCATTATATTTTTTCATTAAAACCATATCATATATTCATCCGCATCTTGTAACGCGAATTGCCATACCAATTACCAAGAATTCGTAATCAGTATTTCGAATCTCGCAGCGTTTCTACATCAACAGTTATATGTATACATATAACATATGTCTCTTAGAATTATGATCTTCCATTCTGAAATTCTGAAAAGCACCCAGCCTACGAATCAATACATTGAACTTTCAAAAAGCTGATGAAACAGTGAAAAGTGAAGACTGCCTTAACAGTCAAAAGTTTAATGATAAAGAATCGAGTGTTGGAAACACTCAACGGGAAATTTATACTGGAAACATGGGTTGAGCAAACCATGAAGGAGACTCTGAACAAATCACAAGGACTAAACTTGTACATAAAGAATCCTGATGATTCTGTTTCTGATGAAATCTTTAGCGAATACCTTACTCCTTAACTGCTCTAAATCATCGTGAAAGAATTTCTTCATCACAAGTTGATTCTGAAATTCTAAGATATCATCATATCTTTCATTATAAATATCCTTGATATTTCTGAAGATATTTTCATAACTATTCTCATCTGAAATCATTTATCTCTTCGCGTTATCTGTATTACACCATAAAGGAAACTATTTAGTTTCTATATTCTGTAAACCTTCGAGTTTAAATTATGAATGTTTTTGAAGTAGTGTTGGGTACTGAAGCATGAGTTAGTATAATATAATGACACTTGATCAACGTGATTATATTACAGTAAGTCATGTTGAGTTCTTAATGGAACATGATGATTCACAGACTATAACGTCATTATGTGCCATTTTACACGACTCTTACATTTTATCTAATATATAAACATATCAAGAACATATCTTCCTGATAATTCTATCTTTTCTCTTGTATTCTGGTAATTTAACCAATTAGGATCGTACTATTACAATCTTTCTTAGAACATTAGTCATGTTCATTCGAAACTTCATACCTACGAATTCTGAACTATTACTCGCATAACTTAAAGTCGGGAAGAGAAAACAAAAGCATGAAACTTCAAAATATAAGGGAAGGTATAAAGCCCAACAACACATAAATTACAAACCGTGCATATCAATACGTATTGCAATGTAAAGGCACGGGAGAATTAAGAACACTATAACCCCAAGGGCGAAGTAGAAGAAAACAGATTCCTCCGGTGAAAGTTGGAAAAGGAGAATGATTGTTGCAATAGTAAGGATAAAGACAAGGATCATAACTGGATTAAGCATTTTCACAACCTTTTGAATTTGGGAATTGGGTATAGGAGAGATAAAAGTTATGGAACGGAAAAAGTTTAATTTATAATGAAAATATCAGATAGATTAATCAAGGCAGATCGCCGTATTTAATTATAGAGATCTTAATTTCCTTATTCGCCGAAGAATCAAATCTTTTAGATTTCGAAGATTTTCTTTAAATCCCTTGAACGCCAGAAATCAATCTTATTTACGTCAAAAGATATGACGGATCTACACTTACTCATTTCACTTTTTTGTGATAGCTTCACCTATACTCTTCTCATAATCAAATCGATTTATCCATATTACTCTATGGTAATAAAACTCTATTTATCAACTCATATTCGTCATGAAAACATACTTATTGTTTGCCATTACCAACCCAATCAAATTTCGGGATGAAATTTCTTTAACGGGTAGGTACTGTGACGACCCGGAAATTTCCGACCAAATTTAAACTTAATCTGTATATAAAATCGACACGATAAGCAAAGTCTATAATATTGAATCTCAAATATTTTGAAGTGTTTTCATTTATGCAATTACCCTTTTTGCTACGCCCGACGATTCAAAGATCACTATTTGTAAATAGATATGTGTGTATATATACATATATATATATATATATATATATATATATATAATAAATGAAAATATAATTTGAAATATTATATGTTGTTGATATTAAAATTAATTATGTAAAATAAAAATAAAAATATGATATTATGAAAATTATTATTTAAAACATATCCATATATAAATAAAGTGTATTAAACATATATTTTGTGATTTCGAATCCATTTAGTAAACGACGGTAACACTTAATTACCATTCGATGGATATTAAACAAGTTAAATACGAATTTATGTGAGTTTAAGAAAATTAAACGTTGGACTGAAATTAAGTTATGTAAATATTAGTTTTATTAAAAATATGTTTACATTGATGATTTAAATTTTAACTTCTCTGCATTACTTTTTACTCATAATAGGAAATCTACATAAATAGTCATGTAAAACTACTACACGTTTTAACGAATTATTGAAACTAAATACCACTAAACCCACTATCACATGATCTAACCAATAAAATACTAGATCACTCCCAATGTACTATATCTAACTTGCTACTTTCTGTCTCTTCCGAATTAATTAACTTATGATCACGGGTCTTAAAGACGATTATTAATTTTTTCTTTTTAAGATTCATGCATGTGAATATGTTTATTACAATTCACTGACTTTCCTATTCTATGTTTTGTTTTCTCCACCACTCTCCCTATTATATATATATATATATATATATATATATATATATATATATATATATATATATATATATATATATATATATATATAGAACATAGATATATAGACATATATACGAGACATACATATCACTTTCTACTTTTAAAATTCTGTCTTCTTGATTACCCGTGATTTCATACATGTCGACACCCATTTATTAATTATCAAATCAATCATTGATAAAATCATTCATGTATCAACTGTTATCATTATTTGGATTCAAATTCTATTTTTGCTCAACATCCATATCTCCATGAAACTCATCTTCAACTTGAGAACCACTTTAAACCATTGACACTTGCTGACTTTATTCAATCATAACCGTAAACTGCTACATCTAACTCATCTTGTATTGGTTGTTGTTCGATTAGAATAAAGGCCACCATGACACCATCATCGAACCCTAATCAAGATCACCACATATGCCAATTACTACTGCTATATCTTCGTATCTATTTGAAAACCCCACGAAACCATCATCACATTAATGTCCCCAATTACTACAACCACCTCATCTCTTTGATTGATCTTCAACCATGGAACCACTTCCAATTTCAATTGTGCTTCCTCATTCTTCCTTCATGTTCGTCAACCGAAACAAAACCCAAGATGGGGCACGGCTGTACACCACCGTAATCACCCATTCAAACTCAGTCCAAGAACAAAGCATGACTACTACAAGTTTGGGTTCTATTGTTTCTGTTTACGAAGCTTAACCACCACAACCCCTATGTTCTCCACCACATCACCATCTTCTTCATTCATCACCCCCACCATAAGATACCTCGTGATTTCTGTCTTTGCAACCCATCTCAACCGCCACCAATGACTTAAAACCATAACCATCATCTGCAAATTCAATCGTTTTGTTTCTGTTTCTGTTCGGAGTTTGCAACAGTAAAAGATAAGGATTATCGATGCTAATTACTGCTACTACCTTTTCTGTTCAAACAATAACCCTCGTCGCTACTGTTTGTGACTACTTCCTCTTGTCTTCTTCGTGAATTAAGTTAAAACAATGACCCGCTACTGCTCAACGAAAGAGAGGATAAAAAGTGAAGAATTATGATGAATATGATGCGTGTTAGATGATGATGATGATGTTGTGAGGTGTATACATTTTCTTTTCTATTCTTTTTCCTTGGTGGCAGACATCAATTAAACCAACAAACCCCACTTGATTTAATATTTTAAGGCATTATTTTTTTTTTTTGGAATTCCTTTTTGTAGTCGTGTAATGAAACAGAATTGGGACAAGTACGTTATTGGACCTTCTTTTTCTTTCTCAGGCCAAATTCCTCTCTATTTTAGACTTGAGTTTTATTGTTGGGCTATTATTTAAACATGGGTCACGATTGAAAACCCAATATGTCTGATAGGCCGTGAACCAATCTTGGTCAGTCTGTTGGGCTGAATGAAACGAGGGTAATGATGTGAATACATGATGATGACGGTTATGATGTTCAAAATGATGATATGATGATATATGTGATTTAGGTATGATAATAATCACATGGATGATGATGAGAGTGATGATATAAAATGATGATGAATCATGATAATGATAATCGAGGTTTGATATTGATAAAATAGTTAGGATTTTGATGATGAGATGACGAATGAAGGTGATGATGCATGAGATGAATGATGATGATGAGATGTATCATGTTGTGATGAAGATAATAGTGAATCACGAATATGATTATGATGTTGATAATGACTGTGATGATTATGAAGTATCAAGATGATGATGATGATTACGATTTGTAATTGAAGAAGATTAAGAGAACAGAAAGTTAGGTTAAATAAATTTTAAATCCCTAATAAAAACAGAAAAACTGAAATGGAAGGATGGTGTGGGGTGTTTGTGTTAGACGGGAGGTCGTGGGTTCGAGCCCGGTCTTGGGAAATTCTTTTTAGAATGGCTTTTTACAAGGGTATACTCTTTTATTCTATTTCTATTATTATTATTATCGTTATTATTATTATTATTATTATTATTATTATTATTATTATTATTATTATTATTATTATTATTATTATTATTATTATTATTATTATTATTATTATTATTATTATTATTATTATTATTATTATTATTATTATTGTTATTATTATTACTATTATCATTATCATTTTTATTAAAAATATCATTATTGTTAAAGATTATTGTAACACCCCGTTTTCCCCGTATATGATTTATAGGTGTATTGGGTATGTACGAATGGTGTAAGAAAGGTTCGGGGCATTTTCTAGTATTAAAGTCTTGTGTGCGAGAAAGCAACTCTGGTCACGCTTAGTGTCGCGGCGCGACAAATGGAGCCGCGGCGCGACAAATGGAGCCGCGGCGTGGCGTTTCGAATAAATCCAGATCAGAAAGCTTGTTAACAAAGTCACCAGTTCGAGGCAATCATCGCGGCGCGACAAATTAGGCCGCGGCGCGGCAAATGGTGCGAACTGGCACCAGATTCTTGTAAATTTAATGAAGTTCAAGGGTAATTTGGTCTTTTTGCATTTGAGCCAGATTTGAGGATTTAACCTCATCCATTGATTTCATTTCTCATTTTAATTTCCCTTTTCTTTTCATTTTTCCTCTCAAACTCAAACACCCATTTGATTTCAAAAGGATTTTTGGAAAGGAAGGATCGGGAGTTGATCTTTGGCGTAGGTGACAAGTGTGTTCTCCTCGTTCTTAGCTACACGGTAATACTAGTGGTAAGATCTAACTCCGAATTTCATTTTCGTGTTCATCATTCAAATTTAGGGCTTTTGATTGTATGACTCATAGATGGAACCCATTTAGTTGTTAATTGGAAATTAACACCAAGATTCGGGTTTATGAGTGTTAAAGGCGGATTTTGGGTTGGTTAATGATTTAACCATGTTTAAGACTTGAGAATTGTGTATAATCACTAGTATTAGTGATTATTGATGATTTGGAGACCTTTAGGGTTCTTGTGGTTGACTAACTTTGACTAGAGTCGAAATTAGGGTTTGTTGAGGATTATAACCTGAATGTCGATTCGTTGAGGTTTATAAACTTAAAATGGATTAAGTTGATGTATGAAACCGAGTTAAACATGTTTTGGTGTTAAAACTTGTGAATGGTGAAATATTGGCTTTTAAGGGTCAAAATGGGCGATTTTGAGTAGGTTAAGTGTTTAACACTTGTGTTTGGGTTTAATTGGCATATTAGGACCATTCTCACTTGTGTTAGTGATTATTGGTTAGTTTGGGCACGGTTTGTGCTTGGAAGTGCAATTGGGTCGAAATTGCACTAAGTTTTAAATTGGGTTGGTTTGTAAATCCAATCTAAGTGTGTTGTTGAATTTGTGATAATGGAATAGGTACATTCCATTGACGAGTTGCGGATTACTTGAAAGCATTCATCGAGGCGACAAGGTGAGTGTTAATATCCTATATGCATATGTATGTGTAGGATGGGTGCGGGTCGAGTGAAGGGGTTCTCGGTTATAGAACTCACTTCTCTTATAGGTGAAATTGTTGGACTTGTATATAGGTCCAATTGGCACGGTTGTGCGTTTTGGTTGACTACCTTGGCGAGGTGCACACTTTGTGTGTACGTTATCACATAGGCGTGTGATGTGGATTATATAACCCCAATGGCGAAGGGTTAATATTGTGAGTGGAATATCTATGTATGTATGTATATGATTTATGTGCCCGTAGTAATGGTGTCACATAGCCGTTTTTGTGACCATAGTTGTGGGACATGGCCGTTTTGTCCAATTAATAATTATGCACATAGCCGTGTTTTACTCCCACGTTGTTGCCCGTATTAATTGTTGCACATAGCCGTGTTTGTGCACATGATTGTGAGTAATAGCCGTGTTTTACTCACACATTGATCAAGTGATGCCATAGCCGTTTTTGGAACACTTGGGGGTGATGCCATAGCCGTTTTTGGAACACCTCGGGGGTTAGCATGCCATAGCTGTGTTTGGAAGCTAACGATTGTTATGAACATCGATGACTTGTTTCGCGAAGTCATTCCCTTGCGAAGATTTGGTTAACCATGGTTATTTTGTTGTAAGCATAAGCAAATTATGTTATTCGATATATATATATATATATATATATATATATATATATATATATATATATATATTGTATACGTATAATGTTGTATTGTCGTGATGTAGCTAACCCTCTGGGTGTAGCTTATTGGCATTGTTCACATCGTCGTTGGTGAACTTATATTTTGTTGATGTATCTTTACCTCGTTGCTTAGTGATCTTACGGTATGCTTAGACTAGCTTGCCTTTATGCTTGGATGCTCCGGTATGCGGTATTTGGTTATTTGTGTGGCGTGCCCATTTTATGCATATATATGTATGTAGTATATTCTCACTCACTAAGCGTTAGCTTACCCTCTCGTTGTTGATATTTTTATAGGTTCGCATGCTTGGCGGCTCGGGTAAGCTTGGGGATTAGAGATCTTGGCTAGGTTGCTTGGAAGATCTTACTTTTGTATTCGATTAGGATTTGGGTAGCGTAGTCCCAAATCACCATGCTCGGTTTTGGTTGGAAACTAAACTAGTCGGGTCGTGTATGTCCGTTTGGACAATTAATCAATGTATTAAATGTTTTAAGGTTTATTAAACCTTCTATTGTATTAAAGATGTTTATGGAAACACAATTGGGACCTAAAGTGTTATTTAAAGCGTATTAAAAGGAAAAAAATTTATGGGCCGATTTTAATACGGGTTGGGTTGTTACAAGTGGTATCAGAGCATGGTCTAAGGGATTTAAGTGACTTGAGATAGGTGCCTAGACTTAGACTTTTGTGTGTGCTTAATTTTGTGCAGGACTTGTAGGAGTACGGGTCGGAATGAGTAATAGTTAGTGCCTTGTTTGTAGGTGGACTAACGATTGTATTAGTAATGCGGATACTATTAATATATTATTGTGGTGTGATAATAATTCTCGCGTGTGTTTATATCGCGTTGAATTTTGTTTGTGTTGTTTATATCATCAAGTGAGGCGGTCGTGATACTAACGAGTCGATACGGCGTGTGTGCGTAATAAGGACTTGCAAACCTTATTACGGGTGCAAATCGTGTCTAACAAGTGATGTACGACGAGTGTTTAGCAAGATGGACTGGTGTGGTGTGTGTGGTTTTATACGTTCGTGATCTAACCGCTTTGCATTTCTTAGAATGGCGACTGGAAGTGGGATCGAGACGAACGATTAAGAGTTTAACGCTAGAGTTGCGGCCGCCGTTGCGGAGCAAATGAGTGCGTTTCGAGAAGAAATGGATAGAAAGTATTCCGAATTTCAATGTAGTGGTGAAATGGAGCGTTGACTTAAGAGCTTCATGAGGACTAAACCCCCGATGTACGACGGAAAACCAGATCCTTTGATAAGCACAACTTGGATCTCGGATGTCGATGGGTGTTTTTGTACTATTGAATGCCCTCCTGAGAAGAGGACAAGACTCGCTACTAGTTTGTTGCGGGGTAGGGCAAAGGATTGGTTGGATGGTAAGATTGATCTTGTCGGTGGTGAACCGTTTATGGCGTTATCGTGGGACGGGTTTAAGAAGGAATTCTTCGAGGAGTTTCAAACTTCAGCCGATTTATCGGAAATGCGTAATGAGTTGCGAAATTTGCAACAGGGTTCTATGGATTTGAATACTCTTAAGACGACCTTTATGGCGAAGGCTCGTTTTTGCCCGGAGTATTTGGGGAATGATAATTTGTTGATGCAAGATTTCTATCGAACCTCGAATGATGACTTGAAGAATAAGATTAGCCGGGGTTACGCGAAGTCGTTTGCGGAGTTATTCGCGGTGGCTAGGGGTTTCGAGTCGTATACGCGATCAAAGATTGGTGAACCTTCAAGTGAGAGAAGGGTTGTTTCGTATGGTGCTCCGAGTAAGAGGACTAAGGGTCCAAGTGTAAGCACGGGTGGTACACGGATGGGTATATCGGATGCTAGTGCGTCTAGGTGTTACAATTGTGGTGTGAGGGGTCACAAGTCTTGGGAATGTTCGGTACCAAAGAGTGATGGCATGGTGTGCTTCCATTGCCAAGAAGGACATTGTAAGTCGGAGTGTCCCGAGTTAGCGGGGACGGGTGCGGCAAGGAGACGTTAAGGTACGTTTCATTTTAATAAATATGTCCTATGATTATTTGTTATGCGTCGTTGAGTTGAGTTTATTGAATGCATTGTGTTGTGCATGTTATAGATATGGGTGACGTTCCTAATGGAAGTACCCTATGGTGACGTTTGATTGTCGGGCGAAGGGCGTAAGACTTGGTGCAACCAAGCATTCCTTGGTATTTGGGAAATGTTTTTACCAAGCCATGGAAATGGGTTTTGGTGTTCGATTTGTTAAGCGCGTGTTTGCTTTTGTGTTGAAATAGATGAATCGTGAGGTTCGTCGGGTGGTTGGAACCCTTGAAATCGAGTGTTTTGGATCTCGATGTATGTTGGTAATGGAGCCTACATGACGCGACATTAGGTGCCTCTCCTATACCTACTAGCGTGGTGTTCGACTCCGATTGTGTTGTGGTTACATTGTACTTAGGGTACCGGAGTGAAACCCTTAGGTACATGAGTCACTAGGTGGAAATTGACAAACTAGAGCAATTGGATGATTGCGAGGGTGTGGGTTGTGTAATCGTGGTACACTTTTTGCTCGAAGTGTTTAAGGATTGATTGAAATCCTTTGTGTGCTCAAGGCTGGAGCAAGATATGGTGATGGGTCGTGTGAACCCAATTGTTTGTAAAGTCTACCTTTGGTAGCATTGTACGGTTGTACGAGTTGTGGATAGGGAACGTAGTTCCAAGTGGGGGAGTTACACTCCCGCACGAGGAGGCCTTAGGGTGAGATTTTGGATAATGCTTATGGTAGATCCGAAACTTGTGTTGGGACCTAGTTTTGGTCGATTTGTGGTGGAGTACAACTTTGGTTAAAATTGTACTTATGACTTTTGGATTCGTAAATTATCACCGAGGTGGTAATGTGGTAAATCTCGTTGAGATATAATGGACGTGTTTGGCGAGCAAGGTGAAATCCCTCAGTTAAGGGATGTGCGTATCGGATTCTCTTCTAGGGAATTATTGTTTTGTACCTATGATTGATATAGGTGGTTCTTGCTCGATTATGTGAATGGTTAGTGGTATCCGTTAGGATTCACTATGGCGTAGCAGGGCGTGATGTTACGCTACTCGTTGTTCGAGGCCAAAAGGGCGTTGATTGGTGAAGCATGACCTTCGGGGTCCGCTGACTTCATCATGGGAGTATGTGATTGGTGAAGCATGACCTTCGGAGTACGCTGACTTCATCAAGGGAGTAGTGTTATATCGGCATGGTATAACATTATTGGGAAATGCGAGTACCGGTGAGAAATGCGGGTACCATTCTTGTGTTGAGAATGTGGATCGCATGTGTTTTCGGATTCACGATGATGCGTGTGGTTTTGGTCATCTTATTGTGGAAGTGAGTCGCGTGTAGTTCGGATTCATAAATGACTCGTGTGGTTTCGGTCATTGTATTGTGTAAGTGAGTCTCGTGTAGTTCGGATTCACAAATGACTCGTGTGGTTTCGGTCATTGTATTGAGGAGTGAGTCTCGTGTAGTTCGGATTCACAAATGACTCGTGTAGTTCGGTCATTCCTTTGGGATAGTGACTCTCGTGTAGTTCGGATTCACTATGGCTCGTGTTGTTCGTCCAATCCCGTTTGTTGTTGTGGTGAAGGTAGTGAGTCGCGTGTAGTTCGGATTCACTAAGGCGCGTGTGTTTTCGGCCAGCCTTCGTGATGTTGATCTATTGGTTGTTTGATACACCAATGGTGGGGTCGTAAGGACCGTGTGTTGTGATCTATCGGTGGTTTTATACACTGATGGTGGGGTCGTGAGGGCAGTGTTGTATGATTAGTGATGCGATAGCCGTGTTTTGCTCACGTGTTGTTACGGGTGTGACGATAGTCGATTTTGTACACCTTTGGATTTGGCGTTTTCATAGCCGTTTTGGGCGCTTTCGGTTTTCGCCATTTGATTATGATGTTACGGTAGTTGCGTGTTGGTCGTATTGCGCACTACAAGGGATGTTAAGTGGTGAGTGTTATTCGTAAGGATTCACTTTATTTAGGTCTTCTTCGGTTTGATGGTTGACCTTATCTTAGTTTGTGGTTGTTACTAGCGATGTACTTTGTATGGTACGCTAGGAGTTGAAATCTCGGTACGAAATTTGTTGAGTTTTTCCCGATGTGAGGGATTGAGTTAGTGCTAGTGTTCGGAATTGTGAAATTTGATAAATCGCGAGTGACGATTTAGTTGTTAAGGGTAACTCTTTGAGAAGAATTGTCTAAGGGATCGTTGTAGACTCCGTTTGTTGCGTGTATTGTACGTCTCAGGATGCGAGCAAGTGTGTGATATGTCATTGGATTAACCTTCGGGTTAATGAAATTGTGGTGGAAGTCGGTTTGAAATGCGTGTTCGAGGACCATTGAGTGTGGGTTCGTGACTAGGATCACGAGGACGTGATCGAATTTAAGTAGGGGATAGTTGTAACACCCCGTTTTTCCCGTATATGATTTATAGGTGTATTGGGTATGTACGAATGGTGTAAGAAAGGTTCGGGGCATTTTCTAGTATTAAAGTCTTGTGTGCGAGAAAGTGACTCTGGTCACGCTTAGTGTCGCGGCGCGACAAATGGAGCCGCGGCGCGGCGTTTCGAATAAATCCAGATCAGAAAGCTTGTTAACAAAGTCACCAGTTCGAGGCAATCGTCGCGGCGCGACGAATTAGGCCGCGGCGCGGCAAATGGTGCGAACTGGCACCAGATTCTTGTAAATTTAATGAAGTTCAAGGGCAATTTGGTCTTTTCGCATTTGAGCAAGATTTGAGGATTTAACCTCATCCATTCATTTCATTTCTCATTTTAATTTCCCTTTTCTTTTCATTTTTCCTCTCAAACTCAAACACCCATTTGATTTCAAAAGGATTTTTGGAAAGGAAGGATCGGGAGTTGATCTTTGGCGTAGTTGACAAGTGTGTTCTCCTCGTTCTTAGCTACACGGTGATACTAGTGGTAAGCTCTAACTCCGAATTTCATTTTCGTGTTCATCATTCAAATTTAGGGCTTTTGATTGTATGACTCATAGATGGAACCCATTTAGTTGTTAATTGGAAATTAACACCAAGATTCGGGTTTATGAGTGTTAAAGGCAGATTTTGGGTTGGTTAATGATTTAACCATGTTTAAGACTTGAGAATGGTGTATAATCACTAGTATTAGTGATTATTGATGATTTGGAGACCTTTAGGGTTCTTGTGGTTGACTAACTTTGACTAGAGTCGAAATTAGGGTTTGTTGAGGATTATAACCCGAATGTCGATTCGTTGAGGTTTATAAACTTAAAATGGATTAAGTTGATGTATGAAATCGAGTTAAACATGTTTTGGTGTTAAAACTTGTGAATGGTGAAATATTGGCTTTTAAGGGTCAAAATGGGCGATTTTGAGTAGGTTAAGTGTTTAACACTTGTGTTTGGGTTTAATTGGCATATTAGGACCATTCTCACTTGTGTTAGTGATTATTGGTTAGTTTGGGCATGGTTTGTGCTTGGAAGTGCAATTGGGTCGAAATTGCACTAAGTGTCAAATTTGGTTGGTTTGTAAATCCAATCTAAGTGTGTTGTTGAATTTGTGATAATGGAATAGGTACTTTCCATTGACGAGTTGTGGATTACTTGGAAGAATTCATCGAGGCGACAAGGTGAGTGTTAATATCTTATATGCATATGTATGTGTAGGATGGGTGCGGGTCGGGTGAAGGGGTTCTCGGTTATAGAACTCACTTCTCTTATAGGTGAAATTGTTGGACTTGTGTATAGGTCCAATTGGCACGGTTGTGCATTTTGGTTGACTACCTTGGCGAGGTGCACACTTTGTGTGTACGTTATCACATGGACGTGTGATGTGGATTATATAACCCTGATAATGCTAAAAACGAACATATATTTCATAGCATTATCCCTCAAGAAAGACAAGCTTTTAGTTGCAATTGTCCTATTTACAAGTGATATTCGTTTAATTAATAAAAGGTGAAGACAAAAGACAGATTCGACGAATTGAAGACGCAAACGACCAAAAAGTTCAAAAGTACAAAATACAATCAAAGAGGTTCCAATTATTGATAAGAAACGTCTCAGAATTACAAGAGTACAAGATTCAAAACGCAAAGTACAAGATATTAAATTGTACGCAAGGACGTTCGAAAATCCGGAACCGGGACCAGAGTCAACTCTCAACGCTCGACGCAACGGACTAAAAATTACAAGTTAACTATGTATATAAATATAATATAATATATAATTAATTATATATATTATATTTATATAATAAAACGTCGGCAAACAAAGATCCAAAAGGTGTGAGCTGGATCCGATATCTCCGCGACTCGCGGAGTTCTAAGAGCAAATGGGCCGCGACTCGCGGAGCCCCAAATTCTAAATCTGCCTATAAAAAGAAACTCATTTTGATCGATTTAAATATCATATATCAATCTCTCTATCTATATGTAAATGTATATATATATATATATATATATATATATATATATATATATATATATATATATATATATATATATATATATATATATATATATATATATATATATATATATATATATATATATATATATATATATATATATATTTATATTTTAATTTTAATTTTAATTTTAAATCCTAATAATAAGGGTATGTTAGCGAATGTTGTAAGGGTGTAAGTCGAAATTCTATCCGTGTAACGCTACGCTATTTTTAATCATTGTAAGTTATGTTCAACCTTTTTACATTAATGTCTCGTAGCTAAATTATTATTATACTTATTTAATCTGAAGTAATCATGATGTTGGGCTAAAAATATTAAAATTGGGTAATTGGGCTTTGTACCATAATTGGGGTTTGGACAAAAGAACGACACTTGTGGAAATTAGACTATGGGCTATTAATGGGCTTTATATTTGTTTAACTAAATGATAGTTTGTTAATTTTAATATAAAGATTTGCAATTGGACGTCCCTATAAATAACCATATACACTCGATCGGACACGATGGGCGGGATATTTATATGTACGAATAATCGTTCATTTAACCGGACACGGGAATGAATTAATAGTCTATGGAATTATTAAAACAGGGGTGAAATTATGTACAAGGACACTTGGCATAATTGATAACAAAGTATTAAAACCTTGGGTTACACGCAGTCGATAACCTGGTGTACTTATTAAACAAAGTAATAAAACTTTGTTACAGTTTAAGTCCCCAATTAGTTGGAATATTTGACTTCGGGTATAAGGATAATTTGACGAGGACACTCGCACCTTAAATTTATGACCGATGGACTGTTATGGACAAAAACCAGACGGACATATTAAATAATCCAGGACAAAGGACAATTAACCCATGGGCATAAAACTAAAATCAACACGTCAAACATCATGATTACGGAAGTTTAAATAAGCATAATTCTTTTATTTCATATTTAATTTCCTTTATTTTATATTTAATTGCACTTTTAATTATCGCACTTTTATTTGTTGTTATTTAATTGCACTTTTAATTATCGTACTTTTTAATTATCGCAATTTTATTTTATCGCACTTTTATTTATCGCAATTTCATTATCGTTATTTACTTTACGCTTTAAATTAAGTCTTGTATTTATTTTAATATTTTACATTAGGTTTTAACTACGACTAAAGTTTTAAAAATCGACAAACCGGTCATTAAACGGTAAAAATCCCCCTTTATAATAATAATATTACTTATTTATATATTTGTATTTTTATAAATTAAAACTAATATAGCATTAAGCTTTGTTTAAAGATTTTCCCTGTGGAACGAACCGGACTTACTAAAAACTACACTACTGTACGATGAGGTACACTGCCTATAAGTGTTGTAGCAAGGTTTAAGTATATCCATTCTATAAATAAATAAATATCTTGTGTAAAATTGTACCGTATTTAATAGTATTTCGTTGTAAAAATAAAGCTATTTCATATACACCTCGCATAACATCAAGTATTTTTGGCGCCGCTGCCGGGGAACGCCGAAGCGAAACGCCACATATAAAAAAAAATTATTACATTTTAATTAGTTTTTGTAAAATATATACTTTTTAAATATTAAAAAAATATATAAAAAATTAAAAACCGAATAAAAAAATAAATATATAAATTTATTTTTAAGATTTTTAAAATTATAAAGTATTTTATTTCTATTTTAGTTTTTAAAATATAACTTTTATTTAATTTATATAAATATTTTAATTAAATATTAAAACAGAAAAATAAAAAATATAAAAAAAATATATTAAAAACTGAAAGATTTTGGCCTGCACCTCATTTGAAAATTCAATCACCGCGACTCGCGGAGTTTTCTGGTACGTTTTAATGCGACTCGCGGAGCCACCCTGACACGCGTGTCCAGCAACCCTAATCAGCATTAATTACGGGGTATAATTTATTATAATTAAATTAAAACCCTAATTAGGTTTTTAATTTTTAATTAGTTAATTTAGTTTAGTTTTAATTATTTTATATATTCAGTTTAATTAGTTTAATTAAATTTTAAAATTAATAGTTTTATAAAATAAAAAATATAAAAATAATATTTTTATAAAAATTGTAATTTTTACAACTTTTAGTATATTTTTATATTTTGTCCCTTTTTAATTGTTTTAGCGTAATTTTTTGTATTTTTTGCTCGTATTTAGTTTTAAATATAGTTTTTACCATAGTTATTTTTATTTCTAGATTTTTAGGTTTTGCCGTAAAATCCCTTAAGTGCTTTTTCTTTAGACTAAGATTTAGGTGCTTTAGAATTTTTCGACGCCTTTTACCTATGTATCAATTATCACTCCAATTAGTAATCTCAATTTGCAATTTTAATTTTAAGTTAGTGATAGTAATAAGGTTGGGTTAGTCGAGTGTTTTAAAGTTTTATAGTCATTTTTTTTTCTTTTTCGACGCCTTTTATTTTTCAACCCTTTTCTTTTTCGACCTTTTCCGACGCGCTCTTTTTCTTTCTTATTTCTCGTCATTCTAGTTTTTAGGACATAGAATTTTTTCTACTTCTTCTCTAAATTTCTTAAAATTACGAAAATTTATTTTAAGTGGTTAAATTGATAGACATCAAAATTTTCTGGTTCAGAGTAATAGTTGGATTTGTACGTGGACCGGGTTAGTGGAGCCAAACACTACTCAATTATATTGAGACCAAACGAATCCTGCCCCTCTGCTGCATCTTTTGGCTATTCGAAACGTGGGCAAAATCAGAAAAGTCTATTAATTGGATAACTTATATAATTTTTCTTTCCTTTTAAAAACTAATAGGATATTCAGTGAATGCACCGAGCAAGACGTTCACCACCTTTTGTACGTTCACCACCTGTAACTCGATCAAGACATCTAGCAAATATTGTCGTCGTTGATTTTTCTTTAGAATCGTCATCCAGTCGACCAAGTACTCCAATTCAAATTTCCGATAATCCATTTTTTGAACCCGACCTCACAATTAAGAATCCGGAAAATATTCAGGGACGATTCATAGATCCTGAACCATTAATTTTTCCTCCGGAACCACCAATCATTCAAACAGAGATTGTTGAGGAATGAACCATTAAATCAGAATCATCTAGTGATTCAGATTTAACAAATTCAATTATGGAGAATCTGGAACCTTTAAGTATGGAAGACCGAATGAGAGCTAAACGCACTGGCCAAGGCACACAATTACTCATCCTGACATTAATGCGCCAGATTATGAAATCAAAGGACAAATTCTACACATGGTGACTAATCAATGCCAATTTAGTGGTGCGCCGAAGGAAGATCCAAATTAACATCTTCGTACCTTTAATAGGATCTGTACTCTATTTAAAATCCGAGAAGTTGAGGATGAACAGATATATCTCATGTTATTTCCCTGGACTTTAAAGGGAGAAGCCAAAGATTTGTTGGAATCGTTACCTGAAGGGGCGATTGATACATGAGACGTTTTAGTTGAAAAATTTCTTAAACAATTCTTTCCGGCATCTAAAGCCGTAAGACTTCAAGGAAAAATTGTTACGTTCACATAGAAACCAAATGAAACTCTATATGAGGCATGGACAAGATTTGGAAAGTTATTAAGAGGATGTCCGCAACATGGTTTAGACACTTGTCAAATAGTACAAATATTCTACCAAGGATGCGACATCACTACAAGAAAAGACATCGATATAGCAGCTGGTGGTTCTATTATGAAGAAAACCGAAACTGATGCTTACAAAATTATTGATAACACTGCTTCCCACTCACATGAGTGGCACCAAGAAAAAGATATCGTTAGATCATCTAAAGCAGCTAGAGCCGATTCTAGCCATGACTTAGATTCCATTTCCGCAAAGATAGATGCTGTCGAGAGACGAATGGAAAAGATGACTAAGGATATACACTCAATACGAATTAGTTGTGAGCAGTGTGGAGGACCACATTTGACAAAAGATTGTCTCAGTATTGAATTAACAATGGAACAAAGAGAGAATATTTCATACATAAACCAAAGGCCTGGAAATAATTATCAGAATAATTATCAACCGCCAAGACAGATTTACAATCAAAACCAGAATTATAACCGAAATGTTTCATACAATAACCAACAAGGTCCAAGTAATCAACAAGTATCCAATAATACTTACAACCAGCAAAGACCTAATTTTCAAAACAAACCACCACAAACCGATGATAAAAAGCCAAATTTAGAAGATATGATGACGAAGCTAGTTGAAACTCAAACGCAGTTTTTCACATCTCAGAAACAAACTAATGAACAAAATGCTCAAGCATTTAGAAATCAACAAGCTTCTATTCAAAATTTGGAACAAGAAGTAAGTAACCTAGCAAGGTTAATAGGTGAAAGAAAACCGGGAAGTTTACCTAGTGATACAAATGCTAACCCCCGGAATGAAACAGCTAAAGCTATTACCACAAGAAATGGTACAACACTTAAACCACCTGAAATACCTGTAATTTCTGATGAAGTTATTCCTACTCCACAGGAACCACAACCTGAACAAGATAAGGAAAAAGAACTGATAGTTGAAAAGGTTAATGAAGATAACACAGTTAAGGCTAAACCTTATGTTAAACCATACCAACCACCACTTCCTTACCCGAGTAAAATGAAAAAAGAGAAACTTGAAGCCGAGCAATCCAAATTCTTGGATATGTTTAAACAGATAAATGTAAATCTTCCTTTCATTGATGTAATTTCAGGAATGCCTAGATATGCTAAATTCTTGAAAGATCTAATCACAAATAGAAAGAAAATGGAAGAACTCTCGGCTGTTACTATGAATGCTAATTGTTCAGCAGTGCTGTTGAATAAGATACCAGAAAAACTATCTGATCCAGGAAGTTTCACAATTCTACGTTTTCTGGGTGGTCTTAGTTCAATAGAAGCATTGGCAGACCTAGGTGCTAGTACAAATTTAATGCCGTATTCACTATACGCTAAACTAGACCTTGGAGAATTGAAACCAACAAGAATAAGCATACAACTAGCCGATCGATCAATAAAATATCCTAGAGGGATAATGGAGAACATGCTAGTTAAAGTTGGTACTTTAGTATTTCCAGTAGATTTTGTTGTTCTGGATATGGAAGAAGATTCTCAAGTTCCTCTCATATTAGGAAGACCATTCTTAAACACGGCTAAAGCAATGATAGACGTGTTTGGTAAGAAACTGACCCTAAGTATAGAGGACGAGAGTGTTACCTTTTCAGTTGATAGAGCAATGCAACAACCGCAATCTGCAGATGATACATGTTATTATATTCAAACTATAGATTCACATGCAGAATTGTTAGAAGAATTTCCAGAATTACAAGGAACAGGAGAATGTTCTTTAGGAGAAGGAACTGAACCAATTGATGAAATTGAAATGTTAGCTACACTAATGGCTAATGGATATGAACCAACAACAGAAGAAATTCAAATGCTAAAAGAAGAAGACAGATATCGATACAAATCATCGATAGAAGAACCTCCGACATTAGAGTTAAAGCCACTTCCAAATCATTTGGAATACGCTTATTTACATGGTGAATCTGAATTACCTGTAATAATATCATCCTCTTTTACTGAAAATGAGAAATCACAACTCATTTCTGTATTGAAAGCTCATAAACCAGCCATTGCATGGAAGATTCATGATATAAAAGGAATAAGTCCTTCGTATTGCACATATAAAATCCTTATGGAAGAAGGTCATAAAACGTATGTGCAACGCCAATGAAGACTAAATCCTAATATGCAAGATGTAGTTAAGAAAGAAATTATTAAACTGCTTGATGCAGGTTTAATTTATCGAATTTCTGATAGTCCATGGGTAAGCCCAGTTCAATGCGTGCCTAAGAAGGGTGGCATGACTGTCATCACAAATGAGAAAAATGAGCTTATTCCTACTAGGACTGTAACAGGATGGCGTGTATGTATTGATTATAGAAAATTAAATGACGCCACCAGAAAAGATCACTTTCCCTTACCTTTCATTGATCAAATGTTGGAAAGGTTAGCCGGAAATAGTTACTATTGTTTTCTAGATGGTTTTTCCGAATACTTTCAAATTCCAATTGCACCCGAGGACCAAGAGAAAACCACATTCACGTGCCCTTATGGTACTTTTGCTTACAAACGCATGCCATTTGGACTTTGCAACGCCCCTGCAACCTTTCAAAGGTGCATGATGGCGATTTTTCACGACATGATAGAAGAATGCATGGAAGTTTTCATGGATGACATTTCAGTCTTCGATGATACATTTGAATCATGTTTAGTTAATCTTGAACGAATGCTTATTAGATGCGAACAATCAAATCTAGTTGTTAATTGGGAGAAATGCCATTTCATGGTTAAAGAAGGCATCGTTCTTGGTCATAAAATTTCAAAGGAAGGAATTGAAGTGGATAGAGCTAAAGTAGATGTAATTGCTAAACTTCCACATCCCACCAATGTTAGAGGAGTTAGGAGTTTTCTAGGGCATGCCGGTTTTTACCGACGTTTCATAAAAGATTTTTCTAAAATTGCCACTCCTATGAATAAACTCCTAGAAAAGGATGCTCCATTCATCTTTTCAGATGAATGCATCAAATCTTTTAATATTCTTAAAGAAAAACTCACTAATGCGCCGATCATGATAACACCAAATTGGAATCTACCGTTTGAACTTATGTACGATGCAAGTAATTTTGCAATGGGAGCCGTTTTAGGACAAAGGATTGAAAAATGATTTCAACCTATATATTATGCTAGTAAGACGTTACAAGGAGTACAAACAAATTACACAACTACTGAAAAAGAACTCCTTGCTATTGTCTTTGCTTTTGACAAATTTCGTTCATATCTCGTTCTAGAAAAAACGGTGGTCTATACCGACCATTCTGCTCTTAGATACCTATTTTCGAAACAAGATGCCAAACCAAGATTAATCCGTTGGATCTTACTCTTACAAGAATTCGATATTGAAATCCGAGATAAAAAAAGGAGCAGAAAATCTCGCCGCTGATCATCTTTCTCGTCTTGAAAATCCTGAATTAGAAGTTCTAAATGAATCGGCCATACAAGACAACTTTCCTGATGAATATCTATTGAAGATAGATCATAATGAAATTCCATAGTTTGCAGACTATGCAAACTACTTAGTATGTGGATTCCTTGAAAAAAGATGGTCGTACCAAAAACGAAAGAAATTCTTTAGTGATATAAAACACTATTTCTGGGAAGATCCACATTTGTTTAAAAGTTGTCCCGATGGAATAATACGCCGATGTGTATTCGGAGATGAAGCTAGTAAAATTTTAAACCATTGTCACACAGGCCCAACAGGAGGGCATTATGGGCCTCAACTAACAGCAAGAAAAGTTTATGATGCTGGATTCTATTGGCCTACAATTTACAAAGACGCACACCTTCTTTGCAAATCATGTGATGCTTGTCAAAGGGCCGGAAAAATAAGTCAACGTGATGAAATGCCACAAAATGTCATTCAAGTATGTGAAGTATTTGACATTTGGGGTATTGACTTTATGGGTCCATTTCCAAAATCTCATAATAATCTCTACATTCTCGTAGCCATTGATTATGTATCTAAATGGGCGGAAGCACAAGCTCTCCCAACTAACGATGCACGAGTTGTAGTCAACTTTTTAAAACATCTTTTTGCAAGGTTTAGAACACCGAAAGCTTTAATAAGTGATCGGGGTACTCATTTTTGTAATAATCAACTTGAGAAAGTTCTCAAAAGATATGGAGTAACTCATAAAATCTCCACCGCTTATCATCCACAAACAAGTGGACAAGTTGAAAATACCAACCGAGCTTTAAAACGTATTCTAGAGAAAACCGTAGGATCAAATCCGAAGGAATGGTCCATAAAATTGGAGGATGCACTCTGGGCTTTTAGAACAGCCTATAAAACTCCAATTGGAACCACACCTTTCAGACTCGTTTATGGAAAAGCATGTCATCTTCCAGTAGAAATTGAACACAAAGCATTTTGGGCTTTGAAGACATGTAATCTTGATTTACATGAAGCCGGACGTCTACGATTAAGTTAACTAAACGAATTAGAAGAATTAAGACATGAAGCATACGAAAATTCGTTAATGTATAAGGAAAGAACGAAGAAATGGCATGATAAAAGAATCAGAAGTTCAAAAGAATTTAAAGAAGGAGATAGAGTTCTTCTTTTCAATTCACGATTCAAGCTATTTCCTAGAAAATTGAAATCAAGATGGTCTGGACCATTCATAGTCAAAAGAGTTTTTCTCATACGGAACGATAGAATTAATAAATTCAAATGGGATTGAATTTAAAGTTAATGGTCACAGAGTTAAACATTACATAGATAGTCCGATGGAAGTCGACAACGAAGTTAATCACAATTTTGATACCACAGCTAACTAAGTGTGGGGAGAATCAAGTCTTTAAAGGATAATATGTATTTCTGTTAGAGTTAGATTTTCTGTTTTTGTGTAGTTCTCGAAAATGGAACCCGAATGGTCTTTCCCTAGCAGACCCTAAAGAACTAGTCTTCTCCCCCCATTCTGAATTTTTATTTTTTTTAGGTTTTTACGAAATGAATACTTCCTGTGAACTAAACCATGGTCTAATGCTACACGCTTTGATTACTAAACGTAATAATGACACACTTCCAAGTGAAATAGTATCATTAATCAGAGGTAAATTGGACGGAGTAAGAAAAGAATCCAGATGCGAAGATAATAAGATACAATTTGGTAAAGGAAAATCAAAATCCGCAGCGAAAAGAAGAGCACGACACCTTGAAAGATGTCATAAATGCAGAAAATGGTCACACGAAGGTAAATGTTCAAATAATCAAACCTATTAAAACACCGAATTTGTTACTTTATGCAGAGATGGACCGTTCATATGTTTAGAAGAAAAAACATTAAATGCTCGAGGTTACGCCTATGTAGCCATGGAAAACCAATTAGTCCGACTATCTTATGAGTGGGCTAGAGCATATCACTAAGAAATATATTTCACAGGTAAGTTTGTACAGTTTTCATTTTTATTTTTATTTTTATTTTTAACCTTTTGATAATAAACGCTAAATTGGTCGCTATAAAGTATTAAATTGGTATTCGATAAAATTAGGTCTTGCGACCGAAATTATTGATATAATACAAAAATTTATTACATCACTGCGAAATTTACCGTTTATTCTTAAGGTATAAATATCTTTAATCAATCAACCAAAATATTTCAAAAATTCGTCATGAGTTAAACTAGGTTATAAAACCGAAATTACTTTACCGAAGAGAGGGGCGTATATTTTTGATAATATTTGATTGATTAAAGTGGGATAAAAGACCAAAAGATTTTTAATTTTATTTTTACTTTGTTTTTAAAATTAATATTAAAATAATATTGTAAACTTGTTAAAATTAATATATATTTAAAATTGTAAATATTTGAAAATTTAATATTTTTAATATAAATTTGTATGAAACAAAAATATAATTTAAGTTTGGTGTAAATTTTTAATATGAATTTTTAATTTTATGCATTTTAAATTTAAGTTTGGTGTAAATTTAAAAACAAAAATTTACTTTATTTTGCTAAGTTAAAAATATGATTTTTAAAAATTCGTCGTGAGTTGAAGACTAGGTCGTTGAACCGAAATTGCTTTACCCAAGGGAGGGACGAGAAATTTTATTATCATTATTTTTAATCTTATTGATTTAAAGTATGCCAAAAACATTAAAAAAACCCAAAAATATTTGCTTTTAAAAAAAAAGCCAATATGTTTGGAAACTTTGGTAAAATTTAATCATTTCTACGCTAATCACCCTCAATAATTTAAATTGTTACTGATTTCTTGCAAATGAGGGCATTGCAAGATCTTAAGTGTGGGAAGGGGTTAAATTCTTTCGGATTTTTAAAATTTTTAACTTAAACACTTGGTTACCATTAAAAATACTAGTAACGTAGTAGTTGTATTAGAATCTAGTGCTCTCTGATAATAAAAAACAGCCCTAGTCTTATATACTGACTACCCACTTCTAGTAAAATTTTTTAAAAATTTAAAATTAAATGAATTCAAAATCATGTTTATACATATTTATGAACGATAAAACTAGGTGTTAACACCGAAATTATTGTTACCTCGGAAAGGACATAAATTGAGAAACAAACCAAAATGTTAGAATTCATTTAAAATGGAATAGAGGAGAACAAAAAGGGGAAAATAAAAGTCAAGTGTGGGAAATTTTTACCAAGTTATTCAAAATATATATCACATATTTTTGTACAAATAATTGAAAATACTTTTGTTTTGGACGATAATTAACTGTTTTACCCGATAAAAGAAAAGAAGAGATGGATCTACACGATGAATCAATTCTATCATTAAAAGGAAGTAAAGTCTTCCGAAAAAGAAACGCGCTTCTTGATTTAGGCCATGAAGTTTTCGTCCAGACCAGCTGTAGGCTGACGAGAAATCTAGAAAAGTCATCACTAAAATCAGCATGAAATCCACGGACCTCAGCATAAAACAGGGTCGCCAAGTGGTTAGACTTATCCTAACCATGAGAGGATCTGTCTTGTAAAATGGGGAGGACGCTGTGCAAATTAGCTTGATAAGACTAATGAATCAGATCCCCAGAAAGGATAATCTCCTTAAAGATCAAAAATCAGCTTTTAAGACTGATATTACTCAATCCTAGAGATTGACCTTAAAGATTGAGAATTACAAACTCATGGAATTCGATGATATCTAAACTCGAGCTTGAACGAGAAAATATTTTGATCAAAATTACAAACCGATTTGTTTTTTGAAAACCCATTTTCAATGCGTTCATTACCATTGAACGTAAAATCCTAGGAATTCACCTGGAATTCATTAGGTCACCTGAACCAAATCAGGTGTCAACCGTAAGAACGGTGGTTGCATAGCATGGTCAAAGACAGGACCTTGTGCCAGACCGAAAAATTATAAGGGTGAGCTTTACTATTGCTCCTACCAAGGATAGTAATTGCGTCCGACACGTTATAGACCATAATTAAAAGCATGTCAGGGGACATTGCCTTAACAGTTTCTTGTTCATCGCTTTCCTTTACAACCGGACGGTAGTTTACCGAAAGGTAATATACGGAACAAGTAAACTGGATGTGTGCTTTCCGATACAGGGATAGCAGTGGATTACACGAGCCTAAAAGTTTTAGCCAAAATATTGATCCACAAATATATTTTGCAACACCGATGGTGGATCAAATCAGAAAATTTTTCTAGGGTAAAATCTAGCATGAATTTTCAAAAGATCAAATGTTTTCATAAAGATCCAATTTCCTAAAGGATCTAAATTTTTATAGTCATGTGAGACTGTAAACCACATCGTTACTACCATTGTTTATACCGCCGTAAAGAAATCACTGATGTACAAAGTGTGAAGAATAAAGAAGTGATTCAAGTATGTTTGTATTTCAAGACTATATTGCTTGAGGACAAGCAACGCTCAAGTGTGGGAATATTTGATAATGCTAAAAACGAACATATATTTCATAGCATTATCCCTCAAGAAAGACAAGCTTTTAGTTGCAATTGTCCTATTTACAAGTGATATTCGTTTAAATAATAAAAGGTGAAGACAAAAGACAGATTGACGAATTGAAGACGCAAATGACCAAAAAGCTCAAAAGTACAAAATACAATCAAAGAGGTTCCAATTATTAATAAGAAACGTCTCAGAATTACAAGAGTACAAGATTCAAAACGCAAAGTACAAGATATTAAATTGTACGCAAGGAGTTCGAAAATCCGGAACCGGGACCAGAGTCAACTCTCAACGCTCGACGCAATGGACTAAAAATTACAAGTTAACTATGTATATAAATATAATATAATATATAATTAATTATATAAATTATATTTATATTATATTTATATAATAAAACGTCGGCAAACAAAGATCTAAAAGGTGTGAGCTGGATCCGATATCTCCGCGACTCGCGAAGTTCTAAGAGCAAATGGGCCGCGACTCGCGGAGCCCCAAATTCCAAATCTGCCTATAAAAGGAAACGCATTTTGATCGTTTTAAATATCATATATCAATTTCTCTATCTATATGTAAATGTATATATATATATATATATATATATATATATATATATATATATATATATTAATTTTAATTTTAATTTTAAATCCTAATAATAAGGGTATGTTAGCGAATGTTGTAAGGGTGTAAGTCGAAATTCTGTCCGTGTAACGCTACGCTATTTTTAATCATTGTAAGTTATGTTCAACCTTTTTACATTAATGTCTCGTAGCTAAATTATTATTATGCTTATTTAATCCGAAGTAATCATGATGTTGGGCTAAAAATATTAAAATTGGGTAATTGGGCTTTGTACCATAATTGGGGTTTGGACAAAAGAACGACACTTGTGGAAATTAGACTATGGGCTATTAATGGGCTTTATATTTGTTTAACTAAATGATAGTTTGTTAATTTTAATATAAAGATTTGCAATTGGATGTCCCTATAAATAACCATATACACTCGATCGGACACGATGGGCGGGATATTTATATGTACGAATAATCGTTCATTTAACCGGACACGGGAATGAATTAATAGTCTATGGAATTATTAAAACAGGGGTGAAATTATGTACAAGGACACTTGGCATAATTGATATCAAAGTATTAAAACCTTGGGTTATACGCAGTCGATAACCTGGTGTAATTATTAAACAAAGTAATAAAACCTTGTTACAGTTTAAGTCCCCAATTAGTTGGAATATTTGACTTCGGGTATAAGGATAATTTAACGAGGACACTCGCACCTTAAATTTATGACCGATGGACTGTTATGGACAAAAACCAGACGGACATATTAAATAATCTAGGACAAAGGACAATTAACCCATGGGCATAAAACTAAAATCAACACGTCAAACATCATGATTACGGAAGTTTAAATAAGCATAATTCTTTTATTTCATATTTAATTTCCTTTATTTTATATTTAATTGCACTTTTAATTATCGCATTTTTATTTATTGTTATTTAATTGCACTTTTAATTATCGTACTTTTTAATTATCGCAATTTTATTTTATCGCACTTTTATTTATCGCAATTTCATTATCGTTATTTACTTTACGCTTTAAATTAAGTCTTGTATTTATTTTTAATATTTTACATTAGGTTTTAATTGCGACTAAAGTTTTAAAAATCGACAAACCGGTCATTATACGGTAAAAACCCCCCTTTATAATAATAATATTACTTATTTATATATTTGTATTTTTATAAATTAAAACTAATATAGCGTTAAGCTTTGTTTAAAGATTTTCCCTGTGGAACGAACCGGACTTACTAAAAACTACACTACTGTACGATTAGGTACACTGCCTATAAGTGTTGTAGCAAGGTTTAAGTATATCCATTCTATAAATAAATAAATATCTTGTATAAAATTGTACCGTATTTAATAGTATTTCGTTGTAAAAATAAAGCTATTTCATATAATCCTCGCATAACATCAAGTATTTTTGGCGCCGCTGCCGGGGAACGCCGAAGCGAAACGCCACATATAAAAAAAAAATTTATTAAGTTTTAATTAGTTTTTGTAAAATATATACTTTTTAAATATTAAAAAAATATATAAAAAATTAAAAACTGAATAAAAAAAATAAATATATAAATTTATTTTTAAGATTTTTAAAATTATAAAGTATTTTATTTCTATTTTAGTTTTTAAAATATAACTTTTATTTAATTTATATAAATATTTTAATTAAATATTAAAACAGAAAAATAAAAAATATAAAAAAAATATTAAAAACCAAACGATTTTGGCCTGCACCTCATTTGAAAATTCAATCACCGCGACTCGCGGAGTTTTCTGGTACGTGGCAACGCAACTCGCGGAGCAACCCTGACACGCGTGTTCAGCAACCCTAATCAGCATTAATTACGGGGTATAATTTATTATAATTAAATTAAAACCCTAATTAGGTTTTTAATTTTTAATTAGTTAATTTAGTTTAGTTTTAATTATTTTATATATTTAGTTTAATTAGTTTAATTAAATTTTAAAATTAATAGTTTTATAAAATAAATAATATAAAAATAATATTTTTATAAAAATTATAATTTTTACAACTTTTAGTATATTTTTATATTTTCTCCCTTTTTAATTGTTTTAGCGTAATTTTTTGTATTTTTCGCTCGTATTTGGTTTTAAATATAGTTTTTACCATAGTTATTTTTATTTCTAGATTTTTAGGTTTTGCCGTTCCTTAAGTGCTTTTTCTTTAGACTAAGATTTAGGTGCTTTAGAATTTTTCGACGCCTTTTACCTATGTATCAATTATCACTCCAATTAGTAATCTCAATTTGCAATTTTAATTTTAAGTTAGTGATAGTAATAAGGTTGGGTTAGTCGAGTGTTTTAAAGTTTTATAGCCATTTTTTTTCTTTTTCGACGCCTTTTATTTTTCAACCCTTTTTTTTCTACCTTTTCCGACGCGCTCTTTTTCTTTCTTATTTCTCGTCATTCTAGTTTGACTAGAGTCGAAATTAGGGTTTGTTGAGGATTATAACCCGAATGTCGATTCATTGAGGTTTATAAACTTAAAATGGATTAAGTTGATGTATGAAACCGTGTTAAACATGTTTTGGTGTTAAAACTTGTGAATGGTGAAATATTGGCTTTTAAGGGTCAAAATGGGCGATTTTGAGTAGGTTAAGTGTTTAACACTTGTGTTTGGGTTTAATTGGCATATTAGGACCATTCTCACTTGTGTTAGTGATTATTGGTTAGTTTGGGCACGGTTTGTGCTTGGAAGTGCAATTGGGTCGAAATTGCACTAAGTGTCAAATTGGGTTGGTTTGTAAATCCAATCTAAGTGTGTTGTTGGATTTGTGATAATGGAATAGGTACTTTCCATTGACGAGTTGCGGATTACTTGGAAGCATTCATCGAGGCGACAAGGTGAGTGTTAATATCCTATATGCATATGTATGTGTAGGATGAGTGCGGGTCGGGTGAAGGGGTTCTCGGTTATAGAACTCACTTCTCTTATAGGTGAAATTGTTGGACTTGTGTATAGGTCCAATTGGCACGGTTGTGCGTTTTGGTTGACTACCTTGGCGAGGTGCACACTTTATGTGTACGTTATCACATGGGCGTGTGATGTGGATTATATAACCCCAATAGCGAAGGGTTAATATTGTTAGTGGAATATCTATGTATGTATGTATATGATTTATGTGCCCGTAGTAATGGTGTCACATAGCCGTTTATGTGACCATAGTTGTGGGACATGGCCGTTTTGTTCAATTGATAATTATGCACATAGACGTGTTTGTGCATATGGTGGTGAGTAATAGCCGTGTTTTACTCCCATGTTGTTGCCCGTATTAATTGTTGGACATAGCCGTGTTTGTGCACATGATTGTGAGTAATAGCCGTGTTTTACTCACACATTGATCAAGTGATGCCATAGCAGTTTTTGGAACACTTGGGGGTGATGCCATAGCCGTTTTTGGAACACCTCGGGGGTTAGCATGCCATAGCCGTGTTTGGAAGCTAACGGTTGTTATGAACATCGATGACTTGTTTCGCGAAGTCATTCCCTTGCGAAGATTTGGTTAACCATGGTTATTGTGTTGTAAGCGTAAGCAAATTATGTTATTCGATATATATATATATATATATATATATATATATATATATATATATATATATATATATATATATATATATATATATATATATATATATATATATATATATTGTATACGTATAATGTTGTATTGTCGTGATGTAGCTAACCCTCTGGGTGTAGCTTATTGGCATTGTTCACATCGTCGTTGGTGAACTTATATTTTGTTGATGTATCTTTAGCTCGTTGCTTAGTGATCTTACGGTATGCTTAGACTAGCTTGCCTTTATGCTTGGATGCTCCGGTATGCGGTATTTGGTTATTTGTGTGACGTGTCCATTTTATGCATATATATGTATGTAGTATATTCTCACTCATTAAGCGTTAGCTTACCCTCTCGTTGTTGATATTTTTATAGGTTCGCATGCTTGGCGGCTCGGGTAAGCTTGGGGATTAGAGATCTTGGCTAGGTTGCTTAGAAGATCTTGCTTTTGTATTCGATTAGAATTTGGGTAGCGTAGTCCCAAATCACCATACTCGGTTTTGGTTGGAAACTTAACTAGTCGGGTCGTGTATGTCCGTTTGGACAATTAATCAATGTATTAAATATTTTAAGGTTTATTAAACTTCTATTGTATTAAAGATGTTTATAGAAACACAATTGGGACCTAAAGTGTTATTTAAAGCGTATTAAAAGGAAAAAAATTTATGGGCCGGTTTTAATACGGGTTGGGTTGTTACAAGTATCAATTTTTTTTATCACGGTTATCATTATTACTAAAATTATCATTAAGATTATTATTATTATCAATATTATTATTCTTATTCTCATTATTATTATTAATATTATCATATTAACGATATTATTATTATTATTATTATTAAATATTTCCTATATAAAAGTATATTTATTACAACTACCATAATATTACATATAATTATATATATTAAAAATTAGTTATATAAAAATTTACATATAACAAATCATTGATTTTCAATATAATATTAATTATATATAAAACTATAAAAAAATTATTTATTCAATATATAAGATATAAAATTTAAGATATAAATCTGTTCAAATTAAAATATATGTGTTAATATATATATGAATGATATAGGTTCGTGAATCCGAGGCCAACCCTGCATTGTTCAATGTCGTTATATATATTTTTACTACAAAATACAATATGTGAGTTTCATTTGCTCCATTTTTAAATGCTTTTGCAATATATATTTTTGGGACTGAGAATACATGCGCTGTTTTTTTATAAATGTTTGACGAAATAGACACAAGTAATTGAAACTACATTCTATGGTTGAATGATCGAAGCCAAAAATGTCCCTTTTTGCTTGGTAGCCTAAGAATTAGTAAACCGATCTACTAATTGACGCGAATCCTACAGATAGATCTATTGGGCCTAACAAACCCCATCCAAAGTACCGGATGCTTTAGTACTTCGATGTTGTTTTATCATGTCCGATGGATGTCCCGGAATGATTGGGGATATTCTTATATGCATCTTGTTAATGTCGGTTACCAGGTGTTCAATCCATATGAATGATTTTTATCTCTATGCATGGGACGTATATTTATGAGAACTGAAAATGAAAATCTTGTGGTCTATTAAAATGATGGAAATGATTATTTATGTTAAACTAATGAACTCACCAACATTTTGATTGACACTTTAAAGCATGTTTATTCTCAGGTATGAAAGAAATCTTCCGCTGTGCATTTGCTCATTTTAGAGATATTAATTGGAGTCATTCGTGACATATTTCAAAAGACGTTGCATTCGAGTCGTTGAGTTCATCAAGATTATTATTAAGTCAATTATAGTTGGATATATTATGAAATGGTATGCATGCCGTCAACTTTCGATGAAATGAAAGTTTGTCTTTTAAAAACGAATGCAATGTTTGTAAAATGTATAATATAGAGGTCAAGTACCTCGCGATGAAATCAACTATTGTGAATCGTTTATAATGTATATGAATGGGTCCTTTCATTTCGGATATATCCTCGGTTAAGAATTCAAAGCTCAAAACCTCCACCGGTTTAAAAATTTGGCAAGCAGTGGTATGGACCTCGAGCTACTACCTATGAAAAAACCGAAACGAAACTGTTTTCGGGAACATCAAATCAAGTGTACCTAATATCGTAGCAAATATTCAAGCAAAATCGTTCGAATGGATTAATTGTCGGGCAAATAAGATTAATCTAGATTGGTCTATATGTCTAACCAACCCAAGTGTCTTCGATGCTAATCCAAAAGGCAAAGAGGGCATCGGTTAATTCGTCAGGTTTTGTAATACTTATTCCTTCAAAATTCTGGGATGTGAGCTAAGTGAGTATGAAAAGGGTTGCTTTGTAGCTGATTAATTTCGGCACTGTAATCCTAATTGTGCTCGGCTTTCTTGGTCAAGTACGCTTACCCTCAGCTATCTTAAAGGAATATAAGTATGTTTTTCCTGTCAAAGATATCGTGGTATAACCTCTCCCTCACATATCTGATTATTCTTCGAGTCTGTTTTTTTTTCCCTCACTTTTGTTTTTGTACAGTCTGTTTTACAGATTCTAGCTTTGGGCTTTGTAATTATATAGGACTGTTATCCAGTTTCTTGCCTTGGGCTTGTAAATGGCCTAATGGCCCATCATGTACTTTCTCTTATATATTTAATAAAATTTTCTGATCTTTCAAAAAAAAAGAAAAATCATATGGAATTATGGAAATCATAAGAAAATACCTCATAACAAATTGTAGTTCGTTCATTATCTGTATTTGATTTCGTTTTGAAGAATTTAGGAATGAATTGGAAGGTCATATGAAAGATTGGCAGGTGGGGATTTTTTGAAATAATTGTGCGGTTGGTCCCTCCATTTTACCCCAAAAACCTAACAGCGTCCCTCAAGTTTTTTTTTTTTTTTTGGCTTTCAGCGTCCCTCTATTATCACATTTTTTGAGTACGCATCCCTCCGTCAACTTTCTGTTAAAAAGTCCGTTAAATCATGCCATGTGCCTTGCATGTGAGGGTAAATTCATCTTTTTACTCTTTTCTTCACTAAAATCGAGGGACCACCGGTGCAAAAATTCTTATAACTTATATATTTTTAATTATAAATTCATAAAAATTATATCTCATCTTCTTCATCTGAACAAAGCTTGTTCTTCCCCAAAATTAAAAACCCTAATTTTCTTACAAAATAAAACTAAAAACTAAACCTAAATCAATACAAAATGAATTTATCCCTAACTATACCTAAACCAAAACCCGATCTACCAAATCTAAACCACCCATCTTTCGTTAACCCATTTACCATAAATCCAAATCAATACCCATTTTACGTGTCTAAATTAAAACCCATGAGCTGTGATGATTATAACACCTAGGAAATGGACACGTCCCAAATTTAATGTCTTCAAAATGAAAATTAAACCATACTAAAGTCAAAACCAACAAATAGAATCACAAAACCAAAAATACATTCAAATCTGATATTTTAAACAGTAAAAAATAAGAAAAAACATGAACATAAACCATAAATCAGTGACCTCATCAAAAAAGATGGAACCGGCGCATCACTGGAATCTACTGATATCGTAGTAATGTGTTGATGTCTCTGTAATCTTACTTAGTCGCCGGAACTGGTGCGTTTCATCACCTCCAACCACCGTCAGGTCTGGTGCGTTAGATCTAAAATCTGACTTTCATTCACCTCCGACCGTTCATCCACGCAATGGTTTCGTAAGTGATGATGATGATGATGGTTTCGTATTTTTTTTGCAGATCTGAAGTTCAATTTAATTTGAAACCCTAACCCTATATATTGAGTTTTGGGCAAAGTGAAGAAAATGAGCAGGAATTAATGGCGTGAATCAGATTGGTTTATTTTGTGTTACGAAATTTGTGTTTAATTTTGGATTATGAAATTAACGGCGTGTTACATATGAACAAGTTGATAATAATAATAATAATTATAAATAATAATAATAATAATAATAATAATAATAGAAATTAATAATAATAATAATAATAATAATAATAATAATAATAATAATAATAATAATAATAATAATAATAATAATAATAATAATATCAAATTAGATAATGATATTATGAAATAGATAATCCGTTTTCTAAATTGTAAAGTAGATAAAATAATATTAAAAAATAAATTAAATAAAAATAAAAGTAAATGTAGTTATATTTATAGATTCTTTTTTTTTTATAAATTTGTAAAATAAAACGTAAACATTATAAGAATTTTTGCACCGGTGGTCCCTCGATTTTAGTGAAGAAAATAGTAAAAAGACGAATTTACCCTCACATGCAAGGCACATGACATGACTTCACGGACTTTTTTAACAGAAAGTCGACGGAGGGATGCGTAATCAAAAAAGGTGATAATAGAGGGACGCTGAAAGCAAAAAAAAAAAAAACTTGAGGGACGCTGTTAGCTTTTTGGGGTAAAATGGAGGGACTAACGGCACAATTATTTCGGATTTTTTTATTGAAATTGTGTATTTAGAATTTTTTATTTAGTGGGTTTTGAATTGGTATTTGCACGTTCAGACTTTTCTATCTAATTTTTATTAGTTGGCCTGATATATACTAGATTTGATTTGGAGTCGGGGGACAACATAAAACATAAATGGATAAAAAAGCACAATTCATGAATAATCTATATCTATCTCTATATAGTCATATAAAGCTCTAAAATAAAAATAATAATGACATTATTAAGCTAATTATCTTTTAATTTTTATAATGGTGATGTCATAATTATATATTAATTTAATTAAACAATAATACAAAATCTTTTATAAAATAAAATACTAATCCCTCATAAATTGTAATTTTAATTTTTTCTAAAAAATTTAAAATGCATTTATTATTACTAATTATTATTATTATTATTAATAATATAAAAATCAACTTTGAGCGAACTTTATTATTATTATTATTATTTACTTTTAATATAATAACTATAATTATAATTATTATAATATTAATATTCAAATATGGATTCTTTTTACGAAATTAATTACGTTACATATATATGTATGCAAAAATACATGTCTCTATATATTTATAAAAACAACGAAAAGTTTCTTAGTCAAACGGGTCATTAAAATAAATGAATTTAACATTTACATTCACTTAATACCTAAAACATGTTATTTGATTGTTTCGTTTAAACTAACCCGTAATTTCACAGGTCATTTTACTAGTAGCTAATTATAACCCAAAACTCAGATGGGCAGTCACCCTCTTGGGGTAATCTAACTTCCGCCACTAATTTCAACCGTAAACCTAAACTAACGAAACTTCTTTAAAAGCAAATATTCGAATGTTAGGTAACATAATATTAGAGCACTGTGAGTAGTGACTGAGGTCAGTTGACATGTCAGACCTGACTTGCTGAGTCAGAAAAAGTGAGGAGTGGTGACCTATGTCACTTAGGGTATGTCAGTTTTTATTTTTATTATTATTTTAATGATTTTAAATATAACATAAATTAATAAAATTATAAAAATTAACATAAATAAAATAACTTTCATTAAAAATAAAAAAAAAACATTACATTTCCTAAAAATAAAAAAAAATTACGATTCCTAAAAATAAAATAAAAAACATCACGATTCCTAAAAATAAAAAGAAAAACATTACTAACCTAAAAATTTAAAAAAAACATTACAAGTCCTAAAAATAAAAATACAAACCGAAACGATGCAAGAATTCATTTTTATTTTTTTTAGTTTCAAGTGTGTTTTTGGTTTTGTGTTTGAAGTGTGAAGGTGAATGATATATATAGATACATAAATTGGATTAAAAATAATAATAAAAAAAAGGTGGGGAGTTGCATTTCACGTCGCCTATGCGACTGACCGAAGGGGGACGGCACCAGGTGACGGGAGAGGGGAGTGGGGCAATGGGCGACGAGGTGTGCGACGTGGGGAAGACGAGCTCCCAATCTGGAGCTCTTAATCATTTGATTGTTCCTGATTGTTAGTTGATCTATTTTGTAAAAAAGATTGTTTTTTGACATCTTCTGGTAGCATTGAAGGGTTGTTCCTTTTATGAAAGTTGCTTCCTTTTTCGTTGAGGAAGGGGAAAAAAAAGTTAGTTTATTTTTTTGTGAAAAAGAATTTTTTTGACATCTTTTTATAACATTGAAAGATTGGTTCTTTTACGAAAGTTTTTTTTTTATCGTTGGGACAAAAAAAAATAAAAAAATTACTATAGCGCAAATAGTACTATTCAATCGCGGGGAACAAAAAAAAGTGTAGCGCGAATAGTACTATTCATAACCGAAAAGACAAATTTTGTCTATTATTTAATATGTAAATAGGCCCTTATAGAACATGGGCCGATAATACATATATGAAATATAAGTCCAAATATAAATCTGTCTAACATCCCCCGCAGTTGGAGCGGGAGCTCGGAAGACGCGCAAAGTGGATCGAAACTCATCAAACAGTGTTGTAGGTAACCCTTTAGTGAAGATGTCAGCGAACTGGTAGTGCAAAGGAACATGAAGCACTCGGACATGACCCTTGAGAACAAGGCCACTAACAAAATGCATGTCTATCTCAATGCGTTTGGTTCGTTGATGTTGAACCGGGTTGCCCGACATGTAAAGGGCAATGACGTTGTCACAGTAGACAAGAGTAGCTGTGGAAAGTGGACAATGAAGCTCACGCAGGAGATTACGAATTCAACATGTCTCTGCAAAGGCATTGGCAACACCACGGTATTCTGGTCTGGCACTGAAGCGAGTGCCGCTTAGAAGACCAAGACAGGAGATTATTACCCAAAAACACACAATACCCTGAGGTGGAGCGACGAGTGGATGGACAACCTGCCCAGTCGACATCAGAGTATGCAACCAAAGACGAAGTGGACGATGAGAATAATTGAAGAGCAAGATCCAGAGGTCCATAGATATATCGAAGGATCCTTCTCAGAGTTGCCATGTGAGGTTCCCGAGGATCATGCATGAAGAGACATATCTGCTGAATAGTGTATGAAATATCAGGACAGGTGAAAGTAAGATACTGAAGAGCATCCACAAGACTACGATACATAGTGGGATCCTTAACGGGGGACCAACAGTGGTGAGTTTAGTGGTCGTATCAATCGGTGTCCGACACGGATTACAATTAGCCATATCAGCACGCTCAATGAGCATAGAGGCATACTTCTTCTGAGAGAGAAGCATCCCAGAAGGAGTATGTGTGACAGAGATACATAGAAAATAGTTCAACGGGCCAAGGTCTGTCATCGAGAACTCCTTATGTAAGGAGAAAATGACCTGTTGAAGAAAACCTATAGTCGACGGGCCAAGGTCTATCATTGCCGTGTCTGTAGATAAAGAGGGAAGAGTCACATCTGCTATGCTGGAAACCAACTCGTTGAGCATACCCGAAAAATTGTTGAAACCAAGCTCGAGGAGCCTGCTTCAACCCATACAAAGTGTAACATCCTCAGACGGGGCCTAGATGTAAGATGACCTTTTTACCCTTAGGCATAATTGTGTGATTATTTATGCGTTTATTTTATTTAAATATTTAATGTTATCTTATTATTTGGTTATGACCAGTTTGTGACAAGGGTCACAGAACAGGTTCGTTTATTTAATTTGTTCTCCGTTAGGGTTGTCAAATTAAATACGAAAGATATCTAACTGATGAATACCTGATGTGTAAAATCGCGTATATAAAATATGTTGGGAAATACCAGTTCAAGAGATTATTACACACTAACGGGCATTGTGTTTTATTTTACATAGGTAGACACACATATTTAGGAGCCGAATCAAGTTTGAGTTCGTTACGCTTCTATAAAGTCCCACAGTTTGAGCTCGAGTTGCTAACTGAAAAAGTCAAGAATTATAGTAGGTGCAGTCAACTAACTGGCATTTTCTCTGATATTTGTATATGTGTGTGCGCTTTATTTCTCAGTAACTGATTCGATTTACTTTGTTGTCCCATGCTTTTCAACCTACAAAGTCAAGTGGCTAGTTTAATTTTTTGACACAAAATTGATTGATTCTTATCTTATTTGTGTGCTCATGAATCAAACACGTCCACGTACATCACATCAGTTTCGTAATCACCTTGGTTATTTTGGTCAGACAATAGCATTTACAATCCTATATGAAATGGTAAGTTGGCGTAATGCCTCAAACCCAAAATTTGTAACACTATTTGATGAAGTCTGACGTATTGAAATTTTGTAGAAGGGATACTAAAAGTGCTTAGCTTAAACATTTTAGCTGGTAGACAATAGCTGGTATGCTTTCAAACCTTTATGTTCTTATTTGTTTTATGACCCTTAGTTTGACTATTGTTATGCAACTGCTGATCTACAACTTTCAATTGGCCTATCTCATATTTTTTGAAGTTGAAACAGTCTAGATATGCAATCGAAAGCATTAAATACTCATATTAGGCTCCGTGATTTCAATGTTGTTCAGATTTATAGCGACAACCAAACATTGACATCTAATGATACAGACCCACATATAAATAGAGCAACCAACCTAGAGGCGTGTCAACCTTACATGTACAAATACTTTAACGATAACTTACATACGCCATCAATAAATGAAACTGAATTCGCAAGAAAAAGAGCATACAAAAGACAATCAATTATAAGATGGAAAAATAAAAAACGTAGAAGTCTTTCGCTGTTTGCTTATATGTTAAACAAGCTATGTGCACGGAGTCTTACATGGCATATTTCTCAAGGAAACGTTTCATTCACCAAATCATCAGCATGTATCTTATTTGACTGCATTGTCAACGAAAGTACTATTGTAAACTATTATTTACGGTGATTGTCTATATATAGAAATCATCAGCTGTCGAAAACCTTGATTTAAATATTCATTTATGGTGTGCCTTTTCAAAAGAATGCAATGTTTACAAAACGTATCATATAGAGGTCAAATACCTCGCAATGAAATTGATGAATGACGTGTTCGTCCATATGGATTTGGAGCGATCGTCACAGTTGGTATCAGAGCGTTGGTCCTAGCGAACCAGGTCTTGCATGAGTGTGTCTAACTGATAGTTGTTTAGATGCATTAGTGAGTCTGGACTTCGACCGTGTCTGCATGTCAAAAGTTTTGCTTATCATTTCTTGTCAGAAATTACATGCTTATCATTCATAAGTCTAGACACGTTTTCCTGCATTTATTGCATAAATAGTGTACAGACAAAAATTCATATCTTAGCGTATCTGTTACTGTAAACTTTTCCTGACATCTTCCGAAAATTTCTCCGTGATTTATGGAATTTGGTATTATATATACATATGTAAATTATGTATTGAAGAATAGCAAACTAAATTCTATAATCGAATTCATATCAAAAATAATCTCCCTAATTATACAAGATGGATCACGTATCTAGTTCAAATTCCTTAAACTTTGACAGCTATTCCGATATGGATATTCACCTGAATTCCGAAGACAGTGTAACCGGAATGGATCAACCAATCAGCCATCACCTATTCTGGATGAATTGGGGATGGGTTCGTAGCCTACTTAATCATTGGAGACAAGAAGAAGGTGATCTCTTCCATCCACCACATTGCCCTCTTGGCGAAGAACCTGAAGCACTTACCGGCGAACCTATTCGAGACACCATTTTCTCTCTCATTTCCAGAGTATCTCATCACGATAATATACTATCTCAAATTATGAATCTTATTCATCCGCTCGTCCGAACCAACAATCATCCCGGTGTAATAGAAGAAGTCATTGAACTTCGCGCTCGAGTAGTGGCTTTGGAGAACATGGTGCAAAGGTTACAAGCACCAGCAGCAGCATCGGCAGCAACAGTACCACCATCAGCAACACCAACAGTACCATCACCACCACCAACAACAACATCCGCATCCCACACCTCAACATCATAATCTGTACCTCGAACATCAACGTCATACGCACCATAGATACCAAGGAATACCAACAACAACAAACGATGAAGTATTGATTCATAACTTCATCGAAGAAATATTCTGCAGAGAATATGTAGTGTTAAAAAGTTTTAGAGATTACTTATTCTAGTTCTAATTGTAAACAAGATGAGTGAGCGAATAGAAATGATGAAATAAAACCCTGATAGGAATGGTGCACGATTTACAAGCTAGATCTGTTAGCAGCAGCACCGTCAGTACCATCAGCATCGTCAGCATTAGCAGCATCTACAACAACCACAAGCTCCGCCAGATCCATAATCACCGCAAACATCATCACTAATCAAAAACGCGTATATCGTATCAACGAGTTATGAAGTATTTGTTGGAATTCATCATATTAACAAGTTTCATGTAAGTGCATGTCAAAACCGATTTCAACAATTTAAAGCGGAAGCAAATTTATAAACAAAGTTAATATAAAGTTTAACCTTTTAAACATGAATTCCAAAATTATATCAAGTCTAGAAAATATGCTTACAAATATAAAAGAGCTAGATTAGGATCTACCTACTCCAAGTTAGGAGGTAATAAAGTGGATGAAGATGATGAAGGAGATGATGATGAGCAAGCTTCTTACTTGAAGCCTCAAGCTTGAAATACCCACAAGCCTATATCAAACAACACCACTTGAACTTGGTTAGGATTTAGACACAAGTTATCAAGCAAAAATCAACCAAGAACTCCTTGTTCTTCTTCCAAATTTTCGGCCAAAAGGGAAAGGGAAGGGAGAGGATTTTTGCTAATTCAAAATGCTAGTTAATGTGTGTGTGAAAAGATGCAAAAGTGAATGCATGTGGTTAGAGTGTATTAACAAGCAAAAGCAAGCATGGGGTGGTTGTCTTGGAACCCCCAAAACCGCCACCATGCATCATCATTTATTTAATTTTTTTGTTGCTTTTCCTTTTAATTACATGTTAATCCACTTGCTAGTCCCTTTAATACTTGCACATCTTTAATCTTATAAACCTTTTATAAGTTTTATATGTTACTAGCACATATATATATATATATATATATATATATATATATATATATATATATATATATATATATATATATATATATATATATATATATATATATATAATTTTATAAACAACTTTATAAAATTATAACACACATATAAGTTTAATCATATAAATTATATATATATATAAATAATTTTATAAACAACTTTATAAAATTATAACACACATATAAGTTTAATCATATAAATAATTAAACTTGTATTTATAATTATCCAAATAATTATTTCTTCTTTATCTTTAGAAAACCAATTTCTAAAGTCTAAGTGTCAAGTATTTATTTTAAAGATCCATTCGTTAAAACAAATACATATAAAAGGTGTTGTTGGCTTGTTATTGGGTATGACCTGACTTGGATCATAACATATTGGCCACATTAATTTATTATGTCTCTCGGGCATAGGAAATACCTTCAATCTCCCACTTGCACGAGAAACATAAGGAATTAATGCAAGTGACAGATACCACCTAACGACCGTCCATCACCCCCAATGTGTTATGACTTGGTGTCATTCAATAACATCATCCCTTTCGAGTTCCCATCTCGAATATGATTAGGTGAATCTTTCAATATATCCTTTTGTCCTAGATGTCATGTTAAATCCAAGAGGCATAAAGTGATCACCCTCTTATAGATTTAACTTTATCAGGCCTTAGACATCTGACTCTCAATGAATAAGAGGGACAAATTTCATCTTGGCTACATACGTCCTAGACACTACACTTCGTACCATACCTGAAGCCTCCCTTATGAGCTACCTTTTCAGAATAGCGAAGGAAAGAACCAAGGCACGATATTCGGTGAATATCTGAACCCAATATGTGTCTCAGGTCAGAGGATACAATGATATTCTACTTTACTCAAGATTACATGTGATCAACCACAAAGGCTCCATACAGTAAATCTTGAGAGCGGGTCATCCAATATTTGTGTCCCACAAATATCTATGAACCTTGGTTGCAACCTTGCCCCACATTCACCATTTGAATGTTAACCAATCCAAGTTCATAATAGTCTAGACCACACACTTGTTCCCACAAATGTGATCAACTACGGAATTTAGAATAATTACTTATTCATGGATAAAATATGCAAAATTGGAACATGACTCAAAATAGATTAATACCATAATTATATTAATGAGTTTAAACTAATTTGTTCCATTACAATACATAAAATAGATCATTTCCAATCACTAGAATATCGAAGCCCTAATGCACAAACATGTCCCTCATGTTTTGGCCCATGTAAAAGCTTCGTGAGTGGATCCGCAACATTATGATCTGTGTGAACTTTGTGAATACATATCTTTCCCTTTTCAACCTCATCCCTGATGTAGTTGAATCTCTGCTCAATGTGACGAGTCTTTTGATGAGCACGAGGTTCCTTGATTTGAGCAATCGCACCCTCGTTGTCACAAAAGATCTCAAGAGGGTCCTGAATGGAAGGGACCACTCCTAAGTCGTCGATGAATTTCTTCATCCATGCAGCTTCCTGAGCTGCCAGTGAGGCGGCAATGTACTCCGACTCTGTAGTGGATAACGCAACAACATCCTGTTTTGAACTCTTCCAAGAGACCGCACCACCATTTAACATGAAGACATAACCGGATTGTGATCGAGAATCATCTCGGTCAGTTTGGAAGCTCGCGTCCACGTAACCTTTTACAGCGAGTTCCTCCTCACCAGACCCATATATTAGAAACATATCCTTAGTCCTCCTTAGGTATTTCAATATACTTTTAACAGCAATCCAATGACTGTTTCCTGGGTTATTGTGGTATCTACTTGTCAAGCTTAGAGTGCATGACACATCCGGTCTAGTACATATCATTGCATACATGATTGACCCAATAGCAGATGCGTATGGGACATTCTTCATTCTCTCTTGTTCATCTTTCGTGGTAGGAAACTGAGATGAACTGAGAACGGTTCCTCTTTGAATAGGTACCAAACCTTTCTTAGAGTTTTCCATCTTGAACCTTTTCAAGACTTTATCAATGTATGTACTTTGACTTAAACCTATCAATTTCTTGGATCTATTCCTATAGATCCCTATCCCCAATATATATTGTGCTTCTCCAAGATCCTTAATGGAGAAGCAACTCTTTAGCCAAGTTTTGACTTCTTGCATTGTGATAATATCATTCCCAAATAATAATATATCATCCACATATAGCACAAGGAACATAACAGAGCTCCCACTAGCTTTCTTGTATACACAAGCTTCATCACTATTTTTAATGAAGCCAAATTTCTTTGCCTCTTCATTAAAATGATGATTCCACATTCTAGATGCTTGTTTCAATCCGTAGATTGATTTCTTTAACTTGCATACCTTTTTAGGATGTTTCGGATCAACAAAACCTTCGGGCTGTACCATGTAGACATCTTCCTCAAGATATCCATTTAGAAAAGCAGTTTTGACATCCATTTGCCATATTTCATAGTCATAATGAGCAGCAATGGCAAATAATATCCTAATAGACTTTAGCATTGCCACAGGCGAGAAAGTTTCATCATAGTCAACCCCTTGAGTTTGAGTGAAACCTTTTGCTACAAGTCTAGCTTTGTATGTATCCAAGTTTCCATGTATGTCGGTTTTCTTCTTGAAAAGCCATTTGCAATCAACTAGCTTAGAGCTAGGAGGTTGCATAACAAGTTCCCAAACTTGGTTTTCATACATGGATTGCATCTCGGCGTTCATGGCTTCCTGCCATTTGTCTTTATCAATCCTTGATAAAGCATCTTCGTAGTTTGTCGGTTCATCCAAATCAACCGTATAGCAACCATCCACAAGAAAACCATGTCTCTCAGGAGGATTACTAATCCTACTAGATCTACGAACGCTCTGTATACTTTGATCATCCACATGATCATTTTCAACATCCTCATGCTGAGTGCTAGTGTCAACTATTTGTGTATCATTGACTTGATCTTGAACCTCTACAAGATCTATTTTCCTTTCACCATCACCTTCCATAAGGAATTTTTTTTCAAGGAATTCCGCCTTTCGAGCAACAAATACATTTTGCTCGGTCGGATCATAGAAATAGTATCCCATATCATCCTTGGGATATCCTATGAAGATACACTTTGTGGATCGAGCATTCAACTTATTAGGGACGTAACGATTAGGATAAGCTTCACATCCCCAAACCTTTAAGTATGATAGAGATGGAGGTTTTCCAAACCACATCTCATGAGGTGTTCGTTCCACTTTCTTGGTTGGGGCCATATTTAAAATACGAGCCGCGGAGCATAGACAATAACCCCAGAATGATAGAGGTAACGAGCTTCTTGCCATCATAGATCGAACCATATCCATTAGGGTTCGGTTCCTCCTTTCGGAAACTCCATTAAGTTGGGGTGTTCCGGGTGGAGTAAGTTGTGAGATAATCCCACAACTCCTAAGATGATCTTGAAAAGCATCGCTTAGGTATTCACCTCCTTTATCGGTACGAAGTACCTTAATTGTCTTATTGAGTTGATTTTGTACTTCGTTTTGATATTCTTTGAATGCTTCAAAATTTTCGTCCTTGTGTCTTAATAAGTAGACATATCCGAAACGACTAAAGTCATCAATGAAAGTAACAAAGTATCTTTCACCATTCCTAGTCATGGGCTTAAAGGGTCCACATACATTCGAATGTATTAATCCCAATAAGTCTTTAGCCCTTTCATAGGTCCCTTTGAAAGGTGTTTTAGTCATTTTGCCTTGTAAACAAGATTCACATACATCAAACGAGTCCATCTCATTTGATTTCAAAAGTCCATTCTTTTGAAGTGTATGCATTCGGTTCTTGTTTATGTGACCAAGGCGACAATGCCATAAGTAGGAATCACTCAAATCTCTTTTGAGTTTCTTGGTGCTAGTATGGTATATTGAGCTACTAGATGATGTTTAATCATGAACCAATTCATAAATTCCATTTGAAGGCGTAGCCTTAAAATAGAATAAATTATCTAAATAAACGTGGATATCATCATTAACAAAATTAAGATTAAAACCACATTGCTTCAAACGGGAAACGGAAATAATGTTTCGACATAAATCGGGTGCATACAAAACATCATTCAAAATAAGTTCCAAACCACTTGGAAGCTTTAACACAAAGTCTCCTTGAGCCTTCACTTGCACTTTGGCTCCATTACCCATAAAGAGACTTGATGTTCCCACTTGCTTGCTACTTCTTTTGAACCGCTGCAATGAATTGCAAATGTGAGTTCCACATCCAGTGTCTAATACCCATGTATTAGAAGAAGTAATACTAAGCTCTATATATACCATATATATATTACCTGAGGATTGCCCCGCATCCATCTTTTCCTTTAACTCCTTAAGGTAGACCGGGCAGTTTCGTTTCCAGTGACCCATTTCACCGCAACCGAAACATGGGTCTTCCTTAGGGTTTGCTTGTCCGGCAACCTTTTGCTTCTTGTTCTTGTTTTTGGTTGGGGTAATCATCTTCCCCTTTCCCTTTCCTTGATGAGCGGGTCCTTTCCTCTTAGCTGCCTTAGGATTAGAGGTGTTATTACCTTTGGACCCACCATCATTGATCATTAGCACGGGTGAAGCCCTTTTACCCATTCTAGGTTCGGCCGTCCTTAACATGCCATGAAGCTCACCAATGGTGTTATCCATCCCATTCATATTGTAATTAATTACAAATTGGTCAAACCTCTTTGACAAGGAGTTTAGGATAAGATCCGTGGCTAGCTCATTAGATATGTTGAGATTAAGATGGTTTGCGCGATCAATAAGGCTTTTCATTTTGAGGACATAAGAGGATACGGATTGGGTGTCATCCATACGACATGCATGTAGCGCTCGAACCATTTCGAAGCGCTCGACACGTGCTTGTTGAAGGAACATCTCCTTCAATTGCGTAATCATGTCATATGCACTATGATGTTCGAAATCCTTTTGGAGTTCGGGTATCATAGTCCCAAGCATTAGGCAAGCGACTTGCACCGAATCGGTGCAATACTTGTCATAATAAGCCATGCCCTCTAGATCTTCCTCATCCGGTTGGTCGGGAATAGGGTCCTCCAACACATACGCTTTATCCTCAAGTTTGAGGACAATTCTAAGATTGGTTCCACGCTTTATCCTCAAGTTTGAGGACAATTCTAAGATTACGGAACCAATCCATAAAGTTCGTATGGTTGAGTTTGTATTTCTCGAGGAGAGACCTTAATGATAGGTTATTTAGGTTAAGTGGTGCATTTTGCATGTTGTTGTTATTTGCGACCATCTACAAAATTAACAAAGTTCATTTAAGTATCGATTTTAAATTTAATAAACAATACCCTTTTATAATTAATTGTCTTATTAAATATTAGAATCCAACGGTAAATCAAATTTCGGTTAGGTGACCTTTGAAATGTCCCGTTCTTATTGATTAAAAACGTTCCATATTAATTGATTTCGTTGCGAGGTTTTGACCTCTATATGAGACGTTTTTCAAAGACTGCATTCATTTTTAAAACAAAACATAACCTTTATTTCATAAATAAAGGTTTAAAAAGCTTTACGTAGATTATCAAATAATGATAATCTAAAATATCCTGTTTACACACTACCATTACATAATGGTTTACAATACAAATATGTTACATCGAAATCAGTTTCTTGAATGCAGTTTTTACACAATATCATACAAACATGGACTCCAAATCTTGTCCTTATTTTAGTATGCAACAGCGGAAGCTCTTAATATTCACCTGAGAATAAACATGCTTTAAACGTCAACAAAAATGTTGGTGAGTTATAGGTTTAACCTATATATATCAAATCGTAACAATAGACCACAAGATTTCATATTTCAATACACATCCCATACATAGAGATAAAAATCATTCATATGGTGAACACCTGGTAACCGATAATAACAAGATGCATATATAAGAATATCCCCATCATTCCGGGACACCCTTCGGATATGATATAAATTTCGAAGTACTAAAGCATCCGGTACTTTGGATGGGGTTTGTTAGGCCCAATAGATCTATCTTTAGGATTCGCGTCAATTAGGGTGTCTGTTCCCTAATTCTTAGATTACCAGACTTAATAAAAAGGGGCATATTCGATTTCGATAATTCAACCATAGAATGTAGTTTCACGTACTTGTGTCTATTTTGTAAATCATTTATAAAACCTGCATGTATTCTCATCCCAAAAATATTAGATTTTAAAAGTGGGACTATAACTCACTTTCACAGATTTTTACTTCGTCGGGAAGTAAGACTTGGCCACTGTTGATTCACGAACCTATAACAATATATACATATATATTAAAGTATGTTCAAAATATATTTACAACACTTTTAATAAATTTTGATGTTTTAAGTTTATTAAGTCAGCTGTCCTCGTTAGTAACCTATAACTAGTTGTCCACAGTTAGATGTACAGAAATAAATCGATAAATATTATCTTGAATCAATCCACGACCCAGTGTATACGTATCTCAGTATTGATCACAACTCAAACTATATATATTTTGGAATCAACCTCAACCCTGTATAGCTAACTCCAACATTCACATATAGAGTGTCTATGGTTGTTCCGAAATATATATAGATGTGTCGACATGATAGGTCGAAACATTGTATACGTGTCTATGGTATCTCAAGATTACATAATATATAATACAAGTTGATTAAGTAATGGTTGGAATAGATTTGTTACCAATTTTCACGTAGCTAAAATGAGAAAAATTATCCAATCTTGTTTTACCCATAACTTCTTCATTTTAAATCCGTTTTGAGTGAATCAAATTGCTATGGTTTCATATTGAACTCTATTTTATGAATCTAAACAGAAAAAGTATAGGTTTATAGTCGGAAAAATAAGTTACAAGTCGTTTTTGTAAAGGTAGTCATTTCAGTCGAAAGAACGACGTCTAGATGACCATTTTAGAAAACATACTTCCACTTTGAGTTTAACCATAATTTTTGGATATAGTTTCATGTTCATAATAAAAATCATTTTCTCAGAATAACAACTTTTAAATCAAAGTTTATCATAGTTTTTAATTAACTAACCCAAAACAGCCCGCGGTGTTACTACGACGGCGTAAATCCGGTTTTACGGTGTTTTTCGTGTTTCCAGGTTTTAAATCATTAAGTTAGCATATCATATAGATATAGAACATGTGTTTAGTTGATTTTAAAAGTCAAGTTAGAAGGATTAACTTTTGTTTGCGAACAAGTTTAGAATTAACTAAACTATGTTCTAGTGATTACAAGTTTAAACCTTCGAATAAGATAGCTTTATATGTATGAATCGAATGATGTTATGAACATCATTACTACCTTAATTTCCTTGGATAAACCTACTGGAAAAGAGAAAAATGGATCTAGCTTCAATGGATCCTTGGATGGCTCGAAGTTCTTGAAGCAGAATCATGACACGAAAACAAGTTCAAGTAAGATCATCACTTGAAATAAGATTGTTATAGTTATAGAAATTGAACCAAAGTTTGAATATGATTATTACCTTGTATTAGAATGATAACCTACTGTAAGAAACAAAGATTTCTTGAGGTTGGATGATCACCTTACAAGATTGGAAGTGAGCTAGCAAACTTGAAAGTATTCTTGATTTTATGAAACTAGAACTTTTGGAATTTATGAAGAACACTTAGAACTTGAAGATAGAACTTGAGAGAGATCAATTAGATGAAGAAAATTGAAGAATGAAAGTGTTTGTAGGTGTTTTTGGTCGTTGGTGTATGGATTAGATATAAAGGATATGTAATTTTGTTTTCATGTAAATAAGTCATGAATGATTACTCATATTTTTGTAATTTTATGAGATATTTCATGCTAGTTGCCAAATGATGGTTCCCACATGTGTTAGGTGACTCACATGGGCTGCTAAGAGCTGATCATTCGAGTGTATATACCAATAGTACATACATCTAAAAGCTGTGTATTGTACGAGTACGAATACGGGTGCATACGAGTAGAATTGTTGATGAAACTGAACGAGGATGTAATTGTAAGCATTTTTGTTAAGTAGAAGTATTTTGATAAGTGTATTGAAGTCTTTCAAAAGTGTATAAATACATATTAAAACACTACATGTATATACATTTTAACTGAGTCGTTAAGTCATCGTTAGTCGTTACATGTAAGTGTTGTTTTGAAACCTTTAGGTTAACGATCTTGTTAAATGTTGTTAACCCAATGTTTATAATATCAAATGAGATTTTAAATTATTATATTATCATGATATTATCATGTATGAATATCTCTTAATATGATATATATACATTAAATGTCTTTACAACGATAATCGTTACATATATGTCTCGTTTAAAAATCATTAAGTTAGTAGTCTTGTTTTTACATATGTAGTTCATTGTTAATATACTTTATGATATGTTTTCTTATCATAGTATCATGTTAACTATATATATATATCCATATATATGTCATCATATAGTTTTTACAAGTTTTAACGTTCGTGAATCACCGATCAACTTGGGTGGTCAATTGTCTATATGAAACATATTTCAATTAATCAAGTCTTAACAAGTTTGATTGCTTAACATATTGGAAACATTTAATCATGTAAATATCAATCTCAATTAATATATATAAACATGGAAAAGTTCGGGTCACTACAGTACCTACCCGTTAAATAAATTTCGTCCCGAAATTTTAAGCTGTTGAAGGTGTTGATGAATCTTCTGGAAATAGATGCGGGTATTTCTTCTTCATCTGATCTTCACGCTCCCAGGTGAACTCGGGTCCTCTACGAGCATTCCATCGAACCTTAACAATTGGTATCTTGTTTTGCTTAAGTCTTTTAACCTCACGATCCATTATTTCGACGGGTTCTTCGATGAATTGAAGTTTTTCGTTGATTTGGATTTCATCTAACGGAATAGTGAGATCTTCTTTAGCAAAACATTTCTTTAAATTCGAGACGTGGAAAGTGTTATGTACAGCCGCGAGTTGTTGAGGTAACTCTAGTCGGTAAGCTACTGGTCCGACACGATCAATAATCTTGAATGGTCCAATATACCTTGGATTTAATTTCCCTCGTTTACCAAATCGAACAACGCCTTTCCAAGGTGCAACTTTAAGCATGACCATCTCTCCAATTTCAAATTCTATATCTTTTCTTTTAATGTCAGCGTAGCTCTTTTGTCGACTTTGGGCGGTTTTCAACCGTTGTTGAATTTGGATGATCTTCTCGGTAGTTTCTTGTATAATCTCCGGACCCGTAATCTGTCTATCCCCCACTTCACTCCAACAAATCGGAGACCTGCACTTTCTACCATAAAGTGCTTCAAACGGCGCCATCTCAATGCTTGAATGGTAGCTGTTGTTGTAGGAAAATTCTGCTAACGGTAGATGTCGATCCCAACTGTTTCCGAAATCAATAACACATGCTCGTAGCATGTCTTCAAGCGTTTGTATCGTCCTTTCGCTCTGCCCATCAGTTTGTGGAATATAGGCAGTACTCATGTCTAGAAGAGTTCCTAATGCTTGCTGTAATGTCTGCCAGAATCTTGAAATAAATCTGCCATCCCTATCAGAGATAATAGAGATTGGTATTCCATGTCTGGAGACGACTTCCTTCAAATACAGTCGTGCTAACTTCTCCATCTTGTCATCTTCTCTTATTGGTAGGAAGTGTGCTGATTTGGTGAGACGATCAACTATTACCCAAATAGTATCAAAACCACTTGCAGTCCTTGGCAATTTAGTGATGAAATCCATGGTAATGTTTTCCCATTTCCATTCCGGGATTTCGGATTGTTGAAGTAGACCTGATGGTTTCTAATGATCAGCTTTGACCTTAGAACACGTCAAACATTCTCCTACGTATTTAGCAACATCGGCTTTCATACCCGGCCACCAAAAATGTTTCTTGAGATCCTTGTACATCTTCCCCGTTCCAGGATGTATTGAGTATATGGTTTTATGAGCTTCTCTAAGTACCATTTCTCTCATATCTCCAAATTTTGGTACCCAAATCCTTTCAGCCCTATACCGGGTTCCGTCTTCCCGAATATTAAGATGCTTCTCCGATCCTTTGGGTATTTCATCCTTTAAATTTCCCTCTTTTAAAACTCCTTGTTGCGCCTCCTTTATTTGAGTAGTAATGTTATTATGAATCATTATATTCATAGATTTTACTCGAATGGGTTCTCTGTCCTTCCTGCTCAAGGCATCGGCTACCACATTTGCCTTCCCCGGGTGGTAACGAATCTCAAAGTCGTAATCATTCAATAATTCAATCCACCTACGCTGCCTCATATTCAGTTGTTTCTGATTAAATATGTGTTGAAGACTTTTGTGGTCGGTATATATAATACTTTTGACCCCATATAAGTAGTGCCTCCAAGTCTTTAATGCAAAAACAACCGCGCCTAATTCCAAATCATGCGTCGTATAATTTTGTTCGTGAATCTTCAATTGTCTAGACGCATAAGCAATCACCTTCGTTCGTTGCATTAATACACAACCGAGACCTTGCTTTGATGCATCACAATAAATCACAAAATCATCATTCCCTTCAGGCAATGACAATATAGGTGCCGCAGTTAGCTTTTTCTTCAATAACTGAAACGCTTTCTCTTGTTCATCATTCCATTCAAATTTCTTCCCTTTATGCGTTAATGTAGTCAAGGGTTTTGATATTCTGGAAAAGTCTTGGATGAACCTTCTGTAGTAACCAGCTAGTCCTAAAAACTGGCGTATGTGTTTCGGAGTTTTCAGGGTTTCCCACTTTTCAACAGTTTCTATCTTTGCCGGATCCACCTTAATACCTTCTTTGTTCACTATGTGACCGAGGAATTGAACTTCTTCCAACCAAAATGCACACTTTGAAAACTTAGCGTACAATTCTTCCTTCCTCAATACTTCTAACACCTTTCTCAAATGTTCACCGTGTTCTTGGTCATTCTTTGAGTAAATAAGTATGTCATCAATGAAAACAATGACAAACTTGTCAAGGTATGGTCCACACACTCGGTTCATAAGGTCCATGAACACAGCTGGTGCATTAGTTAAACCAAACGGCATGACCATAAACTCGTAATGACCGTAACGTGTTCTGAAAGCAGTCTTTGGAATATCATCTTCTTTCACCCGCATTTGATGATACCCGGAACGTAAGTCAATCTTTGAATAAACAGACGAGCCTTGTAGTTGATCAAATAAGTCGTCGATTCTCGGTAGTGGGTAGCGGTTCTTGATGGTAAGTTTGTTCAACTCTCGGTAGTCGATACACAACCTGAATGTACCATCTTTCTTCTTGACAAACAAAACAGGAGCTCCCCACGGTGATGTGCTTGGTCGAATGAAACCACGCTCTAAAAGTTCTTGTAATTGGCTTTGCAGTTCTTTCATCTCGCTGGGTGCGAGTCTGTAAGGAGCACGAGCTATTGGTGCAGCTCCTGGTACAAGATCTATTTGAAATTCAACGGATCGATGTGGGGGTAATCCCGGTAATTCTTTCGGAAATACATCGGGAAATTCTTTTGCAATGGGAACATCATTGATGCTCTTTTCTTCAGTTTGTACTTTCTCGACGTGTGCTAGAACAGCATAGCAACCTTTTCTTATTAGTTTTTGTGCCTTCAAATTACTAATAAGATGTAGCTTCGTGTTGCCCTTTTCTCCGTACACCATTAAGGGTTTTCCTTTTTCTCGTATAATGCGAATTGCATTTTTGTAACAAACGATCTCCGCTTTCACTTCTTTCAACCAGTCCATACCGATTATCACATCAAAACTCCCTAACTCTACTGGTATCAAATCAATCTTAAATGTTTCGCTAACCAGTTTAATTTCTCGATTCCGACATATATTATCTGCTGAAATTAATTTACCATTTGCTAATTCGAGTAAAAATTTACTATCTAAAGGCGTCAATGGACAACTTAATTTAGCACAAAAATCTCTACTCATATAGCTTCTATCCGCACCCGAATCAAATAAAACGTAAGCAGATTTATTGTCAATAAGAAACGTACCCGTAACAAGCTCCGGGTCTTCCTGTGCCTCTACCGCATTAATATTGAAAACTCTTCCACGGCCTTGTCCATTCGTGTTCTCCTGGTTCGGGCAATTTCTAATAATGTGGCCTGGTTTTCCACATTTATAACAAACTACATTGGCATAACTTGCTCCGACACTACTTGCTCCACCATTACTCGTTCTGACACCATTTGTTCCTTTCGTTCTATTAACCCCTGGTCCGTAGACCTCACACTTCGCCGCGCTATGACCATTTCTTTTACACTTGTTGCAAAATTTGGTGCAGAACCCCGAGTGATTCTTTTCACACCTTTGGCATAGCTGCTTCTGATTGTTGTTGTTGTTGCGGTTATTATTGTTGTTGGGATGATTGTTGTAGTTGCTGTTGTTGTTGTTGTTGTTGGGCCGTTTGTTGTAGTTGCGATTGATGTTGCGATTGTTGGGATAATTGTTGCGATTATTGTTGTAATTGCTGTTGTTGTTGTATTGGTGATTCTTATCACTGTTTTCCTCCCACTTTCTTTTGACTTGCTTCACATTGGCCTCTTCAGCAGTCTGTTCTTTAATTCTTTCTTCAATCTGGTTCACTAGTTTGTGAGCCATTCTACATGCCTGTTGTATGGAGGCGGGCTCGTGTGAACTTATATCTTCTTGGATTCTTTCCGGTAATCCTTTCACAAACGCGTCGATCTTCTCTTCCTCATCTTCGAATGCTCCCGGACACAATAGGCACAATTCTGTGAATCGTCTTTCGTACGTGGTAATATCAAATCCTTGGGTTCGTAACCCTCTAAGTTCTGTCTTGAGCTTATTGACCTCGGTTCTGGGACGGTACTTCTCGTTCATCAAGTGCTTGAATGCTGACCACGGTAGTGCGTACGCATCATCTTGTCCCACTTGCTCTAGATAGGTATTCCACCATGTTAACGCAGAACCTGTGAAGGTATGCGTAGCGTACTTCACTTTGTCCTCTTCAGTACACTTACTTATGGCAAACACCGATTCAACCTTCTCGGTCCACCGTTTCAATCCGATCGGTCCTTCGGTTCCATCAAATTACAAAGGTTTGCAGGCAGTGAATTCTTTGTAGGTGCATCCTACACGATTTCCTGTACTGCTAGATCCAAGGTTATTGTTGGTATGTAGCGCAGCCTGTATTGCGGCTATGTTTGAAGCTAGAAAAGTACGGAATTCCTCTTCATTCATATTCACGGTGTGTCGAGTAGTCGGTGCCATTTCCTTCAAAATAGTTAAATGGAACAAGTTAATCATACAGAATATTAAGAGTAGTTAATAGTATTTCGTAGCATAATATGAACTCATTTATAAAAGCTTTTTCTTCATATTAGCGTTTTATAAGTTTAAATTCGGGTAGTACCTACCCGTTAAGTTCATACTTAGTAGCTAATATACAATTCAACTACTACAATTCTATATGAAAAACTGATTATAATAATATTTCGCGTTCAAACTTTTATACAATATTTTACAAACTTACAATACCTCTTATTTTACATAAAGCATGAAATATAGCACACAATAACTTTGATACAAGATAGTTGTGAAGACAATTCTAGCTAGTACACAAGTCGTTCAGCAAAGGCAATAAAGACACGTAATTCATACGTCCAGAAACAAGTCATGCATTCTGGTTTTACTAGGACTACTTCCCATCCTTGGTCTTGTGCAACATAACCGTTATGGCCGTTGATAAGACAGCGTGTTGTAACGTCATCAAAGGGACGAGGGTTACGTAATGTCCAACAGTCCCGTAATAATCTAAAAACCTCATTTCTTACCCCAATTACCGACTCCGTCACTTGTGGAAACGTTTTGTTTAATAGTTGTAGCCCGATGTTCTTGTTCTCACTTTGGTGAGAAGCGAACATTACTAATCCGTAAGCATAACATGCTTCTTTATGTTGCATGTTAGCCGCTTTTTCTAAATCACGAAGTCCAATATTCGGATATATTGAGTCAAAATAATTTCTTAACCCGTTGCGTAAAATAGCATTTGGGTTCCCCGCAATATATGCGTCAAAGTAAACACATCGTAACTTATGGGTTTCCCAATGTGATATCCCCCATCTTTCAAACGAAAGTCTCTTATAAACCAAGACATTCTTGGAACGTTCTTCGAATGTCTTACAAACTGATCTCGCCTTAAATAGTTGTGCCGAAGAATTCTGGCCGACTCTAGACAAGATTTCATCAATCATGTCTCCGGGTAGGTCTCTTAAAATATTGGGTTGTCTATCCATTTTGTGTTTTTAAACTGTAAAATAGACAAGAGTTAGATTCATAAAAAAAATACTTATTAATACAAGCAATTTTTACATATATCATAAAGCATAAGAACACTATATTACATATATTACACCACACGAATACAACTATCTTATTCCGACTCGCTCGTTTCTTCTTCTTCGGTTTTGGTTCGTTTTGCCAAGTTTCTAGGGATATAAGATGTTCCCCTAATACGAGCCGTCGTTGTCCACATTGGTTTAGAAAAACTTGGTGGTTTAGAGGTTCCCGGGTCATTGTTACAACTTAAGGACTTCGGGGGTTGACGATACATATAAAGTTCATCGGGGTTGGAATTAGATTTCTCTATTTTTATGCCCTTTCCTTTATTATTTTCTTTTGCCTTTTTAAATTCAGTTGGGGTAATTTCTATAACATCATCGGAATTCTCGTCGGAATCCGATTCATCGGAGAATTGGTAATCCTCCCAATATTTTGCTTCCTTGGCGGAAACACCATTGACCATAATTAACTTTGGTCGGTTGGTTGAGGATTTTCTTTTACTTAACCGTTTTATTATTTCCCCCACCGGTTCTATTTCTTCATCCGGTTCCGATTCTTCTTCCGGTTCCGATTCTTCTTCCGGTTCCGACTCTTCTTCCGGTTCCTCTTCGGGAACTTGTGAATCAGTCCACAAATCATTCTAATTTACATTTGACTCTTCATTATTATTAGGTGAGTCAATGGGACTTGTTCTAGAGGTAGACATCTATCACATAATATCAAACACGTTAAGAGATTAATATATCACATAATATTCATATGTTAAAAATATATAGTTTCCAACAAAAATGTTAAGCAATCATTTTTAAAGAAAACACGGTCGAAGTCCAGACTCACTAATGCATCCTAACAAACTCGATAAGACACACTAATGCAAATTTTCTGGTTCTCTAAGACCAACGCTCGGATACCAACTGAAATGTCCCGTTCTTATTGATTAAAAACGTTCCATAGTAATTGATTTCGTTGCGAGGTTTTGACCTCTATATGAGACGTTTTTCAAAGACTGCATTCATTTTTAAAACAAACCATAACCTTTATTTCATAAATAAAGGTTTAAAAAGCTTTACGTAGATTATCAAATAATGATAATCTAAAATATCCTGTTTACACACGACCATTACATAATGGTTTACAATACAAATATGTTACATCGAAATCAGTTTCTTGAATGCAGTTTTTACACAATATCATACAAACATGGACTCCAAATCTTGTCCTTATTTTAGTATGCAACAGCGAAAGCTCTTAATATTCACCTGATAATAAACATGCTTTAAACGTCAACAAAAATGTTGGTGAGTTATAGGTTTAACCTATATATATCAAATCGTAACAATAGACCACAAGATTTCATATTTCAATACACATCCCATACATAGAGATAAAAATCATTCATATGGTGAACACCTGGTAACCGACAATAACAAAATGCATATATAAGAATATCCCCATCATTCCGGGACACCCTTCGGATATGATATAAATTTCGAAGTACTAAAGCATCCGGTACTTTGGATGGGGTTTGTTAGGCCCAATAGATCTATCTTTAGGATTCGCGTCAATTAGGGTGTCTGTTCCCTAATTCTTAGATTACCAGACTTAATAAAAAGGGGCATATTCGATTTCGATAATTTAACCATAGAATGTAGTTTCACGTACTTGTGTCTATTTTGTAAATCATTTATAAAACCTGCATGTATTCTCATCCCAAAAATATTAGATTTTAAAAGTGGGACTATAACTCACTTTCACAGATTTTTACTTCGTCGGGAAGTAAGACTTGGCCACTGTTGATTCACGAACCTATAACAATATATACATATATATTAAAGTATGTTCAAAATATATTTACAACACTTTTAATATATTTTGATGTTTTAAGTTTATTAAGTCAGCTGTCCTCGTTAGTAACCTATAACTAGTTGTCCACAGTTAGATGTACAGAAATAAATCGATAAATATTATCTTGAATCAATCCACGACCCAGTGTATACGTATCTCAGTATTGATCACAACTCAAACTATATATATTTTGGAATCAACCTCAACCCTGTATAGCTAACTCCAACATTCACATATAGAGTGTCTATGGTTGTTCCGAAATATATATAGATGTGTCGACATGATAGGTCGAAACATTGTATACGTGTCTATGATATCTCAAGATTACATAATATATAATACAAGTTGATTAAGTTATGGTTGGAATAGATTTGTTACCAATTTTCACGTAGCTAAAATGAGAAAAATTATCCAATCTTGTTTTACCCATAACTTCTTCATTTTAAATCCGTTTTGAGTGAATCAAATTGCTATGGTTTCATATTGAACTCTATTTTATGAATCTAAACAGAAAAAGTATAGGTTTATAGTCGGACAAATAAGTTACAAGTCATTTTTGTAAAGGTAGTCATTTCAGTCGAAAGAACGACGTCTAGATGACCATTTTAGAAAACATACTTCCACTTGGAGTTTAACCATAATTTTTGGATATAGTTTCATGTTCATAATAAAAATCATTTTCTCAGAATAACAACTTTTAAATCAAAGTTTATCATAGTTTTTAATTAACTAACCCAAAACAGCCCGCGGTGTTACTACGACGGCGTAAATCCGGTTTTAAGGTGTTTTTCGTGTTTCCAGGTTTTAAATCATTAAGTTAGCATATCATATAGATATAGAACATGTGTTTAGTTGATTTTAAAAGTCAAGTTAGAAGGATTAACTTTTGTTTGCGAACAAGTTTAGAATTAACTAAACTATGTTCTAGTGATTACAAGTTTAAACCTTCGAATAAGATAGCTTTATATGTATGAATCGAATGATGTTATGAACATCATTACTACCTTAATTTCCTTGGATAAACCTACTGGAAAAGAGAAAAATGGATCTAGCTTCAATGGATCCTTGGATGGCTCGAAGTTCTTGAAGCAGAATCATGACACGAAAACAAGTTCAAGTAAGATCATCACTTGAAATAAGATTGTTATAGTTATAGAAATTGAACCAAAGTTTGAATATGATTATTACCTTGTATTAGAATGATAACCTACTGTAAGAAACAAAGATTTCTTGAGGTTGGATGATCACCTTACAAGATTGGAAGTGAGCTAGCAAACTTGAAAGTATTCTTGATTTTATGAAACTAGAACTTTTGGAATTTATGAAGAACACTTAGAACTTGAAGATAGAACTTGAGAGAGATCAATTAGATGAAGAAAATTGAAGAATGAAAGTGTTTGTAGGTGTTTTTGGTCGTTGGTGTATGGATTAAATATAAAGGATATGTAATTTTGTTTTCATGTAAATAAGTCATGAATGATTACTCATATTTTTGTAATTTTATGAGATATTTCATGCTAGTTGCCAAATGATGGTTCCCACATGTGTTAGGTGACTCACATGGGCTGCTAAGAGCTTATCATTGGAGTGTATATACCAATAGTACATACATCTAAAAGCTGTGTATTGTACGAGTACGAATACGGGTGCATACGAGTAGAATTGTTGATGAAACTGAACGAGGATGTAATTGTAAGCATTTTTGTTAAGTAGAAGTATTTTGATAAGTGTATTGAAGTCTTTCAAAAGTGTATAAATACATATTAAAACACTACATGTATATACATTTTAACTGAGTCGTTAAGTCATCGTTAGTCGTTACATGTAAGTGTTGTTTTGAAACCTTTAGGTTAACGATCTTGTTAAATGTTGTTAACCCAATGTTTATAATATCAAATGAGATTTTAAATTATTATATTATCATGATATTATCATGTATGAATATCTCTTAATATGATATATATACATTAAATGTCTTTACAACGATAATCGTTACATATATGTCTCGTTTAAAAATCATTAAGTTAGTAGTCTTGTTTTTACATATGTAGTTCATTGTTAATATACTTTATGATATGTTTTCTTATCATAGTATCATGTTAACTATATATATATATATCCATATATATGTCATCATATAGTTTTTACAAGTTTTAACGTTCGTGAATCACCGATCAACTTGGGTGGTCAATTGTCTATATGAAACATATTTCAATTAATCAAGTCTTAACAAGTTTGATTGCTTAACATGTTGGAAACATTTAATCATGTAAATATCAATCTCAATTAATATATATAAACATGGAAAAGTTCGGGTCACTACAACCTTTATCCCGTTATTTGACTTAGCTAGGTAGTCATTTATATGACAATTGTAATCCTTTTGCAACTTCTAAATTATGGGATCATGCAATCCTTTTGCATGGCATATTTATCCCATCAACGCCTATTTGTTCCTCATGCTTCGGTGACCCTAAGTTTATGATTCCCAAATCAAGTCGTCCTACTTGTGTAAACATGTAAAATCAACATACAAGTGGTTATGTGACCTTTATCCCACAAGCATGCGAATTTTACCTTAACCATATTAGTTAGTTCATAATGGTTAGGTGACCTTTATCCCATTATGAGTTCCCTACTATGTTCAAGTGTTCTCACAAAAGGATGGCGTTTAACTTGTTTACCTTGTTTTAGTTAAGGGATTTTAAGTTTTCATAAATTCTAGTTTAAGAAAACATTTGCCATACACCAACATGCATTTGGTGTATAGTACATTATGAAAAACCAATTTTCATGTCATATTAGTAAAGCCAATTATATGATATAAACCATTTTATATACATTAACATCATGTCCTTAATAACCATTTATTAGTGTCCTTTTGTTGTTTTAATTATAACCAATTATAATGTCATTTTGCAAGTTGTAAATATGTGATTATCTTGTATCAACCAAGCATACAAACACAATAAACATGCAAAACAAACAAGTCCACAATCAAGCCAATTTGGTAGACATTTGTTTAGCCAAAACAAATGTCACCTTCTAAGGGTTATGACAAAGTAGGAGATTTATAATCTCCCACTTAATCTTGCATCCAAATGCTTCCGACTTGTGTTCATCTTCATCATCTTCATACTTCATTCTCTTTACAAAAAAAATATATCCTAATACATTTTTCTAGAAAATGAAATTACAACCTAATCTATTTTACATACCAAACATAAAATAAATTACAAATGAATAAAATTACAAATTATTACAAACCAAATGAATGATTAATATTACAAACCATAAGAATGAATAAATCAACCAAATCATACAACCACACAAACACAAGGTCTAGGCTTGATTGTGAACCATAGCATACAACAAAATTTGACCAAAAAATAAGTTCCAAACCCATTTGGAACTCCCTAATTTTCGGCCAAAAAAGGAACCACCCAAATCCAAAAAATTTTTTACATTCTACTTTCATGCATGTTACTAGAATGTAAGATTAGTGGATTTAAAAGTCATAAACAAGAAGCATATTTCTATGACCTCGGCTCTAGATACCATTGTTGGAATTCATCATATTAACAAGTTTCATGTAAGTGCATGTCAAAACCGATTTCAACAATTTAAAGCGGAAGCAAATTTATAAACAAAGTTAATATAAAGTTTAACCTTTTAAACATGAATTCCAAAATTATATCAAGTCTATAAAATATGCTTACAAATATAAAAGAGCTAGATTAGGATCTACCTACTCCAAGTTAGGAGGTAATAAAGTTGATGAAGATGATGAAGGAGATGATGATGAGCAAGCTTCTTACTTGAAGCCTCAAGCTTGAAATACCCACAAGCCTATATCAAACAACACCACTTGAACTTGGTTAGGATTTAGACACAAGTTATCAAGCAAAAATCAACCAAGAACTCCTTGTTCTTCTTCCAAATTTTCGGCCAAAAGGGAAAGGGAAGGGAGAGGATTTTTGCTAATTCAAAATGCTAGTTAATGTGTGTGTGAAAAGATGCAAAAGTGAATGCATGTGGTTAGAGTGTATTAACAAGCAAAAGCAAGCATGGGGTGGTTGTCTTGGAACCCCCAAAACTGCCGCCATGCATCATCATTTATTTTTTTTGTTGCTTTTCCTTTTAATTACATGTTAATCCACTTGCTAGTCCCTTTAATACTTGCACATCTTTAATCTTATAAACCTTTTATAAGTTGTATATGTTACTAGCACATATATATATATATATATATATATATATATATATATATATATATATATATATATATATATATATATATATATATATATAATTTTATAAACCACTTTATAAAATTATAACACACATATAAGTTTAATCATATAAATAATTAAACTTGTATTTATAATTATCCAAATAATTATTTCTTGCATTTTATCTTTAGAAAACCAATTTCTAAAGTCTAAGTGTCAAGTATTTATTTTAAAGATCCATTCGTTAAAACAAATACATATAAAAGGTGTTGTTGGCTTGTTATTGGGTATGACCCGACTTGGATCATAACATATTGGCCACATTAATTTATTATGTCTCTCAGGCATAGGAAATACCTTCAGTATTAACTCATTCCCTCTAAAAAAATTATATGTATATTTTATATATATATGAATTCTGAGATCAAAATAAATCTTTCGTACTAAGCTATTACGTGTGAATCTTAACTAGTAGGTACTACTCGGTTAATTCATATTACTAATATGCTATGATGTACATCCTTCGTTAACGACTTAACCATCGTTAACTATAATATCTGTTTCAACTCAATGAATTCCATTTCATAATAAACTTAGTGTATTAATCAACTACATGTTTGATTTTACACTTTTATCTTCGATGTACTCGAAACTTTCTAGAAAACATCATTTATATCTTATGAAGTTCATAAGAATTCCACGAGCACTAACATCATTCACCGAGGAAATATCAATAAAAATGAATAACGAAGTATTGATTCATAATTTCATTTACGTTGAAGAGATAATCCACGAAGATTACGAAATTTCTAAAGTTTTAGAGATTATTCATTTCTAGTTCCAGCTAAAAATTAAACGAGCTTAATATGATATTAACTCATTAAATCTGTATTACATTTGAAGAAAATATACATACTAATATTTTCATAAAAATTGTGATAAAATTTCCTTGTACAAAATATTATTTGTGAAACTTTTAACGGGTAGGTAATACAAAAAAGATATATAAATTCACAAATAATATGTTACATTCTTCGAATCTGATTCAGCAATCATCAACTATATTCACTACTTTCACAACAATATACATTCTTTCATAGAAATCAAAACAACCATTCGCATCCAAATTTGATTACATATTCTGATTTTGAAAAAAATCAGAATCCAAGCCCAGATTTAACAGATAACATCACTCTTAGATTCTTACATATTTCAAATGCCATACTTTGAATTCAAAACTGTACTAGAACATCATATATATACATATAACATTCATCTCTTAGAATTATGAGCTTTCATTATGAAATTCTGAAAAGCAACCAGTCTACGAATCAATACCCTGAATGTTGAAAAAGCTAATGAAACAGCAAAAACTGTAAACGACTTTAACAGCCAAAAGTTTGATGATAAAGAATTGTGTGTTGGCAAAGCTCAGAAAAAGAGAAGGTTTAGAACTGGAAAACGGATTGAGCAAATCATGAAGGAGGCTGTGGACAAATCACAAAGACTAAACCTGCCTTCAAAGAATCCAAATGATTCAGTGTCTGCTGAAGTCATTAACGAATACCTTGCTCCTAACTCAAAATCTGTTACGAATAAATCTTCTTCATCATCCTTCGATATTAGAAATTCTAAGATATCATCGTATCTTTCATTATAAATATCCTCGATATTTCTGGAGATATCTTCATAACTATTCTTATCTGAAATCATTCATCTCTTCGCGCTATCTGTGTTACATCATAAAAGAAACTATTTTAGTTTCAAAAATCTGAAAAATTCAAAAAATAGATGTTTGAAGTAATGTTGGGAATTGAAGCATGAGTTATTATAATATAATGACACTTGATCAACGTGATTATATTACAGCAAGTCATGCTGAGTTTCTAATGGAACGTGATAAAGGTTCACAGATCACACCCTCATCATGAACCATGTTACATAACTCTTTCATTCTATTTAACCTCTAAACATATCAAGAAAATATTTTTCTTGATGATTCGGTCTTTTTCGGATATTCTGGTAATTTAACAATTCAAGATCGTGCTATTACCATTTCTTTCTTAGAACATTAGTTATGTTCATCTGAAACTCCATACCTACAAATTCTAGACCATTATTCGCTTGACTTAAGGTCGGGAAGAGAAAACGAAAGCATGAAACTCCGAAATATAATAGAAAATATAAAGCCCGATAACAACCCCGAAATTTACAAACCATGTTTATCAATGCGTATTGCAATATAAAGACACAGGAGAATGAAAAACACTATAACCCCAAGGTAATAGTAGAAGAAAATAATCTCCTCTGGTGGCAGATGAAAAAGAAGAATGAAGGATACGATAGCCAAGAAAATATCAAGAATCAGAACTGGATTAAGCATTTCCACAATCTATTAGGAAGTATGAAATAAGGAAGAAGCTTATATGAGTGGTGAATAAAAATGAAACGGAAGAGGTCAATTTATAGTGAAATATCAGACATAGCAACCGAGGCAGATTACGCATTTAATTAAAGAAGATCTTAATCTCCTTAATTCCCGAAGAATCAAATCTTATTTAGAATATGAAGATTTTCTATTCCTTAAATTCTGGAAATCAATCGTTACTACGTCAAAAATTAAAACGAATCTCTATTCCTTCATTTCACTGTTTTACGATAATTTCTCTCATACGCTTCGAGTAATTGGATTGTTTTATCCATATTATTCAACGGTGATAAAACTCTAATTATCAACTCATATTCGTCATGATAACATTTTTATTGTTAGCCATGACGACCTCACTCAAATTTCGGGACGAAATTTCTTTAACGGGTAGGTACTGTGACGACCCGTAAATTTCTGACCAAATTTAAACTTTATCTTTAAATGATTTAATGTTTTCGACACGATAAGCAAAGTCTGTAATGTTAAGTCTCAAATTTTTGGAACTATATTCATGTAATCAATTATTCTTTGACTGTTCTTGAAGATTCACGAATAATATATATATAACTTAATGTACATATATATATATATATATATATATATATATATATATGTATATATATATATATATATATATATATATATATATATATATATATATATATATATGTATATATATATATATGTATATATATATATGATTTCAAGTTATTTAGTAAACGATAGTAACATTCGATTATTGATTCGATTAATATTTAGATAAGTTAACTAAAACGTTTAAAATGAACTAGTAAAACACTAATTTGCTACAGTATTTTCAAATTGCTACAGTACCCGAAAAGCTACAGTGTTTTCGAAAATCACTATTTGCTACAATAAAATGCTATTTCAAAATGAAAATGTAAATATGTATATGTATATACTACGAGACGATGATTTATAGAAGCAAATAACCAAAACACTTAATTGATTAAAGCTACACTTCGAGTGACATAGTTTGTCAATGATAAGTTTAATTTTTGACAAAGGTACGAGTCACGAAATGTAAAGTACAAGTTTTCTCAGTGCACGTAAGGACGTTCGAAAAACCAAAACCGAGACATAAGTCAAGTGTCAACGTACAAGTCTTTGGAACTAAATTTACAAGTCAACGTTACACGAGAATATAATATAATATATAATTAATTAATATAAATTATATAAATTATATAAATTATATATTAATAAATAAATATGTCGACTAGGAAGAGTTAAAAATTTGTGAGCTGGATTCATAGGCCATGCGATCGCATGGCCAGCACCCTTTGAACCCATGCGATCGCATGGGGTGGAAATGGGTGAAAGGTCCTATAAAACGTACGAAGTCTGGTTCCATTTTCATCCATCTGTTCTCTCGCTCTCTCTCACAAACATACATATATATTTATTATATAATAATAATAATAATAATAATAATAATAATAATAATAATAATAATAATAATTATTATTATTATTATTATTATTATTATTATTATTATTATTATTATTATTATTATTATTATTATTATTAAGATTAATATTATTATTAATCTTATTATTTTTAGTATTGGTATTATTATTAGTAGTATTATTACATAAAATATTACGATGAGGTTATGTGCGGGTTACTTTCAAAACTGGTTTTCGAGCGGGATAAAGCTAAGGAAACTATGGGTTATAGCTATGGAGGTTATGGGTAATATTCATGGGTATTGTTCGCAAGTCAAACCTAGTGTTTATCATCTCTGTTGCGTCTACGTACTTTCCTGCAATATTGAATCACAATATTGATACGTGAGCATTCATATCTTATCTTTTATATATTAATAGTGTATACATGTCTAGTGCTCGAGTATATATGTTTATTCATGCTAGTATGCTAAATTTCGTCGTTAAACAGTTTATGATGAATCACGAATTAAATACTGATGATGTAGCGTGAGGGTACGAAATAGTATTATTATTACTATGAAATACTACAAAATATGACACAAGTTTTATTAATTTACGGATGGGATATACCTAAACCTTGCTACAACACTATATGCAGTGTACCTAATCGTAGAGTAGTGTAGTTTTTAGTAAGTCCGGTTCGTTCCACAGGGAGCTAGTGATTACGTACTATATTTTTATAAAACTATATTTATATAAATATATATATATATATATATATATATATATATATATATATATATATATATATATATATATATATATATATATATATATATATATATATATATATTAGTAATATAAGTAGTAATATTATTATAAAAGGGGGGTTTTTACCGTTTAATGACCGGTTTGTCGATTTTATATTTTTAAGCGTAAAGATAAATGACAATAATTAAAGTGCGTAAAATAAATAAATGACGATAAATAAAATAACAATAAATAAAATTGCGATAGAATATAAAATTGCGATAGATAAATGACAATAATTAAGCGTAATCATGATGTTTGACGTTTTGATTTTAATTAATTGTTACTCGGGTTAATTGTCCTTTGTCCTAGTTTATTTGATACCTATCTGGTTTTTGTCCATAATAGTCCATCGGTCATAAATATAAAGTGCGAGTGTCCTCGTCAAATTACCCTTATACCCGAAGTCAAATATTCCAACTAATTAAGGATTTAAACTGTGACGCAGTTATCACTTCTGTCAACAATTACACCAGTTATCACTGTATGTAATCCACCCCTATTTTGATTAGATATGAATATTAATTTACCCACTTGATCAGTTTGAATAATCAATTACCCAACCCGAATAATTAATTAAATGATTATAATAGATTCCATATGAACGTCACTAAATAGGACAACCATAATCATTATTAATTATTAGGATAATTAATTTGAAGATAGGTTCGACAGACTCCAATGAGTTATCACTCAATTAGACAATACCCCCCATCTATTAATAGTCAATAGTCCAATTTCCACAAGTGTCGGTCTTTTGCCCAAACCTTAATTATGGTACAAAATCCAATAACCCCATCTTAATATTTTAGCCTAACATCACGATTACTTCGGCTCAAATAAGCATAATAATAACTTAGTTACGAGACATTAAATTAAAAAGGAAGAACATAGCTTACAGTGGTGATTAATCGCGTAGCGTTGCACGGACAGAATTTCGACTTAAAACCCGTAAAATATTTCTTACAATAACCCAACTAAACCATAACTTTATTATTAAAATTAACTTATATTAAAATTATAATATATATATTACATATTACAGAAGAGAGAAAGAAATATGAAGAAAGGTGTCTTTTTTCATTACTCCGTGAATTCCATTTTATAGGCAATTGGTGATTTGAAATTTTCACTTATGACCCCTTAACTATGCTCAATTAACAACTTTTTATTATTTATTATTATTCTTATTATGAATTATTTAAATATTATATTATATTCTTGAGCATAGTTAACTTGTAATTTTAACTCCGTTGCGTCGAGCGTTGAAAGTTGGTTCATGTCTCGGTTCCAGATTTTCTAACGCCTTTTCGTATAATTTAATATCTTGTACTTTGCATTTTGCGGCTTGTACTTTTGTAATTTTGAGACGTTTCTCATCAATATATTGAACCACTTGGAGTGTAACTTGTACGTTTGACCATTTTGGACGTTTTGGTCTTTCAAATCTTCGTTTTTTGTCTTTAAATCTTCATTTTCGAGCGATTTGCGTCTTTCGTCTTCGCACTTATTTATTTAACTATTACAACTAAAAATAAGGAAATTACATTTAAAAACTTTACATATTGGAACGATATTGCTACTAAATATATGTTCATTTGGAGCACTATCAAATATCCCCACACTTGAACGTTGCTTGTCCTCAAGCAATACAGTCTTGAAACAATATAATACATCACACGAGTCACTTCTTTATCCTTCACACTTTGTACATCAGTGATTTTGATATAGCGGTATAAACAATGACAGTAACGATGGTTAAAGGTGGGTGTGTCATCCACAGTTGCCTCGGGTTTAGGTCAACGACACTTGCAATCAAATAGCCGATTTACTTTCGGTTTCCAAAGCAAAGTGCACATTTGAAAGGTGGTTTACAGTCCCACATGACTATGAAAATGTAGATCCTTAAGGAAATTGGATCTTTATGAAAACATTTGATCTTTTTGAAAATTTAATCTAGCTTTTACCCTAGATAAGTTTTCCGGAATAACCCTTCACCGGTGTTTGCAAAATATTTTTTTGTGGGTTGTGTGGGTTTCAGATTTGAAAATTTTAGCTCAACACTTGTGGTTTTGTGTTACCCACTTGGTAACCTTGTATTGGGAAAGCAACACGTCCAGTTTACTTGTTCCGTATATTACCTTTCGGTAAACTACCGTCCGGTTGTAAAGGAAAGCGATGAACAAGAAACTGTTAAGGCAATGTCTAATGACATGCATATGATTATGGTCTTAAAACGTGTCGGATGCTAGTACTATCCTTTGTAGGAGCAATAGTAAAGATCATCCTATGATTTTTTTGGTCTGGCACAAGGTCCTGTCTCCGACCATGCTATGCAACCACCGTTTCTTACGGTTGACACCCGATTTGGTTCAGGTGACCTAATGAATTCTGATGAATTCTCAGGATTTTACGTTCAATGGTAATGAACGCATTGAAAATAGGTTTTCAGAAAACAAATCGGTTTTATTTTTGATCAAAATATTTTCTCGTTCAAGCTCGAGTTTAGATATCATTGAATTCCATGAGTTTGTAATTCTCAATCTTTAAGGTCAATCTCTAGGATTGAGTAATATCAGTCTTAAAAGCTGATTTTTGATCTTTAAGGAGATTATCCTTTCTGGGGATTTGATTCATTAGTCTTATCAAGCTAATTTGCACGGTGCCCCCCATTATGCGAGATAAATCCTTCTCATGGTTAGGATAAATCTGACCACATGGCGACCCTGTTTGATGCTGAGGTCCGTGAATTTCCTGCTAATTTTAGAGATGACTTTTCTAGATTTTTCGTCAACCTACAGCTGGTCTGAACGACAACTTCATGACCTAAATCAAGAAGCGCGTTTCTTTTTCGGAAGACTTTACTTCCTTTTATTGATGGAATTGATTCATCGTGTAGATCCATCTTTCTTACAGTAAATCGGGTAAACCAGTTAATTTAGTCCAAAGTAAAAGCACCTGCAATAACTTTACAAAAACATGTGATAGATAGTTTTTAATTGAATAACTTGGTACATTCTCCCCACACTTGGCGTTTTTCATGCGTCTTTTTATATCTTAATAAATAAATTCAAGCGTTTTAGTTGTTTCTCAATTTATGTCCTTTCCGAGGTAACAATAATTTCGGCATTAACACCTAGTTTTATCGTTCATAAATATGAATAAACATGATTTTGAATTCATTTAGTTAAAAAATTTTAAAATTTTCATAATATTTAGAAAATAAGCCAAGTATAAACCCGAGAGAATTTATAACCCTTCCCCACACTTGAGATCATGCAATGCCCTCATTTGCATGAAATCAGACTATAATTATAAATTCATGAGGGTGATTAGTGTAGGAAAGTGATTAAAAATACCCAGTTTGTAATTACAAAGCTCGTCGAATGATAGATGGCGCGCCTCATCGTTCATTCCTTCATTTATTATATCACATTTGTTGTTTTGCATCTTGTCGTCAAAATCAGTAGCTTTTGCTGAACTTAATGTTAGTCTTTGAAAGTGCGTTGTTTTACCTTGTTGTTTACATGATGAAATACAAACATATATACATATTTTTAAAGTTGGGTATATTACCCCACGTTCAAAAATTTATAAAATCAAATATATTTTTTTTTGCATACTTTAAATCAATAAAATTAAAAATAATGATGACAAAATTTTTCGCCCCGCCCTCGGGTAAAGTAATTTCGGCTCAACGACCTAGTCTTCAACTCACGACGAATTTTAGAAATCATTTTTTTTCAACTTAATGAAATAAAGTAAATTTTTGTTTTTAAATTCACACAAAACTTAAAAAGAAAACATATTAATTTCATATAAAACCTAAAAAACAAAAAAATTCAGAATGGGGGGAGAAAACTAGTTCTTTAGTGTCTGCTAGTGGAAAAGACCAATCGGATTCCATTCTCGGAACTACACGAGAACAGAACAACTAACTCCAAACAGCATTTTCTTTTTAGAATATTTGAATCTCCTCACACTTAGGTAGATGTGGTGTCGAAATTGTGATTAACTTCATCGTCAATTTCTCTTGGACCATAATCAACTTGCATATCTGTGACTTTTGCTTTAAGCCAGTGACCAGCTTTTTCCGTAATATCCACAAATTCAACTAGCTTCGCCTTTTCTTTAGGCGACAGATTGGATACTAACCGGTTATATAACTTAAAGTTCTCCTTACTTTTAGCATCAATAACCCGTTTAAAAAGTTTCTTCATTGAACTGTTAATAACGGGGTCATTTAATTTCGTATCAACTATGGGGTTCTTTATTATCAAGTCATCATTAGGTGTTACTTCATTTTCCCCACACTTAGGTGTTCTATTATTGTTAAGCATTACCGTTAGAGTTGGTAAAACAACATGGTTCTTACCAATCTTTTTTGTCGGTTCAACGGTTTTGGTTTGTGGATATTTAGACTTTCGAATCATAAAGGTGATCGATTTCTCATCATTACTAAGTGTCATTCTACCCTTTCTTACATCAAATAACGCCCCGGTGGACGCTAAGAATGGTCGACCTAAAATTAGAGGAACGTTTGAGTCCTCTTCTATGTCAATGACAATGAATTCGACTAGAAAGGTTAAATTACCTACTTGAATGGGTAGGTTGTCAGTAATTCCAACTGGGTGCTTAATGGTTTGATCAAGGAGTCGAACACTCATATCCGTTGGAGTTAACTCACCTACACCTAATCTCTTATATAATGAAAGAGGCATAACACTCACACTTGAACCTAAATCTGCTAGTGCATCATACATGACACAGTCACTAAGTAGACAAGGAACAATAAATTCACCCGGATCACCTACCCTAGGTGGAGGATTTGGTGGAACTGTCTTCACCGGGTTTACTTCTACTGTTTTTGTTTCTTGCACTTTTTTATTCTTCTTCTTCTTCTTTCCAGAGGTATCACAAACTTTATTACCTATTACTTGCTCATACTCAACTCCTTTTCTTGGAAACGGGATGGGTGGTCTGTATGGTGCCACCACTGGCTTTACATACTCGGGTGGTGGTGGTGGTGTAACTTCTTCATTGTTACTTACATCTAAAACCTCCCCATCTTCTGATGCTGGTTTTTCAGAATTTGTTGAAACCATATTAACATTTTCATTTCGAGGATTTACTTCAGTATTACTCGGTAGCTTTCCTTGTTTCCTTTCACTCATCAATCTAACAAGAGTACCTACTTGTTTTTCTAGATTCAAAATAGAAGCTTGTTGAGTTCTAAATGACTGATCAAACCTCTCATTCGTTTGAGTTTGAGTTTCAATAAATTGTGTTTGAGATTCAACTAGCTTAAAAACCACTTCTTCCAGATTTGACTTTTTCTCTTCGGTTTGTTGTGGTGGTTTATACAAGCCAGGTCTTTGTTGATTGAAAGTGTTGTTTTGAGTTGGTTGGTTATTCGGACCTTGTTGGTTATACGAGTTATTGTCGGGTCCTTTTGGATTGTAAAGAATGTTTTGATTTCGATTGAAGTTTGGCCTTGGCGGTTGATAATTATTCTGATAACTATTTTCCAGCCTTTGGTTCATGTAGACAACATTCTCACGGTGTTCCATCGTTTGTTCAATGTGACAGTCTTTCATTAAGTGTGGTCCACCGCATTGCTCACAACTGATTCGTATTGCGTGAATATCTTTATTCATCTTTTCCATTCGTCTCTCGAAAGCATCTATTTTGCGGAAACGGAATCAAAGTTATGGCTAGAATCGGCTCTAGCCGCTTTAGATGAACGATATATATCTTTCTCTTGGTGCCACTCATGAGAGTGGGAGGCTGTGTTATCAATAATTTTGTAAGCTTCAGTTGCGGTTTTCTTCATAATGGAACCACCAGCTGTTATGTCGATGTCTTTTCGTGTAGCAACGTTGACACCTTGGTAGAATATTTGTACTATTTGATAAGTGTCTAAACCGTGTTGAGGACATCCTCTCAACAACTTTCCAAATCTTGTCCACGCCTCATATAGAGTTTCATTTGACTTTTGTGTGAACGTAACAATTTCTCCTTGAAGTCTCACGGCTTTAGATGCCGGAAAGAATCTTTTAAGAAATTTCTCAACTAAAACATCCCATGTGTCAATCGCCCCTTCAGGTAACGATTCTAACCAATCTTTGGCTTCTCCCTTTAAAGTCCAGGGAAACAACATGAGATAGATCTGTTCATCCTCAACTTCTCGGATTTTGAATAGTGTACAGATCCTATTAAACGTACGAAGATGTTCGTTTGGATCTTCCTTCGGCGCACCACTATATTGGCACTGATTAGTTACCATGTGTAGGATTTGTCCTTTGATTTCATAATCTGGCGCATTAATGTCTGGCTTAATAATGGCGTGACCATGGCCCGTGCGTGTGGCTCTCATTCGGTCTTCCATACTTAGAGGTTCCAGATTTTCCATAATTGAATTTGTTGAATACGAATCACTAGAAGATTCTGATTTAATGGTTTGTGGTTCAGGAGGAATGATTAGTGGTTCTGGATCTTGGAATTGTCCTTGAATATTCTCCGGATTCTCAATTGTGAGGTCGGGTTCAAAAGATGGATTATCGGAAATTTGAGTTGGAGTTCTTGGTCGACTAGATGATGATTCTAAAGAAAAATAAACGGCGACAATATTGGCTAGATGTCTTGATCGAGTTATAGGTGGTGAACGTATGAAAGGTGGTGAACGTTTTACTCGGTGCATTCACTGAATATCCTATTAGTTTTTAAAAGGAAAGAAAAATTATATAAGTTATCCAATTAATAGACTTTTCTGATTTTGTCCACGTTTCGAATAGCCAAAAGATGCAGCAGAGGGGCAGGATTCGTTTGGTCTCAATATAATTGAGTACTGTTTGGCTCCAATAACCCGGTCCACGTACAAATCCAACTATTACTACGAACCAGAAAATTTTGATGTCTATCAATTTAACCACTTAAAATAAATTTTCGTAATTTTAAGAAATTTAGATAAGAAGTAGAATAAAAATCTTATCCTAAAACTAGAATAGCGAGAAATAAGAAAGAAAAAAAAAACGTGTCGAAAAAGGTCGAAAAATAAAAGGTCGAAAAATAGGCGTCGAAAAATAATAATAAGAAAGTAGCGCGAAAAACGGCGTCGCAAAATTCTAAAGCACATAAATCTTAGTCTAAGGAATAAGCACTTAAGGGATTTTACGGCAAACCTAAAAATTCTAGAAATAAAAATAACTATGGCAAAACTAAACTTAATACTAAAAATTGTAACTAGAGTCTAAAAATCTAAAGGTAATAAAAAAAAAACTTTTTTTTTTAATTTTTTTTTATATTTCGTTTTTTAAGGATTTTAAAATTTCTTTTTTAAAAAAAATTTTTTTTTTATATATATATTTTTTTTAAAACTTTTTTTTTAAAATTTTTCTTAAAAAAAACGATTTTTTTTAAAAAAAAACGATTTTTTTTCTTAAAAAAAAACGATTTTTTTACACAATTTTTTTTTTTTAAAAAACGAAATTTTTTTTTCTTTAAAAAAACGATTTTTTTACCCAATTTTTTTTTTAAAGAAATTAATAATTTTTTTATTATTATTTTTTTTTCAAAACTTTTTTTTAACTCATTTACTATTCATGAATAGTAAATGAAAAGAAATTAATTAATTTACTATTCACATGAAAGCGACATGATAGAAATTATTAATTGCAAGTTACATAATATACCCCTGAAATATTTAATAAATACGACTTTTTAAAACTTTTACGATTCAAAGGAAAGAAATTAATTAATTTACTATTCACATGAAAGCGACATTGTAGAAATTATTAATTATAAGTTACATAATATACCCCTGAAATATTTAATAAATACGACTTTTTAAAACTTTTAAAACTTTTACGTATCAAATTTGATTCTAAAATATTATTATATTATTATATTTTATTTCAATATTATTATAATATTATATTTTTTAAATTATTATATTTAAATTAATATATCTTTAATCAATCAAAAACTAAAAAAAAACTTAAATACCCCGTGAAAACACAAAAAGTGTCCCCGAAATTACTTTTTTTTATAACTATATTTTTACAGATATAAATTAAAAATATAGCGTTTTAGCGCTCCCCGGCAGCGGCGCCAAAAACTTGATGATGTAGCGTGAGGGTACGAAATAGTATTATTATTACTATGAAATACTACAAAATATGACACAAGTTTTATTAATTTACGGATGGGATATACCTAAACCTTGCTACAACACTATAGGCAGTGTACCTAATCGTAGAGTAGTGTAGTTTTTAGTAAGTCCGGTTCGTTCCACAGGGAGCTAGTGATTACGTACTATATTTTTATAAAACTATATTTATATAAATATATATATATATATATATATATAAGTAGTAATATTATTATAAAAGAGGGGTTTTTACCGTTTAATGACCGGTTTGTCGATTTTATATTTTTAAGCGTAAAGATAAATGACAATAATTAAAGTTTGTAAAATAAATAAATGACGATAAATAAAATAACAATAATATATATATATATATATATATATATATATATATATATATATATATATATATATATATATATATATATATATATATATATATATATATATATATATATATATATATATATATAAGTAGTAATATTATTATAAAAGAGGGGTTTTTACCGTTTAATGACCGGTTTGTCGATTTTATATTTTTAAGCGTAAAGATAAATGACAATAATTAAAGTGCGTAAAATAAATAAATGACGATAAATAAAATAACAATAAATAAAATAGCGATAGAATATGAAATAAAAAGATTATGCTTATTTAAACTTCCGTAATCATGATGTTTGACGTTTTGATTTTAATTAATTGTTACTCGGGTTAATTGTCCTTTGTCCTGGTTTATTTGATACCTATCTGGTTTTTGTCCATAATAGTCCATCGGTCATAAATATAAAGTGCGAGTGTCCTCGTCAAATTACCCTTATACCCGAAGTCAAATATTCCAACTAATTAAGGATTTAAACTGTGACGCAGTTATCACTTCTATCAACAATTACACCAGTTATCACTGTATGTAATCCACCCCTGTTTTGATTAGATATGAATATTAATTTACCCACTTGATCAGTTTGAATAATCAATTACCCAACCCGAATAATTAATTAAATGATTATAATAGATTCCATATGAACGTCACTAAATAGGACAACCATAATCATTATTAATTATTAGGATAATTAATTTGAAGATAGGTTCGACAGACTCCAATGAGTTGTCACTCAATTAGACAATACCCCCCATCTATTAATAGTCAATAGTCCAATTTCCACAAGTGTCGGTCTTTTGCCCAAACCTTAATTATGGTACAAAATCCAATAACCCCATCTTAATATTTTAGCCTAACATCACGATTACTTCGGCTTAAATAAGCATAATAATAACTTAGTTACGAGACATTAAATTAAAAAGGAAGAACATAGCTTACAGTGGTGATTAATCGCGTAGCGTTGCACGGACAGAATTTCGACTTAAAACCCGTAAAATATTTCTTACAATAACCCAACTAAACCATAACTTTATTATTAAAATTAACTTATATTAAAATTATAATATATATTACATATTACAGAAGAGAGAAAGAAATATGAAGAAAGGTGTCTTTTTTCATTACTCCGTGAATTCCATTTTATAGGCAATTGGTGATTTGAAATTTTCACTTATGACCCCTTAACTATGCTCAATTAACAACTTTTTATTATTTATTATTATTCTTATTATGAATTATTTAAATATTATATTATATTCTTGAGCATAGTTAACTTGTAATTTTAGCTCCGTTGCGTCGAGCGTTGAAAGTTGGTTCATGTCTCGGTTCCGGATTTTCTAACGCCTTTTCGTATAATTTAATATCTTGTACTTTGCATTTTGCGGCTTGTACTTTTGTAATTTTGAGACGTTTCTCATCAATATATTGAACCACTTGGAGTGTAACTTGTACGTTTGACCATTTTGGACGTTTTGGTCTTTCAAATCTTCGTTTTTTGTCTTTAAATCTTCATTTTCGAGCGATTTGCGTCTTTCGTCTTCGCACTTATTTATTTAACTATTACAACTAAAAATAAGGAAATTACATTTAAAAACTTTACATATTGGAATGATATTGCTACTAAATATATGTTCATTTGAAGCACTATCAAATACATATATTACTAATAAAAGGTATATGATATGCATGTTTTTGGAAAGCTGGCGAAAAATCAATAACTTTTCATTTAGATATCATATGATTTCAATGAACGAATTAAAAGATATGATTAACTGAATTATGATTGACGTTAATTGAAATTGCTTTTGAATCTGCAATTAATATTTAAACAACTTGTTTATAAGATTGATAAATTGAATTTTTAAATATTACCAGCGGAGTAAATGAATTCTTATATAAGGCACGTCTCGTTTTATTGAACAATTGTCAAAATTGATTGTTTTATCATATTTTAAAGCCTTATAAAAACTAAAGTTTAATTTTACAAAAATTAGGAAACTATGTGAAATGTTAAAATGTTTCGATTGCCATGATCATTCAACTATTGTATTGAGTCAGATTGACTTTTTGAAATGACTTTTGATAACTTTTGTATGTCGATCTCAAGCATTAGGATTGTGATACACTATGACCAGACCTAGCTTGATAGATATTTATTGACCAACATATGTTCTCTAGGTTGAGATCTACGATTATTTGGTATTCCGAGTTTCAGTCACATTTCGGTGAACGACTTTATGTACTGCTAAGGTGAGTTTCATTTGCTCCCTTTTTAATTTCTTTTGCAATCTATATTTTTGGGCTGAGAATACAAGCACTTTATTTTAAACGCAATGGATACAAGTACATACTAAATTCTACACCGAGTTTGAACCAAAAATCCCTTAGCTTTGGTAACTAGTAGCTGCCGGTTATAAGAACTGGTGGGCGCGAATAGTTGTATATGGATCCATAGGGCTTGACATCCCCGTCTGTTCCAGGTATAGAAACCCTAGCCTGAACTATAAAACAGACGTATGCTATTTGAGTTTAGTACTCGTTGGTTTGCGTGTCTTGTACATGTTGGTTGCATGTATGTTAAAACATGGATACTTATTATATAGACGTTAAAGTTTAGTTACCAGGGTGCTCAATCTTGTAGAATATTTTGATAAACGTTTCGGATGAAACAACTGAAATCTTGTTGTCCACCTTTATATACAGATTATGCGATACATTAAAACTATGAACTCACCAACCTTTGTGTTGACACTTGTTAGCATGTTTATTCTCAGGTTCCTAGAAGTCTTCCGCTGTTTGCTTATATGTTAAACAAGCTATGTGCACGGAGTCTTACATGACATATTTTTCAAGGAAACGTTGCATTCACCAAATCATCACCATGTATCTTATTTTGACTGCATTGTCAACGGAAGTACTATTGTAAACTATTATTTACGGTGATTGTCTATATATAGAAATCATCAGCTGTCGAAAACCTTTGATTTAAATATTCATTTATGGTGTGCCTTTTCAAAAGAATGCAATGTTTACAAAACGTATCATATAGAGGTCTAATACCTCGCAATGAAATCGATGAATGACGTGTTCGTCCATATGGATTTGGAGCGATCGTCACAGATACCAACCTCAACAAGAGGAACAAGGGAATATACACATTCAGAGTGCAGGGACAGGTTTATCATTTGATAAATGATTTGTTTCCTGGAAAAGATAGCGCAAAAAATCTCCAGTTGACACTGAACACGAGCTTCAAAACCGATTGGGTTGTTGTGAAAGGTTAATCGAGCAAACCCTACAAACATGTATAAACGCACTTCGTCAAAATCCGTACGCGTGTTTATTTAGAGGCTTGAAAGACATTCCTCAACTAGAAAATTATAAGATTACCCTTAAAACAGTTCCCCATCAAGATCAAAGAGTGTAAAACAAGCCCAACGTTTCACAAATTGCCGCAATTTGGGTGGATGGAGATTGAAATGTTGAAAATACTCATAGAGATATCGACATTAAAACACACAACAACCAATCCAAAAAAATTGATTATTATTATGGTTATTATGATCCATCACAATATCCATTAATGTTCCCATTTGGAGAACTTGGTTGGCATCAAGGAATTCTCAAACGAGATGAGAAAAAAAAGAGGAAGGGGCAGACCAAAGGAAAGTGCTGCAACACTTATATCTCCAAACAATGCTGTCAACGCTGAAAACTTGTTGTGGCCCCTAATAACCTAACCTATTAGGACTTTAAGATGAGTTTCATGAACATATTAGGACCCTCATTCATGGGTTCCATTAACTTATTTCGGATATTAGGACCCCTTTTAAGGATCCTAATATGTTTTTAGGACCCTTTTAATAAAGTCCTTATATGTTTTAAGATTTAGAAATTCGATTATAAGACCATAAATAGCGTCCTAATAGGTTATAGAATCCTTCTTAAGATCCTAACATGTTAGGCTATCAGGACTCACAAAACCCTATTGTGATAGGGGTGTGGGAGATCACTTAAAATAAGGGTCCTTTCAGCCTAAAGGTCCTATCAGGATACATAATAGGACCTTTCAGCAGATTCTAAAAGACCAGTTTTTTTTTGTAGTGAGAGTAATTGACCGGAAGATTACCAAGTTGAGGAAGAGCCAGATTCCTATGGTGTTGGTTGAGTGGCGACACAGTTTAGGTGCCAACCTAACATGGGAAACCGAGGAGTTAATGAGGGCACGTTATCCCCAATTGTTTGACCTTGATCAAATTCTGAGGATGGAATCTTCTTAATGGGGGTGGATTTTTAACACCCTCAGACCAGGCCTAGCTGTAAGATTATTGTTTTGCCCTAAGTTTGTATATGTGGCTTTATATGTGCTTTTATTTTAATATAATATTTATTATTATTTAGCTATGTGGTTATCACCAGTTTGTGAAAAGGGTCACAGAACAGGTAGGGATGACATCGAGCCGGGTTTGGTCCGGGTTTAGGTAATCTCAGACCCGGACCCGATTAAGAAACATTTTCCCAAACCCGGACCCATACCCGACGGGTCCTTATTTACTTACTTACTATCGGGTATCGGGTTTTCCCATGAGTAAACGGGGATCCCCATTTACTTATTATATGATGAATTAACGAGTTTCCTCACTGGTATCGAATTTCTAAAATGACATATTAAATGAAACATGTTACTTTTTTTTTTTTTTTTTTTTTAAAGTAATATGTATTTCTAATCTAAGTACAATGAAAAGGGTGTAAAAGGATAAGGCATACAACAGACATGGCATGTATACATACAACTGCGAACCTACAAATTAAACTAACTATATGTACACGAACACGGTTAATCTCATGTTGAGTAGTTTGTATCTTCTACAACTTGTATATGACTTGTTAATATTGATAAAAAGTGTGATGTTTTTTATATAAAAGAAGTGCTTATCAAAGAACTATACAATAATGATACAATATATTACTGTACTAATTTTTTGTTATTATTATTAAAATGTCTCGGGTAGGGTATACGGGTATATGGGAAGGGTATACGGGGCAGGTAAACGGGTTTGTAGACAAGACCGACCTCGAACCCAAACCCGAAAAATTATTAAAACCATCCCCATACCCGGCCCTAGACCCGCAGACCCAGATCAAACCCGGCCCAATAATATCGGGTTTCGATTTTCCCCATCGGGTATGGGTATTTTTGAGGGATTATTACCAAAAAGCCCTTTTTATGACCTTTCTTGCGTGAGAGCCAAAAAAAAAAAATGCCAATTTGCCCTCGCAAGGAGCAAGTTGCCTTGCTCCCTTGCGCCTTGCGTCCTTGCGACCTTGGTTTCACATGGGAGCAAGGAGCAAGGCACCTTGCTCCTTGCTCCCAGGTGGGAGTAAGGACGCAAGGTGCCTCTTGCTCCCTTGCTTCCACCTGGGAGCAAGGACGCAAGGTGCCTCTTGCTCCCAGGTGGAAGCAAGGGAGCAAAATGCACCTTGCGTCCTTGCTCCCAGGTGGAAGCAAGGGAGCAAGAGGCACCTTGCGTCCTTGCTCTCAGGTGGAAGCAAGGGAGCAAGATGCACCTTGCTCTCAGGTGGAAGCAAGGGAGCAAGAGTCACCTTGCGTCCTTGCTCCCAGGTGGAAGCAAGGGAGCAAGAGGCACCTTGCTCCTTGCTCCCATGTGAAACCAAGGTCGCAAGGGAGCAAGGCACCTTGCTCCTTGCGAGGGCACATTGGCAATTTTTTAATTTTTTGGGCTCTCACGCAAGAAAGGTTAAAAAATGGGCTTTTTGGTGATAATCCCCATTTTTGCCATCACTTAGAACATGTTTATTTATTTATATTGGACTTCGTTAGACCGCCTAACGATGTACGAAAGATATCAGATAACTAATAAATACCCGTGTGTTGTGGGGTATGGGATTTTAACGCCACTTAAGTGACTAGAGCTGCTTCTTTTCTTCCACTCTCTAGAAAATTCACACACACTCACACATACACACACACACACACACACACCGTACCTTCATCATCTTCACCTAACTAAACTCTAACTTCTAAATTTTATTCTTGAGCACAAATCAGTTACATCATTAAATTCCTTGTAATCTACTGATTCTTTTGAGGTAAGAATCAAAACATTTCATGCTTTAGTGTACAAGATGTGGTCCTAAAATCTTGTAGGTTTTTGTTCCTAAATATTTAGTGTACAAGATGTGGTAAGTTTTGGGGTAAAAAAAAGCTCTAGAGCAAGAATTGGCGAGTTTGGCTTGAAACCCGTAGTTTTGTTCATCTTACAGATAAACACATTCGACCGAGTGTCTATTGACACTCGATTAACAGTCTAGACCCTCATCCGACCGAGTTGACCATCGACCGAGTGCGTCTGTTAGTGACTATCGACCGAGTGACTTGACACTCGACCGAGTTTGTATTGACAATCAACCGACTGTCTCTGATAGTCGACCACGGTGTTTGGACAGTTGAAATTTTATTAAGTGTTGTTGCCTAGCCTTTATGCTGCCCGTGTGTCTAATTTTATTATGAACACCTTAACTGTTAGGATTGTGATTCTGTATTATGTATGTCATACTTTGGGGCATGTTAAACCATTTCATTGAAGAAAAATGTAGCTTTGTAAGGGGTCGATAGATGTAGACCTTTTGTTAATGATTCTGTAGTATCATCATTATTTTGTAATTAAGTTACTGACTTGTGTTATCTTTGATCATGTGATAAAGAACGGGAGAAGGCTCAGAAAGATTAGACCTCTGAGAACCTTCTATTCGGTATTTGGTGAGTGGGACTAACTAAAAATTGGTAGTGTAGTGTAGCCTGTTATTCTATGATTGCCTTATTTGTCAAGATTAACATGCTGCTATTGCTAGTTAGTTATGGCTGTGATAACAATTTGTTATGTGTTGCCATGTGTGTCAGAGCATAGTGTGTCCCTATCGTATGGCGGCCTAGGTAGGAGAGATCAACCCGAGGGTTGAGTTCCTCATGAGGTGACCAACATCCATGTTTGTATATGTTTGAATGATTCGTTCGTCACACGTGGATGATTTATACAACAAGGATGTGCGAGGAATTTTTGGTAAGCCCCAGTCCGATCAATCTGTGGTTGCGGGTTCGGCCGGACCACCGGAGTCTCTATAGGCTGCACTCTGGGTGATGTTTATTCTTGCTTTTGTTGACATGATTAGTGTAACTGCTGTGATGTACTATTTCATGTAGTTAGTTGCACTCACTTAGCTTCGTGCTAATTCCCCTCTGACTCCTTTCTGCAGGTTGTTAGCTTCTATAAATTGTGCTTTTGGGAGAATACGGGCGTGGTGATGATATGTTTGACTATGAAGAACTCTAATGTGTCTTTTCCAGTTAAAATTATATTTTGTTGTAATGTCACGTGGCACCTATTTGTAACAATTTAATGATAATTGCAAGTTACATTGGGTCTGTATTTAATCATGTTTGTCTTAAAAAAAATGGTTTAATTAATACAATGCTTCCGTAACGTATTTAAAAAAATGGGGGTGTCACATAGTGGGTTCAATGGTAGACACAAAGTTCACATGCATACAGAAGTTACTGGTTTCATTTCTTCTTGTCTTCACTCCACTAGCCGTATTTCCAATGATCTGCTCAATAGGATGCTCTTTAGTCCATTTGATGTTATGAACTGGTGAGCTGGTTGCAAAACACATGGCATCAGGATCACCAATAGTCACAATAGTGAGCACATAAGTAGGAGACTGTTGTGTTTCATTAGTGGAACCAGTACCAAAATGTGATCCTTTAGAACCAGTAGACCTCCACTAAATTTCTAATACTTCAGTATAGCCACTAGGTCCAATTGGTTTAGACAAAGATGGTGTAATACCCCGTCAGAATCCACTAACGGTGTATTAACTCTGGTCCCACAGTTTAGCGGTCACACCCTCTATATGAGATGTTTCTGAAAGTATTCGCATTAATTATCAAAGCAAAGTCATTTATTAAAGAAAACGTATCGGAAAAGTATTTGACATAAATGACCAACGTAATCGAACCCAAAGCATCTCAATAAGTAAATAGTTTAAATGCGAATATTTGTTCTTGAAATAAAGACGATAAAATATGCTGGACATCGTCCAGTTCTAGCAGTAGACAACATGACAACTTCTGTATAGCGGAAGCACTACCTCCATGGACCTGAGATAAAACATGCAAAACATCAACGAAAACGGTGAGTGAATCTACAGATTTAGTAAAGCATTTCGTAAGTTAGGCCACTAGATTTCTGAAAAAACTTCGTAAGAAAAGCATACATTATCATAAGCACTTGATTATAAAACTTTAACCTTTGCGGATAGCTAAGCTACACGTCTTCCTTTTACCCTATCTAAGCATACACCAATAAAGTGTACAAGTAACGACAAAATAAGCACCAGTTATGTTGCGGTGAGGTTTGTCAAACCTAACGGTACCGTCCCTATAAGTCGAGCTTACTTAAAGTAATTAATATAATCAAGCTAAGAGATTTTTGATCTGAACTCATATGTATATTGTTAAGTTACTTGTGACTAATATGTAAAACATTTGTAAAAAGCATGTATCTCATCCCTGTAAAAACGTAATAGGGACTGTAGACTCACCTTAGCATAAGTACCTGAAATATCTTAGCAAAACGTACTGTAGTCGAACAATCTCGACCGAACAACGCAACCTAGTCAAGTAGGTCATCTTAAGTATACACATATAGGTCATACTATGTCAACCTGATAGGTCAGATCATGTTGAGATTAGAAGAAAAGACAAGTTAGAATGAGATTCGGTAAGTGTGAAAGAGACTCGATATGAGAGAGAATCAACAAGATTTACATTCCACAGCTTCTAGAACTCGTTTACAATGCAATGGCTATCTAATTAGGACTACTTAGGTTCCTTATATAGCCCTCTTCTAAGAAACCTTCATTTAAGCTTATTTCACATTAACACTATACAACTTCGGGGTCCTAACAATCTCCCCGTAGTGTTAAATGTGAACTTTACAATATAATCCTATTTAAAACATCTAAAGGAACTTTTTTCCTCTGAAGTGAACTTTGGATTTGAATCCCTTGAGATTCTCATATCTTCGTATGTTCACTCTTGTCTTTAGACGACTTTTCAATCTTGTGAGAATATATTTGACAATCTAATTATCTTCTGTTGAATAGCAGTTATTGATCAGTCTCCATCTCAAGTATTTAAAAGCATACATTAACATTCTGTCTGAGTATCTTCTGAAATCTGAGACTCTGATGAAGATCTTTGTATAGTGAGAATTGACAAACGTAAACCCATATGGACAGTCACTCACTTCAAGTAAGGACATATATCTTAGCTCTTCGATTACTTGATTTGGCGGTTTGATTCCGAGCTTTTTGTATCCAGATTTTAACCCCATCTGAAAATCATGAACGGACATCCATCCCATTGAGTCAAGAATAAATCTGTAGACTGCCTTCATTGCAGTAGCATGATAAGTTGTTGCAGATTTATTTAAGTTAATCATGTAGTTGTAAATGAAAATAATGTCGTCCATCTTCAGTTTATCAAAATCTGCTTCCGAGAACTGATAATCCTCATCATCCATTCTTGTTACCTGAAACACTGGCATCTTCACTCCATCCTTATTAATCATCAAAATCTTATTTATGCTTTTGATCTCTGAATTCCGCTGAACTTGAAGTTTCTCTTCATTCTTCAATTTATATTTGTCGCGAACACTCAGATAAGCTTTGAGATATTTTGGTTTCTTATGATATTTTCATGCACCCAGAACACTCATTGATGCAGAAAGGACGAGATCAAAATAGATTCTATACGATTGTTGTTCAATGAATGGTGAACGAAGAATCCTCTTCTCTTCTTCCTCACTCAGTTGGAAATCAGCATCACGTTCAAGAATAATCTCTACAATTTGAAATGGAACATTCAGATCAGGAGGAGTCGTAGTATCTTCCTTGCCATTAGAGAAAATCTCCTTTTCAAAGTGTATTCCAAATTCATCAGTTGGAGATGACAAGTTAACAAATTGATGATCATTGAATTCATTGGCGACACTCGACGACCCCTTCAAAATATCTTCAATATTATCCAAGTTTTGATTGTCCTCTTGAGCTGAGTTATTCTCTAATTGATCAGCTGAATCCATAATCATAAGCATCCCTGAGTCACCCTCTCTCTGACCTTCCGATTCATCTAGAAAACTTTCACACTGGATTTCCTCAATTTCATCACTTTCAGAATCAGATATATCAACAACATCGTGATCCTTATGTTGACTATATGCACCAACTTCATAAGTTGAACTTTGAAAACCACTGGACCGATAACCACCTTGTCTATTCTCCCCCTCATGAAGATTGTCGGGATCGAAATCATCATGATCAGGCATGTGAATTGGTCCAGGTGACTTTCATGGAGATAAAGGATATACTACCCTTGCTTGCTCAAGATAAATCATCATAGTCTCGCAAACTTCACCAAGATCAGTTCGTTTAGCAAACTCAGCAAGGTATAGTTCCTCAACCTCATTTTCAGAGAGATATCGTAATCCATATCTATTCGAAATCCGAGAAGGTGACCCAGTTGGTGAAATAATGGTGTAACCACGAACAACATCAGCATCAACAGCAACCGTTGAAGGCAATGTCGGTGGAAGTGTTTGATTTGCCGTGAGGGTAAGTAAGGATAAACGTGCGGTATTATTCTTATATGTAGGGCTGTACATACTACTAGTCAGATTCATGATATCCCCTTCTAATGGAGGTTGGGCAACAACCGGAGTTATCGCCGGCGAAGTTTCTTTCGAAGCATCCGCCTCTATGACTTTAGTCTCATGGGACTCTGACAAAGTAGTAGAACTACCCGTCGGTTTAGATCTCGCAGAGATATTTCTATCTCCGACTCCTAAAATCATTGATATACCATGAGGTGGCACATCTCTTTCAGTTAACGACTCTTCCTCCAGACCCTGAGATTCAGAATCCGGAAGAGAAGTGGTTTGAACCAATGGATCACTTTCATGAACAAAGGGATCAGTCTGCTGGAAGTCTGATAAATACCCCGAAGGATTGTCATGTTGACTCATTTTCATGGGACGTGACAGATCTCCCTCATCAAGATAAGCCGGACCTCCATACCCTGTTGTACGTTGAGGTACAAGAGGATTTCCAGCCGATACGCAGGGTGCCTTTTCAAGATTTTTCGGCTCCCCTTCGGCCGTTTTGGATTTCAATGATTAAGTTTCCTCAATCGATTGAGTCAAAGCAGACTTTACTGCAGAGGAAGACTTTACTTCCTTAGATGTCGAAGAATCTTACTGTGCGAGATTTATTATTAAGTCTTGTTTCGATTGGATGGGCTTATTGTCTTTTTACCATCCGTGCGTTTAGCTCTCTTGCCTACCGAAGCTTGCGCTTCATTTAGTGTAGGGCTTACTGTTATTATTGGATGTGATACGGAGATGGGTGAGGGTGACCTAATAGGCTCTAGGTCTTGGTCCGTATCACCAACGGTTAGAGTAACTGTTTGGCGGACGATAGGTGTCGAAGTCCTAGATTTAGTTACTCGTTGGGTTGGCGGAGTCTGAATCATGTCATCGGGCATAAATCGAGTTCTCTTAGAAGAATGTTCAAGAGATGATTCAGTTGCTGAAGAATCAGTGTCACTACTCACTTCGGGTGTTGTTGAAAGGGTTGGTTCAATCCTAGGTAAACTAGGTTCCCTGATCCTCACGGGTTGAGCTTGGTGTGCTACCCTAGAACATTTAAGGTTTACCCTAAGTAGAGGATTAGCTGGCCCGGGTGGTTGTACTACAGGTTCCTCTACAACCTCCGGGGCTGGAACCGCGGCAGGTTCAACTTGTTCGTGTTGTACCGGGTTCGAAAGAGGTATTCCTACAGGCTCAAAATACGAAAGCATTCGAGCATCTTGGGGTGCAGTTAACCCCACAAGCCAATTTGGAATCGGCGCAGTGAATTGATTGTTAGATACCATCGGGGTATTTATCTTCAGCTCCCCAAATCTTTTCATCAGTAATCCATGTGTACCTGGTATAAATATATTATCATTTCTACAAGCATCTATAGCATCATGGATATAGATACAGAAAAACCTTTCACAAGGGATGTATGAACCCCTTGGCTTATCAACTTGAACCTGAACCAAATCCCATAGAAGCTCTGCATAGTCAGGAGTCTCTACTCTTGTGAAAGAGTAGAACAATTTCATCATTGGCACAGTCAAGCTATCGGATCCACTCCTTGTCATCAGCAAGCATCTGTTGATGATTGAGAAGATCACATACCACCTTGAGTGCAGGTATTTCTTCTGAAACTTAGCTGGGGGAACATTGGTAGATCCAACATAACCAAGATCAAATATTGAAGACATCATCTGCTGAGTAGCAGGGAAAGCAGGAGCATTCTGTACAAGAGGAAGTCTAAAGATCCTCCTGAAATCAGCCTTTGTGATACTCCTCATCCCTTGAACTCCTCTTAGCTCAAATTCAAAACGAGCTTGTGTTCCCTCTGGATTTGCAGCAGTAGGTTGTGTAGCTTCCACAAACCTAATAGTTCTGTTTAGTAGCTCCAGATCTATCACAGCCACACTGGTAGTAGAGCTTAGAGCAGGCCATAATGTATGCCTCTCTAGTATTGTAGTCCAGTAGTTACAGGGAATGTTGGTTTCAGAGTTGATGAAGTGATTGTTCGCTATTTAGCTGTATAAATAAGAAATAGAAGACCACAAGATGTTTACCATAAAGCACATATCTCTATTCTTATTTGCCTTTGAAATCCTTTGTATTTTTCAAATTTTATAATTTTTATGGTTTTCTAAGTTATAAAAATCATTTATTTCAAAAATGAACAAATAATTGACAAACATGACATTCATATGATATTCATTTCATTACACAATCATCATGCAAAGTCAATTATATAACACAAAGAATCAGAACAACACTTAGTCAATTTTAAGCACAAATCAAGCAGATTCGATAGTCATGAAAACTTGAGATTCTGTAACCAAATATGAAGCACTTATCCATCTGGACGAAGTCCATATTGATTACAAACGATTCACAATAGTTGGTTACATTGCGAGGTACTTGACCTCTATATGATACATTTTACAAACATTGCATTCGTTTTAAAAGACAAAATTTCATTACATCGAAAGTTGACAAGCATGCATACCATTTCATAATATCCATCTATAAATGATCTAATCTGTCATTTACTTAATCATAATCTTTACTGAACTCAACGAATCGAATGCAACGTCTTTCAAAATATGTCATGAATGACTCCGAGTAATATCCTTAAAATGAGCTAATGCACAGCGGAAGATTTCTTTAATACCTGAGAATAAACATGCTTTAAAGTATCAACCAAAAGGTTGGTGAGTTCATTAGTTTATCATAATCATTCATTTTCATAATTTTAATAGACCACAAGAATTTCATTTCCAGTTCTTATAAATATACATCCCATGCATAGAGACAAAAATCATTCATATGGTGAACCCCTGGTAACCGATATTAACAAGATGCATATAAGAAAATCCCCTATCATTCCGGGAAATCCTTCGGACATGATAAAACAACATCGAAGTACTAAAGCATCCGGAACTTTGGATGGGGTTCCTTAGGCCCAATAGATCTATCTTTAGGATTCGCGTCAATTAGTAGACTGGTTTACTAATTCTTAGGTTACCAAGTAAAAAGGGGCATATTCAGCTTCGATCATTCACCCATATAATGTAGTTTCAATTACTTGTGTCTATTTCGTGAAACATTTATAAAATTTTTGCATGTATTCTCAGCCCAAAAAATATAAAGGGTAAAAAGGCAAATGAAACTCACTTATTGTATTTTGTAGTAAAAATACATATGATGACATTGAACAAGTGTAGGGTTGACCTTGGATTCATGAACCTATATTCCATTATGTATATTAAAACATGTAATGGTAATCGAGCAAATATATATATATATATATATATATATATATATATATATATATATTATTAGTGATTTTATTAATAATTTAATTAGATATATTTATTTTTATATAGATAATTAACATTTAATACAAAAGTATTAATATGGTTAGGTTTTATGTCCTAAATATATTTTTATATAGAAAATCTTCATTCGATATATTAATAATACTAATAATAATAATGATAAAAATAATACTAATTATGATAAAATTTATGATAATTCTAATAATAATAATTTTTTTTAAAACAACTTTAATAAAAATAATAATTTTACTAAAAATGATTCTTTTAGTAATAATATAGTTGTAATTAAATAATAACGATACTAGCAGTAAAAATGATAATAATAATAATAATGTTATAAATAATGATATTAATGTTAAAAATAATAATAATGATAATAAAAATAATAATGATAAAAATAACAATAAGAGTAATAATAATAATAATAGTAATAATACTAATAATAATACTAATAATCATAATAATAGTAATACTAATAATGATCATGATATTACTAATACCTAATAGTAATAGTAATAATAATAATAAAAATAATAATAATAATAATAATAACTTTGAAAATGAAAACTACCTTAAAAGCTAGCTTGTAAATAAATGCCCGTAACGGGACTCGAACCCACAACCTCACGCTACCCCAATAACACCCTTAGCCATCAGCCCAAGTTCATTTTTCTTAATTAATTTGTAGCCCAAATATATATATATATCCGTTCTATCTGCCTCAGCCCAACAGATATTAACAACTTTCGGCCCAAATGAAATTTCTCAAGCCCACGTTACACTAGCCCAATCAATAAAAAGAATAAAATATAGGAGCCTTGGTTCGAACTCAGGATCCCTTGTCTATGAAACTCCCACTTAAACCACTGAACCATTATTATTTCTTGTAATAACATCGAACGTTTAATTATGTAATATATACGAAACTGTCATCTTCCTAGCATTACCAATTCACCATCATCATTTTCGTAATCACTTCCATTTCACTGTTTATCATCATTCTTCATCACCATTATCTAACATCTTTATGTTATTTGTGAATTATCATCTTCTTCGAATCTCGTCTCCATCATCGAACTTGTATCATTATCTTCTTCATTCTAACCGTCATCATTGAATCAATCATCATCGTTCGTCACTCATTCATTACATCATCAATCATATGTTCATCTCATCATCTTTATTATGAACAATCGCTATCATCATCTTCTTTTATTTAATTCGTAAAACAAAAATAAGAAAATGCTGCTGTAGTAGTAATACGGTGATAGTGAGTTCGGGTTTCGATAGAACTATATCAAAAGCAGCTGTAGTAATTACAATTGGCAGTTAATGAGTTGTTTTGGTGGTTATCCATGGTGGAAGGTGGCGGATGTGGGTAGAAAATCGGAATGAAAACAGAAGTGTGATGAAGTTTTGGCGGTCGTTTGTTCGAAGACTGTAACAACAATAACACCTTCGTTAGTTATAATGATCGAGTGGGTTTGTACAGGAACATAAAAAAGAAGTAGCAGTTGCAAAGTTGTGATCATAGTTTACGGTTGTGGGTGTTGGAGCTCGATAGAAAAATAGAAAAATGGATGGTGCAAGGTGATCATAGGGTGGTAACCGTGGTTGAAACAGAAAAACAATTTGAGTACAAAGATGATGGTTATGGAGTTTAAGATGGCGGTTTATGGTGGTGATTTGCATCGGCCAACAGTAGCATAAGTGGAGGTTGCAAGGGCGGTTGTTGGTGTTCGACGAAACAGCATAGTAGTAATAGTTAGCGGACGATGGTGGGTTATCTCCGGTGGTTGAGGTTGGTGTGTGATGGTTCTTGAAGGGTTGTAATTTGCGAGTAGAAGTTATGATAGTTCGGTGTTGGCGGTTGTTTCATTGATGAAGACGATGAGTAGAAATAGTAATAAGATCGACGAGGTTTGGTTTGTGGTTAAAGCCGAATAATTGCAGTGAAAGTAACGGTGATATTAAAGTTATGGTAGGGGTCTAGTTGTGATTGGTAGTGATCGAATACTAAGTAGGAATTAGATGCAGTAAGTGTATCTATATGCATTTGTATATGCAATATATATATATATATATATATATATATATATATATATATATATATATATATATATATATATATATATATATATATATATATATATATATATATATAGATGATTTGGTTGATGTAGTGAAGAAATGAAGCAAGAAATGGGTTTCAAAAAGTTGAAGGCAGAGATGATATGGAGTTGGTGATGGATGTTGTACGTACATCATATAATATATCTATCTAATCTAATAGTTAATAATAATAGTATAATAAGGATTATAATAATATAAAAGGATAATAATAATCATTCTTAAACGTGTGAATTGAAAGTAGAATAGTAAATCAGCCGGATGATTTTGTTTAATTGTGCCGACAGTTTCCACGGACTATGTATCTTGCGAAATTAGTGGCGGATAAAAGTGTTCAGAAAAATCCCATATTTTTAAATTAACTATATTTATTTATTTTGGTCGTTATGGTATAAAATTCAATCATAAATTATTAAATAAAAATACATTAATTATTCACTTTCCTCCCCCAAGTAAAATATAAAAAGTTTTAAAATTTGACAAACAACTTCTAAATATATAATTAATAAGCCTAAAATTTATAAAACTCATTTTCGGATCAGCATTTATTTTAAAATCACATAGTTTCTTTTTAACTCGTTTACTATTTATTGAATGACAATTTAGTTTTACTGTCGTTACTAAATAGATTCGAATTCACAAAATATATATTTAATATATTTTATTTATATAGATGTGTTTTAAATAATAGTTATCATAATATCATATTTTTATTTTATTTTACATAATTAATTTTAATATCAACAACATATAGTATTTCAAATTATATTTCGAATTATTATTTATATATATACATACACACATATCTAATTACAATTAATAGTTCGTGAATCGTCGAGAGCAGTTGAAGGTCAATTGGATATACGAACATCGTTTCAAAATTTTCTAGACTCAACTTTACGTACTTTGCTTATCGTATCGAAATCATATAAAGATTAAGTTTAAATTTAGTCGGAAATTTCCGGGTCGTCACAAAATAAGCTTGAGTTTTCATACCAAAGACTTAAATAAAGCATGTAAGATTTATCAAGTTGAAAATCTCAGATTTTTAAGGTACCAAATTACAGACTCGGTAAAATGCCAAGAACTGATTCGGTATCTTCAAAAATCACATATAATCACCCAAACTTGCATATTCAGTCTTATATCATGCAAAAACATAGTCACAATTAATTAACAACTCAAACAAATCAGAAAAACATGTTAATGACTTGAACAGACTCGGTACTATAGCAAGAACATATTCGATATGTACAGAATCTATCAAATACTCAATTAAACATGTAATCAGACTCGGTTAATTGATAGATCAACTAATTTAACATAGATTTGACAAGATTTCATGTTAGTTAACTAAATCAGATGAGTTTAATCTAAGATCTAAGAGACTCGACTCAGATTCGGTATAATAAACAGTTTTTCAAAATTAAGTGTCACAATCTTGTTATTTACATTATTTTCTGGTTTATAAGTACTCAATTATCTCAGATCTACAACATGTGATACTTAAATTTGTTTAAAACAAGAATATACCAAAGATTTGAAGATACAGAGAGACGGATACGGTAGATTAGGCAGACTCGGTAGGTTTTGTCAGATTCCGTATGCAATTAGTAAAAAGTGAGAGAAAGTTTGACTTTGTCCCTGCTATATATAGATACCAAATGTTTTGAAGACATGGGCTTTACCGAATGGACCTTAAGTACCGAATGCAGTCCAATTTCAGATTTAAACACATTTCACTTCAAATTTTGACAAATCTTTATCAAAAAGCATTCAAGATTATCACATTTTTAATGGAAGACATTTCTGAGACAATATTTGAAAATTTTGAACTTACCGAATCTGTACTGTTGGTTGTCAGATTCGGTATAATGCTAAAATTAGCATTTATTCAGTTAAATTCACATCTTTTTAGATTTTATCTTTTCAAATTTTTATGAATTTTCATAAAACAAGATTTGTACTTAGAAAATTTTGAATTATGTACAAAGTACAAATCTTCAGTGATACCAAATGTTAAAATGGGTTGCATACTGAGATGTCTACAAGCCTTAGTGAATTATTTCAGATATAAAACATAGAGTTTATGAAATTCACTTTTGAAAAACAATTTTCTTTTCATTTTGTCCCTTTTTCTCCCCCTCAAAATGTGATATACAAGAGTGTAAATCATCATTTTGATATATTCACAAGAAAATGAATTAACTCCCCCTTGAAATATGATATCAATGAGTTACCTCCCCCTTTCGTAACCATTGAAACTTAATCCCAGGAAGTTAACAGAATTCTAAAAGGCCCCCTCTTGAAAGATGTTATCTAAAGCATAAGAAAGTAGTTGCTCCCCCTAGAAAGTATCTACTCCCCCTAAACACAAGATCCCAAGTATAAGTCCCAACAGAACTAAGGAATGTCAAGTACTATACTCTACCATGCCAATCTCTTTGATCAAGAACTTTAGCCTAAGTTCATCTAAGGGCGTAGTGAACATGTCAGCTAATTGCACTTTGGTAGGCACAAAGTATAACTCTACATCCCCGTTTTTTACATGGTCCTTAATGAAAAGATAACGAATATCAATGTGTTTAGTCTTAGAATGCTGGACCAGGTTGCTTGTAATTGCAATAGCACTTTGTGAATCACAGTAAATTGGGGTCTTAGAAATCTTAAAGCCATAGTCCAAAAGTTGAGTTTGCATCCACAAAACTTGTGAGCAACAGTGAGCTGCAGCAGTGTACTCAGACTCAGATGTTGATAAAGACACACAATTCTGCTTTTTGGATGACCAACCAACTAGCCTATTTCCCAACATCTGAATTGATCCAGATGTGCTCTTTCTATCAACATGGAAACCGCCATGATCTGCATCAGTATAAGCAGTGAGATTGAAATCGATTCTATGAGGATACCAGATTCCAAGGTTAGGTGTACCTTTTAGGTACTGGAAAATCCTAACAACCGCTTTGGAGTGGGATTTCTTAGGGTTTGACTGAAAGCGAGCACAGACCATTACAGCAAGGGTAATGTTTGGTCTACTTGCAGTCAGATACATTAAAGAACCAACCATGCTTCGATAAAGCATAATGTCAAAGGGTTCCCCATTAGCATCATCATCCAATAAAGTCCTCATTGGGGTTGTCATTGGTTTTAAAGTAGTCATTTTAAAACATGTTAGCATATCATTGATAAAAATCCTGTTTGGTAATTGTTTTACTTGTAACCCCAAGAAGAAATTTAACTGGTCAAGCATGCTCATTTCGAATTTGTTGGCCATAAGGTCACCAAATTCTTTGCATAAGGCCGGGGACATGGAACCAAAAATAATGTCACCAACGTAAATTTAAACCAAGAGAATGTGACCGTAGTTTTTATGGATGAATAGCATTGATCAATCGTTCCACGAGAGAAGCCATTGTCCAGCAAATACTTTGTTAATGTCTCGTACCATGCACGCGGTGCTTGCTTCAGACCATACAAAGCTTTCTCCAAGTAGTATACGTGGTTTGGAAAAATGGGATCGATAAAACCTTCTGGTTGATCAACATAAACTTCCTCTTGAAGATGAACATTCATAAAAGCAGTTTTGACATCCATTTGAAACACCGTGAACTTTATAGGAGAAGCAAATGCAAGGAAAAGACAAATAGCCTCAATCCTAGCAACCAGAGCAAACGTTTCGTCATAATCAATGCCCTCTTGTTGTCGATATCCCTTGGCCACAAGACGTGCCTTATTTTGAACTACAATTCCATCAGAATCCTTCTTGTTCTTAAAAATCCACTTAACCCCTATTGGTCGTTGACCCGTTGGTCTTGGAACTAATCGCCATACTCTCAACCGTTCAAATTGATTGATCTCTTCTTGCATTGCAACCACCCAGTTAGGATCAAGTAAAGCTTGATCAACCGTTGTTGGTTCAATCTTACTAAGAAAGGCAGTGTATAGACACATATTTCGAGTAGCTCTTCGAGTTGAGACTGGAGCAGATGCATCACCAATAATAAGATCTATCAGATGACTTTTAGTCCATCGGTTGTGTGAAAGAGGTTGTACATCAGTGGTCTCCATTGAAACATCAACTGTTGTTGACATTGAGCCTTGATCCGCTTGATCTGATGTAACACTGTCTAATGGATTCAATTGAGTATCTGGAGAAACAACTGGAGTTGTATCAACGGATGAATCTTGAATTGGTTCAAGATTATCAGTAACTGGAGGAGGGAGGGAGGATGAAGAAGCAACAGGTGAGTCAGTTGGTGTTGTATCTTCATCAAAAAGACTTGGTTGAGTCTCCACAGTAGTTGACTGTGATGGTGTAACCGGTACGGCTTGAACATTTGAATTCCGTTGAGGAGCATAAAGACTATCAAACAAGATATCCAGTTCCTCTGTTGTTACCGTAGGAACACCTTTCTTCAAGAAAATTGAGTTTTGCGTGGAAGAAGTAGTAGCCAGGTTAGGATCTGGTTTTGAACTGAGTTGTTCAAAAGCCATTCTCGATAATTCTTTGAACCTTACATTAATGCTTTTCTTGATCATCTTTGTCCGTTTATGATAAACACGATAGGCAACTTTGTTTGAAGAATAACCGAGAAATATGGCCTGATCGCCATGAGGATCAAACTTTCCGAGACTGTCAAAATCGTTAAGCACATATCATATACAACCAAAGACACGGAAATATTTGACATTCGGGCGTCTACCATATAGTAATCATAGGGAGTTTTATCAAAACATTTATTAATGATGCAGCGATTTTGGGTATAACATGCAGTGGAAATGGCCTCCCCCACATTTTCAGAGGTAGTTTAGAGTAAGTAAGCATCGTTCGAGCTGCTTCGAACAACGTACGATTACGTCGTTCGACTACTCCATTCTGTTGAGGGGTCCGTGCAGCAGAGAACTGATGTTCAATGCCTTGGTCTTTCAAATAACTATCAAGCAGGTCATTCTTAAATTCCGTCCCATTATCAGTTCGAATACTCTTAACATGTTTGTTAAAAGAGCGTTGAGTCTTTTTAATGAACTCAATGATAATGGCGGGGGTTTCTGACTTAGTCCTTAGAAGGAAAATCCATGTAAATCGGGTATAGTTATCAACAATGACAAGCACATGTTTCCGGCCACCAAGGCTAGAAATCCTCATGGGTCCACATAAGTCCATATGCAATAATTGCAAGGACGATGAACTACTGGGGTATTGCTTAAGCGGATGATTAGCCCATCTCAGCTTACCCATCGCACATGATTGACACACATGATGCTTATCATATTGAAAGCTTGGAATACCATCAACTAAGTCTTTAGAGACCAGTCGATTAATACCCTTGTAATTAAGATGTGACATCCAGTGATGCCATAACCATGAATTTTCCTTTGTTGAACGAGTAACTAAACACATGGTTACATGTGATGGTGCATCATTGAGGTCAATAGTATAAAGTGAAGCACAACATTGACGACGTTCAAACAAAACCTTGAGATCTCCGTCACAAAATTGGCTGACACTAAATAAACTACACCCCAAACCCTCAACATATGAGACCCATTTGATTGTGATGCCATTTTCACAAAATCGCCATAACCCGTTATTGCTGCAATCTCATCATTTCCAAAACTAACCGTTCCTAGAAATTTGTCAACGAAATTGACAAGCAAGGATTTATCGCCCGTCATGTGTCGAAAGCAACCAGAATCGATATACCAAACACAGACGTTGAAACCCTGTAAACGTTAATTTCCTAGAGTTTAGGTACCCAAAGTTTCTTAGGTCCTCTACGGTTAGTACCAACAATAAACTTTGGATCGACAACGAGATAATCACGTAAATCATCATACAATTTAGATAATAAAGCATCATTTAAAACCACATTACATGAAGCATCATACGTAATATCAAGTTTTACATCGTTATCAGAAGTCTTAACACACAACTTATTCCAAGTAGATGTTTTGTTCACAGACGAAAATTGAAAGACATGAGATGATTTTCTAGGTCGACTAGCAGATTGCTTTGGTTTGGTTGCTACTTTCTTAGTCGTGGACTTAGGAACCCATACAGATTTGTAAGTCAAATTTGGATTATGACCTGTGACACGAAAAACACCTCTGTTAGTTAGACGTCCAAACTTTTCAGTTGACACATGAGATGATTGATTTTGCAAAATTTCTAATTTGATTTTACGTTCCTTTGCATCATACTCACTCAAATTAGATTTTGGACTCGTGTGTTGTGTTGACTTGACTAATTTCGTTAAAAGACTTTCCTTTGATTTATTTGACATTGAAATCATAGGAATCTTTTCTGTTAACACAGAACTATTTTGAGAATGAACTTTCTTGACAACAAATTGCGTTGAAGGTGCAACTTTTGAAACACGTTTACCAAATTGAGAACGTTGTAGATTTTTAAGAATAGTGATGGGTTTTGCATCCTTAGATGTTGTTATCCCCTTCCCCGTCTTAGTAATCCCACCAACACATTCAGACACATTAGTTTCAACAGAAGATGATTGCTTAAGTGTGTTAGCCTGTTTCATTTGAATTATTTTGTGTTTTAAGCTTTTAATCTCAAGACATAATTCCTCAGCAGAAACTATCAATTCACCCTCCTTAAAGTCATAAGTACCCTCTATCTTAGGAAGTGGAGGCAATTTATCACACAAAGCAAGCATTTGTTCTAATGATTGACACTTAAGCTGCAAATCAACATTCTCCTTTTCTAGTCTATCTACCTTACGACTTAAAATGTGTAAAGCAGGTACGCTAGCGTAAAATTCATTCAAAGGATCAATTGTTGCATCAAAGTCTATCAAGTTTTCAACAGTCGGTTCATCTCGAGATTCTACCTTTACATCTAAAGTAGTTTGACCTAGAGATTATGTCTCAAAAAAGACAGTTGGTTCATGCAGGTAAGGCTTGTAGAATTGGTTTCACATCAAAAGTTGGTTCATCAAATACCTCATCTATGGAAATAATGCTAGAACTAGGTTTGTTAAACACTTCATTCTCAAGCATTACAATGTATTTCTCTAGCATGAGTGTTGGGATATAAACCAGTCTACGCTTAGGCACATAAGTTTCACGTTGCATATTCTTTTCAGTTTCAACAAGTTCCTTCAAGAAAGCAGGATTTGATTTACCCATTTTAGCATTGATTTTTTCATACATTAAGCTAATTTGTTGGTATTTTCTAGATTTGCGATTAGCAATAATATCATCAAAATCAGCATCAGAAGCATACACAAAATGAGATGGTAAACCAGCTTGAAAGTAATCAGAATGATATAATCCTGGAATATTTTTGGAAGCATTATCTAAGATCTTAGGATCTTCATAACCCAACCCCCACTTTTCACCATGAATCGTTTTAGGTCTATTCATGAAAATTATTTGTTTTGAAAGTTCCATATCAATGATAGCTTTAGAATGCTCTGTGCGATAGAGTTTTTCCTCATATCGAGCAAGTTGAGCTTTCATTTGAAAAGATTCTTTTGACAATGAAGAAATTTCAGTGTTCTTTTCAATTATGGTGTTTTCCAATTGAATAATTTTCTTGTTTAGCTTTGAAAGTGTGGGTTCATGTTGAGTTTTCAAATCAGAAAGATCTTTTTCTAAAAATTGAACTTTTTCTGCAAGTCGTTCTGATTTTAAACGATAATCTGTCCTTTCGACTTTAATCGGATGACTTGATTTCTTAAGATCTTCCAACTCAGTTTTCGTGGAGCTGAGTTGGACGGTCAATCTTTGCAATTCCGATTGTAATTTAGATGATGATGGTCCTATCTCAGATAGCTTGATTTTATCTTTTTACCTTGTTTTCAGATTTTAAACCTTTGATTTCTTTTGACATTGAGACCATATTCTTCATCATGTCATTTTGCACTTTTATAAAATCAGGAGGAATTTCAGATGATTGTACCTCATCATCATCAGATGTTGAGTCAGAATTCTCCATTGCTTCCTTAGCTTTGATGAGCTTAGTCACCTTGCAAACATTTGCATGTTCCACCTCTGAATCTGAATCATCAGTCCAGTTAAACCAAGCATGATCAACCGATTTCAGCTCTCCCCCAGTTTCTACAATCTTAGCCATCAACATTTTATTCTTGTAGTAAGATGCATCCTTCTTCTTAGGCATCTTGCACTCACGAGAGTAATGACCAGCTTTGCCAGAATTGAAACAGATTGGATCATCCTTCTTGGAATCATCAGCACGTTGTTGTTGTTTTGATTGATCAGCTTTCTTGTAGTACGAGGAAGACGATAAATTTTTGCATTGATTACTTGATTCGCCTTCGAACTTGTGTTTGTTCAAGGCTTTTGTGAACATGGCTGCCATCTTGACTAATTCAAGGTGAGAATCATCAACATCAGAAAGATTCAACTCTTCAGAATCAGTTGATTCTTCAACAAGAACTTTCTTGGACAAGCTTTTGGAAGACGTAAATGATTTGCTCTTCTATTTGGCAATTAGGGCAAGTGGATTGCCCGGAGAAGACTCTTTCCTTCCTTCTTGAAGTTTAGACACTTCAGGTTGGTAATGCATAAGAACTCCAATAAGCTCATGAATAGTCAACTTGTCAATCTCTTTGGTAGATCGAACAATGGTTCCATAAGGAAGTCAATCAACATTGAGCTTTTTGAGAAATCTCATGTTGACTTCAGCATGTACTTTTATGATCTTGCACCTTTTCAACTCATTGAAAACACCAGTGAAACGACGGTAGGTATCCTTGAGTGGTTCATCGGGTTCCTGCTTGAAATCTTCATAAAATCCCAGAGCCTTATTCAATTTAGTAACATCTGACATGTCATAACCTTGTTGCTGTCGTTTGATCTCATACCATATATCTTTTGCTGTGGTGTTGCTATCAACATTTTCAAACAACTCATACGGGATAGCTTGCATAACAATGTTCTTTGCCTCTATGTCACCCTGATCTCTCTCACGTCTATTACCAGAAAGTTCATAGACTGGAATTGACATACCAGTATCCGGATGATAGTCTACAACTGGACCATCTCTCAGAGAAGTCTATATGTACTTTGCTTTCTCACCCTTGTAGTATATGTACTGTGTGATATGGTGAAGCCACTGAGTATACTTTCCATCAAACAACACTGGAGGACAGGAATCTGATCCAATGATCAAAGTATCTTGAGTAGACATCTTGAAAATGAAGTAGATTCGGTAAAGATTTGGTATTACACAAATCTAAGATGAAAAAATCACAACAATCTAACAAGAATGTCAGATTCGGTATCTGATTCGGTACTGTAGCAGATTCGGTACATATTCTGTACTGTAGCAGATTCGGTAAACCAGATTTTGTATCAGAAACTGATCAGAAATACAAGTAACACACCCAGATTCAGTATAGATTCGGTAACTACAAGATTTGTAGCCTGAGAACACTTAAAACTAATGAATTAAGTGATACCAAGATTCTGATTTGGTATCTAACTCGGTAGTCAGATTCTGTATGAATTTGAATTCAAACACAATTCAATTCCTTTGAATTAGATTCTGTAACCTTGCTGCACAAGGAAACAAGTTAGTATCAAACAAAATATCAAAGATACCGAATGTATACGATACCAAATGTCAACTATAGCAGTTGACAATACCGAGTCTAAGTATGAAAACTTAGAATTCAAACGAATCCTTTCTCAAATCACACTAATTTGCTGCATATGACCAAAACGAATGTGATAAAATCACAAACACACCACAATCTGCAACACTAATTGAGAATTAATAAATTTGAAGCAGATTCGGTATGGCAGTTACGATACCGAATGTAGATCAAATCTTCAAAACTTGAAGAATTGATGAAATTAAACCATCAGAAATGTGATTAAACACCTCACGATCACAACTAAAACCTCAAACCTTTACTAAACTACATAATCAAACTGAAATTTATGAATACCGAGAGTTTTAGCCACGAACTCTAAAAATCAACTTGATTCTTCATAATTGATGTTAAAAAGCTGTAATGATGATCGAAACTCTTTCTAATCAACCTAATACACATTCGTTGAACTTATCACAGGAATCTGAACGTCAGATTATCAGATTCGATTATACCGAATCTGATTCAATATACCGAGAGTGCTCAGATTCTATAATCTTCAATCTCTGGATCGATCTAGTGATGTAATATCACTCCCTGGAAGCCCTGATACCAAATGATAGGTCAGATCATGTTGAGATTTGAAGAAAAGATAAGTTAGAATGAGATTCGGTAAGTGTGAAGGGGACTCGGTATGAGAGAGAATCAACAAGATTTACCTTTCAAAGCTTCTAGAACTCATTTACAATGCAATGGCTATCTAATTAGGACTACTTAGATTCCTTATATAGCCCTCTTCTAAGAAACCTTCATTTAAGCTTATTTCATATTAACACTATACAACTTCGGGGTTCTAACACAACCCATAGTGTACGCAAAGTCCTAGTGCTCAAACTGACTCAACAAGCAAGTAAAAGTTAACTAGTCTAAGCAAGTCAACAAAAGTCAACCAAAGTCAACCAAAAGTCAACTCGGTCAAGGTGTTCAACTAAAGTCAAACATCTCAGTAGGTCATGCAAACATGGTCAACATGTCAAACCTAGGTCAAGTAACACTTTACAGTTCACAGTTAAGTAAATTGCACATTCGCAATTTAACGCATGCCTTCAAAATACGTAGATCGTAGAAAGATACAACTATAAATCATAGCACATAATCCATAAAATTATGACCAACTCCAGATCACAACTAGACTCAAAATCGATTCCAAAAATTCCAGCCAAAGCCTCATACGATATTTAAATGTCAGATATCAGAAGGGGTCTAGTTATGGTTTTCCAAATCAGTTTCAGCTCGCGCGTCAGTTTTGAAACATTTCTCAAAAAATATAGAAAATAGATATTGACGAACGACTATTTGGAGATTTCTCCAGACATCTCAAAATGTTAATGATAAAATAATCAAAGACATCTCTTTAGCCAATTCATAGAGTTTAGCAAATATTTACAGACCTTTCAGTTTTGGTCAACAAATAAACACATCACTTAGACGAGCATATATCTCATGGCTAATCACGTTTTCACAAGTTGTCATACAAATGAAAACCATCAAAGAACATATAAAATAACATATTTCAAAAGATCAAAGTCTCAATCAACTTCTAGTTCACTCTAGCAATTTTTGTTTAACTTTAATAACAGTTTCAGCTCACTTAACAACGCGAATCTTCGTTTTAACATAACGGAAGCATTACAAAAGCTTTTGACACAAATATTAAGTCTAACATGCATGATGTTTGTTAAGGAATACTATAGTACACTTTTCATTAACTAAATTACAAAGCATTCAAGTCAGAAAATTCGTATTACAAGCATAACCTAGTCAAAATTTCGATTAAGCATATCTTGAGCATACGATAACGAAATCAAGCAAAATCAAAGTCCAGAATTAATAACTTTTCGATATCTATCCATCTAAACATATTACAAGATCAGTCTACATGTAAATTTTATCAGATCATTAAAATACAAATTCATTTTTCATGAAAACAACATCAATTAATCGATTAAACGATAACTACAACGCAAAACACCATTAATTGAGAACTAGACTTGATTACACTATGTAATTGAACTAAAATCTGAATTCATAAAATTACGGTTATGAATTATACCTCAATCGATCAAATAATTTATACTAGCGCGTAGAGAATGAGGTGTAGAACAACGTTTATGCACGAGGTTTGATCTAATTTCAACTTTTGATGAGTGTATGTGTGTGTGTTGATGTCGACGAGCAAGAAGAGAGGGGAGGGAGAAACCAATCAGTCAAGGGAAAGAAAAATAACGGTTTGTGGGATTCCCTTGTCTTAAATACTTTGGGTTAGGGCCTAATCTTACTAAACTAATGACCCACTAAACAAAATAAGTCCATTAAGGGCTACCCACTAGGAGTTCAGCCGAATGGCCCTTCTAGGGGTGTCCTGGGCTCGGTTTTTGATAAATACTCATAAGCGCGTGGTCCGTTTCGTTGCCGTTAACCGTACCGGATCTCCGGAACATTAACTAGTCGTTGAAACGTAATCATCGGGTTTAATTCATTAATATATAATAAATTAAATAAGTTATTCGTAAAAATAAATAATTATTAAAAATAATTATTTTCCCATTTTCTAAGTTCCGTAAACTGAATAGCTTTCTAGGAGATTAACTTAATCGTAACGTTTTCTAGTTATTTCGCTATCCGAAATAAAATCATAAATTAATATATCATATTAATTCAAGTAATCTGATGGGATCAGATATGCATTTATTTCTATGAAACACACAAAGTCTAAGTGAACACCGTTAAATACTTAACGGACAAGTAACGATAGTAAACAGAAAAAGTCGGGTTGTTACATTACCCACCTGTTATGAAAATTTTCGTCCTGAAATTTTAGTGCTCATCCGCCACAGCCGTCTCCACGGGAAACAGTTGCGGATACTTCAGTCTCATCTGGTCTTCACGCTCCCACGTGAATTCTGGTCCTCTACGGGCATTCCATCTAACTTTAATGATCAGAATTCTGCTTTGCTTTAGTTGCTTGACCTCATGACCCATAATCTCAACAGGTTCTTCAACGAAATTAAGCTTAGGATCAACTTGTACTTCATCTAAAGGAATTACCAAACTTTCGTCTGATAAGCATTTCTTCAAATTAGAAACATGAAAAGTGTCGTGAATCTCACTAAGTTCTTACGGTAGTTTTAGTCTATACGCTACCGGTCCAATTCTTTCGATAATCTCAAACGGTGTAATATATCTCGAACTTAACTAACCTCTTTTGCCAAAACGCACTACACCCTTCCAGGGCGATACTTTGAGTATAACTTTGTCTCCAACCTGAAATTCCAAATCTTTCCTTCTAACATCGGAATAACTCTTTTGACGATCTCGCGCTGTTTTCAGTCTCTCTTGTATCTGCACAATCTTCTCAGTTGTTTCGTGCACAATCTCAGGACCAGTCAATTGACTATCTCCTAACTCAGTCCAACATACAGGTGATATGCACTTTCTGCCATACAGTGCTTCAAAAGGCGCTGCCTTTATACTTGCGTGCTAACTACTGTTATAAGAGAAATCTACTAATGGTAGATGTCTATCCCATCCAATTCCAAAGTCAATAACACACGCTCTTAACATGTCTTCTAACGTTTGGATGGTTCTCTCGCTTTGACCATCAGTTTGTGGATGGTATGCTGTACTCATGTCTAAACGGGTTCCCATGGCATCTTGCAAAGCTTGCCAGAATCTTGATGTAAATCTACTATCTCTATCAAAAATAATGTATATCGGCACTCTATGTCGGGAAACTACCTCCTTTATGTAGATCTGTGCTAAATTTTTCATCTTATCCGTTTCCTTAATCGGTAGAAAATGAGCTGACTTTGTGAGACGATCAATGATAACCCAAATCGTATCATAAACTCCCACAGCCTTAGGTAACTTAGTGATAAAATCCATAGTAATATTTTCCCACTTCCATTGGGGAATCTCTGGCTGTGTCAGCAATCCTGACGGTTTCTGATGCTCCGCCTTGACCTTAGCACAAGTCAAGCACTTACCAACATAAGTAGCGATGTCAGCTTTCATGTTAGGCCACCAGTACAGTTCCTTAAGATCTTGGTACATCTTGTCGGATCTAGGGCAAATAGAATACCTTGTCTTGTGTGCCTCATCTAGCACTAGTTCCCTTAATCCTCCAAACTTCGGTACCCATATTCTGTCAATGAAACATCGGGTTCCATCATCTCTAATAACAAACTTCTTATCAATTCCTCGAAATGACTCGGTAGCAACATTCTCTTCGTTCAATGCCTCTAGCTGTGCATCATGTTTCTGAGAAGTAAGGTTCCTTCGAACAGTCATATTCAATGCTCTAACTCGAATAGGCTTAACCTTTTCTTTCCTACTCAAGGCATTTGCAACTACATTAGCCTTGCCAGGGTGATAGAAAATGTCACATTCGTAGTTGTTCAACAACTCTATCCAACGTATCCGTCTCATATTGAGCTGTTTCTGATCGAAAATATGCTGCAAACTCTTGTGATCCGTGAAAACAGTTAACTTAGTACCATACATATAGTGTCTCCACATCTTCAGTGCAAAGACCACAACACCAAGTTCTAAATTGTGCGTAGTGTAATTCTGTTCATGTACCTTCAATTGTCGTGATTCGTATGCAATCACTTTCTTAAGTTGCATTAACACGCAACCAAAACCCTGCCGTGAAGCATCACAGTAAACCACGAAATCCTCGGTTCCATCAGGCAAAGACAAAATCAGTGCAGTAGTTAACTTCTCTTTTAACAACTAAAATGCAGCTTCATGCAACCCTGTCCATTTATACTTCTTACCTTTGTGAGTCAATGCTGTTAACGGGCGGGCAATAGTAGAAAATCCCTCAATGAATCTTCTATAATAACCGACGAGACCTAAGAATTGTCGTATCTGTGTTGGCGATTTAGGAGTCTCCCATTTATTAACAGTTTCTATCTTTGCAGGATCAACTTGGATACCATTGACACGTACGATATGACCCAAAAATTGCACTTCTTGTAGCCAAAAGTCACACTTCGAAAACTTCGCTTACAACTGCTCCTTCCTGAGCATCTCTAGTAGCAAACAAAGATGTTGCTTATGTTCTTCCTTGTTCTTGGAGTATACCAGAATATCGTCGATAAACATAATGACAAACTTGTCTAGATATGGCTTACACACACGGCTCATGTGATCCATGAACACAGCCAATGCGTTCGTCAATCCAAACGGCATTACTGTGAATTCATGATGCCCATAGCGTGTTCTAAACGCTATCTTCGGTATATCTGTCTCTTTTACTCTCATCTGATGGTAACCTGACCTCAGATCAATCTTAGAGTAACATGCTGATCCCTGCAATTGATCAAACAAATCATCAATCCTAGGCAACGGATATCTATTCTTGATAGTTAACTTATTTAACTCCCTGTAATCGATACAGAGTCTCATAGATCCATCCTTCTTCTTCACAAATAGTACAGGAGCTTCAACTCTAATGTATTTTGCCATGTGGTTGCCTTCTTGCACAATCCATAGATCGCACATTATGGCCCTGATGTTCCTCACCATTTGGGGAGCTCTTCAGTACAGAATAGCATAACATGCGAGTGTCGGTAAAACAACGTTATAGAGATAGACTAGCAACGAGTAGTGGCACATAGTAACTAGTAGTGAATCATAGGGATTTCCGTAGTGATGAACAGGTGCTAGTAGCAATATGTAATAGTAAGTAGCATTAAGCAATAACTACTAATGATAAGCGGCAACGAGTAGTGATTGATATCGATCAGGAGTGAGGAATAATGTTGAATAGTGGTTAGCAATGATATATAGTAAGGAATTGTGGTATGATATGATGGGTATTTTCAAAATATGTCAACTAATGATACGTAGTGGCAAGTGGGGTCATTAGTGATGAGTTTCAGTATGTATTTGTATTATCGATAGATTATAAGAGACTATTATGTTCATTTTATGAGCAGTGCACATTAGGAAGATTTTCTTTGACTAGCCTCCCATTCCTTATGTCATGCTGTCGGAACTTCCATATAAATCATCATAATGTAATCCCGGTCATTACATTACGCTGACTCATACTTTCATTTCGACATTACTTCACAAGTTCAGATTAGCAAAACACGTACGGTTAATCCATTGTATGTTACGAGAATCTATTTGTACTTTTACCAATTAAAAGAAATACTAAACTAAAAATCTGAGATGATGGCGTTATCGGCCTCGGAAAACCACTAAATTTAGACCCAAAATTCACATTCATACAATTTTTCTATGATTTTTTAAAAATCGACAAAGTTCCATATACTTTAAATAAGTGCTGAAATATTCAAGAAATACAGTCATGTACGTTTTAAATCACTGCAACTTTTCTACAAAACGTTAGGGACGGATACTTGGATAAGTTATAAATGACTTCATTACGAAACCTTTGACGTGTATTTCAAAGCAAACAGAGATGTACTTATTTTTTTAAAAATTCCAGAGTTGACTGTACGTTATACTATACCAACATGTAAGGAAAGTGTATGAAACATGTGTTTTAGTTTAGATCAACATTAGTGTAAATGTTCACATGATATAACCTAGTGTAAATAAATAGTAGTAGTGGTAAGAACAACTTTCGACAGCTCACGCATCTATAGAATAAGAAAGGAATAGCATTCAAAATATGAAAGTGTAACAACCCAACCCGTTATCCAACCTTAAACGCAAATTTTTTATTTTTTTTTATATACAGATAAGGTGCACGGCGCGCACCACCCATTGTGCGCAGCGCGCACAAGGGCTGATCAGTTCTGTCCGGTTTTGTCATTTTTCGATTAAAGATCTCCCACTCCCCGACATTAGACAAAATGCTTTTCACAACATTTTATAATATGTAAAACTAACACGTTTCAATAATAAAACAAGATTTACGACACCGGGCCCACATCGGCCGTTTTACGACTTTCGTACAAAATACAAGTTTTCGACTACATGAGTTTAAGTTCCAAACACAACCACAAGCATGATGTTTGGGGATAAACTACTCAATCCTAAGTCGAAACTAAAAGTAATCCAAGCAAGCATCAAAAGGGGAAACCATATAATCCCGAGCATACCCTTGCCACGTCCGCCTCCGAACCTAAAAATGTAAACAACGAGAGGGTAAGCTAATGCTTAGTGAATGCAATACTTATACGCATATATACAATAATCCAATTACTTGCATACACCTACACAAACAACACAATGATCATTAGCAACCCGCAATAAACGTATAATCGTACGTACAACAAGTCAACAACATTAGCATAGAGATCTCAACAATAATACGTACAATACCAGCGAAACATACACACCCCAACATACACAATGTCAACATTCGACTCGATGGTGCCCGACGAAGAGCGGTAGGTCAAAATCGTTAACCACTCACCACCCATCGTAACGCGTACGTGGCCGACGAAGAGCGGTAGGTCAAATACGTTAACCACTCACGACTACGCACCATGAGGCCGACGAAAAGTGCAACCGAAATGTTAACACTTACCTCAATCACAAGGATGGCCGACAAAAAGCGGAACCGCTTACCATCCCACTATAAGTGGCCAACGAAAAGCGAATCCCCAAACGGATAACGCTCACCATTTACCCAAACACACATGTGGCCGACGATGAGCGATAGGTCAAACATTAATCACTCGCCACATAACCAAAAACTCACATGTGACCGACGAAGAGGGATAGGTCAAACGTTAATCACTCATCACATGCTCACCTCCAATTGTGGTTGACAAAGAGTCATTCCTTTCGGATATCACTCACCACATTCTAAGCACACACATACACACGTGGCCGACAAAGAGCGATAGGTCAAACGTTTATCACTCGCCACATTCACAAACCGAATATAGCCAACGAAGAGCTATCCACATGGATATCACTCACTATATTTTCCCAACTCAATTGTGGTCCATGAAAAGTGAATCCTAACGGATGTCACTTACCACTTCGCACGCAAGCGACCAAATTATATACATAAACGTATAAATATTCCACTCACCCCGATTACTTGAAAAGCAATCCCTCTTGAGCTCCTAATTGTCCAAATGCAAATCACCTAAGTAATTCACAACAAATAAGCCAGACAATCTAGCTTATAACCAAAATACCAATAAGTGCAATATTAACCCAATTGCACTTACTTCCAATTTGACTAAGTCAAAATCTCACCCGAAATACCCATAATCACAATCGACTAGTGATTATGTTCCAACAACCCATTTACTCAAGGTTTCATCATCAAAACACATTACTTGCATCAATTTACACAAAACCCATTTTGACCTAAACTCAAGTCAAAACACCCATTTGCAAGTTTACACCAATAATCACTTATAACCTAAGTTAACAAGTGATTTCACATCTAAACATGATTATCAACTAATCAATTTCATCATCCAACCCAAAACCCACCAACAATGGTTATCAACACCATTTACTAACTCAATCACCCAATTATCAACTAGTGGGTTTACTCAAGAACACCCAAATCAAAACCCCAATTATGAACACTAAATCAAACTATGAAAACTCAGAGTTAGAACTTACCAATACTACCACAACGTAGCCAAGAGTGAGATGAACAACCTTAACACTTGAGCTTTTGATCGATTCAAGCTCCTTCTTCTCCAAATCACCAAATCTCTCTCTAGAAATCTCTCTCTCTCTCTCTCTCTAAGAATGAAATGAGAGTGTTTGTGGATTTGAAATATGATCCAAAACTAGATCCCAAACTGATAATATGGCCACACATCTGGCCCCAAGTGAAAAGACCAAAATGCCCTTCATTTAACTCAAAATTGCAAAAAGCAGAATTCTGTCGCAGAGTAGGTCCGCTGAGCGCACCACTATATGTGCGCGGCGCGCACAAGCTCCATCTCAGCTGTCCGTTTAAGTATGATTATTCGACGTTCATGTACACCTGTACACTTGGGTTTAGGGTCTTACAACTCTCCCCCACTTAGATTGGATCACGTCCCCTTGATCCTCGCCAGTTAACTAACAGGACCCACGCTCCATGATCCTCCGACACACTTCTAAAACTCGATGTCCACAACAATTCCATCAAATCCGAAGATTTCACACAACTCCCTTAGGCGACTTTACTCAAAGTTACCCTTCCGATTTAAATTATCACCCGTGATTTGCTAAATCTACCAAACCGAGCACTAATCTCGCTTCGTCCCCGAACCGGAACGAACTCATGCCTCGACCGCATGACCTAAACTAGCTAACATTCCAAATCTCGTACCCAGTTAGTAATCCCTTTAGCGTACCCTTATCATGTACATCGCTAAAGTAACAACGCACCAATAATATGGCCAACAAATAATACAATGGAGCCGACGAAAAGTGAATCCTAACGATTGGATACCACTTGCCCCATATCCTCACGCGTACGTGGCCGACGAAAAGCGGTAGATCAAACGTTTACCACTTACAACTACGCAACAAGAGGCCGACAAAAAGCGCATCCTTATGGATCACACTTACCTCTCCTCACACATGGCCAAAACAAAAGCGATTCTCAACGGAAAACGCATTCCACATACCAATAAGTAGCCGACGAAAAGCGAATCCTAACGGATAACACTTACTGCTTATCACACTCCAACCGTGGCCAACGAAAAGTGAATCCTCGCAATGGATAACACTTACCACAATACATACAAACAAACTAAGTATCATTCCACACCGCCTGGAATTTCCGCACCCGAAAGGTCCGCACGGGTGAACATTGCTTAACACAATCGAGCAAGAACCACCTATAGCGCACATAGGTACAAAACAATAATCCTCTAGAAGAGAATTCGACACGTGCACCCCTTAACCGAGGGATTTCACCTTGCTCGTCAAACACGTTCATTATCGTCAACACATTACCACCTCGGTGATAATTTAAATCCAAAATCATAAGTACAAATTAACCGAAATTGTACTCTACCACAAATCGACCAAATCTAGGTCCCGACACAAATTTCGGATCCACTATGAGCATCATCCGAAATCTCACACTAAAACCTCCTCGCGTGGGAGTGTAACTCCCCCACTCGGAACTACATCCCATAACCGAATTTGTATAACCGTACAATGCTACCAAAGGTAGACTTTACTAACAATTGGGTTCACACGACCCATCACCATATCTTGCTCCAACCTTGAGTATACTAAGGACCTTAACCTATCCGTAAACACTTCGAACGAAAAATGTACCACAAATTACACAAACTTTATTCTTGCAACCCTTCGATTGGCATAACTTGTTAAAGTTCCATCTATTCACTCATGTACCTAAGGGTTTCTCTCCGGTACCCTAAGTACAATGTAACCACAATACCGTCGGAGTCGAACGTTACACCTGCAGGTATGAAAGAGGCACCTGACATCGCGTCACATAGACTCCACTATCGACATTCATCATGACCGAAAAGCTCGACCTCAAGGGTTCCATTCATCCGATGTCACCCATCACAACACTAAAGCGACCTTAAGTCATCCATACCCGACAAAACTTATGTTTCATCAATTACGACACAAAAGCGACTACGCGCTACCAAAACAACACCAAAGCCCATTCTCATGGCTTGGTAAAATCTTTCGCCCATCACTAAGGAATGATTGGAAACACCAAGTTTTACGCCCCTTGCACGTCAATCCGACCATCATCATAGGGTAATTCCATAAGGAACGCTACCCCTCATTACACTACGCACTAACACAAAATGCATCAAACAAAATCATAGGCAAATTTCGAAAGAAATATCGAAAAGTACCTGAACATCGTCGTCAGGTTCTCATGCATCACCAACTAGTTTCGGACACGCTGACTTTCGGTGTCCCTCCTTTCGACAATTGAAACATGTAACATTGTTAGAATTCGCATTCGTACATTCGCGCGAAAAATGACCCCGTTGTCCGCAATTATAACACGTGGGTATAAAACCACTGGTACCACTCTTCTTCACGCTTCCGACACCCTCAGAAACACTCTTACTCTTTTTGTTCAAAAACGTCATAGTTTCGGACTTTCGCTTACTAACATCGGAACCACTCCTCTTTAGGACAAGCGTCTCAAAACCCTTAGCCATGTCAAACAATTCGTCAAAAGTTTTCACCGCGTTCCTACTAATTTTCTCTTGGTAGTGGTCATTTAAAGTTCGGTAAAAGTCTTCCTTCAACATATGATCATTCCCGACATACTCCGGGCAAAATTGGGTCTTTGATAAGAAAACGGATTTGAGAGTGTTTAAATCCATCGACCCTTGCCTCAAAGCACGTAACTCGTCTTTAAGCTTAGAAAGATCGGCCAAAGTTCGGTACTCCTTGAAAAATTCCGTCTTAAACTCGTCCCATGTGAACTCCATACATTGTTCATCACCATAGAGTTGGATTTTCGCATCCTACCACAACATGGCGTCACCCCTTAGCATACTACTACCATACCTCGTCTTCTTATCGAGAGGCCACTCACTAGTACGAAAGGCCCCCTCCATATCGGAGATCCAACGATTGCTCTTTAACGGATCTCGTTCACCATCAAAAGTGGGAGGTTGAGCATCCTTGAAATTTTTGTAGTAGAAGTCTCGCCTTCCTATATTATCTTCGCGAAGAACAACCTTAATTTTTTCCTTGACTAGATTGACTACTTACTCGTCAATCATATCTAAGAACATCTTTTTAATGTCCTCTAGAAACTCCGCCTTTTGACGCTCAAAGATGGCCTCAACCTTGGCCGTGAACTCGGAGTCCTCGCCTTGATCACCATTATCATGTCCGTTCCTCGTCTTCATTCTAAGAAATGAACTCGGTTAGGAACGCAACACGAATAAATTATATACACCATCGCGAACAATAATCACAATCAAGTAAATACGCCACCGTTCGCACATCCCATCTAGTTCAATACTTGTTGTACATCACTTACTTGACTTGGCTTGCAACCGTAATAATGGTCGCGAAGCATTATTACGCTCACACGCCATGCCGAGCTCATGAATACAACAACCATCTCGCTAGATGTTCAACACAAAACAACATGATTAGTAACAACATGATCAATTCATAGCTAGTTCACCTATTCTCTAAGGCACTAACTAAATCCCGAATCGACCCGTAATCCTACAAGTCCCGAAACAAATAAGCGCACACAAAAAGTCTAAGTCTAGGTGCCTATCTCAAGTCACCTAAATCCCTTAGACCATGCTCTGATACCACTTGTAACAACCCAACCCGTTATCCAACCTTAAACGCAAAATTTTTTATTTTTTATTTTATGTACAGATAAGGTGCGCGGCGCGCACCACCCATTGTGCGCGGCGCGCACAACGCCTGATCAGTTCTGTCCGGTTTTTTCATTTTTCGATTAAAGATCTCCCACTTCCCGAGACTTTTAGACAAAATGCTTTTCACAATATTTTATAATATGTAAAACTAACACGTTTCAATAATAAAACAAGATTTACGACACCGGGCCCACATCGGCCGTTTTACGACTTTCGTACAAAATACAAGTTTTTGACTACATGAGTTTAAGTTCCAAACACAACCATGAGCATGATGTTTGGGGATAAACTACCCAATCCTAAGTCGAAACCAAAAGTAATCCAAGCAAGCATCAAAAGGGGAAATCATCTAATCCCGAGCATACCCTTGCCACGTCCGCCTCCGAACCTAAAAATGTAAACAACGAGAGGGTAAGCTAATGCTTAGTGAATGCAATACTTATACGCATACATACAATAATCCAATTACTTGCATACACCTACACAAACAACACAATGATCATTAGCAACCCACAATAAACGTATAATCGTACGTACAACAAGTCAACAACATTAGCATAGAAATCTCAATAATAATACGTACAATACTAGTGAAACATACACACCCCAACATACACAATGTCGACATTCGACTCGATGGTGGCCGACAAAGAGCGGTAGGTCAAAATCGTTAACCACTCACCACCCATCACAATGCGTACGTGGCCGATGAAGAGCGGTAGGTCAAATACGTTAACCACTCACCACTACGCACCATGAGGCCGACGAAAAGTGCAACCGAAACGTTAACACTTACCTCAATCACAAGGATGGCCAACGAAAAGCGGAACCGCTTACCATTCCACGATAAGTGGCCAACGAAAAGCGGATCCCCAAACGGATAACGCTCACCACTTACCCAAATACACATGTGGCCAACGAAGAGCGATAGGACAAACATTAATCACTCGCCACATAACCAAAAACTCACATGTGACCGACGAAGAGCGATAGGTCAAACGTTAATCACTCGTCACATGCTCACCTCCAATTGTGGTCGACAAAGAGTCATTCCTTTCATATATCACTCACCACATTCCAAGCACACACATACACACGTGGCCAAAAAAGAGCGATAGGTCAAACGTTTATCACTCGCCACATTCACAAACCGAATATAGCCAACGAAGAGCTATCCACACGGATATCACTCACTATATTTTCCCAACTCAATTGTGGTCCACGAAAAGTGAATCCTAACGGATGTCACTTACCACTTCGCACGCAAGCGACCAAATTATATACATAAACGTATAAATATTCCGCTCACCTCGATTACTTGAAAAGAAATCCCACTTGAGCTCCTAATCGTCCAAATGCAAATCACCTAAGTAATTCACAACAAATAAGCCAGACAATCTAGCTTATAACCAAAATACCAATAAGTGCAATATTAACCCAATTGCACTTACTTCCAATTTGACTAAGTCAAAATCTCACCCAAAATACTCATAATCACAATCGACTAGTGATTATGTTCCAACAACCCATTTACTCAAGGTTTCATCATCAAAACACATTACTTGCATCAATTTACACAAAACCCATTTTGACCTAAACTCAAGTCAAAACACTCATTTGCAAGTTTACACCAATAATCACTTATAACCTAAGTTAACAAGTGATTTCACATCCAAACATGATTATCAACTAATCAATTTCATCATCCAACCCAAAACCCACCAACAATGGTTATCAACACCATTTACTAACTCAATCACCCAATTATTAACTAGTGGGTTTACTCAAGAACACCCAAATCAAAACCCCAATTATGAACACTAAATCAAACTATGAAAACTCAGAGTTTGAACTTACCAATACTACCACAACGTAGCCAAGAGTGAGATGAACAACCTTAACACTTGAGCTTTTGATCGATTCAAGCTCCTTCTTCTCCAAATTACCAAATCTCTCTCTGGAAATCTCTCTCTCTCTCTCTAAGAATGAAATGAAAGTGTTTGTGGATTTGAAATATGATCCAGAACTAGATCCCAAACTGATAATTTGGCCACACATCCGGCCCCAAGTGAAAAGACCAAAATGCCCTTCATTTAACTCAAAATTGCAAAAAGCAAAATTCTGTCGCAGACTAGGTGCGCTGAGCGCACCACTATATTTGCGCAGCGCGCACAAGCTCCATCTCAGCTGTCAGTTTAAGTTTGATTATTCGACGTTCATGTACACCTGTACACTTGGGTTTAGGGTCTTACAGAAAGTACAATACAAGATCTCGAAGTTGTAGAATATGTCACACAAAACAAATAACAAAACACGTCTGCTAGTCATAACACGAAACAAGATATCATAGATAACGCACGATAAGATAAACTCTATATCACTTGGAGTCATCTTCATCTGGAAATTTCCACTCTAAACAGAGAAAACTCAGTTCGACGCACTCTTTAAAAGCGGCCAACTCGTCACGTAGGTCAATATACTTTTTGCTAAGGCGTTCATAGTCTTCTTGGATAGCTGATGTGGCATTTCGCTCTTCTTCTAACACAGAAACTCTGGCTACCAAACTCTTAACAATCTTCTTTTATTCTCGGACTTCATCGGTAGGGGATGATGAAGGCTTTGCAACACTAGTAGTTGGTATATTAGAACGGTGATGAACAACACGAGGTAGGAGAGTACTTGAACCATAGTAACGAGTAGCATCATTGTCATGAGAACTAAATGTAATTTTACGCTTACGGGGATTCTCAGGAGGTGGCAATACATGAGGTTCGGTAAGTGTAGCAGGTGGAGTAATAGGTAGAATAGGATATTGGAGTTTTGATTCGACAGTGAGTAATTTCTTAGACTTTTCTTCATCTTCGGAACCCTTTTCCTTCTCAGATTCCTTTTCTTCATCTGAATCTTCTCCATCCACAGATTCCTCTTCTTCATCGGAATTCTCTCGGTCGAGAAAATCAAACAAAGGATTATCCTCGGCATTGGAATCGTCCTCGTCCTCTTTGGGCTCAGGCTGCCCAACAGTCTCAGAAAATCCCTCTTCATCAGTACAGGGTGTAAGAGTACCCCGAGCAATCACAGAAGTATCAGACTCGGTATCCGCATCCCAAGCACTTAAGTAAATATCATGAAGGTACTTCATCTGGTTTCAGTATAGGAGCACACTCGCATTAGAGCATCTATTATTCGATAATAGTAGGCATCTATATATATATAAACATATATGATATACTAAGTAGACATAGAATCAAGTAAAATAGCAAGTAGTGTAACTACAATCTATGTAGCTTAACTAGTCTATGGTTACAGTGTAGACTCAAAAGATGTCTTAAGATCCGGCACTCTAATGCAGCCTAGCCCTAGGTTACCGATCTGCTCTGATACCAAATGTAATACCCCGTCAGAATCTACTAATGGTGTATTAACTCTAGTCCCACAATTTAGCGGTCACGCCCTCTATATGAGACGTTTCCCAAAAGTATCGCATTAATTATCAAAGCAAAGTCATTTATTAATGAAAACTTATCAGAAAAGTATTTGACATAAATGACCAACGTAATTGAACCCAAAACATCTCAATAATTAAATAGTTTAAATGCGAATATTTGTTCTTGAAATAAAGACGATAAAATATGCTGGACATCATCTAGTTCTAGCAGCAGACATCATGACAACTTCTGTATAGAAAAAGCACTACCTCTATGGACCTGAGATAAAACATGAAAAACGTCAACGAAAATGTTGAGTGAATCTACAGGTTTATTAAATCATTTTGTAAGTTAGGCCACAAGATTTCTAAAAAACTTCATAAGAAAAGCATACATTATCATGAGCACTTGATTATAAAACTTTAACCATTGCGGATAGCTAAGCTACACGTCTTCCTTTTTCCCTATCTAAGCATACACCAATCAAGTGTACAAGTAACGACAAAATAAGCACCAGTTATGTTGCGGTGAGGTTTGTCAAACCTAACGGTACCGTCCTTATAGGTCGAGCTTACTTAAAGTAATTAATATAATCAAGCTAAGGGATTTTTGATCTGAACTCATATGTATATTGTTAAGGTACTTGTGCCTAATATCTAAAACATTTGTAAAAAGCATGTATCTCATCCCTGTAAAAACGTAGTAGAGACTGTAGACTCACTTTAGCAAAAGCACCTGAAATATCTTAGCAAAACGTACTGTAGTCGAACAATCTCGACCGAACAACGCAACTTAGTCAAGTAGGTCATCTTAAGTATACACATATAGGTCATACTATGTCAACCCATAGTGTACGCAAAGTCCTAGTGCCCAGACTGACTAAACAAGCAAGTAAAAGTCAACTAGTCCAAGCAAGTTGTAACGACCCAACCCGAAATCGACACGAAATATTTTTTTTTTTTTAAAACAAGGCAGGCTTGCCTCCCAGGCTTAACTCGTGGTGCGGTCTGCCCAGCCGCGGCGCGGTCTGCCCAGCCGCGGTGCGGATTAATACAGTTTCAGAAGGTCAGGACCATTAAACACTCGACCATCAAAATACGCTATAGCCCGCGGCGTGCCCATAAGGGCCGCGGCGTGGCTCACCTACTGTGCAGATTCTTACTTAACAAATAATACACAAGTGCCAATTTCTGCAAATTCGAGAACCAACTTTTCAAGAGGCTTCACGCCACATCAATAAGCAAAGTTTACATGTTCTAAGACTTCCATTTAAATATTTGACCACCGAGCAACATTGCTCATTACAATTCAAAATATAAGTTTCGACCACAAAAAGTTTAACTTCCAAACGACACTTAGAGCATGGTGTTTGGGGTTTAAACTACCCATGTCTTGGTCGAACTTCCAAAAGCTAAATTTCTCGAGAGTCACTAATCCCACTGAATACCTTTGCCCTTATCCACGCCGGAGCCTAAAAAGGTAAACAACGAGAGGGTAAGCTAACGCTTAGTGAATGCAATAATTATACACATACATATATAATATACCTACTTGCAAACACTTACTCGCATACCGCATACATGCTAGCAACAAGATTAGCTTATCAACTCAAATACAAAGCTATTAACCTCCAATACCACAAGCTAGCATAACAATAGCATATATTTACAACACAAATATCCATGGTTAACCATAACGCACACAACGGAACGGTACTCGCACAATGACCGTTGGTACTCGCACGTTGACCGTTAGCATAAACTAACCCCCTAGGTGGACGTCCGCACTTACCGAACCACCCTTCACGCATATGTGGTCTCCATCGCACGAAAGAGTAGTGAACCCACACGCCAGGATAACACTATAGTGAATCCACATGCCCGGATAACACTAACCACAAGCCCGCAAGCAAATACACTATATACGCACATATATAATTATTCCACTCACCTTGACGCCTTCGGTGAATGAGAAATCAAGCTTGCAACCTTCAATGTAACACACCTATTACATTATACATATAATCAATCACCCGATCAATTTGGTCAACCAACTCATTCACCATCCTAGGGTCATTTTGACCCATGGTGCAATTTTGACCCATTTGCACACTTAACCCTAAAATTGGGTCAACTTCGCCAAAACCCCAACACTAGCCAAATATGGTCTTAAAACGCTTTTTAACACAAGGTTATCACATTTTCACACACATTAACCAACTTAGGTCATCAAAGACTCATTTGACCCATTTCAAAGGTAACACACCCATTTAGGTCACCCACAACCCAAATAACACCCAATGACTCAACAACAAAGTGTGCTAGTGCTTTTACTACCCATTTAAGACCTATATGCCCAATTTAACATTTCAAAACCCTAGGTTAGTCATTTTTGAGTCCTCATAACCCAAACTTACCCAAAACCCCCAAATCACTAACAAATGGGTTTTATGTTCATCAGTACCCCAAACCCTAACCCTTAAACTAATTAAAGTAAGGAAATCAAGGTTAAGACTTACTACCACAATCAAAATGTAGTTATAGACTAGACGAACAACTTTAGAACTCGCACTTGGGCCCGATTCGACCTTCTTCTCCCTTAATTTGAGCCCTCTCACTCTAGAACCCCTTTCTATATCTAAATTGAATTGGAAGAGGTGTGGTAGTTGAAAGTGGAGTAAATGGTGCTCCAAACACTGATCTAGAGCCTTAAATTCGGCCTCCAGGTGAATTTACCACTTTGCCCTCTTTAAAATATCTAAAAAGTAAAAGGCTGGCCCATCAGACACTAGCCGCGCCGCGGGCCCTTTGGCTGTGCCGCGGCCCAAAACAGAAAAGTACAGCCGCTAGCATTTTAAATATTTACAAATGTACGGAACGGTTTCGGGTCTTACAACTCTCCCCCACTTGATTCGGATTGCGTCCTCACAATCTAGGCCGCATGACAAGCAGGAAGATACACCAAAATGAATTCTTCGGGTTCCCACGTAAACTCGAAACCTTTACTACGGTGCCATTGGACCTTAAAAGTCCTCTCCTCTTTATTTCTCAACCTTTTGACCTTCTCATCGAGTATAGCAATCGGCTCCTCAATATACTCTAACTTATTGTTTAGCTCAATCTCATCTAAAGGCCATGATGAATCATCCGCAAGACACTTACGGAGATGGGAAACATGAAATGTATTATGGATCCCCGCAAGCTCTTCGGGTAACTCCAACCGATACGCAACTTCACCAACATGAGCTTAAATCTTAAATGACCCAATAAAACGAGGAGCTAATTTCCCCCGTTTTTGAAATCGAATAACACCTTTTCATGGCGAAACTTTAAGCATCACCATGTCACCTTCTTGGAACTCAATCGGTCATCTACGTTTATTGGCATAAGATTTTTGTCTATCTTGAGCCTTTTTCAAATGAGTCCGAATCATATCAATCTTGTTATTCGTCTCTAAAACCAAATCGGTACTCCCGATTTCTCTTTGACCCACTTCACCCCAACAAATTGGAGTTCGACACCTTCACCCATAAAGCATCTCATAAGGTGGCATTCCAATACTAGTATGATAATTATTATTGTACGAGAATTCCACCAAGGGCAAGTGCTTATCCCAACTACTACCGAAATAAATAATACACGCCCGTAACATATCCTCCAATGTTTGATTCATACGTTCGGTTTGGCCTTCCGTTTGAGGATGGTACGCCGTGCTCAATTTCAATTGTGTACCCATATCTTCATGAAACTTTTCCCAAAACCGAGATGTGAAACGAGTATCTCGATCCGAAATAATAGATATAGGAACCCCATGCCTTAAGATCACTTCCTTGATAAACAACTTAGCCAAGGTCTCCGATGATATCGCTTCCCGAATGGGAAGAAACAAGGCACTCTTTGTCAATCGATCAACTATCACCCAAATTGTATCAAATTGGGTCCTCGCCATCTTTGGTAACATTGTAATGAAATCCATGGTAATGTGCTCCCATTTCGATTTTGGGATTTCCAACGGTTGTAACATACCTTAGGGCTTTTGATGTTCGACTTTAACTTATAAACACGTGACACATTGCTCAACATACTTAACAACATCACGTTTCATGTCCGGCCACCAATAATCCTTCTTCAAGTCAAGATACATTTTCCTCGCGCCCGGATGAATGAAATACTTTGACTTATGTGCCTCATCGAGTAGCACTTGTTGAAAATCTCCCATTCTAGGCACCCACACTCTTCCTTGAAAAGACAACAAACCATGCGGACCTAGAGTAATAGACTCCATTTGCCCCACGATTCGTTCCTCATGCTTATTGTTAACAAAAGCCTCAATTTGAATCTCACCAAGCTTCACAAGAAAATCGTTAGTAATAATCAAGCGTAACGATCCTACCCGTATCGCCGGATGTTGACTCTTTCGACTCAACGCATCCGCGACAACGTTCGCCTTACCTGGATGATAAAGTTTCTCATAATCATAGTCCTTTACCACATCCATCCATCTACGTTGATGATAATTCAAATCTTGTTGATCAAAAAGATGTTTCAAACTCTTGTGATCCGAATAAATCGTACACTTGACACCGTACAAGTAGTGGCACCAAATTTTCAACGCATGCACAACGGCCGCCAATTCAAGATCGTGAGTCGGGTATCTCGTTTCTTGTTCCTTCAATTGTCGAGAGGCATAAGTGATGACTTTACCTCTTTGCATTAGAACACACCCGAGCCCATTTAAAGAAGCATCACACTAAACCGTCAAGTCTTCTACCCCTTCCGGCAACACTAAAACCGGAGCTTGGCATAACTTCTCTTTTAACAATTGGAAAGCAATTTCTTGCTCATTTTCCCAATTAAATCTCGCGTTCTAGCTCGTTAACTTTGTCAATGGAGAAGCGACTTTAGAAAAGTGTTGGATAAACCGACGATAATTACCGGCCAATCCAAGAAAGCTTCGGATTTCCGTAGGCGTAGTCGGTCGTCCCCAACTCTTTACCGACTCAATCTTTCCCGGACCTACTTGAATACCATCTTTGTTCACAATATGACCAAGGAATTGAACTTCCCTTAGCCAAAATTAACATTTGGTGAACTTAGTATAACGACCCTCAAATTTCCAACATTTATATATCCTTTCATCATTTATTTTGCCCAAACAATATAATTAAACATAACAATTTAACTTTAATCAATACTTGTTAAGCGTTAAGAATTATAAAACTTAATAATGAACTTTGTATAATAAACGACGAGTTAATAAAAGATGGAAATAATAAGCTAATTAATTTTCATGAACAAAATATAATACTATAAAACTTGTAGCCTTTAAACAATTAAATTAAAACCTTTAATGAGCTATTTAAGCTAATCTAAAGTGCAAGGTTTAAAACGAAAAAGTTCCAAACCCTCCTTTGAAAACCCTAGCCGAATTATTTAATAAAAAAGAGGGCAAAATGACTTTTCTACCCTCCTAAAATTCAGCCACTTGTACCACCACCCTAAACCCTAACTTTTGCTTCAAGTATTCCCCTTTAAACCCTAATTCTAGAATCCTCCAATCTCTCCTATAAATAGGGACCTAGGCTAGAGCTATTCTTGTACCAAATCATTCTCACAATTCTCTCTCAAATTTCTCTCTCCCTCTCTCCTAATTTTGGCCAAGAAAACCGAAAACCACCACCCCATCTTCAAGAACTTCAAGTGATCTTTAAGAAATCTTCAAGTTATTCATCGTGTTCTTCGTGTTCTTCAAAGATCTTCAAAGGTGTTCTTCAAATCTTCAAGGCTTTGATCTTCATCTTCAAGTGTTCATCAACTTTACTTGTTAATCTTCATAGATCTTCATCAAGGTAAAAATCCTAGATCCAAAACTCTTAAAGTTTACTTTCAATTCATGTTATATTCATAATCGTATTCATACTAGATCATATACATATATATTGTTCATGTAAAATAAAAAATATAAAAATATATACATATACATATACCTACGGCCTATATATATATAAAAAAAATAAAAATTTTATTTGATCTTTAAAACCCTAGAAGATTTGATCAAGATTTCTTAATGATTTAAAAATGGAAACAAGATATATACACCACATATACATATATTTATTATTTAAGAAGAATATATATACATATATTAAACCCTAATTATTTAAGAAGAATATATATATATATATATATATATATATATATATATATATATATATATATATATATACATGACATAAATATATATACATATACATTAAATAGTTAAAACCCTTATTAATTAAACCTAACCCTAATTATTAAACCCTAGGACATTAATTAAACCCTAATTCTTAAATACTACTTTAATTAACTTACCCTAATTAATGAAACCTTAATACTACTTATACTATTAATTAACATGTATACACTATTACTATTACTAACACCTATAACCTACTACTTATATTGTAATACATAAAAACATTTTAGGAGATGTATTAGAGATGTATAGATCTTCGAACTTTCTTGACTAATGGTTTCTACGAAACTCTAGGCGGAAGGGTTTGGATTTTCCGATTTAAAGGGTCCTATAGATCAAGCCCCTAGACCTGAAATGGCCATTCGAAGGGAAAGGGGTGATTGGAAGCTTATCTAATACGGCAAGTATCCTAAAATGGAAAACACTCTTAAAGTAGAAACTTTCTAGTTATAGAAACTTATTAAGATAAGAAACCTACTAAAAGTGGAAACTTTGTAAAAATAGAAACTTACTAGAAAAGGAAAACGAACTATACTTAAAACACTATCATACTTAAACATTTACTTAAACATGGGCAAAAACACTTACTACTCTTAAATGTCAATAGGTTAACTTTCTGTTCGTTCCAACTTTCTATTCCGAAGAATAACTAGCTCATCTCTCTACTTACTAAGGTGAACTCATAGCCCCACTATTTATTGCTAGCAAACTTACTTACTTTTATTGGGGTGAGACACATGATGTTTTTACATTTTACACTTTAGACACAAGTACCAACTGCTAAAACTATGCTATACCCGACTATGTTCGACTAAGTCTCTACAGTGATATTTTTAATTGCTCGTTGATTGCATGCTTAATTATTGGGGGTAGGCCTATCGGGAGTAACGTCCCCGATACATTTGACTAAGTCTTTGTATTACTTAATAATGATATTAAACTGACAAGGATAGACACAACTTGTCATTGGGGTAAACTTGAACGTTTAGTCTAAATATCATGCCTTGGCATAACTTTTTGATCCTGTGGGAGATCAACTTTATAAACTAAATCTTGTGGTCTAAAAACAACGATAACTACTTTTGTTAAACCTATGATTTCACTCAACCTTTTTGTTTGACACTTTAGCATGTTTGTCTCAGGTGATGATTGATTCAAGCTTACTTACTTACTGCTTATGTGATGCTACTTGGACTTAGGAACAAGAGATATCGCATCTACTATTCTTGCATTTGAAACATTTACTTTATTGTAATTTTAATTCTTGTAATGACATTTCATTTTCCGCTGCGTACTCTCAATAAAGTTTGATTTTATCATGTAGTATTGTTCTCGTATATTATAATATGTTGGTTTATTTGATATTAGTGACGTTTCTTCCAGACTCTATCTGGAGGATGTTACAGAGTGGTATCAGAGCAAACCAGGTTGTTATAGAGAACCAGGATTGCATCTTTATGTGTGCCTTACTTGCTAGCTAGGGTACCTTAGCAATCTAGGAAGATATAACCTTTCCTGCCTTAGACTTTAAAGCACTTAGGATTGCCTTATAATCTTAACAACCTTGCCTTGATCATCGTGGCTTAAAATGCTAATCAAAGTCTCTTTCGTAATGATAGGATGTCAATCGTTAATAAAAATGACAAGATAAATCTTTTCAAACCATCTGAAGTAATGACTCACTTCAAACCTGCTATCGAAGAAGATACTGGATATCCTTCAACTATAAGACCAGTCCAAAGTCTACCTTATGGCTTTGGTGGTCCTCTGTCACCAAACTATAGTCCGGATACTTTACCTAATTCTCCCGAATACTATCCGACTCCAAGAATGGAAAGTAAAAGGAAATGCCCTGCTGATTTTAAAGAAGATAGCCCGTCAAAGAAAAGATCCCGATCTCCTTCCTACGAAGAAGTTGATACCAAGTACGAGATCATGAATCTGCAAAAAACTACTGATGGCCTAATTCGTCATATTGCAAGGATCGATGTTCAAATGAAGGAAAAAGACCTAGCGATCAGGAAGCTCGTGGAGGAAAATGCTGAGCTAAAGAAGGAGATAAAGTTGGTGATAGAAATGCCCGATGGGGGAAGCAATCTCTTGCCTACCTAAGAGAAGATGTTAACTTTAGATTGAAGATGGAGGAAAACCGCCTCGAGTTCCTGCATGAGAAACAAACGGCGAAGAATGAGAAAGTTGAGAAGTTTATGAAGAAGGTTGAGGACGAGAAGAAGAAATATGAAGAAAACTTCAATCCTAATATTTCCTAGTTTATCCTATTCCAATTTCTCATCTATGTAAAGGCTATGCCTTAAACCATTTCTATATCCAAATCGTGTAGGCTTATTTAATGCCTAGTTCTTAATAATATAAAGTGTTTCGTTTATATCATATTCATCTTTATCCTATCAGATTTATCAAACTTCTATACACCCTTATGTAGTGAAGAATCATGGTTCGTCCAACTAACTAACTCTTACCACGATGTTTCATAATTTCCTCGTCTGACTACGTCTTCCACAACTTCCATAACTATCAAAGATATGAAGGTTAACCAAGCCTATAAAGACTGCAACTTAAAACTAGCCAACTATAAGTTAGTAACTGTTTTCACGGATGACATTTCGAACTGCTCCAAGAGTGAGAAAGGACGTGAGCAACATTTGCAAACTCATTCTTGAGAAAAAGAACAACTCTATGCAAACTTTTCCAAAGTGCAAGTTTTGGCTTAAAAACTGACATGTAGTCGATCCAGCTAAGATTACTGCTATCCTTAACACACTATATTAGAAGTCATCATTGATCACATATCCTGACCTTATGGAGTGACCTTGGAAAGGAAATATGAATTAGTGAAATATAATGACGGTGACCAACGTGATTATATTACGGTAATTCATAGAGATATTCCAATATCATGACGTATGGAATAGAAAGTGAATCAAAGAAAACTCTCAAGCTATCTGTTCAAAAACCCAAATGCAAGAACGATCATCTTGATATTTAGTAGATGCGAAGAACTCATTCTAATCAAACTATATATCTATCTCATACCCATTTAACAAACTCTCATGTACCATAAAAAGTGGTAGACAATCGAATCTTGAAATTCATTCGTCCTAAATGGATGTCTCCTGATCATTGATACTTAATCATCACTTGTTATTACACTTTTGGTGTAAATTTTCATATGACTTTCAGAAACCCGTGTCATTTGAACCTTCAAATGTCGATATTACAAACACCATGTCCGATATTACATTATCTATGTCGAGATGATAAATATCTCATATGCATAATCTTTTGAGGAATGAAACCGCCATACATGTATCGTTTTGACTATCATAGTCAAGAAACTTCTGTACTCATACATCTACTTATAATAGACTACATGGTACCATGCAAGTAATGGTGTCATGCACAAACAATAATCGATCATTGTCAATTCGAAGGTGAAATACACTATCTCAAATTGTGGCTTGAGCTAAACTCATCTGAAAAAATGCTGTAACAACTGAAATGATTCCATCATACTTTAACGTATCCTCCTCTCAGACCAGCTAAGGCTAAATTCAAACGATCATTACATAGTTAAAAGTCACTGCTTTAGCATTTATGTATACTTGTCTATGCGACTGCCAGATTATTCATGCCGAGTTCTCGAACTGTCACTACCACTCGAAAGATTCAAAGTTGCAAATCTTATTTGAAGTCTTTTCGTGCATAAATCTAAATTCGAGGGATTTACTCATTCGATGATAATTACATTATCATCCTTCTTACTTAAGTGATAACATTTTTAGTCCAAGGACTCGTGCCCTGATAAAATTCAATTCATTAGTTTTCACTATCTCGAAATAATTATTACACAAATTATCCTCCGAAATTTTAAAAATCTTCAATCAATTTTTCTCAAACAAATAAACTCTTAAACATCCTGTCTTTCAAATATTCTTTACACGTGTCTTTATTTTCAATTTATCCTAGAAAATGATTTTTCACTTATGCGATCTATAAAATCCTATACATGAAAATACCTATACATATTTTGACTGGTACATATCAAATTATACTTTCGCTTCTACAAATTTCCACTTTGATTAAATCAGAATTACTTTACAAAATTTTACGTAACCCTAGTTTTACTATGAACATCATTTTGTCACCTCCTCTAAAATTTCTTTCACTAATTATATAAACAGTTTCGCATTTTTATCAATTTACCTTTGTTTTATCAAATTAAACATTCTTTTAATCAACTCTTTTCGTATTGTTCGAATTATTTTACATAAAATAGTACGTGTTGTACATAACTCAAGTCTTACTAATAGCTTAGCTTCGTTTATAATGACACATCAAACGTCACAACTTTTCAAAAATTACTTTGGCTTATTATTTTTCGTATTGCTCTCCAATGTATTTGGATCACCTCTATTCTCATTCTCAGTGCAAGAACAAGACTTACCTCTTTACGTACATCATCTCTTCCTTGCTATGCTAATCGTTAAGAAGTTTCTATTTTCGGTATTCCACGGCTAAATCACAACACCCTCGTAAACATCAATACTACGATCATTTGAACAAGGAAGCAAAGGTTCCTCCATTATAGAAACAATATCTTATAAACAATGATTCACCTTTATTCGAATCCGCGTTTAAACTCATATGTAAATAAAAGACCGACTCGCCATTGGCGCGAAAACACTTTTCCTACTCTAAAGAAGTTATCTTAAACATTTATGAAGATACTCTAAACATTTCTCCGTTTTTGGATTTCAACTAGATGTTATTCTAATCAAGTTTTAATCTATGATTCGACATGAAACTGAAATCATAAATTTTCAAGCTACATCCTGAAACTATTTCTAAAGACAAGTTCTCATGTGTACTAAACAGCGTCTTTCATTTAATCACTCATATTATCTTAAGGACAATGAATCCTCAACTAACATCTCATTTGTCTATCAGACATCTCTTGAAAACTAAAGGTATTATGGTTACCTTTCGCAACTTGAAGCTGGTACTATCTCTAACAAACACCAGCCATACATCAAACTACGAAACTGAAATCTCTACGTACTTCATTCTATTTATCTGCCCTAATATTGCGGCATAAACACTCAAAATCTTAATGAGTTCAACGACACATTTAATGCTGATATAGCATCAACTTTCCATTTAAAGGAAAACTAGTCAAACGACACTCTTGTTATTCCTTGGAAAATCTCCGCATTTAATGCACTTTGTAAACGACCTAATAAGGTTAAGGATCATGAGATCAAACGTGTAAACAAAACAATATACTTATTGTTAACACTCATTGGAATTCACGAAAGGGCCCCGATTGTACCAGGGAACGTGAAAATCAAACTTTTAAAATCCGTTGGGATTCGCGTAGCAGCCCCAAATATACATGGGAACGCAAAAACCAAATGATATGGAAATACTTTCATCTCTTCTCATGTAACAACCCTCACTTTTTGACTTCTAAATTTACTGAATTAACCCTAGGGTTATCTGCCTGACTATATGTATTAAGGGTTGTTATATACAATTAAATATTGATTTAATAGTAATTTTTAGTCAACAATGTACGCTTAAATAAATAATATATTATTAATTTACATAATTTGACATAATTTAACTAAGTATATAAACTTTGTATCAATTTTATTATTTAGTTAATGTATTATATATTTAACTATATAATAAATCCAATTATATATAAATGTAATAATATTTACAAACTTACTAAAACTATAGTTTAATAATTAAAATCATAATTATTATTAAAAATACAAAATACCAAATTGTTTATAATTTTTATGCAAAATTTGTATTTATTAATTAAATAAAAAAAATATTGACAAATATTCTTGGAAAAACACTAAATCAATTTGTTTATTTATATAAAAAAAATCCTTAAAATAAATGAATTAAAAAAAATACTTTTTAATTAAAAAATTATAATGGAAAAATGACTTTTATTATTTTATTTTGTGCATTATCCCATGACCTAACATTTAATACTTTTGAATTTTAAAATTCCATTAAAAATTAAAATATTTCTTTTTCTTTTAATTATTTTATTCTTTTTACAATTTTTTCAAGTATAAATATCCCCCATTTTCTCATTCAAACTCACACCAAAATTTCTCTCATTCTCTCTTTGAAGAATTACTACTAGTAAGTATTCTTTTCTTAATTTTTACTTTTTACTTTTTACTTTTTACTTTTTACTTCGATTTATTATTTTATTTTTTTACCAAAATATGTAAATAATGTTATAAATTATATGCAATGAAAAAATAAAATAAATAACATGTTATAATTAGTAATATATGTTACTAAAAATTATAAAAATATTTTTATGAATTAATATATAGGAATTAAAATTAAAATCGAATTAATGAATATATATGTATATACGCACCTAACGTGAAGGTTATAATTAAAGATAGCGTACAAAGACTACAAACATCACCGCTACTTGTGGTCTAGGGTGATCCTTGTTACCATTATAGGACGCTTGTGGATCTCGAATGCCAAGACTTAGATTCTGGTCAAGAGATCCTGGACCACTCGGTAACAATAGATCATTCGAGTGACTTGCATATTAGTAACGAAGTTTGGACGAGATTATACAACATCTTTGTTAAGAATTATAACCCGAACATTTTTTTAAACTAGAAACTTACTATAAGTGGAAGCTTCCCAAAAATAGTAAGTTTCCAAAAATAGAAACTTTTGAGAAATAGGAACTTTTCTCGAAAACCGTCACTGTCAATATAGTTGCTATATTAATAAACATACTTTATGTCAGTTAGACATTAACTAATCAAACGTTATACCTCTAGGTTGATATCCAGATCACTTACTTGCTTTACTTTCCTTCTTGCGTGAAATACTTCAACTACTATTTAAGGTGAAGTCATAGCCCCTCTTTATTGCTAGCAAACTTACTTACTTTACTTGGGGTGAGACACATGGTGTTTTTACTTTTTTACAATTTAGACACAAGTACCAAACTATTAAACTATGCTATACCCGACTATGTCCGACTAAGTCCCTACAGTGATATTTTTAATTACTGCTGCATGCTTAATTATTGGAGGTAGGCCTATCGGGAGTAACGTCCCCGATACATTTAACTAAATCTTTGTATTACTTGATAATGAAATTAAACCAACAAGGACAGACACAACTTGTCATGGGGCAAACTTGAACGTTTAGTCTAAATATCATGCTTTGGCTAACTTTTTGATCCTGCGGGAGATCAACTTTACAAACTAAATCTTGTGGTCTAAAATAACAGTCAAACTTTTGTTAAACCTATGAACTTCACTCAACCTTTTAGTTGACACTTTTGTATGTTTTGTCTCAGGTGCTGTTTGATTCAAGCTTACTTATCTACTGCTTATGTGATGCTACTTGGACATAGGATCAAGAGATTATCGCATTTATTACTATTGCATTTAAACATTTACTTTACTCCTTTGTAACGACATTTCTTTTTCCGCTGCGTACTCAATAAAGTTTAACTCTCTCATTTAGTATTGTTCTCATTATTATAATATGTTGGTATATTTTGATATTAAGTCACATTTTGCCCACGCCCTAACTAGGGGTGTGATAGATTGGTATCAGAGCATAACCAGGCTGTTATAGAGAACCAGGATTGCATTTTTGTGTGTTCCTTATATGTTAGCTAGGGTGCCTTAGCAATCTAGGAAACTATAAACTTTCCTGCCTTAGACTTAAAGCACTTAGGATTACCTTATAATCTTAACAACCTTGCTTCGATAATCTTGGCTTAAAATGCTAATCAAAGTCTCTTTCCTAATGTTAGAATGTCTAATTTTTATCAAACGAACAAAATGACGCTTTTCAAGCCGACCGAAGAAGATACTAAATGGTATTCCAATGAAAGACCATCCCAAAGTCCACCTTATGGCTTTGGTGGTCCTCGTTCACAAAACAATAGTCCGGATACTTTACCTAATTCTCCCGATCACTACCCGACCCCGAAAACTGAAGACAAGGGGAAACGTCCTGAGGAAACTGGTCCATCAAGGAAGAGAGCCCGGACTCCTTTTTATAATGATGCTGCTAAGTATGAGGGTTTGCTTCGCCACATGGTGAGAGTGGAGGTCCGTATGGATGAGAAGGACCGCGAAATTAAGAAGTTGGTGGAGGAAAATGTTGAACTAAGAAAAGAATTAAGGCTCCTAAAGTACGAGGAAGAACGCAACACTCGTTGGGGAAAGCAATCACTTGCTCATCTCCAGGAGGATGTTAACTTCCGAATGAAAATGGAGAGAATCCAAATCGACAAACAACTTGCCTTAAGGGAATACGACATCAATGCCGTTAACAGTCGTGTTACCAACCTTTACTACAATCTCGAGTACCTCTATGAAAAGCAAAAAGGAAAGAACGAGCGATATGATAAGTTTATCAAAGAATCTCTCGAATCTCAAACCAAAAGGCTAGAGAAACTTGTGAAGGATAACATTGAAAAAGTGATGAAGTAGTTTGAGGAAGAGAAGGAGAGACATGAAGACTACTTCAATCTTAATATTCTTTAGTTATTTTTCCATTTTCTATCTATGTAAAGGCTATGCCTTAAAACTATTTCTATTTCTAAATCGTGCACTAAAAGGCTTATTTGCCTCGTTCCTTAATAATATAAAGTGTTTTATATATATCATGTGTTACGATAAAACTGTTAATGTTCCATTGGGAAATGGAGAGACTTTCATCATCCAAGGTGAAAAGAGTGGTTCCAATCTAAACATCATCTCCTGTATTAAAACTCGCAAATACCTTAAGAAAGGTTCTCCAGCTATTCTAGCTCACGTTAAGATGATTGAATCGAAATAGAAGCATATTGAAGATGTACCAGTGGTTAAAGACTTTCCCGATGTGTTTCCCGAAGATCTTCCTGGTCTTCCACCTCCTTGACAAGTTAAATTTCAAATTGATTTAGCTCCCGGTACTGCTCCTATTGCTAAAGCGCCGTATCATTTAGCACCCTCCGAGATGAAGGAATTATCCAACCAGATCCAAGAACTATTGGATAAAGGTTTCATTCGTCCTAGCTCATCCCTATGGGGAGCTCCTATTCTGTTTGTTAAGAAGAAAGATGGTACGTTAAGGATGTGTATTGATTATCGCGAACTTAACAAGCTTACTATCAAGAACTGTTACCCGTTGCCTCGTATTGATGATCTATTCGATCAACTTCAAGGGTCAAGCATTTATTCAAAGATTGATTTGAGGTCTGGTTATCACCAACTCCAAGTCAAGGAATCCGATATTCCTAAGAATGCTTTTCGTACTCGATATGGACATTATGAATTCTGTGTCATGCCTTTTGGTTTGACCAATGCTCCTGCTATATTCATGGATCTTATGAATCGTGTCTGCAAGCCTTACCTCGATAAATTCGTTATTGTGTTCTTTGACGATATCTTGATCTATTCCAAGAGTGAGAAAGAATATGAGCAACATTTACGCATGATTCTTGAACTCTTACGAAAGGAACAACTTTATGCTAAATTCTCTAAGTGCGAGTTTTGGCTCAAAACCGTACAATTCCTTGGACATGTTGTTGATAGAAGAGGAATACATGTTGATCCTGCTAAAATCACTGCTATTCAGAACTGGGAGATACCAAAGACTGCGAAACATATTCGCCAGTTTTGGGACTTGCCGGTTACTATCGAAGGTTCATAAAAGATTTTTCTCTCATTGCTAAGCCGCTTATGAAGCTAACTCAAAAAGGAAAGAAATTTGAGTGGTCCGAAGAACAGGAATCTGCTTTCAAGATTCTTAAGGAGAAGTTGACCACATCCCCGATTCTATCTTTACCTGAAGGTACTGACGATTTTGTTGTTTATTGCGATGCCTCAAAGCAAGGCTTTAGTTACGTTTTAATGCAACGTGAAAAGGTTATTGCCTACGAATCTAGACAGTTGAAGAAACACGAGGAGAACTATACCACACATGACCTTGAGTTAGGTGCCGTGGTATTTGCATTAAAGATATGGAGACATTATCTATATGGTACACAGTTTACGGTGTAAACTGACCATAAAAGTCTTCGACACATCTTTGATCAAAAACGGCTGAATATGAGGCAAAGCCGATGGCTCGAGTTATTGAACGTTTATCACTGTGAACTGAAATATCATCCTGGCAAGGCGAATGTAGTTGCCGATGCCCTTAGTCAAAAAGACGATGTTAAATGTGTTCGTGCTCTGAATCTGAAAATTAAATCGAATCTTATCTCACGAATCTGTGAAGCTTAATTAGAAGCTATTAAACCAACAATTATCGAAGATGAAGGACCTATTGGTTTTGAAAACCAACTCCAAGTGAAAGCTAATGGTACACGGTACTTTGGCAACAGAATTTGGGTTCCTCGCTTCGGTAATCTCCGTGAACTAGTCTTGGATGAAGCGCATAAGATTAGGTATTCTATTCATCCGGGTTCCAGTAAGATGTACCACGATGTGAAGAAATTCTACTGGTGGTCTAACATGAAAATTGACATTGCTACTTATGTTAGTAAGTGTCTCACTTGTTTGAAAGTCAAGGCTGAACATCAAAAGCCTTTTGGTCTGGTGACACAACCCGATATTCCGCAGCGGAAGTGGGAATGTATCGCTATGGACTTTATTACTAAATTGCCCAAGACTTCTAGTGGAAATGATACTATATAGGTCATAGTAGATCGTCTTACTAAATCTGCTCATTTCTTACCGATCAAGGAGACCGACAAGATGGAGAGATTGTCAGAACTGTATATCAAAGAAATTGTCTCTCGTCATGGTGTTCCTATATCAATCATATCCGATCGCGACAGTAGATTCACTTCCAGATTCTGGAAATCCTTACAAACTGCTCTTGGAACTCAACTCGACATGAGTACTGCTTATCATCTGCAAACCGATGGTGAAGGTGAACGAACCATTCAAACATTGAAAGATATGCTTCGTGCTTGTGTTAACGACTTTGGCAAAGGCTAGGATAGACATCTGTCTTTGGTTAAATTTTCTTATAACAACAATTATCACTCTAGCATTAAAGCGGCACCTTTTGAAGCTCTATATGGACGGAAGTATAGATCCCCTCTGTGTTGGGATGAACTTGAGGAGAGACATTTAACTGGTCCTGAAATTATTCACGAAACTACCGAAAAGATCGTTCAAATCAAGCAATGTTTAGAAACTGCCCGTAGCCGACAGAAGAGTTATGCCAATAAGAAATGAAAGGACATCGAATACCAAGTTGGATATAAAGTCATGTTGAAAGTATCCCCTTGGAAAGGTGTTGTCCGTTTCGGTAAACGAAGTAAACTCAGTCCACGATATGTTGGACCTTTCACAATCACTGAAAGAATTGGTCCCGTGGCATATCGATTAGAACTACCAACCGAACTCAGTCAAGTACACGATGTGTTTCATGTCTCAAATCTTAAACGGTGTATTGCTGATGACACTCTCGTTATTCCTTTAGTTGACATTCGCATTGATGATAAAATGCACTTCATAGAGGAACCCGTAGAAGTCATGGACCGATCCGCTAAACGCTTAAAACAAAGCACCATACCTATTGTTAAGATCCGTTGGAATTCACGACGTGGCCCCGAGTATACAGGGGAACGTGAAGACCAAATGAAACAAAAATATCCCCATCTCTTCTCAACCACTGATGCATCCGAGAAGTCTACCTAAAACTTCGGGACGAAGTTTTTATTAACGGGGAGGTACTGTAACAACCCTCACTTTTCGACTTCTAAATTTACTGAATTAACCCTAGGGTTATCTGCCTGACTATATGTATTAAGGGTTGTTATATAGAATTAAATATTGACCGAATAGTAATTTTTAGTCAACAATGTACGCTTAAATAAATAATATATTATTAATTTATATAATTTGACATAATTTAACTAAGTATATAAACTTTGTATCACTTTTATTATTTAGTTAATGTATTATATATTTAACTATATAATAAATCCAATTATATATAAATGTAATAATATTTACAAACTTACAAAAACTATAGTTTAATAATTAAAATCATAATTATTATTAAAAATACAAAATACCGAATTATTTATTATTTTTATGCAAAATTTGTATTTATTAATTAAATAAAAAAATATTGACAAATATTCTTGGAAAAACACTAAATCAATTTGTTTATTTATATAAATAAAATTCTTAAAATAAATGAATTTAAAAAAAAATACTTTTTAATTAAAAAATTATAATGGAATAACTACTTTTATTATTTTATTTTTGTGCATTATTCCATGACCTAACATTTAATACTTTTGAATTTTAAAATCCCATTAAAAATTGAAATATTTCTTTTTCTTTTAATTATTTTATTCCTTTTACCTAATTTTTTCAAGTATAAATACCCCTAATTTCTCATTCAAACTCACACCAAAATTTCTCTCATTCTCTCTTTGAAGAATGACTACTAGTAAGTATTCTTTTCTTACTTTTTACTTTTTACTTTTTACTTTTTACTTTTTACTTTTTACTTCGGTTTATTATTTTAGTTTTTACCAAAACATGTAAATAATGTTATAAATTATATGCAATTAAAAAATAAAATAAATAACATTTATAATTAGTAATATATGTTACTCTAAATTATAAAAATATTTTTATGAATTAATATATAGGAATCAAAATTAAAATCGAATTAATGAATATATATGTATATACGCACCTAACGTGAATGTTATAATTAAAGATAGCGTACAAAGACTACAAACATCACCGTTACTTATGGCCTAGGGTGATCCTTGTTACCATTATGGGACGCTTGTGGATCTCGAATGCCAAGACTTAGATTCTGGTCAAGAGATCATGGGCCACTCGGTAACAATAGATCATTCGAGTGACTTGCATGTTAGCAACGAAGTTTGGACGAGATTGTACAACATCTTTGTTAAGAATTATAACCCGAACATTTTTTTAAACTAGAAACTTACTATAAGTGGAAGCTTCTCATAAATAGTAAGTTTCCAAAAATAGAAACTTTTGAGAAATAGGAACTTTTCTCGAAAATCATCACTGTCAATATAGTTGCTATATTAATAAATATACTTTATGTCAGTTAGACATTAACTAATCAAACGTTATACCTCTAGGTTGATATCCAGATCACTTACTTGCTTTACTTTCCTTCTTGCGTGGAATACTTCAACTGCTATTTAAGGTGAAGTCATAACCCCTCTTTATTGCTAGCAAACTTACTTACTTTACTTGGGGTGAGACACATGCTATTTTTACTTTTTACAATTTAGACACAAGTACCAAACTGTTAAACTATGCTATACCCGGCTATGTCCGACTAAGTCCCTACAGTGATATTTTTAATTGCTGCTGCATGCTTAATTATTGGGGGTAGGCCTATCGAGAGTAACGTCCCCGATACATTTGACTAAGTCTTTGTATTACTTGATAATGAAATTAAACCGACAAGGATAGACACAACTTGTCATGGGGTAAACTTGAACGTTTAGTCTAAATATCACGCTTTGGCATAACTTTTTGATCCTGCAGGAGATCAACTTTACAAACTAAATCTTGTGGTCTAAAAAAACAGTCAAACTTTTGTTAAACCTATGAACTTCACTCAACCTTTTGGTTGACACATTAGCATGTTTTGTCTCAGGTGCTGTTTGATTTAAGCTTACTTATCTACTGCTTATGTGATGCTACTTGGACATAGGATCAAGAGATTATCGCATTTATTACTATTGCATTTAAACCTTTACTTTACTCCTTTGTAACGACATTTCATTTTCCGTTGCGTACTCAATAAAGTTTAACTCTCTCATTTAGTATTGTTCTCGTTATTATAATATGTTGGTATATTTTAATATTAAGTCACATTTCGCCCAGGCCCTAACTGGGGGTGTGATATCTCAACTGCTGATGCAAACGAGAGCTCTACTTAAAACTTCGAGATGAAGTTTCTAATAACGGGGAGGTACTATAAGGACCCTCAAATTTCCAACATTTATATATCCTTTCATCATTTATTTTGCCCAAACAATATAATTAAACATAACAATTTAACTTTAATCAATAATTGTTAAGCGTTAAGAATTATAAAACTTAATAATGAACTTTGTGTAATAAACGACGAGTTAATAAAAGACGGAAATAATAAGCTAATTAATTTTCGTGAACAAAATATAATACTATAAAACTTGTAGCCTTTAAACAATTAAATTAAAACCTTTAATGAGCTATTTAAGCTAATCTAAAGTACAAGGTTTAAAACGAAAAAGTTCCAAACCCTCCCTTGAAAACCCTAACCGAATTATTTAATAAAAAGAGGGCAAAATGACTTTTCTACCCTCCTAAAATTCGGCCACTTTTACCACCACCCTAAACCCTAACTTTTGCTTCAAGTATTCCCCTTTAAACCCTAATTCTAGAATCCTCCAATCTTTCCTATAAATAGGGACCTAGGCTAGATCTATTCTTGTACCAAATCATTCTCACAATTCTCTCTCAAATTTCTCTCTCCCTCTCTCCTAATTTGGGCCAAGAAAATCGAAAACCACCACCCCATCTTCAAGAACTTCAAGTGATCTTCAAGAAATCTTCAAGTTATTCATCGTGTTCTTCATGTTCTTCAAAGATCTTCAAAGGTGTTCTTCAAATCTTCAAGGCTTTGATCTTCATCTTCAAGCGTTCATCAACTTTTCTTGTTAATCTTCATAGATCTTCATCAAGGTAAAAACCCTAGATCCAAAACTCTTAAAGTTTACTTTCAATTCATGTTATATTCATAATCGTATTCATACTAGATCATATACATATATATATTGTTCATGTAAAAAAATATATAAAAATATATACATATACATATACCTACGACCTATATATATAAAAAAAAATAAAAATTTTATTTGATCTTTAAAACCCTAGAAGATTTGATCAAGATTTGTTAATGATTTAAAAATGGAAACAAGATATATACACCACATATACATATATTTATTATTTAAGAAGAATATATACATATATATATATGTATATACACGACATAAATATATATACATATACATTAAATAGTTAAAACCCTAATTAATTAAACCTAACCCTAATTATTAAACCCTAGGACATTAATTAAACCCTAATTCTTAAATACTACTTTAATTAACTAACCCTAATTAATGAAACCCTAATACTACTTATACTATTAATTAACATGTATACATTATTACTATTACTAACACCTATAACCTACTACTTATATTGTAACACATAAAAACAGTTTGGGATATGTATTAGAGATGTATAGATCTTCGAACTTTCTTGGCGAATGGTTTCTACGAAACTCTAGGCGGAAGGGTTTGAATTTTCTGATTTAAAGGGTCCTATAGCTCAAGCCCTTAGACCTGAAATGGCCATTCGAAGGGAAATGGGTGATTGGAAGCTTATCTAATACGGCAAGTATCCTAAAATGGAGAACACTCTTAAAGTAGAAACTTTCTAGTTATAGAAACTTACTAAGATAAGAAACCTACTTAAAGTGGAAACTTTCTAAAAATAGAAACTTATTAGAAAAGGAAAACGAACTATACTTAAAACACTATCATACTTAAACATTTACTTAAACATGGGCAAAAACACTTACTACTCTTAAATGTCAATAGGTTGACTTTCTGTTCATTCCAACTTTCTATTCCGAAGAATAACTAGCTCATCTCTCTACTTACTAAGGTGAACTCATAGCCCCACTCTTTATTGCTAGAAAACTTACTTACTTTTATTGGGGTGAGACACATGCTGTTTTTACATTTTACACTTTAGACACAAGTACCAACTGCTAAAACTATGCTATACCCGGCTATGTCTGACTAAGTCCCTACAGTGATATTTTTAATTGCTCGTTGATTGCATGCTTAATTATTGGGGGTAGGCCTATCGGGAGTAACGTCCCCGATACATTTGACTAAGTCTTAATATTACTTAATATTGAAATTAAACCGACAAGGACAGATACAACTTGTCATTCGGGCAAACTTGAACGTTTAGTCTAAATATCACGCCTTGGCATAACTTTTTGATCTTGCGGGAGATCAAATTTATAAACTAAATCTTGTGGTCTAAAAACAACGATAACTACTTTTGTTAAACCTATGATTTCACTCAACTTTTTTGGTTGACACTTTAGCATGTTTGTCTCAGGTGCTGATTGATTCAAGCTTACTTACTTACTGCTTATGTGATGCTACTTGGACTTAGGAACAAGAGATATCACATTTACTATTCTTGCATTTAAAACATTTACTTTATTGTAATTTCAATTCTTGTAACGACATTTCATTTTCCGCTGCGTACTCTCAATAAAGTTTGATTTTATCATGTAGTATTGTTCTCGTATATTATAATATGTTGGTTTATTTGATATTAGTGACGTTTCTTCCAGACCCTATCTGGAGGATGTCACACTGAGCATACAACTTCTCCTTCCACAACGTCTTCAACACATCACGCAAATGATGTTCATGTTCCTTCATACTCTTCGAATAGACAAGTATGTCGTCAATGAACACTATCACCGACTTGTCCAACATAGGATGGCACACTAGGTTCATAAGATCCATGAATGCCGTCGGTGCATTCGTAAGACCAAAAGGCATAACTACGAATACCATAATGAGTTCGAAAAGCCGTTTTCTTAATATCTTCCTCACGGACCCGCATTTGGTGATAGCCGGACCGTAGGTCAATTTTAGAGAAATACATCGCACCTTGGAGTTGGTCGAACAACTCGCCAATCCGAGGCAATGGATAACGATTTTTGATCGTCACTTTGTTCAACTTTCTATAGTCGATGCACATCCGCATACTACCATCCTTCTTCTTTACGAATAAAACCGGAGCGCCCCATGGCAAAGCACTCGGCCGAATAAAACCCTTTTCAAGAAACTATTGGGTTTGATTTAACAACTCTTGCATCTCCGTCGGCGCTAAACGATAAGGAGTTTTAACAATGGGGGTAGCCCCCAGAACTAACTCAATGCGAAATTCAACTTGTCTTTCCACCGGAACACCAGGTAACTCATCCGGAAAAACGTCTTCAAATTCATTAACCACCGGAATTTCACGAATGGGTGGTGACTCTTCACGAGTATCAACAACATGGGTAAGAAAAGCCATGCCACCACTAATAAGGAAGCGACGTGCCCGTGCATAAGTGCATATCGGCACAAGTATTCTCCGCTTATCGCCATGAATAATTAACTCTCCCCCACTTGGGGCTTTTACATGAATGAACTTTTCATGGCATGCAATATCAGCTCTATAACGATCGAGCCAATCTATACCAACGACAATATCAAAGTCATCCAAGGTCATTGCTATGAGATCGATTTTAAACGTTTCGGTACCAAACACGACATTACAATTTTTACAAACATCAACCCCTAGCACGGTCTTACCATCTGCTATTTCGACTTCTACCGGATGACTTAACTTAGCTAGTGGTTTATTTAACTTAGGCACAAATCTTGGAGACACAAATGACAAATTAGCACCACTATCAAAAAGTGTCTGTGCCGGATTAGAGTTAACCATGAAATTACCTGAGACGACTTCATTAGATTGTTTAGCTTCATCATTTATCATTAAATAGTTTCGACCCCTAGCCGTGACCGCCGCTTTCCCCAACTTCCTAACATGATCACCCCTCAACTCGGGACACTCCGACTTCCGGTGTCCTTCTTTATTACAATTAAAATAAGTGAACTTTGTCGTTGCCGGGTTCGTGCAATCACGGGATAGATGACCGTATTGCCCATAATTATAACACCGAGGGTTCTATTCTTTAGAACCACCCTTCTTCACACTCCCGACGCTCTCACTCGCACCCTTACTCTTCTTATTCGAGTGACTATTAGCTTCAAACTTTCTCTTGCCAAACATAAAGCCACCCTTTCTGAAAATGAGCGACTCAAAACCTTTGGACATATCGAACAACTCATCAAAACTTTTCACTACGTTCACACTAATCTTCTCTTGATAGTTGTCTTTTAAGATTCGATAGAAGTCTTCCTTCAACATTTTATCATTCCCGACATACTCCGGGCAAAATTTGGTCTTTGACAAGAAAACGGATTTGAGAGTGTTCAAATCCATCGACCCTTGCCTCAAGGAACACAACTCGTCCTTAAGCCTTGTAAGATCGGCCGAAGTTCGGTATTCTTTGAAAAATTCCGCCTTGAATTCATCCCAAGTGAATTCCATGCATTGCTCTTCACCATAAAGTTGGATTTTTGCGTCCCACCACAACTTGGCATCGCCCCTCAACATACTACACCCGTACCTTGTCTTCTTATTGAGAGGGCATTCACAAGTACGGAAAGCCCCCTCCATATCGGAGATCCAATGGGCACTCTTAAGAGGGTCTCGTTCACCTTCAAAGGTGGGAGGTTGAGAATCCTTGAAATTCTTATAGAAAAAGTCTCGCCTTCCAACATTATCCTCTTGTAAGACATCCTTAATTTGTTCCTTTACTACATTGACTAGTTTCTCGTCAATTGTATCTAGGAACATCTTCTTAACATCTTCTAGAAAAGCCGCATGATGACTTTTCAATATGGCCTCAACTTTGGCCGTGAATTCGGAGTCCTCACTCGTACCACCGTTATCGTTGTCGTGTCCATTTCTCATCTTCATTCTATAAAAAGGAAAAGGTTAAACAACGAAGCGAAAATACATGACACATACATACACACATATACACCTCACCGCCCTATCTTGCTCAACAATCGTCGTACATCGCTTGTTTGGCACGATTTGCACCCGTAACAATGGTAGCTAGTCATTGTTACGCGAGCATCTCGCATTAGCTTGGTAGTACAACGTTTATCTCACTTAATGGATTTTAAATACCACACAAAACAAATAGCGCAAGGTTAGTTGACATAAACCTACGCACTAACCAAACCTGATCCGACCTGGAATCTTACAAGTCCCGCATAAGGCGCACCCATAATAAAGTCTAAGTCTAGGCACCTATCTGAAGTCGCCTAAATCCCTTAGACCATGCTCTGATATCACTTGTAAGGACCCAACCCGAAATTGACATGAAATATTTTTTTTTTAAAACAAGGCTGGCTTGCCTCCCAGTCTTAACCCGCGGCGCGGTCAACCGCGGCGCGGCTTAATACAATTTCATAAGGTCAGGACCATTAAACACTCGACCATCAAAATACGCTATAGCCCACGGCGCGCCCATAAGGGCCGCGGCGCGGCTCACCTGCTGTGCAGATTCTTACTTAACAAATAATACACAAGTGCCAATTTCCGCAAATTCGAGAACCAACTTTTCAAGAGGCTTCATGCCACATCAATAAGCAAAGTTTACATGTTCTAAGACTCTCGTTTAAATATTTGACCACCGAGCAACATTGCTCATTACAATTCAAAATATAAGTTTCGACCACAAAAAGTTTAACTTCCAAACGACACTTAGAGCATGGTGTTTGGGGTTTAAACTATCATATCTTGGTCAAACTTCCAAAAGCTAAATTTCCCGAGAGTCACTAATCCAACTGAATACCCTTGCTCTTATCCACGCCGGAGCCTAAAAAGGTAAACAACGAGAGGATAAGCTAACGCTTAGTGAATGCAATAATTATACACATACATATATAATATACCTACTTGCAAATACTTACTCGCATACTTCATACATGCTAGCAACAAGATTATCTTATCAACTCAAATACAAAGCTATTAACCTCCAATACCACAAGCTAGCATAATAATATCACATATATATATATATATATATATACATATATATATAACCCAAACAATATTATATGCTTACGCTACAACACAAATATCCATGGTTAACCATAACGCACACAAGGGAACGGCACTCGCACAATGACCGTTGGTACTCGCACGTTGACCGTTAGCATAAACTAACCCCCTAGGTGGACGTCCGCACTTACCGAACCACCCTTCACGCACATGTGGTCTCCATCGCATGAAAGAGTAGTGAACCCACACGCCCGGATAACACTATAGTGAATCCACACGCCCGGATAACACTAACCACAAGCCCGCAAGCAAATACACTATATACGCACATATATAATTATTCCACTCACCTTGACGCCTTCGGTGAATGAGAAATCAAGCTTGCAACCTTCAATGTACCGTACCTATTACATTATACATATCACTCGATCCAGTTGGTCAACCAACTCATTCACCATCCTAGGGTCATTTTGACCCATGATGCAATTTTGACCCATTTGCACACTTAACCCTAAAATTGGGTCAACTTCGCCAAAACCCTATCACTAGCCAAATATGGTCTTAAAACACTTTTTAACACAAGGTTATCGCATTTTCACACACATTAACCAACTTAGGTCATCAAAGACTCGTTTGACCCATTTCAAAGGTAACACACCCATTTGGGTCATCCACAACCCAAATAACACCCAAAGACTCAACAACAAAGTGTGTTAGTGCTTTTACTACCCATTTAAGACCCATATACCCAATTTAAATTTTCAAAACCCTAGGTTAGTCATTTTTGAGTCCTCATGACCCAAACTTACCCAAAACCCCCAAATCACTAACAAATGGGTTTTATGTTCATCACTACCCCAAACCCTAACCCTTAAACTAATTAAAGTAATGAAATCAAGGTTAAGACTTAACACCACAATCAAAATGTAGCTATAGACTAGACGAACAACTTTAGAACTCGCACTTGGTCCCGATTCGACCTTCTTCTCCTTTGATTTGAGCCCTCTCACTCTAAAACCCTTTCTCTCTCTAAATTGAATTGGAAGAGGTGTGGTAGTTGAAAATGGAGTAAATGGTGCTCCAAACACTGATCTAGAGCCTTAAATTCGGCCTCCAGGTGAATTTACCACTTTGCCCTATTTAAAATATCTAAAAAGTAAAAGGCTGGCCCATCAGACACTAGCCACGCTGCGGGCCCTTTGGCCGCGCCGCGGCCCTAAACAAAAAGTATAGCTGCCAGCATTTTAAATATTTACAAATGTACGGAATGGTTTCGGGTCTTACACAAGTCAACAAAAGTCAACCAAAGTCAAACCAAACGTCAACTCGGTCAAGGTGGTCAACTAAAGTCAAATATCTAAGTAGGTCATGCAAACATGGTCAACATGTCAAACCTAGGTCAAGTAACACTTTACAGTTCACAGTTAAGCAAATTGCACATTCGCAGTTTAACGCATGCCTTCAAAATAAGTACATCGTAGAAAGATGCAACTATAAATCATAGCACATAATCCATAAAATTATGAACAACTCCAGATCACAAATAGACTCAAAATCAATTCCAAAAAGTCCGGCCAAAGCCTCATATGATATTTAAAATCGGATATCAGAAGGGGTCTAGTTATGGTTTACCAAATCAGTTTCAGCACGCGCATCAATTTTGAAACATTTCTCCAAAAATATAGAAAATAGATTTTGACAAACGGCTCTTTGGAGATTTCTCCAGACATCTCAAAATATTAGTGATAAAATAATCAAAGACATCTTTTTAGCCAATTCGTACAGTTTAGCAAATCTTTATAGACCTTTCAGTTTTGGTCAACAAATAAACACATCACTTAGACGAGCATATATCTCATGGAAAATCATGTTTTCGTAAGTTGGCATACAAATGAAAAACATCAAGGAACATATAAAATAACATATTTCAGAAGATCAAAGTCTCAATCAACTTCTAGTTCATTCTAGCAATATTTGTTTAACTTTAAAAACAGTTTCAGTTCACTTAACAACATGAATCTTCGTTTTGACATAACGGAAGAATTACAAAAGCTTTTGACGCAAATCTTAAGTCTAACATGCATGATTTTTCGCAAAGAATACTATAGTACACTTTTCATTAACTAAATCACAAAGCATTCAAGTCAGAAAATTCGTATTATGAGCATAACCTAGTCAAAACTTCGATTAAGCATATCTTGAGCATACGATAACGAAATCAAGGAAAATCAAAGTCTAGAAATAATAATTTTTTGATATCTATCCATCTAAACATATTACAAGATCAGTCCACATTTCAATTTTATCAGATCACAAAATACAAATTCGTTTTTCATGCAAACAACATCAATTAATCGATTAAACGATAAACTACAACGCAAAACACCATTAATTGAGCATTAGACTTGATTACACTATGTAATTGAACTAAAATCTGAATTAATAAAGTTAGGGTTATGAACTATACCTCAATCGATCAAATAATTTATACTAGTGCGTAGAGAATGATGCGTAGAACAGCGTTTATGCACGAGGTTTGATCTAATTTCAACTTTTAATGAGTGTATGTGTGTGTGTTGATGTCGATGAGCAAGAAGAGAGGGAAGGGAGAAACCAATCGGCTAAGGGAAAGAAAAATAAGGGTTTGTGGGATTCCCTTGCCTTAAATACTTCGGGTTAGGGCCTAATCTTACTAAATTAATGATCCACTACACAAAATAAGTCCATTAAGGGGTACCCACTAGGGGTTCGGACTAAATTCCCTTCTAGGGGTGTCCTGGCCTCAGTTTTTTGATAAATACTCATAAGCGCGTAATCCGTTTCGTTGCCGTTAACCGTACCGGGTCTCCGGAACGTTAACTAGTCGTTGAAATGTAATCACCGGGTTTAATTCATTAATAAATAATAAATTAAATAAGTTCTTCATAATAATAAATAATTATTAAAAATAATTATTTTCTCATTTTCTGAGTTCCGTAAACTGAAAAGCTTTCTAGACGATTAACTTAATCGTAACGTTTTCTAGTTATTTCGCTATCCGAAATAAAATCATAAATTAATATATCATATTAATTCAAGTAATCATATAGGATTAGATATGCATTTAATTCTATTAAACATACAAAGTCTAAGTAAACACCGTTAAATTCTTAACGGACAAGTAACAATAGTAAACGGAAAAAGTCGGGTTATTAGAGATGGGATAGAAACATCTAGCTCATCTTCAGAGAACCCAGTAACATGGATTGGTGAGGGTACTGCTACTTGTTCTTCTTCAACAAGAGCTTGCTGAGTAGGCTCTTCAGAAATTAACTCCTCATCTTCTTGACCAGAAGACAAGGTTGGGACATTCTCATCAAAGGTAACATTTATTGATTTTTCAAAACATCCACATATTTTGTTGTAGACCCTATATGCCTTTTAGATGTTAGAGTATCCAAAAAATATACCTTCATTAGCTTTGTCATCAAATTTGCCTAGCTGGTCCCAATTGTGCATTATGAAACATAAATTGCCAAGTATATATAGAAATACAATGGAGGGTCTTCTTCATTTGAGAACTTCATAAGCAGTCTTTTGATGTCTCTTCAAAATTAAGGATCTATTCTGGGTGAAACATGCAGTATTCACAACTTCTGCCCAGAATAAATTTTTCATCCCAGACTCAACTAACATAGATCTTGCTTCTTTCTGCAATAACATTTTGTTGTGGTGTTCTTACAACAGAAAAGTTTTGTGATATACCTTTGTCGTCACAGAAATCTTCAAGTGTGGAATTTTTGAATTCTGTACCATGATCACTTCAAAGCTGCTTCACCAGTTGCCCATTCAATAACTTCATTGTTTTGATAAAATTGATAATTTCATCAGCAAATTCACTATTTTGATTAAAAAAGAATACCCAAGTTTATCTAGAATATTCATCAATAATAACTAGTGTATATCTCTTCCCATTATGGCTGGGAATCCAAACAGATCCATGTGAAACAAGTGAATTAGCTTCTCAATAGGTGAAATATGCTTTTACTTGAATGAGGCATGATAATGCTTCCCCTTTTCACATCAAGGACACAATCTGTCCTTAACATACGATATGGTGGGTAGCCCAGACACTAAACTTTTGCTTAAGAGTTTGTGAGTATCTTTAAAGTTGAAATGTGAGAGTCTCTTGTGCCATTACCACTTGAGGTTGTCTGCTGACTTTGAATAAAAACAAGTATTAGTTGTTGTGACTGTTGTGTTCATGTTAATCTGATACATGTTCTCATGTCTTTTTGCAGTCAGCAGAGGTTTCCCTTTCTTGTCAAAAATAGTACCAAATTTTCTTCTGAATTGAAATATCTTTCTCTTATTTATCAGTTAGCTTGTGTTGAGTAAATTTTGTTTAAGCCCAACGCCATTTGCCAAATTTGTGAATGTAATATTTTCATTTGTCAAAGTACCAAATCCTTTGTATAACCAAGCGAATTATCTCCACACGAAACCACTGGACCATCCTTTATAGTTCATCAGCAGGGACTTACTTTCGGTCATGTCTCAAACAATCACTATCGAGATACCTGATTTACTTGTTTTGAATGCCCTGCATAGTAAAAGTGAGATTAGTTCTTTTTAGGAACCCATCCGAGGATGGGTTCTGGAGGATTCACCTTAGATGATCTCCTCCTTTCTGCTTGTTTGCTAGAAGAAATATTAGTAGAGGTGGTCAAGGTTTGAGCATCAATCATATATGAATTTTTACCTATCTTTGCTCGATACGCCTTTTGCAGCTCTTTGTACTCTGGATATTGGTTAGACAATTGAGCCTTGCTACCACAGTTGTAGCATTTTCTCACTTGGGGTTAGACAATTGAGCCTTGCTACCACAGTTGTAGCATTTTCTCACTTTAAGAACACGAAAACAAGTTATGTTTTTACACAAAACAAGTTTTTCGGAACTTTATAGGTTTAAAGGCAATGTGCTTTCAAAGCCATCCCAGTTTTGAGACAACCGTACGGATAATTGCCAACCCAGTATATCATCTACGATGAACTACCTCTCGATTCAAAGTCGATGGGAAGACAACTAGCTTGGGTATGAATTATATCGGCAGGTCTAGTGGACGACACTTGAAAGACTTTACTTTCAAGTTTAGGTCTTTTTGAATCATAACTTAACTTGGAAGACTTTACTTCCAAGCATTGGAAGACTTGACTTCTACAAAATATATAGGAGGACTCGATTCTCCTGGAAGTGTTTAAACACTTGGTTAATTTATTTAAGGTCTTTGGACCCCACTTTCCACGCATCTAGCTTTTATGATATTTTTAATAAAATTTTGGAAGCATATACTACATTTCCGTATTTTAAAAGGGGTACCATTGAATTTGACCATGACGTGTGTTGTCTAAGAAACACTAGAATGAAACCATTGCTCTTCCTAAAGAAGACAGCACAATGTGTAGCTTAAGGCTCCTCTTCCCACAGTACGATACATCTGAAGCGACCCGTCCTAATCCATCTAGACGAAGTCCACATCGATTACAAACGATTCATAATAGTTGATTACATCGCGAGGTATTTGACCTCTATATGATACACTTTTACAAACATTGCATTCGTTTTTAAAAGACAAACTTTCATTTCATTGAAAGTTGACGACATGCATACCATTTCATAATTCATCCAACTGTAATTGACTTAATAATGATCTTGATGAACTCGATGACTCGAATGCAACGTCTTTTGAAATATGTCATTAATGACTCCAAGTAATATCTCTAATATGAGCAAATACACAGCGGAAGATTTTTTTCGTACCTGAGAATAAACATGCTTTAAAGTGTCTACCAAAAGGTTGGTGAGTTCATTAGTTTATCATAACAATCATTTCATAATTATAATAGACCACAAGATTTCATATTTCCATTTCTCATAAACATACGTCCCATGCATAGAGACAAAAATCATTCATATGGATTGAACACCTGGTAACCGACATTCACAATTTGTATATAAGAATATCCCCATCATTCCAGGATCCTCCTTCAGACATGATATAAATTTCAAAGTACTAAAGCATCCGGTACTTTGGATGGGGCTTGTTGGCCCCGATAGATCTATCTTTAGGATTCGCGTTAATTAGGGTGTCTGTTCCCTAATTCTTAGATTACCAGACTTAATAAAAAGGGGGCATATTCGACTTCGATAATTCAACCATAGAATGTAGTTTCGATTACTTGTGTCTATATCGTAAAACATTTATAAAAGCAGCGCATGTATTCTCAGTCCCAAAAATATATATAAAAAGGGAGTAATGAAACACACGCATATAAATATTGTAAAACAGTTAATAAAGCATTTGCATGTATTCTCAGCCCAAAAACATAAAGAGTAAAAGGGAGCAAATGAAACTCACATAATGTATTTTGTAGTAAATATACATATGACGTCATTTAACAAGTGTAGGGTTGGCCTCGGATTAACGAACCTATATCATTTGTATATCTATTAATACACATAATCGTAATCGAACAAATTTATTTATTATATCTTAATTTATTTATCATATATTTAATTTGTGTAACATATTCAAAATGATTTAATATCTATGTAGTTATATTAATATATCCATATTTATTTATATACATTATTATTTAGTGTTATATTTAAAATCAATAGTCTGTTAAATGTACATTTTTAAATAAATAATCTTAGTAAGTTTGATTTATATAGTTATATAAAATATTAATATAATTATAGTATATGTAATAAGTATCTTTTATGTACAAAATATGTATCTGTTTAAAAAGGTAGTTTTTGATAATAAAAATGATGTACTAATAATTATAACAATAACTTTAATAATAATAATACTGATAATTAGTAATTTACTTAAATTATAATTTTATCCATAGTTTTTTTTAAATCCATACATTTATATATATATATATATATTGTTATAATCTGAATGATAATACTAATAATAATAATGACATTGTTAAGAATGATATTTATCTTAATAATAATAATAATAATAATAATAATAATAATAATAATAATAATAATAATAATAATAATAATAATAATAATAATAATAATAATAATAATAATAATAATAATAATAATAATAATGATAATGATAAGTTTACAACTAATAATATTATTAATACTTATAATGATAATAATAATAATAATAATGATTATAACACTTATACATATAATAATAATAATAATAATTTTTAACACTAATTATAACAATATTAACATTAACAATAATAATAATAATCATAATAATCATAATAATAATAATAAAAATGGTTACTACCTTAAAAGCTCCAAAAAGATATCAAACCGCCCAAGCCGAGACTCGAACCCGCGACCTCTCGCTCCACAACAACACTCCCTACCATCTGCTCTATTTCTGTTTTTCTACTTAATTCGTAAATAAATTCCATTTAACCAGTTTATCTGCTCAAGCCCAAAAGCAATTAAGAGCCCAATCCTAATTTGAAGGTCCAACAGCAAATGACCATGTCTCAGCCCAACTCACAGCATCTTCTATATATATAAAAAAAATAATTGCTTTTGCATAGTTTCGAACCCATAACCTCTAGCTCAACGACCCAATACCTAACCACTCCTCTGCGATTGTTTTTCTGAAATAATAGCTAATCTAATTATTATAACACGTTGTTTTTTTTTCTTTACTTCATCACTAAAACAAAACCCAAAACTATTCATTATCATCAACATCATCCTCCTTACTCGTTATCATTTTCATACTTATATCAACTTTATCATGATCATTATCATCATCTATATCCTGAGATCGTAACACCAGTTATCATCATTATCTCGTGAATCTTAATCATCATTTAAATCGTGCCTTCATCATACCATTATCATCACCGTATCATTTTTCAGCACCATCATCGATTTTATCATCATTCTTCACGACCTTCCTGTTCATCTTCCTTCTCATTTGCAGGTAGCAACCCATAGCAACAGCTGCGATTTGCATCTATCACAGTGATGGTGGCGGTGTGTTTTTACAATAAGGAGAATATATATATATATATATATATATATATATATATATATATATATATATATGTAGCATTCGTAAAAATATATATATATATATATATATATATATATATATATATATATATATATATATATATATATATATATATATATATATATATATATATATATATATATATAGGAAAGGTGGTGGGTTATCCAGTGATGACTGATGGCGAGTGATGGTTATATCAACCGGAGCAGCAGAAACTTCAAAGTAGCAGGTGTAGTTTATCCGGTGAAAATGAAAACAACATAAAGAAAAAAATGAAACGCGATGGTGGTATTTGATGATTGTTTTTCGTCGGTTTATGGTGGAAGGTGGGTTTACGGTGGTGATGTGGTTTCAAATTGGTGCTCGCGAGGGTGCTCGAATGAACCCGAAACATAATATGCAGGTGTACAAAAAAAATTGAAGATGATGGTAGGTAGTGGCGGTTGAGGTGGTTCACGATGGGATGTGGTGTCGGGTTAGTTCATAAAAACAAGAAAGAAAGAAAGAAAGAAAGAAAGGTAGAAATAAAGAAGGGTGGGTTTGGTTGTTGATGGTGATAGTGATGGTGGACAACAGTGGTTCGAATGGAGCACAAAGGTTTTGTGGTGGTTGTACGGTGACCGATTAGTGGGTTGAGTTGTGTGTTATTGAACACCAATATAAATTAAAGTTGATGGTTTCTCCCTCTGCGTCGAGCTAGCTATCTATATGTGTATATTTATATATAACATAATTATATAATAATCAATAGTAATAACATAATACTTATTTTATAATTCAAGCATGATTGGAAAGAAAATAGAAAGATGCTCAAGTGGGTTTGAGTGGATAACAAAAGAACAAGTCTATTTGTTTGATTCCGTATGACACAAATATAAACATATTGATATCTATGACTTTAACACTAATAATTAATAATAATAATAATAATAATATAATAATATTAATAATAATCAAAGATTTAGAAACGTGCAGGCAATAGAAATGAGATTTAAAAACAGTAAAGCAGCCTATTCTTGTAGTTATTCCGCCGACAGTTTTTACGAACTGTGTATCGTGCGAAAATAGTGGCAAAATAATTTGTTCAGAAAAATCCCATATTTTTAAATTAACTATATTTATTTATTTTGGTCATTATGGTATAAAATTCAGTCATTAATTTAATAAATAAATATTACATCAACTGTCTCTCATTTATGCGTAAAATATAAAAAGTGTTAGAACTAAGTAATTAGATCCTAAATGTACTTTTAATAAGCCTATAACTTATATAACTCATTTTCGGATCACCTTTTATTTTAAAATTACATAAATTTAAATTTAACTTGCTTAATATCTATCAAAACATCAAACGTGTATTACAATCATTTAATAATTATTTTTAATATACTTTATTTATATACAGAGATATATTTTAAATAATAATAATTATAATATCCTATTTTTTTATTTTATTAATTTTTAATAACAACAACATATAATACGTCAAATTATATTTCAAATTATTATTTATATATACATACACACATATCTACTTACAATTAATTGTTCGTGAATCGCCGAGAGCAGTCAAAGGTCAATTAAATATATGAACATCGTTTCAAAATTTTCTAGACTCAACATTACGTACTTTTCTTATCGTATCGAAATCATATAAAGATTAAGTTTAAATTTAGTCGGAAATTCCCGGGTCGTCACAGTACCTACCCGTTAAAGAAATTTCGTCCCGAAATTTGAGTGGGGTCGTCATAACAATATTAAGAATGTTTTCATGATGAATATTAATTGATAAATAGAGTTTTATCATTATTGAGTAATACAGATAAAAACATTCGATTATTCGAAGCGTATGAGTGAAGTTATCACAAAAGAGTGAATTGAAGAAATAGAGTTTCGTCCTATCTTTTGACGTAGTCAGGGTTGATTTTTCGGAATTCAAGGGATAAAAAAAAATCTTCGAAATCTAAAAGATTTGATTCTTCGGCGAATAAGGAAATTAAGATTTCTATAATTAAATACGGTGATCTGCCTCGATTACTCTGTCTGATATTTCCATTATAAATTAAGCTCTTCTGTTCCATTATTCTCACCATTCCTATACTTTCTTTCTTAGTTCATACATTCAAAAGATTGTGAAAATGCTTAATCTCGTTCTAATCCTTGATATTTTTCTAATTATCATTCCTGTCATCCGTCTTTTCAATCTTCCACCAAAAAAATCTGTTTGCTTCTACGATTACCTTGGGGTGATTCTATTCTTAATTCTACCGTGTCTTTATATTGCTATTCGTATTAATATCCAAGGTTTGTAATTTCTGCGTTGTTGTTGGGTTTTATATCTTCCCTTATATTTCGGAGCTCCATGCTTTTGTTTTCTCTTCCCGACTTCAAGTCAAGCGAATAATGATCCAGAATTTGTAGATATAGAGTTTCGAATGATTATAGTGTTCTAAGCAGGAAGGAACGTGATAGCACGATTTGATTTTCAAATTGATCAACATCACGGATGATAGAACCATCAAGAATGCATTTTCTTGATATGTTAAGAAGTTAAGTAGAATGAAAGAGTTATGTAACATGACACATGATGACGTTATAATCTGTGAATCATCATGTTCCATTTAGAAACTTAGCCTGACTTACTGTAATATAATCACGTTGATCAAGTGTCATTATATTATACTAACTCATGCATCAATTCCCAACACTACTTCAAAAACATTCATATTTTAAGCTCGAAAGTTTACAGAATATAGAAACTAACAGTTTTTATATGATGTAACACTGATAGCACGAAGAGATTATTGATTTCAGATAAGAATAGTTATGAAAATATCTTCAGAAATATGGAGGATATTTGTAATGAAATATACGATAATATCTTTGAATATCTAAGATCAGAGGATGATGGAAACTATTATCTGCAAGGGTTTAGAGTAAGGAGTAAGATATTCGCTAAAGTCTTCAGCAGGCATTGAATCATTTGGATTCTTTGAAGTCAAACTTATTCTTTGTGATTTTTCCACGGCTTCCTTTATAGTTTCGCATAATCTGCTTTTCGGTACTAAATTTTCTATTGAGTGTTTCCAATACTCCATTCTTTATCATCAAACTTACGATTGCTAAGGTGGTTTACAGTTTTTGCTGGTTCCTTCAGCTTTTCAAAATTCAGAGTATTAATTCGCAGACTGGGTGTTTTCAGAGTATAGGAATGGAAAATCTTAATTCCAAGAGATAAATGCTATATGTATACATTTAAATGTAGATGTAGAGACATTGCAAGATTCAAAATACTGATTGCTATTTCCCGGTAATTGGTATGGCAATTCTCGTTACAAGATGCGGATGAGTATATGATAGGGTTTCGATAAAGATAACGATTTTTTGAAAAGTCAAAGATCAAAGAAGTTGCTGGTAAGTTTACTGCTAATGTGGTGGGATATAAACGGTTTTTCTGGTAACGATTATGAATAAGGCAATCATATATATCAAGTTATAATAAGGCTAATCTGACTGGAAAGTCAAAGTTGATTTGCTGAAGCTGTGACAAAATTGGCTAATTTGAAAAGGGATTGCAAACTTACTTTCGGTAATAATAATGCTAAAGGAATCAGCACAGCTACGCGTTAAACGTTTACTCAGGTTCCAAGTGTTTTCAGGTGCATAACTATATGCATCAATCTTTTCTTCCGTAGATTAAGTGCGGTTGGTTCATCATCTCGATTGAGGTGTTTTCAAGAATCATGAAAGGTTTGAACGCAGATTGTAATCGTTAAGATACAAATGAGGTTTAAGATGAAACCAAGTGGAAAACTTGAAGAATTGTTTAGTTTCATATGTTATAATCAATATTTTAATTCATTTTAATTGTCCAATGTTATTAGTCCACAGTCGATAGTCCACAGTTGACAGTCCAATAATTCATATATAGTTTAATATAAAATATTCGAATTAGTTAATACGTATCGTGACCCGTGTACATGTCTCAGACTCGATCACAACTTAAATGATATATATTATTATAGAATCAACCTCAAACCTGTATAGAGAACTCGATCATTACTGCATATAGAGTGTCTATGGTTATTCCAAATAATATATATAGATGCGTCTATATGATATGTCAAAACCTTGTATACGTGTCCCGATATTTAAAATGCATAAAATAAATAACATAAATTAAATGACGATAAATAAAATTGAGAGAATTAAAGACCGTGATAAATAAATGTAATCAGTTAGCTAGGATTTTTGTTAGCGTGGATTCGTAATAGAATTTCTCATAGTTAATTCGTTTGTTTCTAACAAATTTTATTTTGCCCAATGTTTCCTTCATTATGCCACTTGTTGGATTCTGATAGATCAAAATCTAAATATGAAATTGAATGAAAATGGTTATTCTGTGGTGAACGGATTTGTATATCGGTGGATGTAAGTAGGATAGTAAATTACTGTTGAATCAGATTCGAAGAATGTACAGTGTAACTTATTAATGTGAAATCTTAAATATTCCTCGGGTATTACCTACCCATTAAAATATTTTCATCATTAACAGTTTGTATAAAAGAATTTTTAATTACAATCTTTATGAAAACATATATACATATATATTTTCTTCAGATGTAATCATAGATTTAATGAGTTAATTTGATATTAAACTCATTTGATTTACCGTTAGAATATGAATATAAAATCTCTAAAACATTAGAGATTACATAATCGCCATGTCGAACGAAGATAAATGATGTAGAATGTCATGTAGAATGAAGATAATCAAGGCAAGACATCATGTAGTATGATGATTATGCTAGAGGTACAGACTATGAATTTGAGGCGTGTAGTGTTGAGGCTTGTGCGGCGGATGCTGTTGTTGGTGGTACTGGTGTTGCCGGTGCTGTTGTTGAAGCTGGTAAGTTTTGCACCATGTTTTTCCAAATTGATTACTCGAGCATGAAGTTCGTTGACTTCTTCCATTATTCCAGGATGATTTTTGGTTCGGACGAGCGGATGAATAAGATCTAAATTTCGAGATAGTAAATAATCGTGACGAAATACTCTGGAAATGAGAGAGAAAATGGTGTCTCGAACACGTTCGCCGGTAAGTGCTTCAGGTTCATCGCCAAGAGGTAAATTCGGTTGGTGTAAGGGATCGCCTTCTTCGCGTCTCCATTGATGAAGTCGACTATGAACCCATCAGATGAATTGGGGATGACTGATTGGTTGATTCATTCTGGTGACGCTGATAGGTGAAACTCCATATCGGAATGACTGTCGGAATCCGAGGAATTCGAACTGGTTGAGGGATTCATTTCATACGATCAGATGAAGGATTTTCGATAAGAAATATATTATAGGATGTAGATTAGTACCCTGCAATACATAATTTACGTATGTATATATAATACTAAAATCCCATAAGTTACGGAGAAATCTACGGAAGCTGTCAGGCAAAGGTAACAATAACAGATACGTTAAGATATGAATTTATCTATACATAGTCCATGTAATAGAGGCAGTAAGACGTGTCTAGACTTTAAGGATGATAAGCAGGTAATTTGCTAAGTATGATAAGCAGATGATTTCCGACTAGAAATGATAAGCAAAACTTTTGACATGCAGACACGGTCGAAGTCCAGACTCACTAATGCATTCTAACAACTTATCAGTTATACACACTAATGCAGGCCTGGTTCGCTAAGACCACCGCTCTGATACCAACTGAAGCGACCCGTCCTAATCCATTTGGACGAAGTCCACATCGATTACAAACGATTCATAATAGTTGATTACATCGCGAGGTATTTGACCTCTATATGATACACTTTTACAAACATTGCATTCGTTTTTAAAAGACAAATTTTCATTTCATTGAAAGTTGACGACATGCATACCATTTCATAATTCATCCAACTGTAATTGACTTAATAATGATCTTGATGAACTCGATGACTCGAATGCAACGTCTTTTGAAATATGTCATTAATGACTCCAAGTAATATCTCTAATATGAGCAAATACACGGCGAAAGATTTCTTTTATACCTGAGAATAAACATGCTTTAAAGTGTCAACCAAAAGGTTGGTGAGTTCATTAGTTTATCATAACAATCATTTCATAATTTTAATAGACAACAAGATTTCGTATTTCCATTTCTTATAAACATACGTACCATGCATAGAGACAAAAATCATTCATATGGATTGAACACCTCGTAACCGACATTCACAATTTGTATATAAGAATATCCCCATCATTCCGGGATCCTCCTTTGGACATGATATAAATTTCTAAGTACTAAAGCATCCGGTACTTTAGATGGGGCTTGTTGGGCCCGATATATCTATCTTTAGGATTCGCGTCAATTAGGGTGTCTGTTCCCTAATTCTTAGATTACCAGACTTAATAAAAAGGGGCATATTCGACTTCGATAATTCAACCATAGAATGTAGTTTCGATTACTTGTGTCTATATCATAAAACATTTATAAAAGCAGCGCATGTATTCTCAGTCCCAAAAATATATATAAAAAGGGAGTAATGAAACTCACGCATATAAATATTGTAAAACAGTTAATAAAGCATTTGCATGTATTCTCAGCCCAAAAATGTAAAGAGTAAAAGGGAGCAAATAAAACTCACATAATGTATTTTGTAGTAAAAATACATATGACGTCATTTAACAAGTGTAGGGTTGGCCTCGAATTCACGAACCTATATCATTTGTATATCTATTAATACACATATTCGTAATCGAACAAATTTATTTATTATATCTTAATTTATTTATCATATATTTAATTTGTGTAATATATTCAAAATGATTAAATATCTATGTAGTTATATTAATATATCCATATTTATTTATATACATTATTGTTTAGTGTTATATTTAAAATCAATAGTCTGTTAAATGTACGTATTTAAATAAATAATCTTAGTAAGTTTGATTTATATAGTTATATGAAATATTAATATAATTATAGTATATGTAATAAGTATCTTTTATGTACAAAACATGTATCTGTTTAAAAAGGTAGTTTTTAATAATAAAAATGATGTACTAATAATTATAACAATAACTTTAATAATAATAATACTGATAATTAGTAATTTACTTAAATTATAATTTTATCCATAGTTTTTTTTTAAATCCATACATTTATATATATATTGTTATAATCTGAATGATAATACTAATAATAATAATGACATTGTTAAGAATGATATTTATGTTAATAATAATAATAATAATAATAATAATAATAATAATAATAATAATAATAATAATAATAATAATAATAATAATAATAATAATAATAATAATAATAATAATAATAATAATAATAATGATAAGTTTACAACTAATAATATTATTAATACTTATAATGATAATAATAATAATGATTATAACACTTATACATATAATAATAATATTAATAATTTTTAACACTAATTATAACAATATTTATATTAACAATAATAATAATAATAATAATAATAATAATAATAATAATAATAATAATAATAATAATAATAATAATAATAATAATAATAATAATATTAATAATAATAATAATAATAATAATAATAATAATAATAATAATAATAATAATAATAATAATAATAATAATAATAATAATAATAATAATAATAAATGGTTACTACCTTAAAAGCTCCAAAAAGATATCAAACCGCCCAAGCAGGGACTCGAACCCACGACCTCTCGCTCCACAACAACACTCCCTACCATCTGCTCTATTTTTATTTTTCTGCTTAATTCGTAAATTAATTCCATTTAACCAGTTTATCTGCTCAAGCCCAAAAGCAATTAAGAGCCCAATCCTAATTTGAAGGTCCAACAGCAAATGACCATGTCTCAGCCTAACTCACAGCATCTTCTATATATATAAAAAAAATAATTGCTTTTGCCTAGTTTTGAACCCATAACCTCTAGCTCAACGACCCAATACCTAACCACTCCTCTGCGATTGTTTTTCTGAAATAATAGCTAATCTAATTATTATAACACGTTGTTTTTTTTCTTCTTTACTTCATCACTAAAACAAAACCCAAAACTATTCATTATCATCAACATCATCCTCCTTACTCGTTATCATTTTCATACTTATGTCAACTTTATCATAATCATTATTATCATCTACATCCTGAGATTGTAACACCCGTTATCATCATTATCTTGTGAATCTTAATCATCATTTAAATCGTGCCTTCATCATACCATTATCATCACCGTATCATTTTTCAGCACCATCATCGATTTTATCATCATTCTTCACGACCTCCCTGTTCATCTTCCTTCTAATTTGCAGGTAGCAACCCATAGCAACAGCTGCAATTTGCATCTATCACAGTGATGGTGGCGGTGTGTTTTTACAACAAGGAGAATATATATATATATATATATATATATATATATATATATATATATATATATATATATATATATATATATATATATATATATATATATATATATATATGTAGCATTCGTAAAAAAATAATATATATATATATATATATATATATATATATATATATATATATATATATATATATATATAGGAAAGGTGGTGGGTTATCTGGTGATGACTGATGGCGAGTGATGGTTATATCAACCAGAGCAGCAGAAACTTCAAAGTAGCAGGTGTAGTTTATCCGGTGAAAATGAAAACAACATAAAGAAAAAAATGAAACGCGATGGTGGTATTTGATGATTGTTTTCCGGCGGTTTATGGTGGAAGGTGGGTTTACGGTGGTGATGTGGTTTCAAATTGGTGCTCGCGAGGGTGCTCGAATGAACCCAAAACATAATATGCAGGTGTAATAAAAAAATGAAGATGATGGTAGGGTAGTGGAGGTTGAGGTGGTTCACGATGGGATGTGGTGCCGGGTTAGTTCATAAAAACAAGAAAGAAAGAAAGAAAGAAAGGTAGAAAGAAAGAAGGGTGGGTTTGGTTGTTGATGGTGATAGTGATGGTGGACAACGGTGGTTCGAATGGAGCACAAAGGTTTTGTGGTGGTTGTACGGTGACCGATTAGTGGGTTGAGTTGTGTGTTATTGAACACCAATATAAATTAAAGTTGATGGTTTCTCCCTCTGCATCGAGCTAGCTATCTATATGTGTATATTTATATATAACATAATTACATAATAATCAATAGTAATAACATAATACTTATTTTATAATTCAAGCATGATTGGAAAGTAAATAGAAAGATGCTCAAGTGGGTTTGAGTGGATAACAAAAGAACAAGTCTATTTGTTTGATTCCGTATGACACAAATATAAACATATTGATATCTATGACTTTAACACTAATAATTAATAATAATAATAATAATATAATAATATTAATAATAATCAAAGATTTAGAAACGTGCAGGCAATAGAAATGAGATTTAAAAACACTAAAGCAGCCTATTCTTGTAGTTATTCTGCCGACAGTTTTTACGGACTGTGTATCGTGGGAATATAGTGGCGAAATAAAGTGTTCAGAAAAATCCCATATTTTTAAATTAACTATATTTATTTATTTTGGTCATTATGGTATAAAATTCAGTCATTAATTTAATAAATAAATATTACATCAACTGTCTCTCATTTATGCGTAAAATATAAAAAGTGTTAGAATTAAGTAATTAGATCCTAAATGTACTTTTAATAAGCCTATAACTTATATAACTCATTTTCGGATCACCTTTTATTTTAAAATTACATAAATTTAAATTTAACTTTCTTAATATCTATCAAAACATCAAACGAGTATTACAATCATTTAATAATTATTTTTAATATACTTTATTTATATATAAAGAAATATATTTTAAATAATAATTATTATAATATCCTATTTTTTTATTTTATTAATTTTTAATAACAACAACATATAATACGTCAAATTATATTTCAAATTATTATTTATATATACATACACACATATCTACTTACAATTAATTATTCGTGAATCGCCGAGCGCAGTCAAAGGTCAATTAAATATATGAACATCGTTTCAAAATTTTCTAGACTCAACATTACATACTTTGCTTATCGTATCGAAATCATATAAAGATTAAGTTTAAATTTAGTCAGAAATTCCCGGGTCGTCACAACATCAGCGTAACACATCGTAAAATGATGCATCAACCAATGTCAATATGAAGTGATGTGGATTAGGAAGTTTCCCACACCAAGTTAAACGGGCATACGGAAGACTCAACTTCCTTAATGGATGGACTTGAATTATCCTACAATTTTGGGATGTTTAGAACCCTGGAAGACTTTGCTTCCTTATTACACACACACTCACGCAAAAGAAAATGTAAAACAACAAAATCATTTACAAAAGTGATAACATTTGTTTAATCACAAAACTACACTTGGCTTTTTAACAAGTAAAAATTTTTAAAATTTCCTCAATTTTTCAACAATTTAGTCAAAAATAAGACTCAAGCCAAGTGTATTACATCCACGAGAATTTATATCTCTCCCCCCTCACTTAAGATCATGTAATGCCCTCATTTACATTAAATCAGATAAATCAAATATAAATTCGAGAGGACAATAGAGTGAATGGAAAAAAACATAACTGGATGTAGAGTAATATAATCGTGAAACGGAGTGACAGATGGCTCTACACTGATGGCCATTCCTCGATTGTCATCACATTATGGTACCTGCAATGATTACACTAACAAAACATAAAAAGAAAAATATTTTTAGATTTTTGGTCACTAATGAAATACGCATTTAGAAGTCCATTTACTTCGAAATTTAGACAAAAATGGAATTGTAATGCTGGGATCTAAATATTTTTAGATTTTTTTGTTTTTCAAATTTATAGGATTTTTAGTTTTAAAACACACGCACTTTACAAATTATACATTGTGTAGGTTTATTAACGAGTCTTGCACTAGACTCCTTCCCCTTCTCAACTGATGCCCGGATGGTGGGTTCCCTCCTTCAAACCATGGGAACCACCACTTACAATACCATTACCGATCATACTTAACAACCAATCATCAGCTATTCTCGACTCCCTAGTCGGTTCCCTCAAGTTTTCCTTCTATTTTTTAGATAAATTAGAAAGTAACTGGAGTCTTAACTGGTCATCTTTCTCATTCATCGCTTTCTTAACCCACTCGAATAACCTTCTCATAGACCTATCAACAACACTATCATCGGGTGGTTTAACCACGATTTTTTCTTTAACAACTCCACCCCCACACTTAGGCTTTTTACTAGTCTCAGTTTTAACAGCATCAGTTTCACTATTAGTAAGCACATTCACAGAATCAACGAGTGTGGGTGGTGGTTTAACACTAAACTTTTTTTTAAAACTCAAAGTCTTACCTCTGTCCCTTAATATCAACGTACAAGTTCTCCAGTCAGTTAATGCACCTGCAGTTTCTAAAAATGGTCTACCTAATACAATAGGTACAAATTTATCTTCAGGCATATCAATAACCACAAAGTCTGCTGGGAACTCTAATTAACCTATCTTAACCACCATATTTTAAGCTATCCCTATGGGTTTACTAATTGACTGGTTAATCAATCTAACTCTAGTATTAGTCGACTTAAGTTCATTTAAACCCAATTGTGTATAAAGAGACAATGACATAAGATTGATACTCGCACCCGAATCAGTAAAACACTTAAAAAGTTCAGAGTCATTAATCCTACAAGGCACTATGAATGGCCCGGGATCACCTAAGTTTGGTGGCATATCACTCTTTATAAAATAGCAGCACATTCCGCTTCAAGAAACGCGGAGGATGTTTGCTCATGCTCACCCTTCTTCGTTATTAAATCATTCAAAAATTTCCCATAATTGGGCATACCTGAAAGAATATCAACCAAAGGTACATGCACACAACTATTATCATTAGTATTAATAGACTTATAAACAATGTCCTTTGGTTGATCGGATTAAATAGACCTCAGATATGGAATAGGTGGCATGTAAACTTTCAATTTAGGTGACAGATTCACCTCTTCTTCTACTTTAATCTCAGCAACACAACTCAGGAGACTCGGTAGTCTCAACACTCTTCACTTTCGACTCTTGAGTACCCGAACTAGAAGAACTCCCCGTCATCAAACTCATTAAGTAATTACGATACGCGAGAGTAATATCACTAACTCGAATCCAACCATCTTCACCATTAAGAGTAAAAGTCGAAATATCCTCAACGGAACCATAACCCTCAAAGCTAGAAATGGCATTCACCTGTGAATAAGTAGAAACCTGTAGATCTTTATTCTTCACATCACTTCTGTTGTTATTAGTCAAGATTGTTCGGGGTGGCCCCATTGACATTTGGATTCAGTTGGTTAATGGATGGGAGAGCACTCGGTGGTCTCTCTGTTAACACTTGTGATATACGACCCACTTCTCGTTCCAAATTCGGCATTGAAGCTTGTTAAAGCCTCATTTGTTGCTTTGTCACATCACTGTCTTGTCTTAAGCCCGTAATACTTTCATCCGTTTTCATTATGAAACCCTGCAATAACTCTTTTAAAGAAGGAACTTTGTCAACTTGATGCTGATTCAGATTTTGATTAACGAACCCCGGTGGTTCATTCCTTTGATAACTCGAACTACCTCTTTGGTATTGATTATTGTATTGATTACCCAAGTAGTTCACCTGCTCTTCTATTGTTGAATGATCACAATCTTTCATGAGATGTGGTCCTTGACATAATTCACAACTAACCTTTATAGCATGCATCTCCTTAGTCATTGATTCCATTTGTCTTTTAACAGTTGCAAGTTGTGCTTTAACAAATGCAAGCTCATTACTAGTTTCGGTACTAACGACATGAGATGACCGAGAAACATCCATTTCTTGGTGCCAATCATATGAATGTGTAGAGGTTTCTGAGATGATGTTATAAGCTTCATCCATTGTCTTTTTCATTAAAGATCCACCTGCAGTGATATATATTTCTTCCCTTGTTGGCACATTAACACCCTTATAGAAAATTTGGACCTTATTGAAATTGTTCAAAGCGTATTGAGGACAATTTTATAGCATTTTACCGAACCGTGTCCAAGCATCATAGAGTGTCTCATTTGATCTTTGAACAAAGTGATTAATGTCACTTTGTAACTTTGCAGCCTTTAAAGCGGGAAAGAAATGCTGCAAGAACCTATCTTCCATAACTGTGCACGTTATAAGAAAACTGGCTTTATAGGACCCCCATAAGTGTCCTACAAAGTCCATTCTTAGGACCTTTTGGCCTGATAGGACCCTAAAACAGCACGCCACAACAAGAGTGGTCGTATTAGATAAAAAATGTCCTAAAAGCCATATAGGCTTATAAGACCTTTTTTTTAGTCTTATGAACTACATCGAAAGGGTCCTATCAGGTGACATATTAGGACACATTATAAATTTTGAGATGCTCAAAAGGGTCCTTAAAACACTATATGACGCCTAAATTTGTATATTTAGAGCATATTAGGACCTCAAAAAGTGTTCTAATATAAAGATAAATTATGTTAGTACCAATAAAAGCATCCTAAAATAGTTATAAACTATTTAAGTACCTAAAAAAGGGTCCTACTAAAAACTATAATAGGTTAGTACCAAGGAAAAAGAGTCCTAATACGAAGATAACTTAGATTAGTACCAATATAAGGGTCCTAAGTTAATTTAGTACCACTGATAACTCCTAAATTATACAGTTTTTTGATAACATTTTGAGGAGTTATCTTGGTATTTTAAAGCCATTTTAATTCTAAAACACACTATAACAGGTAAAAACGAGGAACTAGGTATTTTTAACATTTTGTTGAAGTTATGTATCAAACAGGTACAAAAACAGTCAAAGATGCAAGAAAACATGATGAAGCCACCGACCTGAAGGCACTGAAGCCGCCGAATTCCCTGCAAAATTCCAGAATGTTCCATATTTGATCGCAGAAATTGATGAACTTAGCAACCAAACAAAATACAGCCAAGCCGATGGCTTCACACTGAAGCCGCCAACTTAATTCACACTGTTTAAACTTCGTGCTGTCTAAGTTCAAGCTAAATTTGGAAGATATTCTCACCTTGATTCGAAAGAAATCAAGCCACCGGCTTTACACTAAAGCAGATGGCTTAAGTTATACGAAAAGATATGACGTATTCTTTAAGTTCAAGTTTTATGTAGGCCCCAATCCAAGTCAAGGGAAGTCGTCGGCTTCCCATCCAAGCCGTCAGCTTGGGTTGGCGATTTCAGAAACTATAAATAGAGGCCTTTGGGGTCAGTTTTATGCAGTCCAAAACTCTTGTACTCCGCATTCAGAGGCAAAATATGAATTAGTTAGGGTTTTGCTTATTTCAAACATTTAAGTTATTCAATCAAGTATTTGCTTTTCAATTCCTTTTATGTCGATATGATTTCTTCCATTAATTCTTGTCTTTTATTTGTTTTTACTTTAGTTATGGGCTAATAGCCTTACATATGCTTGAACTGTGTAACACCTTATGAACAATGCTTAACTATTCGAACTGTATAAATCAAAACAGAAAACCGGATTTGGTGTATGAAGCTACCGGCTTCATATACCAGAGTCGCCAGCTTTATCATAATATTATGCAATTCGATTGTAATTTATACTCAGATAAAATAAAACAGTATTCAGCGAAATTTTTCAATAGAGTCAACGAAGCTGCCAACTTCGTTGACCAAGCCGCCGACTTTTTCCTATAATTACAGAAACAGTTAAATTTGACAGAATCTCTGGATTCTTTGTTATGTCTTATGTCTGATTAAAACACCAATGTTTGATTAGTCTGATTTATGTTAATCAATTACTAATAAGTTTTAACTAGAACATTACTAGGTCTAAACTTGGTAAACTTAAATATAATAAAATTGAATTATTTTAATAGCAAGGATTATAGCTAGTAACTATAATTAGGGTTTGGTTAATCATACTAAATCTACTATCTTGTCTTAAGCAAACAGTCAATCTAGACATCTATTATAGGATTAACCTGATCAACTAGTCTTGGATTAGATATTCTTAGGTTATTAATACATATGAGTTTTGTTTAAATTAAAAGGAAATTGTGAGCAAGGTGTGAAAGGTTCAAGCATGTGTTTTATTTATTATTGTTTATCTTTTAAATTTATTTCTTGCAATTTATTTGTTCTTTATTTCATTGTTATTTAAAGCAACCAAATCTTAAAATCAAAGATTATATTCTAAATCTACTCGTTCTCTTGGGACGAATCTTAACTTACTAAATACTAAACTACATCTAATCTCGTTTTGTTGCTTGTTAGGGTGTTAAAAGTAAACCGTAAATTAAGATATTATAAATTTAAAAGTTAAATTAAAAGACACAAATTACTGCACACACTTTTGACACATCAACTTTTTTGCGCCGATGCCATGGATCGCAGTGGAATCATAAGAGTATTAATTAAACTAAAACACCAAATACGAGTGATGACTGTCCTCCTTTAGGGAAAGGTTGTTGGGCTTTCGATTTAAAGGGCTCTGTCGAAACCTAGACTTTGACGGCCATTTGTGGGTGAATAACTTAAAATACTTAAACACTTCAAAATATACAATGAATAATCCAAAACTTTCTATGGAAGATCACCTAAAAGCCTCAAGACAAATTCATGGAACTGCTATAATTCCACTGTAACAACCCAACCCAATAACCAATCGTTAACGTACATTTTTTTTAAACTTTTCTGTCAACAGATAGGCATTGCGCGCCTTCCCTAGTCGCGTCGCGGCTCACGAGGGGAGCTGAAGGTCAGCATCAATAAAAGTTACTGTCACCAAAATACACTATACACCGTGGCAAGGCAAAGCCACCCGCGGCACGGCCAACGTGTGACAACCCGGAAATTTTTGACCAAATTTAAACTTTATCTTTATATTATTCCGACACGATAAGCAAAGTTTGTTAAGTTGAATTTCAAGAATTTTAAACTGTGTTCATATATTCATTTAACCTCGACCAAATTCTGACGATTCACGAACTATTATAAAAATGGATAGGATTATATATATATATATATATATATATATATATATATATATATATATATATATATATATATATATATATATATATATATATATATCTGTGTGTGTGTGTGTGTGTGTATGTGTATGTGTGTGTGTGTGTATATATATTATAACTTGAAAACGTAAACAAAGTATCAGATATAATACTTTACATGATCGTATTTATCGATGGAATTAAAATATGATACCAAATGATTGCGTTCTCAGATACATTGTGTTATGATTACGGGTCTTTGTTGAGAGGTCCACTTTGATTTAGGGAAACCTTTCCTTTTTATCGATATTTGAAAATAATGGTATAGTGATTTTCAAGTAAGGACAAAAGTGTCATTAACGAGAGTTAGTCAAAAGTTAGTGGAGATTTCTATTTAATTTTCAAAAGCATACTTTACATTGATTGCCTCGTGTCTCTTGATAAATTAATTATTTAAGTTTACATATTTTTAAAAAAAATATTATTTGATATAATAACTGTTATTATTTAAATGAGTTAACTTATATAAAACGCACTTTGAAATATAATTGGTTTTGAAAAATTAAATATTATATTAAGTAAATATTTCAATTATATATATAAATTATATTTCTAAGATATATATATATATATATATATATATATATATATATATATATATATATATATATATATATATATATATATATATATATATATATATATATATATATATTTTATAATGTAATATTAATATAGTCATAAAATGTTTTGATTTAAGTAATATTTTATATATATTATTAAATATATTTTAATAAACAACGAGAAGTTGATTTATAGAAGCAAATGACCAAAACACTCAAATGTATAAGTTACACCTCGTGTAATATTGTTTATCAATAATTTTAGTCTATATTTTGAGAAGGGTACGAGTCACGAAACATAAAGTATAAGTTTTCTTAGCGTACGAAAGGACATTCGAAAAACCGGAAATGGGACAAAAGTTAAGCGTAACGTACAAGTCATCGGAACTAAATTTACAAGTCAATTATACATGTAACTATAATATAATATATAATTAATTATATAAATTAAATATATAAATATATATATTATAATAAACCGTAGCCGTCCATATGTTAAATGAATGTGAGCTGGAGAGAGCAGCCATGCGATCGCATGGAAATTGCTCCTCTAACCTATGTTATCGCATGGTGTGGTTAGGTGGGCAAAGTGTGTTTAAATACGATCGAATTCTGGCTCAGTTTACTCATTCAATCCATCGATCTATATCTTTCACATATATATTTATATTATTAATATAATTATTATTATTATTATTAAGATTAATATTATTATTAATCTTATTATTATTAGTATTATTTATACATAAAATACTACGACGAGGTTCTGCTCGCGAGTTTTCAAAACAAGTTTTTGAGCGGGATAGAGCTAAGGAAATTATGGGTTATAGCTATGGAGGTTATGGGAATGGTTCATGGGTTTCTTTCGTGAGGTTAACCTAGCGTTTATCATATCCGTTGTGTCTACGTACTTTCCTGCAATATTGAATCTCAATATTGATACGTGAGCATTCATATCTTATCTTTTATATATTAAGAGTGTATCCCTGACTAGTGCTAGAGTATATATGACTATACATGCTTGTATGGTTAATTTCGTCGTTAAATAGTTTATGATAAATCATGAATTTAATACATATGTTACTGAAATAAGGTATATGATATGCATGTCGTTGGAGAGCTGGCGAAAATTTAATAACTTTTTATTTAGAAATTGTGTGGTTTCGATGAACGAATTAAAAGATATGGTCAACTGAATTATTATTAATTCTATTATTATTATTATTATTATTATTATTATTATTATTATTATTATTATTATTATTATTATTATTATTATTATTATTACTACTATTACTACTACTATCGTCGTTATAGTTATCGTTATTATTATTATGTAATAATAATAATTATTATTATCATTATCGTTATCAATATAAGTATTATCATTAAAATTGTTATTGTTATTATTAATACTATCGTTATTATCACTAAAGGTTATTATTAATATTATTATTATTATTATTATTATTATTATTATTATTATTATTATTATTATTATTATTATTATTATTATTATTATTATTATTATTATAACTATTAACATTGATATTATGACTGAAATTATCGTTATTATTATAAATTAACATTTTTGTAAAACCTATCATTTTATTATTTTTATCATTATTATTATTATTAAAAGTATCATTAATGTTAAAATTAGCACTTTTATTAAAATTATCATTTCTAATAGAAATATCATCTTTATTATAAAATATTATCATTATTATCATATTAGGATTATTATTATTCAAAATTATCATTTTTGATAGAATTGTTTTTATAACATATTATTATTACTATTCTTATTACGATAAATATTATATATAGTAAATATTATTATTAAGATAAGTTATATTATTTTTTTTACTAATATTAAAGTATCGATACTATCAATTATCATTTAAACTTTATCATTGTTATTAAAACTATCATTCTATTAAAAATTATTATTATTATTAAAAATTATCGTTTTTATTTGAATATATTATCATTAAAAAGTATAGAATTTAAAACTATCGTTTTATTTAAAATTATCGTTACTATCAATTTTATTAGTATTATTAATATCATCATTATTATTACCATTATTATTTATATTATAATACTTTTAATAACATTATCATTATTATTATTACAAAATAATACAACTTTACTCATTATTATTATTATCAATATTATTTTATCAAATAAATATGTGATACAAAGATATCTTTATCACACGTAATATAATTACAATAATAATACATACCACTATATTTTTATGATTTTGGAGTGAACTATATAAATTTTATTACTCGAGATATATAAAAGTATATTTTTATCATATATAAATTTTATTATAAATTTTTATTTATTAATATATAACTTGCATTATTTACTTTAATAAAATTTGATAAATATATTTAAATATATAAAACGACTATTTAAGTTATATAATAAACATGTATTGATTTTTAAAGTCATTTTGGTCAAATTGACTTTTGTTGACTTTTGCATGATAATCTCGAGCATTAGGATTGTGATACACTACGACTTGACCTAAATTGTTAGACAGATATTGACCAACATATAAATATATATATACTTAATATAGGTTCGTGAATCCGAGGCCAACCTTGCATTTGTCAATGCCGTCATATGTATTTTTACTACGAAATACAGTATTGTGAGTTCATTTGATTCCCTTTTACTCTTTATATTTTTGGAACTGAGAATACATGCGCTGTTTTTTCAACTGTTTTATTAAATGCCTTTGAAATCTATATGTTTGGACTGAGAATACATGATATGCCTTTAGAAATGTTTGACGAGATAGACACAAGTGAAACATTCCTCGAATAAATTATTATACAGACAGAAGTTCTGTTGATTATTATTGAATTAGTTAGACGTTATAATTGCCACTAATTGATGTGAATATTTTCCCCTGATTATTATAGCTTGGTAACCTAAGAATTAGGAAACGGGTATGGCCCATAATTCACGCGAATCCTAAAGGTAGCTACCAGGTTTAACACCCCCACCCAGAATGTTCACTAGACGGAAAAGCTAGTGGGCGTGGTGTTTAGTACTTCGAGGTTTATATATTTATTACATACTAAAAGTTCTGTTTATTTTGGGGATATGTACGATGCGCATTAAATGTTAAGGTTGGTTACCAAGCCAAGCAAAGAAAGTAAAGTGAATGTTATATATCGAGAGAATATTTTTTATACACAGGATATGTGTATAATATTTTGTACACGAGATATGTATACGGTTATGAAGCATTTTGAAAAATGATTTCGTACACGAGATATGTGTACTGTATTTAAAAGAAATCGCATGTACATTACAGGTGGGTATAGGATTCGGGCCCATTTGTACCATGCACTATTTAAATCTTGTGGTCTATAAAAAATTACTGAATTTTATTGTTTTATGATAAACTTATGAACTCACCAATGTTTTGGTTGATACTTTTAAGCATGTTTATTCTCAGGTATGAAAGAAATCTTCCGCTGTGCATTTGCTTATTTTAGAGATATTACTTGGAGTCATTCATGGCATATTTCAAAAGACATTGCATTCGAGTCGTTGAGTTCAACAAGATTACTATTAAGTCATTTATAGTTTGGATATATTATGAAATGGTATGCATGCCTGTCAACTTTAGATGTAATGAAAGTTTGTCTTTTAAAACGAATGCAATGTTTGTAAAATGTATCATATAGAGGTCAAATACCTCGCAATGTAACCATATGTTATTGTATTCGTCGTTATGGATTAGGACGGGTCATCTAATGTGGTATTAGAACGGTGGTCTTAGCGAACCAGGTCTTGCATTAGTGTGTCTAACGGATAGTTATTAAGATGCATTAGTGAGTTCGAACTTCGACCTTAGCTGCATGTCAAAAAGTTTTGCTTATCATTTCTTGTCGGAAAATTACATGCTTATCATTCTTAGTCTAAACACATCTTATTGTATTGATTTCATGAATAGTGTATAGACAAAATTCATATCTTAGCGTATCTGTTACTATAAACTTTGCCTGACATATTACGTAAATTCTTCCGTAATCTACGAAATCTTTTGTTCTATATAAATAGATATTCTATGTAATTAGAATACCATCCGATAGCTGGAAATCATTTCATATCGAAAAATTCTTTATTCAATCGTACTAAATGGAACTCGCCACTAGTTCAAGTTCCTCGGATTCCGATATGGAGTTCCACTCGAGCTCAGAAAGCAGTGTGACCGGAATGGATCAACCAATTAGCCATCATCTATTCTGGATGAATTGGGAATGGGTTTGTAGCCTACTTAATCATTGGAGACAAGAAGAAGACGATCCCTTCCATCCACCACATTGCCCTCTTGGCGAAGAACCTGAAGCACTTACCGGCGAACCTGTCTGAGATACCATTTTCTCTCTCATTTCCAGAGTGTCTCGTCACGATTATATATTATCTCAAATTCTAGACCTTATTCACCCGCTCGTTCAAACCACCGATCATCCCGGTGTAATAGAAGAAGTCAACGAGCTTCGCGCTCTAGTATTGGCTTTGGAGAATATGGTGCAAAGATTATAGGCACCATCAACAACACCAGTACCACCAACAACATCCACATCGCAAGCCTTAATACCACCAACACCTGCAGTATCACCGGCATCAACAGTACCACCATCATCAGCACCAACAGTACCATTACCACATCAATAATAACATCTGCATCCCACACCTCGACATCACAATCTGTACCTCGAGCATCAACGTCATACGCACCGTAGTTACCAAGAAGCACCAGCAACAATAACCGATGAAGAAATGCTTCATAACTTCATTGGAGAAACATTCTGCGGAAATTATGTAATCTCTAAAAGTCTTACAGATTATCTATTCCAGCCTTAATCATAAACCAGATAAGTGGGCAAATAGAAATGATGAAATGAAACCCTGATCGGAATGGTGCACGATTTAGAAGCCAGACTTGTTTTACCAACAGCATCAACAGTACCGGCAGCACCACCAGCTTTAACAGTACCGCCGGAATCACCAACAGTATTACCGGCACCAACAACGCCTACAACACCACAAATTCCATAAACTCTATAACCACCTCAGATATCAACACCATTATCACCAATGGATATATTGTAATAACGAGTTATGAAGTATTAACTCATTCCCTCTGAAGAATTTATATGTATATTTTATATATATAAATTTTTAAACCACAATATATCTTTTCGTACTGAGCTATTACATGTGAATTTTAAAGAGTAGATAATACTCAGCAAATTCTAATCATTAATATGCTATGACGTACATTCTTCGTTAACAATTTAACAATCGTTAAACTCTGCTTCAATAGATTCCATTTCATAATAAACCAAGTATATTATTCAAATACATGTTCGATTTTACACTTTCATTTACGATGTACTCGAAACTTTCTAGAAAACATCATTCATATCTTGCGAAGTTCACAAGAATTCCACGAGCATCAACATTATTCACTGAGGAAATACCAATAAAAGTGAACAATGAAGTATTGATTACGTTAGTGAAATACTCCGCAGAAATTATATAATCTTTAATGTTTTAGAGATTATTCATTTCTAAATCCAGCCGAAAATCAAATGAGTTTAATTTAATATTAACTCATTAAATCTGTATTAATCTGAAGAAAATATACTTATATTTTCATAAAGACCGTAATAAAATTCTCTTGTATAAAATATTACTTGTGAAACTTTTAACGGGTAGGTAATACCCGAGAGATATATAAATTCACAATTAATATGTTACATTCTTCGATTCTGATTCAACAAATCATCAACTATACTCACTACTTTCACAACGATATACATTCTTTCATAGAAATCAAAACAACCATACTCCTTCAAATCCAATTACATATTCAGATTTTAACAGATCAGAATCCAAATCCAAATAGAACCGATATTATCACTCTTAGATTCCTACATCTTTCAAATCTATGCTTTGACTTCAAAACTGTGATAGAACATCACTTCTATTCTTAAAACCCAGAAAAATATTCATGTCATTCAAAATTCTAGAGCATCATATGTATACTGAAGATTACAATCTGCATGATTCTTGAAAACCCCTCAATTAAGAAACAATCGAGAGGATGATCCAACCACATGTTATCCACAGTCATGCATCTGGAGAACTCCCAGAACCTAAGTAGAAGTTTAACACAAAATCCGTGATCCATTGACGTTGTTATTACCGAAAATAACTTTGCAATTCATTTCCGAAATAGTCAATTTTGTCACAGCTCCAGCAAATCAACTTCAACTTTTCATGAGGATTAGCCTTATTATAACCTTGATATATACGTTTGCCCTTTCGCCATCGTTACCGGGGAACCTTTTATATCTCGCCACATTAGCAGTAAACTTACCAACAACTTCATTGATCTTTAAGCCTCTCTAAAAAATCACTATACTTATTCATAAAACCCTATCATGCACTCATCTGCATCTGGTAATGACAGTTGCCATACCAAAAAGCTTGAATCATTATTCTCGAATTTCGCAGCAACCCTACGCCAACAGTTATATATATACCTATAACGTCTATCTCCAAGACTTACATACTTCGAATGTAAAGTTTCTGAAAAACACCCTGAACTGCGAACTAGTTCTCGAAATTTTAAAAAAATGCTGATGAAGCAGCAAAAACTGTAAACGACCTTAACAGTCGAAAGTTTGATGATAAAGAATAGTGTGTTGGCAAAGCTCAGAAAAAGAGAAGGTTTGGAACTGAAAAATGGATTGAGCAAACTATGAAAGAGGCTGTGGACAAATCACAAATACTAAACCTACCTTCAAAGAATCCAAATGATTCAGTATCTGCTGAAATTATTATCGAATACCTTGCTCCTGACTCAAAACCTTTACGGAAAAATCTTCATCATCATCCATCGATGTTAGAAATTCTAAGATATCATCGTATCTTTCATTATAAATATCCTCGATATTTCTGAAGATATCTTTATAACTATTCTTATCTGAAATCAACTATCTCTTCGCGCTATCTGTATTACATCAGAAAGGAAACCATTTTAGTTTCTAAATTTCGAAAAATTCAAACTTTAAATATGAATGAAGTAGTGTTGGGAACTGAAGCATGAGTTAGTATAATATAATGACACTTGATCAACGTGATTATATTACAGTAAGTCATGCTGAGTTTCTAAATGGAATGTGATGATTCACAGATCATAACGTAATCATGTACCATGTTACACCTTGTATTCTACTTAACCTCTAAACATATCAAGAAAATATTTTTCTTGATGATTCAGTCTTTTCCAGATATTCTGGTAATTTGACAAATCAAGATCGTGCCATTACAATTTCCTTCTTAGAACATTAACTATGTTCATTCCGAAATTCATATCTACGAATTCTGGACCATTAAATGCTTCACACAAAAACTAGAGGAGAAAAACAAAAGCACAAAACTTCGAAATATAAATAGGAGTATAAATCGCAGCAAATAGAAGAGATCATTAACTGTAGATGTCAATAATTATGGAAAGACAGATGCAAGGAAGGATCAAGAAAACCACTACCCCAAGAGCGAAGTAGAAATAAACAAATTCCTCTAGTGGGAGTTGGAATAAAAGGATGATTGTTGTGGTAATTAGAATAAGATCAAGGATCAGAAATGGATGAAGCATTTCGACAATCTTTTGGAATATGATGTGAGAAAGAAAGAATAGAAGGTATGAGTTGTGAAAATAAGGAAACGAAGAGGATGGATTTATAATGAGTTATCAGACAGAACAATCGAGACAGATCATCGCATTTAACCAAAGAGGATTCTAATTTCCTTAATTTCTGAAGAATCAAATCTTATTATGAAGACTTTCTCTAAATCTCTTGAACTCCTGAAATCAATCCTATCTATGTCAAAAGATATGACGAATCTATACTAACTCATTTCACTCTTTTACGATAGCTTCACTCGTACTCTTCACATAAACAAATTGTTTTATCCATATTACTTAATGATGATGAAACTCTAATTTCTAACTCATATGAGTCATGAAAACATACTTATTGTCAGCCATAACCATCCCAATCAAATTTCGGGACGAAATTTCTTTAACGGGCAGGTACTGTGATAACCCGGAAATTTCCGACCAAATTTAAACTTTATCTTTATATTATTCCGACACGATAAGCAAAGTTTGTTAAGTTGAATTTCAATAATTTTAAACCGTGTTCATACATTCATTTAACCTCGACCAAATTCCAACGATTCACGAACTATTATACAAATGGATAGGATTATACATATACATATATATATATATATATATATATATATATATATATATATATATATATATATATATATATATATATATATATATATATATATGTGTGTGTGTGTGTGTGTGTGTCTGTGTGTGTGTGTATATTATAACTTGAAAACGTAAACAAATTATTAGGTATAATAATTTACATGATCGTATTTACCGATGGAATTAAAAGATGATACCAAATGATTGAGTTATCAGATACATTGTGTTATGATTACGGGTCTCTGTTGAGAGGTTCACTTTGATTTAGGGAAACCTTTCCTTTTTATAGATATTCGGAAATAATGGTAAAGTTATCTTCAACTAAGAACAAAAGTGTCATTAACGAGAGTTAGTCAAAAGTTAGTGAAGACTTCTGTTTAATTTTTAAAAGCATACTTTACATTGATTGCCTCGTGCCTCTTGATAAATTAATTATTTAAGTTTACATATTATTAAAAAAATATTATTTGATATAATAACTGTTATTATTTAAACGAGTTAACTTATATAAAACACACTTTGAAATATAATTGGTTTTGAAAAGTTAAATATTATATTACGTAAATATATCAATTATATATATATAAATTATATTTCTAAAATAAAGATAAAGATATATATATATATATATATATATATATATATATATATATATATATATATATATATATATATATATATATTACAATGTAATATTAATATAGTCATAAAACGTTTTGATTTAAGTAATATTTTATATATATTATTAAATATATTTTAATAAACAACGAGAAGTTGATTTTTAGAAGCAAATGACCAAAACACTCAAATGTATAAGTTACACCTCGTGTAATATTGTTTATCAATGATTTTAGTCTATATTTTGACAAGGGTACGAGTCATGAAACGTAAAGTATAAGTTTTCTTAGCATACGAAAGGACATTCAAAAAATCGGAAACGGGACATAAGTTAAGCGTAAACGTACAAGTCATCGGAACTAAATTTACAAGTCAACTATACATGTAAATATAATATAATATATAATTAATTATTGATTTTATGCGAGGTGTATACGAAATAGTTATATTTTTATTGTGAAATACTATTAAATACGATAAAATTTTACACAAGTTATTTATTTATTTATTGAATGGATATACCTAAACCTTGCTACAACACTATAGGCAGTGTACCTAATCGTACAGTAGTGTAGTTTTTAGTAAGTTCGGTTCGTTCCGCAGGGAGCTAGCCAAGTTTAACACTATATTTTTAAACTATATATATATATATATATATATATATATATATATATATATATATATATATATATATATATATATATATATATATATATATATATATATATATATATATATATATATATATATATATATATATATATATATATATATATATATATATATATATATATATATATATATATATATATATATATATATATATATATATATATATATATATATATATATGAGTAGTATTATTATTATTATTATAAAAAGGGGGGTTTTATCGTTTAGTGACCGGTTTGTCGATTTTATGTCTTAAGTCACAATTAAATCCTAATGTAAAATATTAAAAAAAATATAACTTAATTTAAAGCATAAAGTAAATGAAGATAGTTAAAGTGCAATAAATTAAAGTGCGATAAATAAAATGACGGTAAATAAAATTGCGATAATTTAAAAGTATGATAATTAAAAGTGCGATAAGATATAAAATAAATGAATTATGCTTATTTAAACTTCCGTAATTATGATGTTCGACGTGTTGATTTTAGTTTATTACCATAGGTTAATTGTTCTTTGTCCTGGATTATTTAATATGTCCATACAGTTTTTGTCCATAACAGTCCATCAGTCATAAATATAAAGTGCGAGTGTCCTCATCAAATTATCCTTATACCCGAAGTCAAATATTCCAACTAATTGGGGACTTAAACTGTAATAAGGTTTTAATACATTGTTAATGATTACACCAGGTTATTAACTGTGTGCAATCCAAGGTTTTAATACTTTATTATCAATTACACCAAGTGTCCTTGTATGTAATCCACCCGTGTTTTAATGAGTCCATTGACTATTAATCCATTCCCGTGTCCGGTTAAATGAACGATTATTAGTATTTATAAATATCCCACCCATCGTGTCCGGTCGAGTGTATATGGTTATTTATAGATACGTCAAATTGTAAATCTCTATATTAAATTAACGAACTATCATTCAGTTAAATAAATATAAAGCCCATTAATAGCTCATAGTCTAATTTCCACAAGTGTCGGTCTTTTGTCCAAACCCCAATTATGGTACAAAGCCCAAATACCCCGTCTTTAATATTTAATCCAACATCACGATTACTTCGGCTTAAATAAGCATAATAATAACTTAGCAACGAGACATTAATTTAAAAAGGTTGAACATAACTTACAATGAGTATTAATAGCGTAGTGTTACACGGACAGAATTTCGACTTACAAACTTAAAACATTCGCCACTATAACCTTATTATTATTAATCTTAAATTAAAATTAAAATTATAAAATATATATATATATATATATATATATATATATATATATATATATATATATATATATATATATATATATATATATATATATGTTGAGAGAGTGCAGAGAAAGGAAAGAAAAAGATGCTGTTTATTTCGTTCGAAATACGCTTCAATTTATAGATGTGGCCAGACATTGGGTGCCATGCGATCGCATGGGATTAACTCTTCCAGGCCATACGATCGCATGGCCTACTTTTCCAGCTCATGTACTTATGTTTTCTTATTTGCCGACGGTTTTTAATATAAATATAATATATAAATAATTTATAGAATTATTTATATATTATATTATATTCTTGTGCATAGTTGACTTGTAATTTTAGCTCCGTTGCGTCGCGTGTTGATAGTTGGTTCATGTCCCAGTTCCGGATTTTAGAACGTCCTTTCGTACTATTTAATATCTTGTACTTTGCGTTTTGCTGCTTGTACTCTTGTAATTTTGAGACGTTTCTCATCAATAAATTGAACCTCTTGGATTGTACTTTTGTACTTTTTAGCGTTTTGGTCATTTGCGTCTTCAAGTCATCGAATCTATCTTTTGTCTTTACCTTTTATTATTAAAACGAATATCACTTGTAAATACAACAATTGCAACCAAAAGCTTGTCTTTCTTGAAGGATAATGCTATGAAATATGTGTTCGTTTTTAGCATTATCAAATATTCCCACACTTGAGCATTGCTTGTCCTCAAGCAATATAGAACTTGAATATAACTTTACTATAATCACTTCTTTATTCTTCACACTTTGTACATCAGTGATTTTAATACGGCGGTATGAAAATTTAGATCCTTTAAGGAAATTGGATCTTTATGAAAACTTTTGATCTTTTGAAAATTCATTCTAGCTTTTACCCTAGATAAGTTTTTTGGAATAACCCTTCACCGGTGTTTGCAAATTGTTTTTGTGGGTTTTGTGGGTTTCAGATTTTAAAATTTTAGCTTAAAACTTATAGATTTGTGTCATCCACTTGCTAACCTTGTATTGGGAAAGCAACACGTCTAGTTTACTTGCTCCGTATATTATCTTTCGGTAAACTACCGTCCGGTTGTAAAGGAAAGCGTTGAACAAGCAACTGTTGAGGCAATGTCCCATGACATGCTTTAAAATTATGGTCTATATCGTGTCGGATGCGATTACTATCCTTTAAAATTATAGTTTTTCGGTCTGGCACAAGGTCCTGTCTTTGACCATGCTATGCAACCACCGTTCTTACGGTTGACACCCGATTTGGTTCAGGTGACCTAATGAATTCCGGTTAATTCTTAGGATTTTACATTCAATGGTAATGAACGCATTGAAAATAGGGTTTTCAGAAAACATATCGGTTTGTAATTTGATCAAAATATTTTCTCGTTCAAGCTCGAGTTTATATATCATTGAATTCCATGAGTTTGTAATTCTCAATCTTTAAGGTCAATCCCAAGGATTCAGCAATATCAGGCTTAAAAGCTGATTTTTGATCTTTAAGGAGATTATCCTTTCTGGGGATCTGATTCATTAGTCTTATAAGCTAATTTGCACGGTGCCCCTCCATTGTACGAGACATATCCTCTCATGGTTAAGATAAGTCTGACCACTTGGCGACCCTGTTTGATGCTGAGGTCCGTAGATTTCCAGCTGATTTTCGAGAAAACTTTTCAAGGTTTTTCGTAGACTCTACAACTGGTCTGGATGACAACTTCCTGACCTAAATTAAGAAGAGAGTGTCTTTTTCTCGGAAGACTTTACTTCCTTTTAAATTCCATTTATATTACAATAAACTGGGTAAAACTGATTAATATCGTCCAAAACAAAAGTATTTTCAATTATTTGTACAAAAATATGTGATATATGTTCTAAATAACTTGGTAAATTTTTCCCACACTTGACTTTTATTTTCCTTTTTTGCCTTTTTATTCTCCTCTATTCTATTTTAAATGAATTCAAGCATTTTGGGTTGTTTCTCAATTTATGTCCTTTCCGAGGTAACAATAATTTCGGTGTTAACACCTAGTTTTATCGTTCATAAATATGTATAAACATGATTTTGAATTCATTTATTTAAAATTTTTTAAAAATTTTACTAGAATTGAGTAGTCAGTATACTAGAATTGGGTAGTCAGTATATAAGACTAGGGTTGTTCTTTATTATCAGAGAGCACTAGATTCTAATACAACTACTGCGTTACTAGTATTTTTAATGGTAACCAAGTGTTTAAATTAAAATTTTAAAACCCGAAAGAATTTAACCCCTTCCCACACTTAAGATCCTGCAATGCCCTTATTTGCAAGAAATCAGTAACAATTTAAATTATTGAGGGTGATTAGCGTAGAAAAATGATTAAATTTTACCAAAGTTTCCAAACATATTGTTGTTTGTGTTGAATGATAAATGGTGCACATCATTTATTCATTCCGTCTGTTGTTACATCACACTTGTTTTTCGTTTTGTCATCAAAATTAATTGCTTTTGCTGAACTTAATGCCAGTCTTTGAAAATGCGCTGTTTTACCCAGTTGTGTACATGAGATAAAATACATACAATACAAATATAAACATGCATGTTAATTTGAAATAGGACTTAATATCCCACTTTCAAATTACAAAAATGAAATATTAGTACAGAATAATAAAAATATTAAACATTACATTAAAGTATCAAAATGTTAAATGTTTAACATAAATAGATAAAATAATAAAAGAGAAGACATCACCAATGGAACACTCTTGATTTGGATAGGGGTTCCAGTTCATATCATCGTTCGGGTTCCATGGTTGGCGATAGGTATTCTGGTAAGCTTGATTGGGGTCGTACAGGTCATAGGGTGGTGGCATGTCGGGCTGAAGTGGTGGATAGTAAGCAGGTCGAGTCGGGATGTAGTTATTTGGTACCTGATATGGTAGCTGGCTCATGATTTGGTGCTGATGAACTTGCCAGCTATCGTGTTGGCGTCGCCTAGAAGTCTCATACTCATTTGCGGCTTGCCACTGCTCATACTGACGATGCCTATCCTCATTAGTCATTTCTACCTCATCTATACGCTGGAAAACGTCAGTAGCACTATCCCTAATGACATCCCTAATTTCATCCGCTTCCTCCATTTCCTCATCCGAACCCCTCTCTACCTGTGGATGGCGGCCCTGATATGGTATTGCCTGATTGCGTCTCCTAGTCAATACCTTTGCACCTTGATAGACTTGCACACCTAAAGTCTCATCCCGTTCCCTACATACCATCATCGGACTCCCTTGATCCCTATCTACACCTAAATACTCTCCAATGAGAGTAACAAAAATACCTCCTCCTATTATTCCCCCTTCCTGTATTCCTTCTTTTGATTTTTAACAAGTTCATAATATACTTAAACCATTTTAAGAATTAAGAAAGCGGAAGCAAGTTGATTACCATTTTAGAACATGTGTATCTTTAACCTTTTAAAGTTAAATCCTAAATAGGATCAAGTTGTGAAACATACTTACAAACTACAAGTAAGAAAGGAGTTTATACCTTCTCCAAGCTAGGTAGTGAGTGATGAAGTTGATGATGATGAATGGAGCCTCAAATGGATGAAACCTCAAGTTGTTATACCCCAAACTTATGCACCAACACCTTAGCTTTGGTTAGGATTTATGAACACTTGAATTTAGCTTGCAAAAAAAATTAAGAACCCTTTCTTCTCTAAAAAAACCCCACGGCCAGATTCAGCTCCAAGGGAGTTTTTTGTGCAGTTTTTTTGCTATGTTTTGATGTGTAAAATGCATGTTTTTATGGTCTCTAACAATACCTTGGTTAATATGCACTTTGAATGCAAGTAACCAAGTAAAAGAATAGCATGCTTGTGAAGACTCTCATGCCACTTCCAAACATTTAAATAAAATGGTTTTTGTAAAATATGATTTTATATAACAAGACATATTTTATAAACTTGCTCATTTAATAAACTTGTTTTTATAAAATTAGATTTTATAAAACATATTTATATAAACTTGCATTTTATAAATTATGTAAACTTATTTATAAAACTCACTTTTATGAATTCCATATTGTAAGTTATGTTAACATTATTTTATAAAACCAATTTTATAAAATGTAACATAACTTTATTAATTATTTAACCTATAAATAATTAAATTCTTATTATATAAATTTTTCCATAATTTATATATACACATCAAGTAAAATTATTTAAGAAAACCATTTTTCTTAAATTTCAAGTGTTGCGTAATTTAATCAATGATTCAATCGTTAAGATCAAAATACAATTATGGTGTCGGTAAGCTTGTTATTGGGTATGACCAGACTTGGATCAAAACATAATGGCCACATTAATTTAATATGTCTCTCGGGCATATGAAATACCTTCAATCTCCCACTTGCACGAGAAACATAAGAAATTAAAGCAAGTGATGGATACCACCTAACGACCGTCCATCACCCCTAATATGTTATGACTTTGTGCCATTCAATAACATCATCCCTTTCGAGTTCCCATCTCGAACATGAATAGGTGAATCTTTCATCACATCCTTTTGTCCTAGATATCATGTTAAATCCAAGAGATACAGAGTGATCACTCTCTTCTAGATTTAACTTTATCAGGCCTTAGACATCTGACTCTCAACGAATAAGAGGGACAAATTCCATCTTGACTACATACGTCCTAAACATATACCTTGTATTATACCTGAGCTCTTTCTTATGAACTACCATATTTCAGAATAGTGAAGGAAAGAATCAAGGCACAATACTTGGTAAATATCCGAACCCAATATGTATCTCAGGTCAGAGGATACAATGATATTCGCCTTTACTCAAGATTACATGTGATCAACTACAAAGGCTCCATTTAGTAAATCTTGAGGGCGGGTCTTCCAATATTTGTATCCTACAAATATCTATGAACTTTGGTAGCAACCTTGCCTCACATTCAGTCCGTGAATGTATACCAATCCAAGTTCATAATAGTCTAAACCTCACACTTGCTCCCACAAATGTGATCGACTATGGAATTTAGAATAATAGCTTATTCATGGATAAAATATGCAAAATAGGAACCTGACTCATGATTAATAAATTAACACCATAATTATATTGATGAGTTTAAACAAATTTCATTCCGTTACAATACTTAAAATAGATCATGACCAATCACTAGAATATCGAAGCCCTAATGCACAAACATGTCCTGCATGTTTTGCTCCATGTAAGAGCTTCGTGAGAGGATCCGCTATATTAAGATCTGTGTGAACTTTGCGAATACCTATCTTTCCCTTTTCAACTTCATCCCTTATGTAGTTGAATCCCTGCTCAATGTGACGGGTCTTTTGATGAGCACGAGGTTCCTTGATTTGAGCAATCGCACCCTCGTTGTCACAAAAGATCTCAAGAGGGTCCTGAATGGAAGGGACTACTCCTAAGTCTTCGATGAATTTCTTCATCCATGCAGCTTCCTGAGCTGCCAATGAGGTGGCAATGTACTCCGACTCTGTAGTGGATAATGCAACAACATCCTGTTTTGAACTCTTCCATGAGACCTCACCTCCATTTAATGTGAAAACATAACCGGATTGTGATCGAGAATCTTCGCGATCAGTTTGGAAACTCGCGTCCACGTAACCTTTTACAGCGAGTTCCTCTTCACCAGACCCGTATATAAGAAACATATCCTTAGTCCTCCTAAGGTATTTCAATATACTTTTAACCGCAATCCAATGACTGTTTCCTGGGTTATTCTGGTATCTACTTGTAAAGCTAAGAGCGCATGACACATCCGATCTAGTGCATATCATTGCATACATGATTGACCCAATAGCAGACGCATATGGGACTTTCTTCATTCTCTCCTGTTCATCTTTCGTGGTGGGACACTGAGATGAACTAAGGAGCGTTCCTCTTTGAATAGGTACAAACCTTTCTTAGAGTTCTCCATCTTGAACCTTTTCAAGATCTTTTCAATGTATGCACTTTGATTCAAACCTATCAATTTCTTGGATCTATCCCTGTAGATCCTAATCCCCAAAATGTATTGTGCTTCTTCAAGATCCTTAATGAAGAAGCAGCCTTTTAGCCAAGTTTTAACTCCTTGCATTGTCGGGATATCATTCCCAAATAATAATATATCATCCACATATAATACAAGGAACATGATAGTGCTCCCACTAGCTTTCTTGTATACACAAGCTTCATCACCATTTTTAATGAAGCCAAATTTCTTAGCTTCCTCATTAAAACAATGATTCCACATTCTAGATGCTTGTTTCAATCCGTAGATTGACTTCTTTAACTTACATACTTTGTTAGGATGTTTCGGATCGACAAAACCTTCAGGTTGAACCATATAGACATCTTCCTCAAGATATCCATTTAGGAAAGCGGTCTTGACATCCATTTGCCATATTTCATAATCATAATGAGCAGCAATGGCAAATAATATCCTAATAGACTTTAGCATTGCCACAGGAGAAAAGGTTTCATCATAGTCAACCCCTTGAGTTTGAGTGAAACCTTTTGCTACAAGTCTAGCTTTATATGTATTTAAGTTTCCATGCATGTCGGTTTTAATCTTAAAAATCCATTTACAATCAACTAACTTGGAGCTAGCAGGTTGTACAACTAGTTCCCAAACCTGGTTGTCATACATGGATTGCATCTTAGCGTTCATGGCTTCCTGCCATTTATCTTTATCAATCCTTGATAAAGCATCTTGGTAGTTTGTTGGTTCATCCAAATCAACCACATAGCAATCATCCATGAGAAATCCATATCTCTCAGGAGGATTACTAATCCTACCAGATCTGTGAACGTCTTGTATACTTTGATCATCCATTTGATCATTCTCAACATTTTCACGTTGAGTGCTAGTGTCAACCAATTGTGTATCATCTATTTGATCTTGAACCTCTTGAAGATCTATTATTCCTTTCACTATTACCTTCCATTAGGAATTTAGTTTCAGGGAATTCAGCCTTCCGAGCAACAAATACATTTTGCTCGGATGGATCATAGAAATAGTATCCCATATCATCCTTGAGATATCCTATGAAGATACACTTCGTGGATCTAGCATTCAACTTATTAGGGACGTAACACTTAGGATAAGCTTCACATCCCCATACCTTTAAGTATGATAGAGATGGAGGTTTTCCATACCACATCTCATGAGGTGTTCGTTCCACTTTCTTGGTTGGGGACATATTTAGAATACGAGCCACGGAGCATAGACAATAACCCCAAAATGATAGAGGTAACGAGCTTCTAGCCATCATAGATCGAACCATATCCATTAGGGATTAGTTCCTCCTTTCGGAAACTCCATTAAGTTGGGGTGTTCCAGGAAGAGTGAGTTGCGAGATAATCCCACAACTTTTAAGATGATCTTAGAAAGCATCGCTTAGTTATTCACCTCCTCTATCGGTACGAAGTACATTGATTGTCTTATTGAGTTGATTTTGTACTTCGTTTTGATATTCCTTGAATGCTTCAAAAGTTTCGTCCTTATGTCTTAACAAGTAGACATATCCGAAACGACTAAAGTCATCAATGAAAGTGACGAAGTATCTTTCACCTTTCCTAGTTATGGGCTTAAAGGGTCCACATACATCCGAATGTATTAATCCCAATAAGTCTTTAGCCCTTTCATAGGTCCCTTTGAAAGGCGCTTTAGTCATTTTGCCTTGTAAACAAGATTCACATACATCAAACGAGTCTAGTTCATTTGATTTCAAAAGTCCATTCTTTTGAAGTGTATGCATTCGATTCTTGTTTATGTGACCAAGCCGATAATGCCATAAGTAGGAATTACTCAAATCTCTTTTGAGTTTCTTGGTGTTTGCATGGAACATTGAGTTATTGTATGATGTGTCATCATGAACCAATTCATAAATACCATTCGAAGGCGAAGCCTTAAAATAGAACATATTATCTAAAGAAACATGGATATCATCATTAATAAAATTAAGATTAAAACCATATTGTTTCAAACGGGATACAGAAATAATGTTTCGAGATAAATCGGGTGCATACAAAACATTTTTCAAAACAAGCTCCAAAGCACTTGGTAGCTTTAAAACAAAGTCTCCTTGAGCTTTCACTTGCACCCTTGCTCCATTTCACATGAAGAGACTTTTTGTTCCCGCATCCTGATCACTTCTTTTGAACCCCTGCAAAGTATTGCAAATATGAGTTCCACATCCTGTGTCTAATACCCATGTATTAGAAGAAGTAATACTAAGCTCAATGTATACCATATATACATTACCTGAGGTTTGCCCTGCATCCCTCTTTTCTTTCAACTCCTTGCGGTAGACCGGGCAGTTGCGTTTCCAGCGACCCATTTCACCGTAACCGAAGCACAAATCTTCCTTGGGGTTAGCCTTTCTGGCAACCTTTTGCTTCTTGTTGTTGTTGGTTGGGGTAACCACCTTCCCCTTTCCCTTGCCCTTGCCTTGGTAGGTGGGTCCTTTCCTCTTAGCAGCCTTCAGCTTAGAAGTGTTATTGTTTTTGGACCCGCCTTCATTGATCGTAAACACGGGTGAAGCCCTTTTACCCATGCTTGCCTCTGCCATCTTAAGCATGGCATGTAATTCGCCAATGCTTTTATCCCATCCATTCATGTTGTAATTCATTACAAATGTGTCAAACCTCTTTGACAAGGAATTAAGGATAAGGTCCGTGGCTAATTCATTAGACACGTTGCAGTTTAGACGGTTCGCTCGATCAATTAGGCTTTTCATCTTAAGGACATAAGATGAAACGAATTGGGAGTCGTCCATCCGACATGCATGAAGCGCTCGACACGAGCTTGTTGAAGGAACATCTCCTTCAATTGTGTGATCATGTCATATGCACTATGATGCTCGAAATCCTTTTGTAGTTCTGGTATCATAGTCCCAAGCATGAGGAAAGAAACTTGCACCGAATCGGTGCAATATTTCTCCCAATAAGCCATGCCTTCCGTATCATCCTTGTCCGATTGATTGGGAATGGGGTCTTCCAACACGTATGCCCTATCCTCAAGTTTGAGGACAATTCTTAGATTGCGAAACCAATCCATGAAGTTCGTATGGTTGAGTTTTTCCTTTTCGAGGATTGACCTCAACGATAGGTTGTTAAAGTTGATAGGTGCGTTTGGAATGTTGTTGTTGTTATTGGCGGCCATCTACAAAATTTAACAAAGTTGTTTAAGTATTAATTTTAATTTAACAATCAATACCCTTTAAATCCAATTGATATTTATTAAATTTTAGAATCCAACGGTAAACCAAATTTCGGTTAGGTGACCTTTATCCCGTCATTTGATTTAGCTAGGTAGTCATTGCATGACAATTGCAATCCTTTTGCAACTTCTAAGTTATGGGATCATGCAATCCTTTTACATGGCATATTTATCCCATCAATGCCTATTTGTTCCTCATGCTTTGGTGACCCTAAGTTCATGATTCCCAAATCAAGTCGTCCTATTTGTGCTAACGTGTGAATTCAACATACAAGTGGTTAGGTGACCTTTATCCCACAAGCATGCGAAATTCACCTTAATCATATTAGTTTGCTCATAACGGTTAGGTGGCCTTTATCCCATTATGAGTTCCCTAATATTTTTAAGTGTCACACAAAAGGATGGCGTTTAACTTGTTTGCCTTGTTAATAAGGGATTTTAAGCTTTCATTAATTCTAGTTTGAGAAAACCATAGACCAACATGCATTTAGTGTATGGTTTATTTGAAAATCCATTTTTCATGTCTTGTAATTTTAGCCAATTACATGATATAAACCATTATATATATATATATAATCCTTATCATGTTGTTAATAACCGTTTATTAATGTCCTTTTAGCCGTTTTTAATTTAACCATTTAAATTGTCGTTTTGCATGTCGTTAATAACGTCTAATTTAACCAATTAAATTTCCATTTTAGCTTGTTGTCAACTTGTGTGATTAACTTGTAGCATACAAACATACAATCTACATAATCATACAAAACAACCACGCATGCAAAATCATATGTTCACAATCAAGCCATTTTGGTGGACATTTGTTTAGCCGAAAACAAATGCCACCGGTAAAGGGGTTATAACACAAAGTAGGAGATTTTAAATCTCCCACTTAATCTTGCATCCAAATGCTTCTTCATGTGTTCTTCAAGTCTTCATCATCTTCATCATTTTACAAAATATATCCTAATACATTTTGTCTAAAAAATGAAAATACAACCTAATCTATTTTACATACCAAATATAAAATAAATTATATAACCAAAATAATAATATTACAAACCAAATTGAATAAATATTATTACAAACCAAATGAATGAATTAAATCAACCAAGCATGCAACCATTCAAACACAAGGTCAAGGCTTGATTGTGAATTTTAACATACAACAAAATGACCAAATGGCAAGTTCCAAAAACCCATTTGGAACCTCCTAAAATTCGGCCAACCAACAAACCCACCCAAACACTTTAATTTTTTGCATTTTACAATCATGCATGTACATAAAATGCAAAATATATAGTGAGTTTAATAATCATCTCGAAGCATATTTCAACAACTTCGGCTCTAGATACCATTGTTGTGATTTAACAAGTTCATAATATACTTAAACCATTTTAAGAATTAAGAAAGCGGAAGCAAGTTGATTACCATTTTAGAACATGTGTATCTTTAACCTTTTAAAGTTAAATCCCAAATAGGATCAAGTTGTGAAACATACTTACAAACTACAAGTAAGAAAGGAGTTTATACCTTCTCCAAGCTAGGTAGTGAGTGATGAAGTTGATGATGATGAATGTAGCCTCAAATGGATGAAACCTCAAGTTGTTATACCCCAAACTTATGCACCAACACCTTAGCTTTGGTTAGGATTTATGAACACTTGAATTTAGCTTGCAAAAAAATTTAAGAACCCTTTCTTCTCTAAAAACCCCCACGGCCAGATTCAGCTCCAAGAGAGTTTTTTGTGCAGTTTTTTTGCTATGTTTTGATGTGTAAAATGCATGTTTTTATGGTCTCCAACAATACCTTGGTTAATATGCACTTTGAATGCAAGTAACCAAGTAAAAGAATAGCATGCTTGTGAAGACTCCCATGCCACTTCCAAACATTTAAATAAAATGGTTTTTGTAAAATATGATTTTATATAACAAGACATATTTTATAAACTTGCTCATTTAATAAACTTGTTTTTATAAAATTAGATTTTATAAAACATATTTATATAAACTTGCATTTTATAAATTATGTAAACTTATTTATAAAACTCACTTTTATGAATTCCATATTGTAAGTTATGTTAACATTATTTTATAAAACCAATTTTATAAAATGTAACATAACTTTATTAATCATTTAACCTATAAATAATTAAATTCTTATTATATAAATTATTCCATAATTTATATATACACATCAAGTAAAATTATTTAAGAAAACCATTTTTCTTAAATTTCAAGTGTTGCGTAATTTAATCAACGATTTAATCGTTAAGATCAAAATACGATTAAGGTGTCGGTAAGCTTGTTATTGGGTATGACCCGACTTAGATCAAAACATAATGGCCACATTAATTTAATATGTCTCTCAGGCATACGAAATACCTTCACCTTCCACCATTATGGACAGATAAAAACCAACACAGTAGGGGATATTAAAAAAGCTTCTAGTGTTTCGAATGCACTTAAGGTAAAATAAATCGTGTAGGGTCATTTTCTCCTTGTTGTTACCTCTTTGTGTAATCGAGTTTGCTAAGAATCTATGTATTATACGAAGCTCGGCTTTATTAATATTTAAATAAGAGTGTCTTCCTCCCCGGGTAAACACATTAAAATTTTACATACACCTCCAGATGGCATTAGCGTCAAAATTTCTATCTACCCGCACACCACGATAAATCAAATTTGTACAATAAGGTGATAGTAATTCAGCGGGAGTGTAAATCAGTAAAGCCCTGGCCATGTCCAGCATGGACATCCTGTACATCCTACGGTCAAGTAAAAATCTAAGAAAACTCTTATCGTCTAACCTATCTACATCCTTATTAAAAGCTATAGTACTCATTAGCTCAACACACCACTCCTTATATACAAGCCTACGAGTGGTAAATAAACGTTCCCAATCGGAAAAAGAAGAGCTGCCATACCTTTGGATTAGATGCAGCCTAACTAGGTTAGCTATGTAGCGACCCCGACAAATCGTCAAGTGACGGCGTCGACTACATAGGTCCCATTACATGGTCATAAGTCTTTAAGACAACGTTTGACCAAAATATGTCGCATTCATTTCAATGTAAAAGGGTGTTTCAAGTTTACAAAAGAAGTTCGACTGCTAGTTATATTACAATGTTAAACGTACAATTGAAACCTATGCGACACAATTTAAAAGTAGCCAAAAAGATGCTCCAAATATGCATGTATACTCGACATCCAAGCAAGTATCAAAAGAGTGCGGAAGCATGTATCACTTAAGCATTCAAAACCTGAGAAAAACATAGAAGAATCTGTCAACGAAAACGTTGGTGAAATCATAGGTTTAGTAAGTAAAAAGTATTGAACCACAAGGTTCTTTATGAATTGCTTAACCAAAATCGTTCACATTCCAAAATAGTATTTGTATCACGAGCACCCAATTATCAAGGCTTAACTGAATCTTCCCTCTGAATTTTTGAATTTAGTGTTAGAACTTACACTATACATTGTTGAAATTATATTTCATTCACTAACGGTAGCGAACCGTCTGAATGAGGGTTTGTTAAACCCGTATGGCCACACAACATAATTACACGCTTACACTTACACCCTGCAAGTGGAACTAATGATAATTGGATTGAGGACTTTTGTTCAAACTCGTATGCATCTTTGTATTCGTATTTGTTCACAATATAAAAGCATGAAAAGTATATAAGTATGAAATGTATGTGTTTCTCAGCCCACGATGTAAAGAATAAAAGTGATTGAAAAAAAAGTGGGACTATGATCTCACCTTGAGTGCAAGAATTAATAAAGTACTTCAACAAGTAAACGCGTGCAAAGACAAAGCTAGTCTTGATCTAAACATATATGTTATATCAATAACGGTAAACACAAACGGTTAAAGATGTTCAATTAGTCCTATGGCTCGTTACGACTCGATTATAAAGCATGTGAATCAAATTGTCAAGTTTCATGCAAGATACAAGTAAAGAATCATGTTAGAAATATTGCATAATCATTTGGTTAAGTTTGACAAAAAGTCAAACTTTGGTCGGGTCAAAGTCAACGAAAAAGACAACATGTTCGGGTCGGGTCCCGGACTATTTTTCTATGCTAATTATTCATATATAAGTATATTAGAACAAGTTTCATGTGAATCGGAGGTCGATAGCTAGTCAAACATTTCGCGTGAAATGTGCCAAATGAAGCAGAATCTGGCCAGGCTAATCCGCGCGCCGCGCCACCCTCTGGGCAGACACTTTTCTGTTTTTCACAAGTATGCACGAGCTAAAACCAAATAACCACATCTTATGATCTGCAAACAATTAGAACATGTATCTTATATCATCGGAAAGGTAATTTGACGAGGAAAACACCTAGACACATTTCATCAAGCAATTCAACACTTACAACAACCCAAAACCGCATTAAACGTTCATAATCAAAGTTTCAAGTTCTAAAAACGCATTTCATGATTCGGGCAACCAATTTACATGTATGATATGCCGTTTTGAAGGTAATCAAGCACACATTGCAACCAAACACTTATCAACAACAATTCATAGCATTTGATGCACCAAAAGTTCATATAAAGCTTATCAAATCCTAATCCAAGTTCACAAAATCACTAATCATGTTCTTGAAGTTTTCTTAATCAACCTATACACCAAAACGAAGCTAATGATACTAGTAACATAATTAAAACATGGACTTTAACAATCTAACAACATATGAGCATCCAAAACACAAGATTAAGCAAGCATTTTTCATATTCAAGCTAGTTACACCAAAAACAACAAATCGAGCATACAAATTACATACACGACATCACAATGAGCCATAGACACTAATTAACAACTTTATAACTCAAAAATCTCAAGAACACATAAAATTAGTGATTTTAGAAAGTTACCCAAATGAGATAAAGTTGGTATCAAATTGAAGAGGATGAAGAGAGAATTCCAAATATGTATTTTGTTTTGATTGAAGTTTGCTAGATCATGAATGGATGATGAATCTTTGTAATGGAGAATTTAAGAAAAATAGGGAAGTATTAAAGAAAAAGAGAAAATGGAGAGGATAATGAATGGAGGAGGTGGTTTGACCACTTTGACCTAGTCAAAGGTTTGGTCTTTTGACAAGTCTAGTCCCTCTAGTTTGTAATCGGGTGCAGGAATTAACCAAACGAATTATTTTAAGTTACACGAGAGTACGGGAGACGTTATAATCCAATAACGAAAATATTGTAAGAATGTAGCTAATGGAGGATACGAATCGAGATACCGAGGATATAAAAAAAAAAAAAAAAAAAAGACGGCGTTAAAAATAATTTAACGGAAAAACGCGGGATGTTACATTATCCACATCTCAAAAGAAATTTCGTCCCGAAATTTAGTTGGAAGTAATAATCGACGTCTCTTACTCGAGACCTAGTGTTGTAACTCTACGAAGGAGTGAAGGCACTTTCTTGGACATTCCACGAATCCGGATAGTCGGGGTGTTACGTAGTGTTGAGGTTTGGGTTCACGATCCATGATTTCAACCAGTTTTCCCATGAAGGAGAGTTTGTCATCAATGTTTGGTGCATCTAGAAGGATTGCACATTCCTGTTCCGCAGGACACGTTTCTAAGTTGTTACACGAAATGTAAGGTAAACGGAAACTTAATTGAGTCGGCAGCTCTAAACGGTAGGGAGCGGTTCCAGTGCGCCCCAAGGTTTCAAAAGGATCAATATTGCGGATATAACCTTCCTCGATTTCCCAAATGGATTACACCTTTCCAAGGTGTAGTTTCTCAATATTACGCGGTCACACACTGGGACTTTGTGAGGTTTTCATCTAAGTTTGGTATAACTCTTATGGCAACTACGGGTCGTCTCGAGCCCTTCTCGGACTTGAATGATCTCAATTGTTATTTCTTGATGAAGTTCAGATTTTGGTGGTTGCTTGCCACATGCGTTGGTCCAACGAATAGGGGTATGACATTTGCGGTCCTATAGGGTTTAGGAAGTGCGGCGTTAGTACACGAATGGTAACCGTAGTGGGAGAAATCAACTAAAAGCGACCATACAAGTTTGAAACATGTCCTTCCATGATGTAATTCGTTCGTTTGTTCAGTTCGTCAATTTGTGGAAGATACGCGGTACATATGTCTAAGCGGGTTCCCAAGGTCTCTTGCGAAACTAGAAGCGGTACGAGTATTTTGATCCGAGGTAATTGGCAATGGTACACCGTATTGGAAAAGAATTCCGTAAGATATGTTTGAACAAGTTAGTTAGGGTTCGAAAATGTTCGTTAGGACTATTCACCCTCGTGGCGAATACTAATGTAATATGAAGAGTTTCTCTATCCATTGAGAAATGTTACAAGGAGTTTCCTCATACGGGGGTGCGAGCGATGAAGATAGAAGTGAAATGAGAACTTAGAGTAGAGTGAGTTTACATCTCGAGGTTGCCATATCGTGCATCTAGTTGTCAAAAGTTGAGGTTTGAAAAAGAAACAAGATAGTACACGTAGTTTTATAGTTCGGGGTTGAATAGTAGTTGACCGATTATCCGAAACACAAGGACGTTAAGTCAAAGAAGAGTGAAGTATCCTTGGATCATGGGTTGTCTTAAGTTCCAGTAATATCAGACGGTAACGGTGAAATAACAGAGGTATGTAATGTGGTACGTGATGACGAGAAAATTGATCGGATCCAATATTAAGTATTCAAATTTTTCGTGCTAAATAACGATTTTCAGTTTTCCTTTATTTCGAGTCGAGAAAGTATGCCTTTCAGGCGTTCAAGTAGAATTATTTCCATATTTGAGTTCCATCTGGTGCTATACGAATTAAGCTAGCAAGGTTGGTGTGAATAATCACGTTCAAGATTCTGGCACGTAGAGGTTTAGATTTCTACCTTAATGAGTTATCGAGGGTAAAGAACAAGCATCACGAGGAAAAGTCGAAATTGAATCTTTGGTAACCACCGGTGAGATCTAAGATTTTACGAGTATAAGTCTGAGTTGGGAGAGTTCCCTGATTACGTGTGGCTTGATTTCGAGATTGGTTGTAATGCCTCGACCATTAGCATCATGGTCTAGAAAATTGGACTTTGTTCAACAAAAATTCCCACTCGGAGAATTTGGTATAGAGTTGCTCTTTTCTCAACAGTTCGAGCGTAAGACGGTAAAGTTGTTCGTTTTCCTTCTTCACTTGAATAGGTTAAGATATCATCAATAAATACGATAACGGATTTGTCTAGATAAGTTTGCATATGCGGTTTAGGAGGTTCATGAATACGGACGGAGTCCTAGAATGGTACTAAGATAGATTTACAACTAACGTTGCGAGTTCGAAAATGGCTTAGGAGACATCGTCACCGGAACGGATGTCGTTTTAGGACGCACCCGGGATTCATGCAAAAATCATGAGGTCATGGATACAAGGAAGAGGGTATCGGTTTCTAACCGAAAATTACTTAGTTAGCAATCATCTAAACACAATTGTAGGGAAAATAGTTTCTCCTTAACGAATAGGTTTTGAGCTCCTTAGTTCTATAGGTGTCAAGTCGAAATTCTTAACGTATCCCCTCCGATAAAATTTATAGGTACACAATATTTCCATCGGTCACTTAAATTGCCGAAGTAGGGTCTAAGGAAAAGGTGGAGTGCAAAGGGTACGAGTCAAAGTCTTGGTTATAAAACGTCTAGCTGTAACCGAATTGAATAAGTATGAAATATACGGTTGGTTGTGAAGAAACGTACCCGTGACTAGTCCATCGTCGTCTCGGACATCCTAGGTGTCGATGTTGGAAGTTCAACGGCGGGTGTTGGGGTTGATTTTCTTATTTGGGCACGCACTCCTAAAATGACCCGGATGGCCACATTCAAAACAAACACCCGTCTTGGGTGCATTGGGCTCCTTTTGAGCGACGGGAGCGGTATTCCTACAATCGTGGGCTACATGGCCACTTCTTTGACACTTCAAGCAAAATGGTTTGCCACATTCACCTAAATGATGTTTGTAGCACTCGTTACAATACGGTAGGTGTCCGGTATAACCTTTCTTGCCGTTGGGGATGAAGGGCTTCTTGGCGAGGTTGTTGTAATTGCTTGATTGGGGGGCTTCCCATTTTCTTTTGTTGTCACCCGACTTATCCTCGGCTTTAGGTGCCGGCACTTCAATCTCGTCCACTGTTTCAATCAATTGACGGGCCATATTCAAAGCCTCTTGGTGGTTAGCGGGTTTGGATGACATTACTCCTTGTTTGATGCTCTTGGGGAGACCATCCATGTAAAGTTCAACCCTTAAAGATTCGGGGTTCACAAGATTTGGGCACATCAAAGCAAGTTCGGAGAATCGTTGATTATAGGCCTTAAGGTCATTCCCGACCGCTTTCAGAGCTCTTAGCTCTTGTTCGAGCCTTCGGGTTTCTTCGCGAGGAAAATATTCGGTGATCATCTTTCCTCTTAAGTCGGCCCAAGAGAGAGCGTGGGCTTCGTGGATACCCACCGATTGTACATACGAGTTCCACCATGTGAGAGCGATACCGGCGAAGGTGTGAGTGGAATATCTAACCTTGTCTTGGTCTCGACAACCGCTTATGCTAAAGACGGCTTCCGTTTGCTCAAACCATCGGGTGAGCACAACCAGTCCCCCGGTTCCATCAAAAGTGTGAGGTTTGCACCCCATGAAATTCTTATAGGAGCATCCTTCATTGGAATTTCCGGCTCCATTGTTGTTGTTGTGATGATTGTTGTTATTGTTGTTGTTGGAGGAGTGACCGGCCATGGCCGCATCCACGGCAGTGGCTATCATACGTTGGAGGGCTTGTTCGGGAGTTTCGGGAGGAGCGCGTCGACGAGCCATTATTCCTTCAAAACACAAGAATATCGTTGGTTAGTATTCTCAATAATACTAACCGTGATATGGAATGAGGATAAAGAGAAAAAAAAATTTCCTTGACTCGCCTTAAATTCTTTATGTCATAATGTCGGAACGTCCATGTGAATCACTGTAATATAATCCCGGAAATTATATTACCCTGATTCACATGTGCATTTAACATTACTTTATAAAGTCAAGGTGGCGCGTCAACAAAATTTATCAACGTAAGATTAAGATCGAATACGACTTAGATATGATAGAAAAGTTCGAGTATAATGCACAAATAGTCAAGTAATTCCTACTTCAGTCTATATGCCGGTTGTAGTCTAGATTCACCTATGTACCCTATGACTCGGGGTGGACACAAATGAACTCTAAATCCCTACAACCAAGAGCTCTGATACCACTTGTAGCGACCCCGAGAAATCGTCAAGTGACGGCGTCGACTACGTAGGTCCCATTACATGGTCATAAGTCTTTAAGACAACGTTTGACCAAAATATGTCGCATTCATTTCAATGTAAAAGGGTGTTTCAAGTTTACAAAAGAAGTTCGACGGCTAGTTACATTACAATGTTAAACGTACAATTGAAACCTATGCGACACAATTTAAAAGTAGCCAAAAAGATGCTCCAAATATACATGTATACTCGACATCCAAGCAAGTATCAAAAAAGTGCGGAAGCATGTATCACTTAAGCATTCAAAACCTGAGAAAAACATAGAAGAATCTGTCAACGAAAACGTTGGTGAAATCATAGGTTTAGTAAGTAAAAAGTATTGAACCACAAGGTTCTTTATGAATTGCTTAACCAAAATCGTTCACATTCCAAAATAGTATTTGTATCACGAGCACCCAATTATCAAGGCTTAACTGAATCTTCCCTCTGAATTTTTGAATTTAGTGTTAGAACTTACACTATACATTGTTGAAATTATATTTCATTCACTAACGGTAGCGAACCGTCTGAATGAGGGTTTGTTAAACCCATATGGCCACACAACATAATTACACGCTTACACTTACACCCTGCAAGTGGAACTAATGATAATTGGATTGAGGACATTTGTTCAAAATCGTATGCATCTTTGTATTCGTATTTGTTCACAATGTAAAAGCGTGAAAAGTATATAAGTATGAAATGTATGTGTTTCTCAGCCCACGATGTAAAGAATAAAAGTGATTGAAAAAAAAGTGGGACTATGATCTCACCTTGAGTGCAAGAAGTAATAAAGTACTTCAACAAGTAAACGCGTGCAAAGACAAAGCTAGTCTTGACCTAAACATATATGTTATATCAATAACGGTAAACACAAACGGTCAAAGATGTTCAATTAGTCATATGGCTCGTTACGACTCGATTATAAAGCATGTGAATCAAATTGTCAAGTTTCATGCAAGATACAAGTAAAGAATCATGTTAGAAAGATTGCATAATCATTTGGTTAAGTTTGACAAAAAGTCAAACTTTGGTCGGGTCAAAGTCAACGAAAAAGACAACATGTTCGGGTCGGGTCCCGGACTATTTTTCTATGCTAATTATTCATATATAAGTATATTAGAACAAGTTTCATGTGAATCGGAGGTCGATAGCTAGTCAAACATTTCGCGTGAAATGTGCCAAATGAAGCAGAATCTGGCCAGGCTAATCCGCGCGCCGCGCGGGGATGGGGCGCGCCGCGCCACCATCTGGGCAGACACTTTTCTGTTTTTCACAAGTATGCACGAGCTAAAACCAAATAACCACATCTTATGATCCGCAAACAATTAGAACATGTATCTTATATCATCGGAAAGGTAATTTGACGAGGAAAACACCTAGACACATTTCATCAAGCAATTCAACACTTACAACAACCCAAAACCGCATTAAACGTTCATAATCAAAGTTTCAAGTTCTAAAAACGCATTTCATGATTCGGGCAACCAATTTACATGTATGATATGCCGTTTTGAAGGTAATCAAGCACACATTGCAACCAAACACTTATCAACAACAATTCATAGCATTTGATGCACCAAAAGTTCATATAAAGCTTATCAAATCCTAATCCAAGTTCACAAAATCACTAATCATGTTCTTGAAGTTTTCTTAATTAACCTATACACCAAAACGAAGCTAATGATACTAGTAACACAATTAAAACATGGACTTTAACAATCTAACAACATATAAGCATCCAAAACACAAGATTAAGCAAGCATTTTTCATATTCAAGCTAGTTACACCAAAAACAACAAATCGAGCATACAAATTACATACACGACATCACAATGAGCCATAGACACTAATTAACAACTTTATAACTCAAAAATCTCAAGAACACATAAAATTAGTGATTTTAGAAAGTTACCCAAATGAGATGAAGTTGGTATCAAATTGAAGAGGATGAAGAGAGGATTCCAAATATGTATTTTGTTTTGATTGAAGTTTGCTAGATCATGAATGGATGATGAATCTTTGTAATGGAGAATTTAAGAAAAATAGGGAAGTATTAAAGAAAAAGAGAAAATGGAGAGGATAATGAATGGAGGAGGTGGTTTGACCACTTTGACCTAGTCAAAGGTTTGGTCTTTTGACAAGTCTAGTCCCTCTAGTTTGTAATCGGGTGCGGGAATTAACCAAACGAATTATTTTAAGTTACACGAGAGTACGGGAGACGTTATAATCCAATAACGAAAATATTGTAAGAATGTAGCTAATGGAGGATACGAATCGAGATACCGAGGATATAAAAAAAAAAAAAAAAAAAACGGCGTTAAAATTAATTTAACGGAAAAACGCGGGATGTTACAAGCTAGGTGGACCCTTTCCAAAGGCTCCCAATCGATTACCCTTGGTACTTCTACATTTTTGTTCCAAAGCTTAAATTTGTTACTTTGGTACGTTGGGTAATCTCTTCAACTTCTATCAATCCTTAAATTGGGATGCAACTGTTCTTCATGAATTGTTGAGTGTTCTATTATATGGTAAACAGGAAATACTACATAGGTAATAAAAAATTGTGGCTCCAGCACATAGTATGGTGTGTGTTGATCATAATGTTGTTGTTGTTCAGGTTGTTGTTCCGGTTCGTGATATTGCATCTCTGCCTATGGTTCCGGATTAGGTTGCATAGAAGATGATGCACCGTCCGTATCTCTATTTCTCTGCAAAACATATTAAACACAAAATTTGTGCATCCAAATATGCATTAGTGTTAGCAAAATAACAAATTAAAACAATTACAATAACATGTTTAATCAATATTAAACTTATACTCATTTTCAATTTTTTATCAATTCTATATATTTTCCAAATAATCATATATGAAAATGTTTACAAAGTTTATAAGCTTTTATCTCAAATAACATGTCAAAATAATCATTACTAGCAATTAAACAAGTTTCAAATAACATTTATATCAAATTAATCAAGTTCATGAATTTTAGACTTAAAAAGTCTACTTTAATTCTCAAAAATCATGTTTAGGATCAAAGTTTGGATCATTTAGCTACCTAAACATGTTACATTACTTAATTCAGCAATAATTCATGACAAAAATCGGCCATAACCTGTTTATATCAAAAAGCCCCAAATTGCTCAAGAACACAAACCCTAGATTTCTAAAAATTTTGAAGTTTTTGGCTTCAAATCTTGTTAAATAGCATCAATCTAGGTTATACATGTCTAATATACTAACAATTTAACTCTAATTACACTAGAAATTAACTAAATCAAATTATTGCAATTAATTAAAATTATCACAAAATTAGGAAATTTATGAGTTTAGGGGTGAAATTTTTACCTTCCTGCTTCCCCATCTGAGAAAAGACATGTTTGTAGCGGATTATTGTAAGAAATTTGGTGAATTTTGGTTGAAAAATGAAGATTTTAGGGGTGTTTTTGTGGTTTTGCTCGTGTATATGTGTGTGTTATGTGTAAGAGACAGAAGCAGTCGCTGGGTTTTAGCATCTGCCCAGTTTTATAGGGTCATGTGACCGCATGGTATTGAAGCACAAACCCTATGCGATCGCATGGGGTGTATTTTATTTTTTTTTTATAAAACCTTTTACTTATAAAACAATTAACTAATTTTAAAATTTTATTTTCTTTTAGAATGAGGGCGTTTCGGATCTTTGTCCTAGTCCGTCCCTCGACAAAATTTTAAAAATTTGTCATTTTTAAGCGATTGTTTTAAAAGAAAAGATTTTTGGGTTTTTAAATGTTTTTGGCATACTTTAATTCAATAAGATTAAAAATAATGATAATAAAATTTCTCGTCCCGCCCTCGGGTAAAGCAATTTCGGTTCAACGACCTAGTCTTCAACTTACGACGAATTTTAAAAATCATATTTTTAACTTAATGAAATAAAGTAAATTTTGTTTTTAAATTCACACAAAACTTAAATTTAAAATTCATAAAATTAAAAATTCATATAAATATCATTAATATTTTTATACATTAATTTTACAAACTTTATATTGAAAATATTTATTTTTAAAATATTAAAAAAAACTTAAATATATTGGTTTTAAAAATATACAATAATAATTTAATATTAATTTAAAAACAAGGTAGAAATTAAAATTAAAAATCTTTTTGGTCTTTTATCCCACTTTAATCAATAAAATATTATCAAAAATATACGCCCCTCTTTTGGGTAAAGTAATTTCGGCTATTTTACCTAGTTTTACTCCTGACGAATTTTTGAAATATTTTGGATTGATTGATTAAAGATATTTATACCTTAAGAATAAACGGTAAATTTCGCAGTGATGTAATAAATTTTTGTATGATATCAATAATTCCGGTTTCGCATACCTAATTTTATTGAATATCAATTTAATACTTTATAGTGAACGACTCAGCGTTTATTATCAAAACGTTAAAAGCAATAAAATAAAAAAAATAAAACTGTACATACTTAGTGAGATAGAATTCTCAGAGACCTGCTTTAGCCGACTCATAGGAGAGTCGTGTGATTTGGTTTTCCATAGCTACATAAGCGTAACCTCGATTCTTCAATAACTTTTCTTCTAAACATATGAACGGTCCTTCTCTGCATAGAGTAACAAATTCGGTATTTGAATATGTTTGATTGTTTGAACATTTACCTTCGTGTGACCATTTTCCGCATTTATGACATCTTTCAAGGTGTCGTGCTCTTCTTTTTGTTGTGGATTTTCATTTTCCTTTACCAAAATGTGTCTTATGATGATTTTTCCCGAGTTCTTTCCTCACTTCGTCCATTTTGCCTCTTATGAATGATACCAGTTCACTCGGGAAGATGTTATTATTACGTTTAGTAAACAAAGCGTGTAGTAGTAGACCATGGTTCAGATCAAAGGAATTCTTCATCTCGTAAAACCTAAAAGAAATAAAAATTCAGAATGGAGGGAGAAGACTAGTTCTTTAGGGTCTGCTAGGGAAAGACCATTCGGATTCCATTCTCGGAAACTACACGAGAATAGAATATCTAACTCTAACAAAAATACATATTACCCTTAAAAGATTTGAATCTTCCCACACTTAGTTAGTTGTGGTGTCGAAATTGTGATTAACTTCATCTTCAACTTCCATTGGATTATCTATGTAATGTTTAACTCTGTGACTATTAACCTTAAATTCAATCCCATTTGAATTTATTAATTCTACTATTCCATATGGGAAAACTCTTTTGACTATGAATGGTCCAGACCATCTTGATTTCAATTTTCCAGGAAATAGCTTGAATCGTGAATTGAAAAGAAGAACTCTGTCTCCTTCTTTAAATTCTTTTGAACTTCTGATTCTTTTATCATGCCATTTCTTCGTTCTTTCTTTATAGATTAATGAATTTTCATATGCTTCATGTCTTCACTCTTCTAATTCGTTTAATTGACTTAATCGTAGACGTCCAGCTTCATGCAAATCAAGATTACATGTCTTCAAAGCCCAAAATGCTTTGTGCTCAATTTCTACTGGAAGATGACATGCTTTTCCGTAAACGAGTTTAAAAGGTGTGGTTCCAATTGGAGTTTTGTAGGCTGTTCGAAAAGCCCAAAGTGCATCCTTCAATTTCATGGACCATTCCTTCGGATTTGATCCTACGGTTTTCTCTAGAATACGTTTTAATGCTCGGTTGGTTTCAACTTGTCCACTTGTTTGTGGATGATAAGCGGTTGAGATTTTATGAGTTACTCCATATCTTTTGAGAACTTTCTCTAGTTGATTATTACAAAAATGAGTACCCCGATCACTTATTAAAGCTTTCGGTGTTCTGAACCTAGCAAAAAGATGTTTTAAGAACTTGACTACAACTCGTGCGTCGTTAGTTGGGAGAGCTTGTGCTTCCGTCCATTTAGATACATAATCAATAGCAACGAGAATGTAGAGATTATTATGAGATTTTGGAAATGGACCCATAAAGTCAATACCCCAAACGTCAAATACTTCACATACTTGAATGACATTTTGTGGCATTTCATCACATTGACTTATTTTTCCGACCCTTTGACAAGCATCACAGGATTTATAGAGAAGGTGTGCGTCTTTAAAAATTGTAGGCTAATAGAATCCAACGTCATAGACTTTTCTTGCTGTGAGTTGAGGCCCATAATGCCCTCCTGTTGGTCCTGTGTGACAATGATTTAAGATTTGACTAGCTTCATTTCCAAATACACATCGGCGGATTATTCCACAGGGACAACTTTTAAACAAATGTGAATCTTCCCAAAAATAGCGTTTTATATCACTAAAGAATTTCTTTCGTTTTTGGTACGACAACCATTTTTCAAGGAATCCACATACTAAGTAGTTTGCATAGTCTGCAAACCATGGAATTTCATTATAATCGATCTTCAAAAGATATTCATCAGGAAAGTTATCTTGTATGGCCGATTCATTTAGAACTTCTAATTCAGGATTTTCAAGACGAGAAAGATGATCGGCTGCGAGGTTTTCTGCTTCCTTTTTATCTCGGATCTCAATATCGAACTCTCGTAAGAGTAATATCTAACAGATTAATCGTGGTTTGACATCTTGTTTTGTAAATAGGTATCTAAGAGTAGAATGTTCGGTATAGACCACCGTTTTTGCTAGAACGAGATATGAACGAAATTTGTCAAAAGCAAAGACAATAGCAAGGAGTTCTTTTTCAGTAGTTGTGTAATTTTTTTGTGCTCCTTGTAACGTCTTACTAGCGTAATAAATAGGTTGAAATCGTTTTTCAATCCTTTGTCCTAAAACGGCTCCCATTGCAAAATCACTTGCATCGCACATAAGTTCAAATGGTAGATTCCAATTTGGAGTTATCATGATCGGCGCATTAGTGAGTTTTTCTTTAAGAATATTAAAAGATTTGATGCATTCATCTGAAAAGATGGATGGAGCATCCTTTTCTATGAGTTTATTTATAGGAGTGGCAATTTTAGAAAAATCTTTTATGAAACGTCGGTAAAAACCGGCATGCCCTAGAAAACTCCTAACTCCTCTAACATTGGTGGGATGTGGAAGTTTAGCAATTACATCTACTTTAGCTCTATCCACTTCAATTCCTTCCTTTGAAATTTTATTACCAAGAACGATGCCTTCTCTAACCATGAAATGGCATTTCTCCCAATTAAGAACTAGATTTCATTGTTCGCATCTAATAAGCATTCGTTCAAGATTAACTAGACATGTTTCAAATATATCACCAAAGACTGAAAAGTCATCCATGAAAACTTCCATACATTCTTCTATCATGTCGTGAAAAATCGCCATCATGCACCTTTGAAAGGTTGCAGGGGTGTTGCAAAGTCCAAATGGCATGCGTTTATAAGCAAAAGTACCATAAGGGCACGTGAACGTGGTTTTCTCTTGGTCCTAGGTTGTTATTGGAATTTGAAAGTATCCGGAAAAACCGTTAAGAAAACAATAGTAACTGTTTCCAGCAAACCTTTCCAACATTTGATCAATGAAAGGTAAGGGATAGTGATCTTTTCTGGTGGCGTCATTTAATTTTCTATAATCAATACAAACACGCCATCCTGTTACAGTCCTAGTAGGAATAAGCTCATTTTTTTCATTTGTGATGACAGTCATGCATGCCACCCTTCTTAGGTACACATTGAACTGGGCTTACCCGTGGACTATCAGAGATTGAATAAATTAAACCTGCATCTAGCAGTTTAATAATTTCTTTCTTAACAACATCTTGCATATTAGGATTTAGTCTTCGTTGGCGTTGCACATACGTTTTATGACCTTCTTCCATAAGGATTTTATGTGTGCAATACGAAGGACTTATGCCTTTAATGTCATGAATTTTCCATGCAATAGCTGGTTTATGAGCTTTTAGCACAGAAATGAGTTGAGATTTTTCATTTTCCGTAAGAGAAGATGATATTATTACAGGTAATTCAGATTCACCATGTAAATAAGCGTATTCCAAATGGTTTGGAAGTTGCTTTAACTTTAATGTCGGTGGTTCTTCTATCGATGATTTGTATCGATATCTGTCTTCCTCTTTTAGCATTTGAAGTTCTTCCGTTGTTGGTTCATATTCATTAGCCATAAGTGCGGCTAACATTTCAGCTTCATTAATTGGTTCAGTTCCTTCTCCTAAAGAACATTCTCCCATTCCTTGTAATTCTGGAAATTCTTCTAACAATTCTGCATGTATTAGTTTGAATATAATAACATGTATCATCTGTATCAACAGAAAAGGTAACACTCTCGTCCTCTATACTTAGGGTCAGTTTCTTACCAAACACGTCTATTATTGCTTTAGCCGTGTTTAAGAATTGTCTTCCTAATATGATAGGAACTCGAGAATCTTCTTCCATGTCCAGAATAACAAAGTCTACTGGAAATACTAAAGTACCAACTTTAACTAGCATGTTCTCCATTATCCCTCTAGGATATTTTACTGATCGATCGGCTAGTTATATGCTTATTCGTGTTGGTTTCAATTCTCCAAGGTCTAGTTTAATGTATAGTGAATATGGCATTAAATTTATACTAGCACCTAAGTCTGCCAATGCTTCTATTGAACTAAGACTACCCAGAAAACATGAAATTGTGAAACTTCCTGGATCTGATAATTTTTCTGGTATCTTATTCAACAGTAATGCAGAACAATTAGCATTCATAGTAACAGCTAAAGTTCTTCCATTTTCTTTCTATTTGTGATTAGATCTTTCAGAAATTTAGCATATCTTGGCATTCCTGATATCACATCAATGAAAGGAAGATTGACATTTATTTGTTTAAACATATCCAAGAATTTGGATTGCTCGGCTTCAAGTCTTTCTTTTCTCATTTTACTTGGGTAAGGAAGCGGTGGTTGGTATGGTTTAACATAAGGTTTTTCCTTAACTGTGTTATCTTCATTAACCTTTTCAACTACCGGTTCTTTTTCCTTTCCTTGCTCAGATTGTGGTTCTTGTGGAGTAGGAAGAGAGTCATCAGAAATTTCAGGTATTTCAGGTGATTTAAGTGTAATACCACTTCAGGTGGTAATGGCTTTAGCTGTTTCATTCCGGGGGTTAGCATTTGTATAGCTAGGTAAACTTCCCGGTTTTCTTTCACCTATCAACCTTGCTAGGTTACTTACTTCTTGTTCCAGATTTTGAATAGAAGCTTGTTGATTTCTAAATGCTTGAGCATTTTGTTCATTAGTGTGTTTCTGAGATGTGAAAAACTGAGTTTGAGATTTAACTAGCTTCGACATCATGTCTTCTTAAATTTGGCTTTTTATCATCGGTTTGTGGTGGTTTAATTGGAAAAATAGGTCTTTGCTGGTTGTAAGTATTATTAGATACTTGTTGTTTGCTAGTACCTTGTTGGTTGTTGTATGGAACATTTCAGTTATAATTCTGATTTTGATTGTAGATTGGTCTTGGCGGTTGATAATTACTTTGATAATTATTTCCAGACCTTTGGTTCATGTATGAAACATTCTCTCTTTGTTCCATTGTTTGTTCAATACTGTGACAATCTTTTGTCAAATGTGGTCCTCCACACTGTTCACAACTAATTCGTATTGCGTGAATATCCTTAATCATCTTTTCCATTCGTCTCTCGAAAACATCTATCTTTGCGGAAATGGATTCGAAGTCATGGCTAGAATTGGCTCTAGCCGCTTTTGATGATCTAACGATATCTTTTTCTTGATACCACTCATGTGAGTGGGAAGCAGTGTTATCAATAATTTTGTAAGCTTCAGTTGCGGTTTTTTTCATAATGGAACCACCAGCTGCTATATCGATGTCTTTTCGTGTAGTAATATCGTATCCTTGGTAGAATATTTGTACTATTTGATAAGTGTTTAAACCATGTTGCGGACATCCTCTTAACAACTTTCCAAATCTTGTCCATGCCTCATATAGAGTTTCATTTGGCTTTTGCATGAACGTAACAATTTCTCCTTGAAGTCTCATGGCTTTAGATACCGGAAAGAATTGTTTAAAAATTTTATCAACTAAGACATCCCATGTATCAATCGCCCTTCAGGTAACGATTCTAACCAATCTTTGGCTTCTCCCTTTAAAGTCCAAGGAAATAACATGAGATATATCTGTTCATCCTCAACTTCTCTGATCTTGAATAGAGTACAAATCCTATTAAAGGTTCAAAGATGTTCGTTTCGATCTTCCTTCGACGCACCACTAAATTGGCATTGATTAGTTACCATGTGTAGGATTTATCTTTTGATTTCATAATCTGGTGCATTAATGTCTGGTTGAGTAATTGCATGACCTTGGCCAGTGCGTTTAGCTCTCATTCGGTCTTCCATACTTAGAGGTTCCAGATTTTCCATGATTGAAATTTGAAAGGACCCGTCCTAATCCTCTTGGACGAAGTCATCAACATTTGGTCCCATTGCGATGATCGACTCCAAGTAATATCCTTAAAATGAGCAAATGCACAGCGGAAGACTTAATTCGTACCTGAGAATAAACATGCTTAAAAGTGTCAACCAAAAGGTTGGTGAGTTCATAGGTTTATCATAACAATCATGTCAATATGTTAATAGACCACAAGATTTCATTTTCATAAACATAATACACTCGCAAGTGTATGTAAAGCATTCTAAGTGGTTGAGCACTTGGTAACCATACTTAACATTTAATCAACGTCGCATATTCCCTTTATTATGAAATCTCCCTACACTGTACCAAGTGTAGTAACAAAACGAAGTACTGTGCAACCGTTGAGTACTGGTCGTCCAGTCCGGTTGGGGTTGTCAGGCCCGATAGATCTATCAACAGGATTCGCGTTTACAATACCCATGTAAATAGTAGTTACCAAGCTACAGGGAAGTATGACAGTGGTACAACTCAACGTAGAATATATTTTAAGTACTTGTGTCTATTTCGTAAACATTTATAAAAGCAGCGCATGTATTCTCAGCACAAAAATATATATTGCAAAAGTAATTAAAAAGGGAGCAAATGAAACTCACCATACTGTATTTTGTAGTAAAAATACATATGACGTCATTGAACAAGTGTAGGATTGGTCTCGGATTCACGAACCTATACCAATACTCTATATATTAACACATATAATAATATTTAAACAAGTTTTAATATAGTTAATATACTTGTTATATTAATAATTTTTATGTTATATTTAATAAATAAATTAATTATAATTCTTTTATATATTTTAGTATTTATATATCATATTCTTAATAAAGCATTTTAATTAGAATATATATATATATAATATATATGTCATTCATTATAAATATTATATATTAACGCTTAAATTAAAATTAATATCTATATATATGATTATAATAAAATATGTTTTTATAAAACTAATATTTATTTAATAATAGAAAGTTGTAATATTTTTATAATAAGACTAATAATAATAATAATAATAATAATAATAATAATAATAATAATAATAATAATAATAATAATAATAATAATAATAATAATAATAATATAAATGCTACCTTAAAGTAACAAGTTTCCAAATAAAAATGCCATTGTCAGGGCTCGAACTCGCGACCTCTCAGTTAAATCAAACACCCGGAACCATAGCTCTGCCATTTCATTTCTGGCGTAATACGGATTTAAATTGTTTTATTCCATATTTCAGTCTTCTTCTTTTTAAACCCAATTAAAATAATCCATTCTAGTTGTGATTCATAATATCATCATCATTTTTATAGAACATGAATCCGATCATCACCATAAAATCACGATTTCTTCATCATCTAATCCTCATTATAATCTAATCCTTATCATAACTTAATCATAATCATATCATACTCATAATTATTTATCGATTCGATCATCATTAATCTTTATCACCATTTATATGGAAATCCTAGGTTTTAGTCTATATCAACTTGGCCCAACAGCAAACCGAAAATGGCAGTCCAAAATAGAGTTAAACGAGCCCAACTAGGATTTAGTTCATAAGCCCACTTAATATAAAGTCCAACATGATTTCAATTCAATTACTCGACATGTTAGTGGATGTGGGGTTTGTCGGTTAACAGAAACATACGCACCATCATCAGTTGTCACTATCTATATCATCATATCCGACCATCATCATGATCATTTATCTTCTATCATCATCAAAATCTCCATTGCTTCCTCGTTATCATCACCGATTCAAAACAGAAACATAAATACTAAGGAGTAAACAGCAGCGAAGCAGTAACGAAACGAAAAAAATATGTTTGCAGGCTCACTGTTTGTCATCTTCTTCTGTTATCGTTACTGTAGCAGAAGTGGTATGGCACGTACAGCAGCATAAATAGTGGTATCGATGGTGTAATGGGTTTCACGAAAAAGAAAAGAATTTTTTTTTATATATAGATAGGGAGAAATAGAGAGAGAAAGATGAGGATTGGGTGTGGTGGTTTACGGTTGGGCTGTGGAGGTCGTGGTGATGGTTTATGATCATGGGGTGGTGGGTTGTAGATGATGGAAGTTGGCAGCGACTCACGATGGTTGATGTTCTTGATGTTGCTTGGTTCTCGAAGAAAAGAATAAAGGTAAAAAGGAGAGAGAAAAGAGATAGAGTAATGATGTGGTGGTGGTAGTCTGTTATAGTTCACGGTGGTGGTGAAGATAGCCGTATGGTGGATTGCCGGAGTCGAGGGTGGTGATAGATTGGTGGAGATTGTTCGTGGTGGTCGATTACGGTGATGGTAAGGGTGGTTAAATGGGTTTATGAAGAAACAAGGGAATGACAAAGTTAGTGATCGATCAACTTGGGTCTTTGCCTAAATTAAGTGGGTTTGGTTTGGTGTTACTTGATAGAAAACAGGAGCACAATTGTTGTTAGCTTCGGTTGTTTGGGATGATCGAGGAATATCAATAACTGGAAGGTTTTGAAAGTAGCAACGTTCTTACAACTTCAAACGTAAAAAAAAAATAAGTAGTTTAGACGAAGATGGTGAGAGTGGTATTTGGTTCGGGTTTGTATATGTTAATGATAAAGCACGGTATATGCATATGCATGTAGATATATAATAGACTATGATCAATAGAAAAAGACAACAATTACTCAATAATTTGTATAGTATATAGAAAGAAATTTATCCCACAAACATGAATTTCCAAATGAACACAGGAAAAAGAAACATAAGACGTTGATGTATAACCAATTTGATACTGGATGATGATACATGGGTGATGATTAATTACATAGTCAAGCGGATATAAATATATCTATATCTCATATTAGGATTAAACAAACACCACACTAACATAATTTAATAATGTATAATTAATAATAATATATTTTTACTACAGTAATCTAAACATGTGAAGATATGAAACAAAAATAAGAATAGTGTAGCAGCCATAAGTTTATACTTTTATGAATTTACAGATCTTTATATCGTGTCCCTCGCAAAACGATTACGGATAGATTTAATTTGGAAAAATCCTAAATTTTTAGCTTAAATATCTTTAGTTCAACTGGTCATTAAGTGTTTGAAACTTGATCACAAGGTTCATTAATATTACATTTTATATCCTAATTAATATGTAGAGAGTACTAAAACTTAGCTCGAGGTATTTAAATATATTTTTAGCAAACTTAGAATTGATAAAGCTTAATGATGGTCCAACGTTTAATTTTTAACTTCACATAAATTCGAGTTTATACTTGTTTATTATCGATCATAATAGTTGACCTGTCATTTGAGCTCAATCCCAAATAAACTATCCAAATGAATTAAAATTCAACATAAGATAGTAACTATATTTTCAACTAGTCTGAAGTTTACGTAGTCTATTAATGAGCTGTCGTTTATCATATAAGTTCGAATTAAACTTCTCTAAATAATAATCGAAACGTCCAACGAGTATTACATTCATTAAATAATTATATTTAATATACTCTATACATATATTTATATTTATCTTTATATGTATACACATTTATTTACAAATAATAGTTTGTGAATCGTCGAGAATGGTCGAAGGTCAATCGAATACATGAAACAGTTCAAAAATTTTGAGGCTCAACCTAACAGACTTTGCTTATCGTGCCAGAATTATGAAATCGTATCTTGAGTTTGGTTCAAAATTAGTCGAAATTTTCCGGGTCGTGACAGTACCTACCCGTTAAAAAAATTTTGTCCCGAAATTTGATCGAGGTCGTAATGGCTAACATTAAAAATGTTTTCATGTCGAATATGAATTGATAAAATAGAATTTTATCATCATTGAGTGATATTGATAAAACAATTCGATTACTCGAAGAGTATGAGTGAAGCTATCGCAAAAGAGCGAAATGAATTAAATAGAGGTTCATCTTAAGCTTTGACGTAGTTGCTGTTAATTCTCGGAATTTAAAGAATTTAAAGAAATCTTCTAATCAGAAAAAAAAATGAAATTGCACAATTTATTAGCAATTGTTGGAATTACGGAATAATAGAAATATCAAGGAAATATTTCCGTGATATGCTTAGAAATTAAGTAGAATGAAAGAGTCGTGTGACATGGCACATGATGAGGGTATGATATGTGAATCATCATCACGTTCCATTAGAAACTCAACATGACTTACTGTAATATAATCACGTTGGCCAAGCGTCATTATATTATACTAACCCATGCATCAGTTTTCAACACTACTTCATAATCATTCATATTTTAAATTCGAAGGTTCGCAGAATATAGAAACTAATAATTTCTCATATGATGTAACACTGATAGCTCAAGAGATAAATGATTTCAGATAAGATTAATTATGAAAATATATTCAGAAATATCGAGGATATTTATAATGAAAGATACGATAATATCTTTGAATATCTAAAATCAGAGAATGATGGAGACTATTGTCCGCAAGGGTTTAGAGTAAGGAGCAAAATATTCGCTCAAGACTTCAGCAGGCATTGAATTATTTGGATTCTTTGAAGTCAAACTTATTCTTTGTGATTTGTCCACGGCTTCCTTCATAGTTTCGCATAATCCGCTCTTCGGTACTAAATTTTCTATTGAGTGTTTCCAATACTCCATTCTTTATCATCAACTTTTGGCCATTCAGAGCATCTACAACATGCTGCTTTGTCAGTATTTTCAAAGTTAACGGATCTGGGTCATCGGTTATCAACCCGAGGTGGTTTCAGGAGAATTTTTTTTTTAAATGATCAAACGCTGATGGTAATATGGTGGAATATAAAAGGTTCTCTGGTAACAATGAATGAGCACGCATATATATCAAGGTTATAATAAGGTTATTTCGAATGAAAAGTCGGAGTTGACTTGCTGGGGTTGTGACAAAATTGGCTACTTTGAAAAGGGATTGCAAAGAAATTTTCGGTAGTAACATCGCCAAAGGAGCTAGCGCAGATACGTGTTAAACCTTTACTCAGGTTCTAAGAGTTTTTCAGGTGCATAACTATATGCATAAATCTTTTCTTCCGTAGATGAAGTGCGGTTGGTTCATTCTCTCAATCGAAGTGTTTTCTAGAATCATGAAAGGTTTGAACGCAGATTGTAATCGTCAAGATACAAATGAGGTTTAAGATGAAATCAAGCGGCAAACTTGAAAAATTATTTAGTTTCATATGTTATAATCAGTATTTTAATTCATTTTAATTGTCCAATATTATTCGTCCACAGTCGATAGTCCACATTTAACAGTCTAATAGTTCATATATAGTTTAATATATAACATTCGAATTAATTAATACGTATCGTGACCCGTGTACCGGTCTCAGTATTGATCACAACTCAAACTATATATATATTTTGGAATCAACCTCAACCCTGTATAGCTAACTCCGTCATTTGCATATAGAGTGTCTATGGTTGTTCCAAGATAAATATATAGATGGGTCAATATGATCTGTCGAAACCTTGTATACGTGTCCCGTTATTTAAAGTGCGTAAAATAAATACAGAAATTAAATGACGATAAATAAAATTGCGAGAATGTAAATTGCGATAATTAAATTGAGATAAATAAAATGTAACCAGTTAGCTAGGAACAGTTAGCGTGGATTCTTAACAATATTTCAATTAGTTAGTTCATTTGTTTCTAACAAATTTTACTTTGTCCGATGTTTTCTTCATTATGCCACTTGTTGGATTTTGATAGGTCAAAATCCAAATATGAAATTGAATGAAAATGGATTCTATGGTGAACGGATACGTATATCTTATGGATACAAGTAGGATAGTGACTGACTGTTGAATCAGAGTGGAAGAAGGTACCGTGTAACTGATTAATGTAAAATCTAAATATTCCTCGGGTATTACCTACCCGTTAAAATATTTTCACCATTAACAGTTTGTACAAAAGAATTTTAATTACAATCTTTATGAAAATATACTTGCATATATATTTTCTTCAGATGTAATCATGGATTTAATGAGTCAATAAGATATTAAACTCGTTTGATTTATCGTTAATACTAGATTACATAATCTCTAAAACTTTAGAAATTACATAATCGCCATGTCGAGCGAAGATAATCGATGTAGAACGATATGTAGAATGAAGATAAAGTAGATAGAATGATGCGTAGAACGATGATTATGCTCGAGGTACAGAATGAGATATTGAGGCGTGTGATGTTGAAACTTGGGTTGTTGGTGTCGGTGGTATTGTTATTGACGGTGATGCTGCTGGTGCTCGTAAGTTTTGCACCATATTTTTCAAAACTACAACTCGAGCGCGAAGTTCGTTGACTTCTTCTATTATTCCGGGATGGTTGTCGGTAGGAATGGGCGAATGAATAAGGTTCAAAATTTTAGATAGAATATAATCGTGGCGAGATATTCGGGAAATGAGGGGGAAAATGGTGTTTCGGACTGGTTCACCGGTAAGTACTTCGGGTTCTTTGTCAAGAGGTAAATTCGGTTGGTGATAAGAATCGCCTTATTCGCGTCTTCAGTGATTAAGTCGACTACAAACCCATCAGATGTATTGGGGATGGATGATTGGTTGATTCATTCTGGTGACTCTGCTTTCGGAGTTCGAGTGAAACTCTATGTCGGAATAGCTGTCGGAATAACTATTGGAATAGCTATCGGAATCTAAAGGACTCGAACTGGTTGAGGGATTCATCTCGTACGATCAGATGAAGGATTTTCGATAAGAAATAGAATAGGATGTAGATTAGTACACTGCAATACATAATTTACATATGCGTATGTAGTACTAAAATCCCATAAATTACGGAGGAATCTACAGAAGCTGTCAGACAAAGGTAACAATAACAGATTTGCTAAGATATGAATTTATCTATACACTGTCTATGCAATAGGGGCAGTAAGATGTGTCTAGACTTTAAGGATGATAAGCAAATAATTTTCGACACAAAATGATAAGCAAAACTTTTGACATGCAGACACGGTCAAAGTCCAGACTCACTAATACATCTAAACAACTATCAGTTAGACACACTAATGCAAGACCTGGTTCGCTAAGACCACCGCTCTGATACCAACTGAAAGGACCCGTCCTAATCCTCTTGGACGAAGTCATCAACATTTGGTCCCATTGCGATGATCGACTCCAAGTAATATCCTTAAAATGAGCAAATGCACAGCGGAAGACTTAATTCGTACCTGAGAATAAACATGCTTAAAAGTGTCAACCAAAAGGTTGGTGAGTTCATAGGTTTATCATAACAATCATGTCAATATGTTAATAGACCACAAGATTTCATTTTCATAAACATAATACACTCGCAAGTGTATGTAAAGCATTCTAAGTGGTTGAGCACTTGGTAACCATACTTAACATTTAATCAACGTCGCATATTCCCTTTATTATGAAATCTCCCTACACTGTACCAAGTGTAGTAACAAAACGAAGTACTGTGCAACTGTTGAATACTGGTCGTCCAGTCCGGTTGGGGTTGTCAAGCCCGATAGATCTATCAACAGGATTCGCGTTTACAATACCCATGTAAATAGTAGTTACCAAGCTACAGGGAAGTATGCCAGTGGTACAACTCAACGTAGAATATATTTTAAGTACTTGTGTCTATTTCGTAAACATTTATAAAAGCAGCGCATGTATTCTCAGCCCAAAAATATATATTGCAAAAGCAATTAAAAAGGGAGCAAATGAAACTCACCATACTGTATTTTGTAGTAAAAATACATATGACGTCATTGAACAAGTGTAGGGTTGGTCTCGGATTCACGAACCTATACAAATACTCTATATATTAACACATATAATAATATTTAAACAAGTTTTAATATAGTTAATATACTTGTTATATTAATAATTTTTATGTTATATTTAATAAATAAATTAATTATAATTCTTTTATATATTTTAGTATTTATATATCATATTCTTAATAAAGCATTTTAATTAGAATATATATATATATATATATATATATATATATATATATATATATATATATATATATATATATATATATATATAATATATATATGTCATTCATTATAAATATTATATATTAACGCTTAAATTAAAATTAATATCTATATATATGATTATATTAAAATATGTTTTTATAAAACTAATATTTATTTAATAATAGAAAGTTGTAATATTTTTATAATAAGACTAATAATAATAATAATAATAATAATAATAATAATAATAATAATAATAATAATAATAATAATAATAATAATAATAATAATAATAATAATAATAATAATAATAATAATAATAATAATAATAAAAATATAAATGCTACCTTAAAGTAACAAGTTTCCAAATAAAAATGCCATTGTCAGGGCTCGAACTCGCGACCTCTCAGTTAAATCAAACACCCTGAACCATAGCTCTGCCATTTCATTTCTGGCGTAATACGGATTTAAATTGTTTTATTCCATATTTCAGTCTTCTTCTTTTTAAACCCAATTAAAATAATCCATTCTAGTTGTGATTCATAATATCATCATCATTTTTATAGAACATGAATCCGATCATCACCATAAAATCACGATTTCTTCATCATCTAATCCTCATTATAATCTAATCCTTATCATAACTTAATCATAATCATATCATAATCATAATTATTTATCGATTCGATCATCATTAATCTTTATCACCATTTATATGGAAATCCTAGGTTTTAGTCTATATCAACTTGGCCCAACAGAAAACCAAAAATGGCAGTCCAAAATAGAGTTAAACGAGCCCAACTAGGATTAAGTTTATAAGCCCACTTAATATAAAGTCCAACATGATTTCAATTCAATTACTCGACATGTTAGTGGATGTGGGGTTTGTCGGTTAACAGAAACATACGCACCATCATCAGTTGTCACTATCTATATCATCATATCCGACCATCATCATGATCATTTATCTTCTATCATCATCAAAATCTCCATTGCTTCCTCATTATCATCACCGATTCAAAACAGAAACATAAATACTAAGGAGTAAACAGCAGCGAAGCAGTAACGAAACGAAAAAAATATGTTTGCAGGCTCACTGTTTGTCATCTTCTTCTGTTATCGTTACTGTAGCAGAAGTGGTAGGGCACGTACAGCAGCATAAATAGTGGTATCGATGGTGTAATGGGTTTCACGAAAAAGAAAAGAATTTTTTTTTTTTATATATAGATAGGGAGAAAGATGAGGATTGGGTGTGGTGGTTTACGGTTGGGCTGTGGAGGTCGTGGTGATGGTTTATGATCATGGGGTGGTGGGTTGTAGATGATGGAAGTTGGCAGCGACTCACGATGGTTGATGTTCTTGATGTTGCTTGGTTCTCGAAGAAAAGAATAAAGGTAAAAAGGAGAGAGAAAAGAGAGAGAGTAATGATGTGGTGGTGGTAGTCTGTTATAGTTTACGGTGGTGGTGAAGATAGCCGTATGGTGGATTGCCGGAGTCGAGGGTGGTGATAGATTGGTGGAGATTGTTCGTGGTGGTGGATTACGGTGATGGTAAGGGTGGTTAAATGGGTTTATGAAGAAACAAGGGAATGACAAAGTTAGTGATCGATCAACTTGGGTCTTTGCCTAAATTAAGTGGGTTTGGTTTGGTGTTACTTGATAGAAAACAGGAGCACAATTGTTGTTAGCTTCGGTTGTTTGGGATGATCGAGGAATATCAATAACTGGAAGGTTTTGAAAGTAGCAACGTTCTTACAACTTCAAACGTAAAAAAAAAATAAGTAGTTTAGACGAAGATGGTGAGAGTGGTATTTGGTTCGGGTTTGTATATGTTAATGATAAAGCACGGTATATGCATATGCATGTAGATATATAATAGACTATGATCAATAGAAAAAGACAACAATTACTCAATAATTTGTATAGTATATAGAAAGAAATTTATCCCACAAACATGAATTTCCAAATGAACACAGGAAAAAGAAACATAAGACGTTGATGTATAACCAATTTGATAGTGGATGATGATACATGGGTGATGATTAATTACTTAGTCAAGCGGATATAAATATATCTATATCTCATATTAGGATTAAACAAACACCACACTAACATAATTTAATAATGTATAATTAATAATAATATATTTTTACTATAGTAATCTAAACATGTGAAGATATGAAACAAAAATAAGAATAGTGTAGCAGCCATAAGTTTATACTGTTATGAATTTACAGATCTTTATATCGTGTCCCTCGCAAAACGATTACGGATAGATTTAATTTGGAAAAATCCTAAATTTTTAGCTTAAATATCTTTAGTTCAACTGGTCATTAAATGTTTGAAACTTGATCACAAGGTTCATTAATATTACATTTTATATCCTAATTAATATGTAGAGAGTACTAAAACTTAGGTCGAGGTATTAAAATTTATTTTTAGCAAACTTAGAATTGATAAAGCTTAATGATGGACCAACGTTTAATTTTTAACTTCACATAAATTCGAGTTTATACTTGTTTATTATCGATCATAATAGTTGACCTGTCATTTGAGCTCAATCCCAAATAAACTATCCAAATGAATTAAAATTCAACATAAGATAGTAACTATATTTTCAACTAGTCTGAAGTTTACGTAGTCTATTAATGAGATGTCGTTTATCATATAAGTTTGAATTAAACTTCTCTAAATAATAATCGAAACGTCCAACGAGTATTACATTCATTAAATAATTATATTTAATATACTCTATACATATATTTATATTTATCTTTATATGTATACACATTTATTTACAAATAATAGTTTGTGAATCGTCGAGAATGGTCGAAGGTCAATCGAATACATGAAACAGTTCAAAAATTTTAAGGCTCAACCTAACAGACTTTGCTTATCGTGTCAGAATTATGAAATCGTATCGTGAGTTTGGTTCAAAATTAGTCGAAATTTTCCGGGTCGTGACAAAATTGTTGAATCTGAATCACTTGTGAAATGTCCCGTTCATATTGATTATAAACGTTCCATATTAATTGATTTCGTCGCGAGGTTCTGACCTCTATATGAGATGTTTTTCAAAGACTGTATTCATTTTTAAAACAACCATAACCTTTATTTTATCGACAAAGGTTTAAAAAGCATTACGTAGATTATCAAATAATGATAATCTAAAATATACCGTTTACACACGACTATTACATAATGGTTTACAATAAGAATATATTACATCAAAAATAAGTTTCTTGAATGCAGTTTTTACATAATATCATACAAGCATGGACTTCAAATTTTATCCTTATTTTAGTATGCAACAGCGGAAGCTCTTAATAATCACCTGAGAATAAACATGCTTTAAACGTTAACAAAAATGTTGGTGAGTTATAGGTTTAACCTATATATTTATCAATCAAAATAATAGACCACAAGATTTCATATTTCAATACATCCCATACATAGAGATAAAAATCATTCATACGGTGAACACCTGGTAACCGACATTAACAAGATGCATATAGAATATCCTCATCATTCTGGGATACCCATCAAACATGATAATTTCGAAGTACTAAAGCATTCCAAATTCCAGAATGGGGCTTGTTGGGCCCGATAGATCTATCTTTAGGATTCGCGTCAATTTGGGGGTCTGTTCCCAAATTCTTAGGCTACCAAGCTAAAAAGGGGCATATTCGGCTTCGATCATTCACCCATATAAAGTAGTTTCATTTACTTATGTCTATTTCGTAAAATATTTATAAATTTGCATGTATTCTCATCCCAAAATATTAGATTTTAAAAGTGGGACTATAACTCACTTTCACAGATTTTTACTTCGTCGGGAAGTAAGACTTGGCCACAGGTCGATTCACGAACCTATAACAAATATGTACATATATATCAAAGTATGTTCAAAATATATTTACAACATTTTTAATACATTTTAATGTTTTAAGTTTATTAAGTCAGCTGTCTTCGTTAGTAACCTACAACTAGTTGTCCATAGTTAGATGTACACAAAATAAATTGATATATATTATCTTGACCCAATCCATGACCCAGTGTATACACATCTCAGGCTAGATCACAACTCAAAGTATATATATTTTTGGAATCAACCTCAACCCTGTATAGCTAACTCCAACATTACTGCATATAGAGTGTCTATGGTTGTTCCAAATAATATATATAGATGGGTCGATATGATATGTCAAAACATTTGCATACGTATCTATGGTATCCCAAGATTACATAATATATTAGAATACATGTATAATACAATACAAATTAGCTAGGATATGATTAATATAGATTTGTTACCAATTTTTACGTAGCTACAACAAGCAAAATTATCCAATATTGTTTTACCCATAACTTCTTCGTTTTAAATCCGTTTTGAGTGAATTCAATTGCTATGGTTTCATATTGTTTAAGTATCTATACAGAAAAAGTATAAGTTTATAGTCAGAAATACAGGTTACAAGTCGTTTTTGTAAAGGTAGTCATTTCAGTCGAAAGAACGACGTCTAGATGACCATTTTGGATAACATACTTCCACTTTGAGTTTAACCATGATTTTTGGATGTAGTTTCATGTTCATAAGAAAAATCATTTTCTCAGAAGAACAACCTTTAAATCAAAGTTTTTCATAGTTTTTAATTAACTAACCCAAAACAGCCCGCGGTGTTACTACGACGGCGTATATCCAGTTTTACGGTGTTTTTCGTGTTTTCGGGTTTTAATTCATTAAGTTAGAATATCATATAGATATATAACATGTGTCTAGTTGATTTTAAAAGTCAAGTTAGAAATATTAACTTTTGTTTGCGAACAAGTTTAGAATAAACTAAACTATGTTCTAGTGATTTCAAGTTTAAACCTTCGAATAAGGTAGTTTTATATATATGAATCGAATGATGTTATGAACATCATTACTACCTCAAGTTTTGTGGATAAACCTACTGGAAATGAGAAAAATAGATCTAGCTTCAAAGGATCCTTTGATGGCTTGAAAGTTCTTGAAGCAGAATCATGACACGAAAACAAGTTCAAGTAAGATTTCCATTCGAAATAAGATTGTTATAGTTATAGAAATTGAATCAAAGTTTGAATATGAGTATTACCTTGTATTAGAAAGATATCTTACTGTAAATAAGAAAGATTTCTTGAGGTTTGATGATCACTTTACAAGAATGGAAGCAAGCTAGCAAACTTGGAAGTATTCTTGATTTTATGAAACTAGAACTTATAGAATTTATGAAGAACACTTAGAACTTGAAGATAGAACTTGAGAGAGATCAATTAGATGAAAAAATTGAAGAATGAAAGTGTTTTTAGGTGTTTTTGGTCGTTGGTATAAGGATTAGATATAAAGGATGTGTAATTTTGTTTACATGTAAATAAGTCATGAATGATAACTAATATTTTTGTAATTTTATGAGATATTTCATGCTAGTTGCCAAATGATGGTTCCCACATGTGTTAGGTGGCTCACATAGGCTACTAAGAGCTGATCATTGGAGTATATATACCAATAGTACATACATCTAAAAGCTGTGTATTATACAAGTACGAATACGAGTGCATACGAGTAGAATTGTTGATGAAACTGAACTAGGATGTAATTGTAAGCATTTTTGTTAAGTAGAAGTATTTTGATAAGTGTCTTGAAGTCTTTCAAAAGTGTATGAATACATATTAAAACACTACATGTATATACATTTTAACTGAGTCGTTAAGTCATCGTTAGTCGTTACATGTAACTGTTATTTTGAAATCTTTAGGTTAACGATCTTGTTAAGTGTTGTTAACCCATTGTTTATTATATCAAATGAGATGTTAAATTATTACATTAACATGATATTATGATGTATTAATATATCTTAATATGATATATATACAATCAAATGTCGTTACAACGATAATCGTTAAATATATGCCTCGTTTCGAAATCATTAAGTTAGTAGTCTTGTTTTTACATATGTAGTTCATTGTTAATATACTTAATGATATGTTTACTTACAATAATACCATGTTAACTATATATATCCATATATATGACATCATATAGTTTTTACAAGTTTTAACGTTCGTGAATCACCGGTCAACTTGGGTGGTCAATTGTCTATATAAAACATATTTCAATTAATCAAGTCTTAACAAGTTTGATTGCTTAACAAGTTGGAAACACCTAATCATATAAATATCAATTTCATTTAATATATATAAACATGGAAAAGTTCAGGTCACTACAGTACCTACCCGTTAAATAAATTTCGTCCCGAAATTTTAAGCAGTTGGAGGTGTTGACGTATCTTCTGGAAATAAGTGCGGGTATTTCTTTTTCATCTGATCTTCTCATTCCCAGATGAACTCGGGTCCTCTACAAGCATTCCATCGAACCTTAACAATTGGTATCTTGTTTTGCTCAAGTCTTTTAACCTCACGATCCATTATTTCGACGGGTTCTTCGATGAATTGAAGTTTTTCATTGATTTGGATTTCGTCTAACGGAATAGTGAGATCTTCTTTAGCAACACATTTCTTCAAATTTGAGACGTGGAAAGTGTTATGTACAGCCGCGAGTTGTTGAGGTAACTCAAGTCGGTAAGTGTTAGGACCCCGAAGTTGTATAGTGTTAATGTGAAATAAGCTTAAATGAAGGTTCCTTAGAATAGGGCTATATAAGGAACATAAGTAGTCCTAATTAGATAGCCATTGCATTGTAACCGAGTTCTAGAAGCTGTGGAATGTAATTTTACCGATTCTCTCTAATACCGAGTCTCATTCTTACATACCGAATCTCTCTTTATCTTATCATTTCTCTCAATCTCAACATGATCTGACCTATCATTTGGTATCAGAGCTTCCAGGAAGTGATTCTACATCACTATATCGATCCAGAGATTGTAGATTACAGAATCTGAATACTCTCGGTATTTTGAATCACATTCGGTATTATCGAATTTGATAATCTGACGTTCAAATTCTTGTGATAAGTTCAGCGAAGGTGCATTAGGTCTTTTAGAAAGAGTTTCGATCATCATTACAGCTTTTTAACTTCAATTATGGAGAATCAAGTTGATTTTTAGAGTTTGTGGCTAAAACTCTCGGTATTGCTTAATTCAAGCTTGATTCTGGATTTTTGTGAAGATTTAAGGATTCAGTTGTGTTCGTGAGGTGTTAAATCATATTTCTGACGGTTCAATTTCTTCAATTCATCAAGTTTTGAAGATTTGATCAACACTCGGTATCGTAACTGTCATACCGAGTCTGCTTCATTACTTAAATTCATCTTAAGTGTTGCAGATTGTGGTGTGATCGTGATTCTATCACATTCGGTTTGATTATACGCAGCTAATTGGTGTGGTTAGAGAAAGGATTCTGTCATATTTCTAAGTTTTAAACTTAGACTCAGTATTGTCAACTGCTACAGTTGACATTCGGTATCCTATACTTTCGGTATCTTTGATATTTTGTGTGATACTAACTTGTTTCCTTGTGCAGCAAGGTTACAGAATCTAATTCAAAAGGATTGAATTGAGTTTGAACTTCAATTTCATACAGAATCTGACTACCGAGTCAGATACAGAATCTGAGTTTCTGTATCACTTAATCCATTGTTTTAAGTGGTTACAGGCTACAATTCTTGTGATTACCGAATCTATACTGAATCTGGGTGTGTCACTTGTATTTCTGATCAGTTTCTTATACAGAATCTGATATACATAATCTTTACCGAATCTGCTACAGTACCGAATCTGATACAGAATCTAACATTCTGATCAGATTGTTGTGATTTTTCATCTTAGATTTGTGTAATACGAATCTTTACCGAATCTACCTCATTTTCAAGATGTCTACTCAAGATACTTTGATCATTGGATCAGATTCCCGTCCTCCAGTGTTGTTTGATGGAAAGTACACTCAGTGGCTTCACCGTATCACTCAGTACATAGACTATAGGGGTGAGAAAGCAAAGTACATTTGGGCTTCTCTGAGAGATGGTCCAGTTGTTGATTATCATCCGGATACTGGTATGCCAATTCCAGTCTATGAACTTTCTGGTGATAAGCGTGAGAGAGCTCAGGGTGACATAGAGGCAAAGAATATTGTTATGCAAGCTATCCCGTATGAATTGTTTGAAAATGTTGATAGCAACACAACAGCAAAAGATATATGGGATGAGATCAAACGACATCAAGAAGGTTATGACATGTCAGACGTTACTAAATTGAATAAGGCTCTGGGATTCTATGAAGATTTCAAGCAGGAAACTGATGAACCACTCAAGGATACCTATCGTCATTTCAATGGTGTTCTCAATGAGTTGAAAAGGTGCAAGATCATAAAAGTAAATGCTGAAGTCAACATGAAGTTTCTCAAAAAGCTCAATGCTGATTGGCTTCCTTATGGAACCATTGTTCGATCTACTAAAGAGATTGACAAGTTGACTATTCATGCGCTTGTTGGAGTTCTTATGCATTACCAACCTGAAGTGTCTAAACTTCAAGAAGGAAGGAAAGAGTCTTCTCCGGGCGATCCACTTGCCCTAATTGCCAAAAAGAAGAGCAAATCATTGACATCTTCCAAAAGCTTGTCCAAGAAAGTGCTTGTAGAAGAATCAACTGATTCAGAAGATTTGAATCTTTCTGATGTTGATGATTCTCACCTTGAATTAGTCAAGATGGCAGCCATGTTCACAAAAGCCTTGAACAAACACAAGTTTAAAGGCAAATCAAGCAATCAACGCAAAAACTCGTCATCTTCCTCGTACTACAAGAAAGCTAATCAATCTAAACAACAACGTGCTAATGATTCCAAGAAGGAAGATTCAATTTTTTTCAATTGTGGCAAAGCTGGTCATTACTCTCGTGAGTGCAAGATGCCTAAGAAGAAGGACGCAGCTTACTACAAGAAGAAAATGTTGATGGCTAAGATTGTGGAAACTGGGGGAGAGCTACAGATTCAGAGGTGGAACATGCAAATGTTTGCAAGGTGACAAAGTTCATCAAAGCTAAGGAAGCAATGGAGAATTCTGACTCAATATCCGATGATGATGAGGTACAATCAACTGAATTCTCACCTGATTTTATAAAAATGCAAAATGACTTGATGAAGAATCTGGTCTCAATGTCAAAAGAAATCAAAGGCTTAAAATCTGAAAACAAGGTTTTAAAAGATAAAATCAAAATGAATGAGACCAGACCTTCCTCATCCAAATTGCAAATGGATGTGCAACGATTGCTTAAGTGATTTGAATCGTATAGTAGCTCAACTTGAACAGGAGAATATTGACTTGCAACTTAAGTGCCAATCATTAGAACAAATGCTTGCTTTGTGTGAAAAATTGCCTTCACTGCCTAAGAAAGAATGTACTTATGCTTTTAAGGAGGGTGAAGTGATAGTTTCTGCTGAAGAATTATGTCTTGAGATTAAAAGCTTAAAACAAAAGATAATTCAACTGAAACAGGCTAACACACTTAAGCAAACGTCTAATGTTGCAACCAATGTGCTTGAATGTACTGGTGGGATTACTAAGAAGGGGAAGGGAACAACAACATCTAAGGATGTAAAACCCATTACTATTCTTAAAAATCCTCTACGTTCTCAATTTGGCAATCATGGTTTGAAAGTTGTTTCTACAACTCAGTATATTGTTAAAAAGGTTCATTCTCCAAATGGTTATGTGTTAACTGAAAAGATTCCTATGATTCCTATGACAAAAACTTCAAAAGCGAGTCTTTTAAAGAAATTAATTAAGTCCACAACACACACAAGTTCTAAACCTGATTTAAGTGAGTATGATGCAAAAGAACGTACAATCAAATTGGAAATTCTGTAAAATCAGTCATCTCATGTGTCAACAGAAAAGTTTGGACGTCTAACTAACAAAGGTGTTTTTCGTGTCACAGGTCATAATCCAAACTTGAATTAAAAATCTGTATGGGTTCCTAAGTCCACGACTAAGAAAGTAGCAACCAAACCAAAGAAATCTGCTAGTCGGCCTAGGAAATCATCTCATGTTTTTCAATTTTCGTCTGTGAACAAAACATCTACTTGGAATAAATTGTGTGGTAAGACTTCTTATAACGATGTTAAGATTAATATTGCGTATGATGCTTCATGTAATGTGGTTTTAAATGATGCTTTATTGTCTAAACTGCATGATGCTTTACGTGATTATTTCATCATTGATCCAAAGTTTATTGTTAATCCAAAGTTTATTGTTGGTACTAACCGAAAAGGACCCAAGAAACTTTGGGTACCTAAACTCTAGGAAATTCACATTTACAGGGTTTCGACGTCTGTGTTTGGTATATCGATTCCGGTTGTTCTCGACACATGACGGGCGATAAATCCATGCTTGTCAACTTCATTGACAAATTCCTAGGAATGGTTACATTCGGAAATGATGAGATTGCAGCAATAACGGTTTACGGAGATTTTGTGCAAAATGGCATAACAATCAAACGGGTTTCATATGTTGAGGGTTTGGGGTGCAGTTTATTTAGTGTGAGCCAATTCTGCGATGGAGATCTCAAAGTTTTGTTTGAACGTCGACAATGCTCGGTGCAATCCACCGAAGGGAATGATCTTCTTGTTGGTAAACGTTGTGCTTCACTATATACTATTGACCTCAATGATGCACCATCACATGCAACCATGTGTTTGGCCACTCGTTCTACCAAAGAAAATTCATGGTTATGGCATCATCGGATGTCACACCTGAATTACAAGGGTATCAATCGACTAGTCTCTAAAGATTTAGTTGATGGTATTCCAACCTTTCAATATGATAAGCATCATGTGTGTCCATCATGTGCGATGGGTAAGCTAAAACGGACCAATCATCCGCTTAAGCAAAACCCCAGTACTTCATCGTCTTTGCAATTATTGCATATGGACTTATGTGGACCCATGCGTATTTCTAGCCTCGGTGGCAAGAAACATGTGCTTGTCATTGTTGATGACTATACCCGGTTTACATGGATTTTTCTTTTGCGAACTAAGTCAGAAACCCCCGCCATTATCATTGAGTTCATTAAAAAGATTCAACGCTCTTTTAACAAACATGTTAAGAGCATCAGAACTGATAATGGGACGGAATTTAAGAATGACCCGCTTGATAGTTATTTGAAAGACCAAGGCATTGAACATCAGTTCTCTGCTGCTCGGACCCCCCAACAAAATGGAGCAGTCGAACGACGTAATCGTACGTTGTGCGAAGCAGCACGAACGATGCTTGCCTACTCTAAATTACCTCCAAAAATGTGGGGGGAGGCCATATCAACTGCATGTTATACCCAAAATCGTTGTATTGTAAACAAACGTTTTGATAAAACTCCATATGAGTTATTATATGGTAGACGCCCGAATGTCAAATATTTCCGTGTTTGTGGTTGTATATGCTATGTGCTTAACGATTTTGATAGCCTCGGAAAGTTTGATCCTCATGGCGATCAGGCCATATTTCTTGGTTATTCCTCGAACAAAGTTGCTTGTCGTGTTTATCATAAGCGGACAAAGATGATTAAAGAGAGCATTAACGTCAAGTTCGATGAATTTTCGGGAATGGCTTTTGAACAACTCAGTTCAAAACCCGATCCTAACCTGGCTACTACTTCTTCCGCGCAAAACTTAATTTTCTCGAAGAAGGGTGTTCCTATGGTTACATCAGAGGAACTGGATATCTTGTTTGATAGTCTTTATACTCCTCAACGGGATTCAAATGTTCAAGCCGTACCGGTTACACCATCACAGTCAACTACTGTGGAGACTCTTCAAAGTTTTTTTGATGAAGATTCAACACCAACTGATTCACCTGTTGCTTCTTCATCCTCCCTCCAACCTCCTGTTACTGATAATCTTGAACAAGATCAAGATTCATCATTTGATACAACTCCAGCTGTTTCTCCAGATACTCTATTGAATCCATTAGATAATGTTACATCAGATCAAGCAGATCAAGGCTCAACGTCAACAACGGTTGATGTTCAAATGGATACAATTGATGTTCAACCTCTTCCCCACACCCGATGGACTAAAAGTCATCCAATAGATCTTATTATTGGTTACACATCTGCTCCAGTTTCAACTCGAAGGGCTACTCAGAATATGTGTCTATTCACAGCCTTTCTTAGTAAGATTGAACCAACAATGGTTGCTCAAGCTTTACTAGATCCATACTGGATAGTTGCAATGCAAGACGAGATCAATCAATTTGAACGATTGAAAGTATGGCGATTAGTTCCAAGACCAATGGGTCAACGACCAATAGGGGTTAAGTGGATTTTCAAGAACAAGAAGGATTCTGATGGAATTGTGGTTCAAAATAAGGCACGTCTTGTGGCCAAAGGATATCGACAACAAGAGGGCATTGATTATGACGAAACGTTTTCTCCGGTTGCTAGGATTGAGGCAATTCGTCTTTTCCTTGCATTTGCTTCTCATATGAAGTTCACGGTGTTTCAAATGGATGTCAAAACTGCTTTTCTGAATGGTTATCTTCAAGAGGAAGTCTATGTTGATCAACCAGAAGGCTTTGTCGATCCCATTCATCCAAACCACGTTTACTACTTGGAGAAAGCTTTATACGGTCTGAAGCAAGCACCGCGTACATGGTACGAGACCTTAACAAAGTATTTGCTGGATAATGACTTCTCTCGTGGAACGATTGATACAACACTATTCATCCGTAAAAACCACGGTCACATTCTCTTGGTTCAAATTTACGTTGATGATATTATTTTTGGTTCCACGTCCCCGGCCTTATGCAAAGAATTTGGTGACCTTATGGCCAGCAAATTCAAAATGAGCATGCTTGACCAGTTAACTTTCTTCTTGGGGTTACAAGTAAAACAATTACCAAATGGGATTTTTATCAGTCAAACAAAGTATATCAATGATATGCTAAAACGTTTTAAAATGACTGATTTAAAACCAATGATAACCCCAATGAGGACTTTTCTGGATGCTGATACTAATGGGGAACCCTTTGATATTACGCTTTATCGAAGCATGGTTGGTTCTTTAATGTATCTGACTGCAAGTCGACCAGACATTATGTAGTGACCCGAATTTTTCCATGTTTATATATATTAATTGAGATTGATGTTTACATGATTAAATGTTTCCAACATGTTAAGCAATCAAACTTGTTAAGACTTGATTAATTGAAATAGGTTTCATATAGACAATTGACCACCCAAGTTGACCGGTGATTCACGAACGTTAAAACTTGTAAAAAAACTATATGATGACATATATATAGTTATATATATAGTTAACATGATATTATGATAAGTAAACATATCATTAATTATATTAACAATGAACTACATATGTAAAAACAAGACTACTAACTTAATGATTTTGAAACGAGACATATATGTAACGTTTATCGTTGTAACGACATTTAATGTATATATATCATATTAAGAGATATTCGTACATCATAATATCATGATAATATAATAATTTAAAATCTCTTTTGATATTATAAACATTGGGTTAACAACATTTAACAAGATCGTTAACCTAAAGGTTTCAAAACAACACTTACATGTAACGACTAACGATGACTTAACGACTCAGTTAAAATGTATATACATGTAGTGTTTTAATATGTATTTATACACTTTTGAAAGACTTCAATACACTTATCAAAATACTTCTACTTAATAAAAATGCTTACAATTACATTCTCGTTCAGTTTCATCAACAATTCTACTCGTATGCACCCGTATTCGTACTCGTACAATACACAGCTTTTAGATGTATGTACTATTGGTATATACACTCCAATGATCAGCTCTTAGCAGCCCATGTGAGTCACCTAACACATGTGGGAACCATCATTTGGCAACTAGCATGAAATATCTCATAAGATTACAAAAATATGAGTAATCATTCATGACTTATTTACATGAAAACAAAATTACATATCCTTTATATCTAATCCATACACCAACGACCAAAAACACCTACAAACACTTTCATTCTTCAATTTTCTTCATCTAATTGAACTCTCTCAAGTTCTATCTTCAAGTTCTAAGTGTTCTTCATAAATTCCAAAAGTTCTAGTTTCATAAAATCAAGAATACTTTCAAGTTTGCTAGCTCACTTCCAATCTTGTAAGGTGATCATCCAACCTCAAGAAATCTTTGTTTCTTACAGTAGGTTATCATTCTAATACAAGGTAATAATCATATTCAAACTTTGGTTCAATTTATATAACTATAACAATCTTATTTCAAGTGATGATCTTACTTGAACTTGTTTTCGTGTCATGATTTTGCTTCAAGAACTTTGAGCCATCCAAGGATCCATTGAAGCTAGATCCATTTTTCTCTTTTCCAGTAGGTTCATCCAAGGAACTTAAGGTAGTAATGATGTTCATAACATCATTCGATTCATACATATAAAGCTATCTTATTCGAAGGTTTAAACTTGTAATCACTAGAACATAGTTTAGTTAATTCTAAACTTGTTCGCAAACAAAAGTTAATCCTTCTAACTTGACTTTTAAAATCAACTAAACACATGTTCTATATCTATATGATATACTAACTTAATGATTTAAAACCTGGAAACACGAAAAACACCGTAAAACCGGATTTACGCCGTCGTAGTAACACCGCGGGCTGTTTTGGGTTAGTTAATTAAAAACTATGATAAACTTTGATTTAAAAGTTGTTATTCTGAGAAAATGATTTTTATTATGAACATGAAACTATATCCAAAAATTATGGTTAAACTCAAAGTGGAAGTATGTTTTCTAAAATGGTCATCTAGACGTCGTTCTTTCGACTGAAATGACTACCTTTACAAAAACGACTTGTAACTTATTTTTCCGACTAGAAACCTATACTTTTTTTGTTTAGATTCATAAAATAGAGTTCAATATGAAACCATAGCAATTTGATTCACTCAAAACGGATTTAAAATGAAGAAGTTATGGGTAAAACAAGATTGGATAATTTTTCTCATTTTAGCTACGTGAAAATTGGTAACAAATCTATTCCAACCATAACTTAATCAACTTGTATTATATATTATGTAATCTTGAGATACCATAGACACGTATACAATGTTTCGACCTATCATGTCGACACATCTATATATATTTCGGAACAACCATAGACACTCTATATGTGAATGTTGGAGTTAGCTATACAGGGTTGAGGTTGATTCCAAAATATATATAGTTTGAGTTGTGATCAATACTGAGATACGTATACACTGGGTCGTGGATTGATTCAAGATAATATTTATCGATTTATTTCTGTACATCTAACTGTGGACAACTAGTTGTAGGTTACTAACGAGGACAGCTGACTTAATAAACTTAAAACATCAAAATATATTAAAAGTGTTGTAAATATATTTTGAACATACTTTGATATATATGTATATATTGTTATAGGTTCGTGAATCAACCAGTGGCCAAGTCTTACTTCCCGACGAAGTAAAAATCTGTGAAAGTGAGTTATAGTCCCACTTTTAAAATCTAATATTTTTGGGATGAGAATACATGCAGGTTTTATAAATGATTTACAAAATAGACACAAGTACGTGAAACTACATTCTATGGTTGAATTATCGAAATCGAATATGCCCCTTTTTATTAAGTCTGGTAATCTAAGAATTAGGGAACAGACACCCTAATTGACGCGAATCCTAAAGATAGATCTATTGGGCCTAACAAACCCCATCCAAAGTACCGGATGCTTTAGTACTTCGAAATTTATATCATATCCGAAGGGTGTCCCGGAATGATGGGGATATTCTTATATATGTATCTTGTTATTGTCGGTTACCAGGTGTTCACCATATGAATGATTTTTATCTCTATGTATGGGATGTGTATTGAAATATGAAATCTTGTGGTCTATTGTTACGATTTGATATATATAGGTTAAACCTATAACTCACCAACATTTTTGTTGACGTTTTAAGCATGTTTATTCTCAGTTGATTATTAAGAGCTTCCGCTGTCGCATACTTAAATAAGGACAAGATTTGGAGTCCATGCTTGTATGATATTGTGTAAAAACTGCATTCAAGAAACTTATTTTGTTGTAACATATTTGTATTGTAAACCATTATGTAATGGTCGTGTGTAAACAGGATATTTTAGATTATCATTATTTGATAATCTACGTAAAGCTTTTTAAACCTTTATTGATGAAATAAAGGTTATGGTTTGTTTAAAAATGAATGCAGTCTTTGAAAAACGTCTCATATAGAGGTCAAAACCTCGCAACGAAATCAATTAATATGGAACGTTTTTAATCAATAAGAACGGGACATTTCAGTTGGTATCCGAGCGTTGGTCTTAGAGAACCAGAAAATTTGCATTAGTGTGTCTTATCGAGTTTGTTAGGATGCATTAGTGAGTCTGGACTTCGACCGTGTTTTCTTTAAAAATGATTGCTTAACATTTTTGTTGGAAACTATATATTTTTAACATATGAATATTATGTGATATATTAATCTCTTAACGTGTTTGATATTATGTGATAGATGTCTACCTCTAGAACAAGTCCCATTGACTCACCTAATAATAATGAAGAGTTAAATGTAAATTGGAATGATTCGTGGACTGATTCACAAGTTCCCGAAGAGGAACCGGAAGAGGAGTCGGAACCGAAAGAAGAATCGGAACCGGAAGAAGAATCGGAACCGGAAGAAGAAATAGAACCGGTGGGGGAAATAATAAAACGGTTAAGTAAAAGAGAATCCTCAACCAACCGACCAAGGTTAATTATGGTCAATGGTGTTTCCGCCAAGGAAGCAAAATATTGGGAGGATTACCAATTCTCCGATGAATCGGATTCCGACGAGAATTCCGATGATGTTATAGAAATTACCCCAACTGAATTTAAAAAGGCAAAAGAAAATAATAAGGGAAAGGGCATAAAAATAGAGAAATCTAATTCCAACCCCGATGAACTTTATATGTATCGTCAACGCCCGAAGTCCTTAAGTTGTAACAATGACCCGGGAACCTCTAAACCACCAGGTTTTTCTAAACCAATGTGGACAACGACGGCTCGTATTAGGAGAACATCATATATCCCTAGAAACTTGGCAAAACGAACCAAAACCGAAGAAGAAGAAACGAGCGATTCGGAATAAGATAGTTGTATTCGTGTGGTGTAATATATGTAATATAGTGTTCTTATGCTTTATGATATATGTAAAAATTGCTTGTATTAATAAGTATTTTTTTATGAATCTAACTCTTGTCTATTTTACAGTTTAAAAACACAAAATGGATAGACAACCCAATATTTTAAGAGACCTACCCGGAGACATGATTGATGAAATCTTGTCTAGAGTCGGCCAGAATTCTTCGGCACAACTATTTAAGGCGAGATCAGTTTGTAAGACATTCGAAGAACGTTCCAAGAATGTCTTGGTTTATAAGAGACTTTCGTTTGAAAGATGGGGGATATCACATTGGGAAACCCATAAGTTACGATGTGTTTACTTTGACGCATATATTGCGGGGAACCCAAATGCTATTTTACGCAACGGGTTAAGAAATTATTTTGACTCAATATATCCGAATATTGGACTTCGTGATTTAGAAAAAGCGGCTAACATGCAACATAAAGAAGCATGTTATGCTTACGGATTAGTAATGTTCGCTTCTCACCAAAGTGAGAACAAGAACATCGGGCTACAACTATTAAACAAAACGTTTCCACAAGTGACGGAGTCGGTAATTGGGGTAAGAAATGAGGTTTTTAGATTATTACGGGACTGTTGGACATTACGTAACCCTCGTCCCTTTGATGACGTTACAACACGCTGTCTTATCAACGGCCATAACGGTTATGTTGCACAAGACCAAGGATGGGAAGTAGTCCTAGTAAAACCAGAATGCATGACTTGTTTCTGGACGTATGAATTACGTGTCTTTATTGCCTTTGCTGAACGACTTGTGTACTAGCTAGAATTGTCTTCACAACTATCTTGTATCAAAGTTATTGTGTGCTATATTTCATGCTTTATGTAAAATAAGCGGTATTGTAAGTTTGTAAAATATTGTATAAAAGTTTGAACGCGAAATATTATTATAATCAGTTTTTCATATAGAATTGTAGTAGTTGAATCGTATATTAGCTACTAAGTATGAACTTAACGGGTAGGTACTACCCGAATTTAAACTTATAAAACGCTAATATGAAGAAAAAGCTTTTATAAATGAGTTCATATTATGCTACGAAATACTATTAACTACTCTTAATATTCTGTATGATTAACTTGTTCCATTTAACTATTTTGAAGGAAATGGCACCGACTACTCGACACACCGTGAATATGAATGAAGAGGAATTCCGTACTTTTCTAGCTTCAAACATAGCCGCAGTACAGGCTGCGCTACATACCAACAATAACCTTGGATCTAGCAGTACAGGAAATCGTGTAGGATGCACCTACAAAGAATTCACTGCCTGCAAACCTTTGGAATTTGATGGAACCGAAGGACCGATCGGATTGAAACGGTGGACCGAGAAGGTTGAATCGGTGTTTGCCATAAGTAAGTGTACTGAAGAGGACAAAGTGAAGTACGCTACGCATACCTTCACAGGTTCTGCGTTAACATGGTGGAATACCTATCTAGAGCAAGTGGGACAAGACGATGCGTACGCACTACCGTGGTCAGCATTCAAGCACTTGATGAACGAGAAGTACCGTCCCAGAACCGAGGTCAATAAGCTCAAGACAGAACTTAGAGGGTTACGAACCCAAGGATTTGATATTACCACGTACGAAAGACGATTCACAGAATTGTGCCTATTGTGTCCGGGAGCATTCGAAGATGAGGAAGAGAAGATCGACGCGTTTGTGAAAGGATTACCGGAAAGAATCCAAGAAGATATAAGTTCACACGAGCCCGCCTCCATACAACAGGCATGTAGAATGGCTCACAAACTAGTGAACCAGATTGAAGAAAGAATTAAAGAACAGACTGCTGAAGAGGCCAATGTGAAGCAAGTCAAAAGAAAGTGGGAGGAAAACGGTGATAAGAATCACCAATACAACAACAACAGCAATTACAACAATAATCGCAACAATTATCCCAACAATCGCAACATCAATCGCAACTACAACAAACGGCCCAATAACAACAACAACAACAACAACAACTACAACAATCATCCCAACAACAATAATAACCGCAACAACAACAACAACAATCAGAAACAACTATGCCAAAGGTGTGAAAAGAATCACTCGGGGTTCTGCACCAAATTTTGCAACAAGTGTAAAAGAAATGGTCATAGCGCGGCGAAGTGTGAGGTCTACGGACCAGGGGTTAATAGAACGAAAGGAACAAATGGTGTCGGAACGAGTAATGGCGGAGCAAGTAGTGTCGGAGCAAGTTATGCCAATGTAGTTTGTTATAAATGTGGAAAACCAGGCCACATTATTAGAAATTGCCCGAACCAGGAGAACACGAATGGACAAGGCCGTGGAAGAGTTTTCAATATTAATGCGGTAGAGGCACAGGAAGACCCGGAGCTTGTTACGGGTACGTTTCTTATTGACAATAAATCTGCTTACGTTTTATTTGATTCGGGTGCGGATAGAAGCTATATGAGTAGAGATTTTTGTGCTAAATTAAGTTGTCCATTGACGCCTTTGGATAGTAAATTTTTACTCGAATTAGCAAATGGTAAATTAATTTTAGCAGATAATATATGTCGGAATCGAGAAATTATACTGGTTAGCGAAACATTTAAGATTGATTTGATACCAGTAGAGTTAGGGAGTTTTGATGTGATAATCGGTATGGACTGGTTGAAAGAAGTGAAAGCGGAGATCGTTTGTTACAAAAATGCAATTCGCATTATACGAGAAAAAGGAAAACCCTTAATGGTGTACGGAGAAAAGGGCAACACGAAGCTACATCTTATTAGTAATTTGAAGGCACAAAAACTAATAAGAAAAGGTTGCTATGCTGTTCTAGCACACGTCGAGAAAGTACAAACTGAAGAAAAGAGCATCAATGATGTTCCCATTGCAAAAGAATTTCCCGATGTATTTCCGAAAGAATTACCGGGATTACCCCCACATCGATCCGTTGAATTTCAAATAGATCTTGTACCAGGAGCTGCACCAATAGCTCGTGCTCCTTACAGACTCGCACCCAGCGAGATGAAAGAACTGCAAAGCCAATTACAAGAACTTTTAGAGCGTGGTTTCATTCGACCAAGCACATCACCGTGGGGAGCTCCTGTTTTGTTTGTCAAGAAGAAAGATGGTACATTCAGGTTGTGTATCGACTACCGAGAGTTGAACAAACTTACCATCAAGAACCGCTACCCACTACCGAGAATCGACGACTTATTTGATCAACTACAAGGCTCGTCTGTTTATTCAAAGATTGACTTACGTTCCGGGTATCATCAAATGCGGGTGAAAGAAGATGATATTCCAAAGACTGCTTTCAGAACACGTTACGGTCATTACGAGTTTATGGTCATGCCGTTTGGTTTAACTAATGCACCAGCTGTGTTCATGGACCTTATGAACCGAGTGTGTGGACCATACCTTGACAAGTTTGTCATTGTTTTCATTGATGACATACTTATTTACTCAAAGAATGACCAAGAACACGGTGAACATTTGAGAAAAGTGTTAGAAGTATTGAGGAAGGAAGAATTGTACGCTAAGTTTTCAAAGTGTGCATTTTGGTTGGAAGAAGTTCAATTCCTCGGTCACATAGTGAACAAAGAAGGTATTAAGGTGGATCCGGCAAAGATAGAAACTGTTGAAAAGTGGGAAACCCCGAAAACTCCGAAACACATACGCCAGTTTTTAGGACTAGCTGGTTACTACAGAAGGTTCATCCAAGACTTTTCCAGAATAGCAAAACCCTTGACTGCATTAACGCATAAAGGGAAGAAATTTGAATGGAATGATGAACAAGAGAAAGCGTTTCAGTTATTGAAGAAAAAGCTAACCACGGCACCTATATTGTCATTGCCTGAAGGGAATGATGATTTTGTGATTTATTGTGACGCATCAAAGCAAGGTCTCGGTTGTGTATTAATGCAACGAACGAAGGTGATTGCTTATGCGTCTAGACAATTGAAGATTCACGAACAAAATTATACGACGCATGATTTGGAATTAGGTGCTGTTGTTTTTGCATTAAAGACTTGGAGGCACTACTTATATGGGGTCAAAAGTATTATATATACCGACCACAAAAGTCTTCAACACATATTTAATCAGAAACAACTGAATATGAGGCAGCGTAGGTGGATTGAATTATTGAATGATTACGATTTTGAGATTCGTTACCACCCGGGGAAGGCAAATGTGGTAGCCGATGCCTTGAGCAGGAAGGATAGAGAACCCATTCGAGTAAAATCTATGAATATAATGATTCATAATAACATTACTACTCAAATAAAGGAGGCGCAACAAGGAGTTTTAAAAGAGGGAAATTTAAAGGATGAAATACCCAAAGGATCGGAGAAGCATCTTAATATTCGGGAAGACGGAACCCGGTATAGGGCTGAAAGGATTTGGGTACCAAAATTTGGAGATATGAGAGAAATGGTACTTAGAGAAGCTCATAAAACCAGATACTCAATACATCCTGGAACGGGGAAGATGTACAAGGATCTCAAGAAACATTTTTGGTGGCCGGGTATGAAAGTCGATGTTGCTAAATACGTAGGAGAATGTTTGACGTGTTCTAAGGTCAAAGCTGAGCATCAGAAACCATCAGGTCTACTTCAACAACCCGAAATCCCGGATTACCATGGATTTCATCACTAAATTGCCAAGGACTGCAAGTGGTTTTGATACTATTTGGGTAATAGTTGATCGTCTCACCAAATCAGCACACTTTCTGCCAATAAGAGAAGATGACAAGATGGAGAAGTTAGCACGACTGTATTTGAAGGAAGTCATCTCCAGACATGGAATACCAATCTCTATTATCTCTGATAGGGATGGCAGATTTATTTCAAGATTCTGGCAGACATTACAGCAAGCATTAGGAACTCGTCTAGACATGAGTACTGCCTATCATCCACAAACTGATGGGCAGAGCGAAAGGACGATACAAACGCTTGAAGACATGCTACGAGCATGTGTTATTGATTTCGGAAATAGTTGGGATCGACATCTACCATTAGCAGAATTTTCCTACAACAACAGCTACCATTCAAGCATTGAGATGGCGCCGTTTGAAGCACTTTATGGTAGAAAGTGCAGGTCTCCAATTTGTTGGAGTGAAGTGGGGGATAGACAGATTACGGGTCCGGAGATTATACAAGAAACTACCGAGAAGATCATCCAAATTCAACAACGGTTGAAAACCGCCCAAAGTCGACAAAAGAGCTACGCTGACATTAAAAGAAAAGATATAGAATTTGAAATTGGAGAGATGGTCATGCTTAAAGTTGCACCTTGGAAAGGCGTTGTTCGATTTGGTAAACGAGGGAAATTAAATCCAAGGTATATTGGACCATTCAAGATTATTGATCGAGTCGGACCAGTAGCTTACCGACTAGAGTTACCTCAACAACTCGCGGCTGTACATAACACTTTCCACGTCTCGAATTTGAAGAAATGTTTTGCTAAAGAAGATCTCACTATTCCGTTAGATGAAATCCAAATCAACGAAAAACTTCAATTCATCGAAGAACCCGTCGAAATAATGGATCGTGAGGTTAAAAGACTTAAGCAAAACAAGATACCAATTGTTAAGGTTCGATGGAATGCTCGTAGAGGACCTGAGTTCACCTGGGAGCGTGAAGATCAGATGAAGAAGAAATACCCGCATCTATTTCCAGAAGATTCGTCAACACCTTCAACAGCTTAAAATTTCGGGACGAAATTTATTTAACGGGTAGGTACTGTAGTGACCCGAATTTTTCCATGTTTATATATATTAATTGAGATTGATGTTTACATGATTAAATGTTTCCAACATGTTAAGCAATCAAACTTGTTAAGACTTGATTAATTGAAATAGGTTTCATATAGACAATTGACCACCCAAGTTGACCGGTGATTCACGAACGTTAAAACTTGTAAAAAAACTATATGATGACATATATATAGTTATATATATAGTTAACATGATATTATGATAAGTAAACATATCATTAATTATATTAACAATGAACTACATATGTAAAAACAAGACTACTAACTTAATGATTTTGAAACGAGACATATATGTAACGTTTATCGTTGTAACGACATTTAATGTATATATATCATATTAAGAGATATTCGTACATCATAATATCATGATAATATAATAATTTAAAATCTCTTTTGATATTATAAACATTGGGTTAACAACATTTAACAAGATCGTTAACCTAAAGGTTTCAAAACAACACTTACATGTAACGACTAACGATGACTTAACGACTCAGTTAAAATGTATATACATGTAGTGTTTTAATATGTATTTATACACTTTTGAAAGACTTCAATACACTTATCAAAATACTTCTACTTAATAAAAATGCTTACAATTACATTCTCGTTCAGTTTCATCAACAATTCTACTCGTATGCACCCGTATTCGTACTCGTACAATACACAGCTTTTAGATGTATGTACTATTGGTATATACACTCCAATGATCAGCTCTTAGCAGCCCATGTGAGTCACCTAACACATGTGGGAACCATCATTTGGCAACTAGCATGAAATATCTCATAAGATTACAAAAATATGAGTAATCATTCATGACTTATTTACATGAAAACAAAATTACATATCCTTTATATCTAATCCATACACCAACGACCAAAAACACCTACAAACACTTTCATTCTTCAATTTTCTTCATCTAATTGAACTCTCTCAAGTTCTATCTTCAAGTTCTAAGTGTTCTTCATAAATTCCAAAAGTTCTAGTTTCATAAAATCAAGAATACTTTCAAGTTTGCTAGCTCACTTCCAATCTTGTAAGGTGATCATCCAACCTCAAGAAATCTTTGTTTCTTATAGTAGGTTATCATTCTAATACAAGGTAATAATCATATTCAAACTTTGGTTCAATTTATATAACTATAACAATCTTATTTCAAGTGATGATCTTACTTGAACTTGTTTTCGTGTCATGATTTTGCTTCAAGAACTTTGAGCCATCCAAGGATCCATTGAAGCTAGATCCATTTTTCTCTTTTCCAGTAGGTTCATCCAAGGAACTTAAGGTAGTAATGATGTTCATAACATCATTCGATTCATACATATAAAGCTATCTTATTCGAAGGTTTAAACTTGTAATCACTAGAACATAGTTTAGTTAATTCTAAACTTGTTCGCAAACAAAAGTTAATCCTTCTAACTTGACTTTTAAAATCAACTAAACACATGTTCTATATCTATATGATATACTAACTTAATGATTTAAAACCTGGAAACACGAAAAACACCGTAAAACCGGATTTACGCCGTCGTAGTAACACCGCGGGCTGTTTTGGGTTAGTTAATTAAAAACTATGATAAACTTTGATTTAAAAGTTGTTATTCTGAGAAAATGATTTTTATTATGAACATGAAACTATATCCAAAAATTATGGTTAAACTCAAAGTGGAAGTATGTTTTCTAAAATGGTCATCTAGACGTCGTTCTTTCGACTGAAATGACTACCTTTACAAAAACGACTTGTAACTTATTTTTCCGACTAGAAACCTATACGTTTTTTGTTTAGATTCATAAAATAGAGTTCAATATGAAACCATAGCAATTTGATTCACTCAAAACGGATTTAAAATGAAGAAGTTATGGGTAAAACAAGATTGGATAATTTTTCTCATTTTAGCTACGTGAAAATTGGTAACAAATCTATTCCAACCATAACTTAATCAACTTGTATTATATATTATGTAATCTTGAGATACCATAGACACGTATACAATGTTTCGACCTATCATGTCGACACATCTATATATATTTCGGAACAACCATAGACACTCTATATGTGAATGTTGGAGTTAGCTATACAGGGTTGAGGTTGATTCCAAAATATATATAGTTTGAGTTGTGATCAATACTGAGATACGTATACACTGGGTCGTGGATTGATTCAAGATAATATTTATCGATTTATTTCTGTACATCTAACTGTGGACAACTAGTTGTAGGTTACTAACGAGGACAGCTGACTTAATAAACTTAAAACATCAAAATATATTAAAAGTGTTGTAAATATATTTTGAACATACTTTGATATATATGTATATATTGTTATAGGTTCGTGAATCAACCAGTGGCCAAGTCTTACTTCCCGACGAAGTAAAAATCTGTGAAAGTGAGTTATAGTCCCACTTTTAAAATCTAATATTTTTGGGATGAGAATACATGCAGGTTTTATAAATGATTTACAAAATAGACACAAGTACGTGAAACTACATTCTATGGTTGAATTATCGAAATCGAATATGCCCCTTTTTATTAAGTCTGGTAATCTAAGAATTAGGGAACAGACACCCTAATTGACGCGAATCCTAAAGATAGATCTATTGGGCCTAACAAACCCCATCCAAAGTACCGGATGCTTTAGTACTTCGAAATTTATATCATATCCGAAGGGTGTCCCGGAATGATGGGGATATTCTTATATATGTATCTTGTTATTGTCGGTTACCAGGTGTTCACCATATGAATGATTTTTATCTCTATGTATGGGATGTGTATTGAAATATGAAATCTTGTGGTCTATTGTTACGATTTGATATATATAGGTTAAACCTATAACTCACCAACATTTTTGTTGACGTTTTAAGCATGTTTATTCTCAGGTGATTATTAAGAGCTTCCGCTGTCGCATACTTAAATAAGGACAAGATTTGGAGTCCATGCTTGTATGATATTGTGTAAAAACTGCATTCAAGAAACTTATTTTGTTGTAACATATTTGTATTGTAAACCATTATGTAATGGTCGTGTGTAAACAGGATATTTTAGATTATCATTATTTGATAATCTACGTAAAGCTTTTTAAACCTTTATTGATGAAATAAAGGTTATGGTTTGTTTAAAAATGAATGCAGTCTTTGAAAAACGTCTCATATAGAGGTCAAAACCTCGCAACGAAATCAATTAATATGGAACGTTTTTAATCAATAAGAACGGGACATTTCACATTACACTTGCCGTAACTGTCTATGCCCGCTTTCAGTCCAACCCTAAGAAATCTCACTCTAAAGCGGTTGTTAGGATTTTTCAATACCTTAAAGGTACACCTAACCTTGGGATCTGGTATCCTCATGGATCCGATTTCAATCTCACTGCTTATACTGATGCGGATCATGGTGGTTGCCATGTTGATAGAAAGAGCACATCTGGATCAATTCAGATGTTGGGAAATAGGCTAGTTGGTTGGTCATCCAAAAAGCAGAACTGCGTGTCTTTATCAACAGCTGAGTCTGAGTACATTACTGCAGCTCACTGTTGTTCACAAGTTTTGTAGATGCAAACTCAACTCTTGGACTATGGCTTTAAGATTTGTAAGACCCCGATCTATTGTGATTCACAAAGTGCTATTGCAATAACAAGCAAACCGATTCAGCATTCTAAAACTAAACACATAGATATTCGTTATCATTTCATTAAGGACCATGTAGAGAAAGGAGATGTAGAGTTATACTTTGTGCCTACTAAAGTGCAATTAGCTGACATGTTCACTAAACCTTTAGATGAACTTAGGCTAAAATTCTTGATCAAAGAGAATGGCATGATAGAGTATAGTGCTTGATATACCTTAGATCTGTTGGGACTTATTTTTTGGATCTTGTGTTTAGGGGGAGTAAATACTTTCTAGGGGGAGCAACTAAGTTTCAGTGCTTTAGATAATTTTTCTTTAAGGGACTGCCTTTAGATTAATGATAACTTCCTAGATATATTTGTTCTATGGTTACGCAAGGGGGAGGTAACTCATTGATATCCTATTTCAAGGGGGAGTTAATTCATTTTCTTGGGAACATAATCAAAATGCTGATTTACTTTCTTGTATATCACATTTTGAGGGGAAGAAAAAGGGAGAAAATGAGATAATTATTCAAAAATATTGTTTTTCAAAAGTGAATTCAAAATTTCTTTGTTTTTATCGGAAATAATTCACTATGGCTTGTATACATCTCAGTATGCAACCCGTGTCAACAATTGGTATCACTGAAGATTTGTACTTTGTATAAAATTCAAAGTTCTTTTAAGTACAAATCTTATTTTGAAAAATTCATAAAAATTGGAAAAGATAAAAAAAAATATTTATATTTTACTGAATAAATGCTATTTTTAGCATTTTACCGAGTCTGACAACCAACAGTACAGATTCGGTAAGTTCAAAGTTTTCAAAAATTGTCTCAGAATTGTTTTTCATGAAAAGATTGAAATGGATTTCAAGAGGAAAAATCAATTTGTCAAGATTTGGAGTTAAATTGTTAAAGTTTTGAAAAATTAGACTGTATTCGGTATATTAGGCCCATTCTGTAAAGCCCATTCGGTATTTTACCTTCGGTATCTATAAAAGGAGAGTCAAAGTCAAACATTACTCTCTTACTGTTATTAATTACCTACCGAGTCTGTTGATTATACCGAATCTACCCAATTCTACCGAGTCCGTCATTCTGTTTCTTCAAATTCTTGGTAATTGTTCATTTTAATCAATGTTTAAGATATATAATTGTAGATCTGAGATAATTAACGTTTTATCAACCAGAAAAGATCAAAAAATAACTGGATTATGACCTTTAATTTTTGAAATCTTGTTGATTATACCGAGTCTGAGTCGATTTCAATTAATCTTTGATTAAACTCAATTGATTTGGAAAATCAACATGAAATCCAATCTAATCTGAGTTAAATTGACTGATCTATCATTTGACCGAGCCTGATTACATGTTTAATTGTTTATTTGATGAATTCTGTATCTACCGAATGTGTTCTTATCCTGATACCGTGTTTGTTCATACAATTAACATGTTAATATGCTTGTAATTGAATGGTTAATTGATCATGGTTGTGAAATTACATGATATGTGATAGAATATGCATGTTTGAGTGACTTTCTGTTAATTGTTGAAGATACCGAATCTGGTTTTCTTTCTTGATACCGAGCCTGAAATTTGGTACCTTGAAATTTTCTGATTTTTATCTTCAAACACTTAACATGTTTATTCTATATCTTTCTGATATGAAAACTCAAGCTTAATTAGTTACAGAATCTAAAGTTCTCATAAATACCGAATCTGCTTGAATTGTGCTGAAAATTGACTAAGTGTTGTTCTGATTCCTTGTGTTATATAATTGACTTTGCATGATGATTTTGTACTAAGATGAATATCATATTAATGTCATGGTTGTCAATTATTTGTTCATATTTGGAATAAATAATTTTTATATCATAGAAAAGTCATAAAAATTATAAAATTTGAAAAATATAAAAAGGATTTCAAAGGAAATAAGAATAGAGAAATGTGCTTTATGATAACATTTTGTGGTCTTCTATTTCTTATGTATACAGCTAAATGGCGAATAATCACTTTATCAATTCTGAAACCTATATTCCCTGCAATTATTGGACTGCAATTCTAGAGAGGCATACTTTATGGCCTGCTCTGAGCTCCACAGTTAGTGTGCCAGAAACAGACTTGGATATTCTTAACAGATCAATCAGATTTATGGAGGCCACACAACCAAATGCTACTAATCCACAGGGTGAACCAGCCAGATTTGAATTTAGGCTGAGGGGAGTACAAGGATTCAGGAATATCACAAAAGCAGACTTCAGGAGGATATTCAGACTTCCTCTTGTACAGAATGCTCCTGATTTTCCTGCCACACAGCAGATGATGTCTTCAATCTTTTCTCTTGGATATGTTGGAGCAACTAATGTTCCACCTGCTAAGTTTCAAAAGAAGTATCTGCACTCCAGGTGGTATGTGATATTCTCAATCATCAACAGATGCTTGTTGATGACAAGAAGTGGATCTGATAGCTTAACTGTGCCGATGCTCAAACTTTTCTACTCATTCACAAGAGTAGAGAATCCTGATTATGCAGAACTTATATGGGATTTGGTTCAGGCACAGGTTGAAAAGCCAAGGGGTGCTTATATCCCTTGCGAAAGGTTTTTTTTGTATCTTTATCCATGATGCTATAAATGCTTGCAGAAATGCAAATATATTTGTACCAGGTACACATGGATTACAGATGAAAAGGTTTGGAGAGCTGAAGATGAACACCCCTATGGTGTCTGATAATCAATTCACTGCGCCAATTCCAAATTGGCTAGTGAGGCTAGCTGAACCCCAAGACGCTCGTATGCGTTCTTATTTTCAGGTTGTAGGAATACCTCTTCCGAACCCGGTACAACAAGAACAAGTTGAACCTGCCGTGGTTCCAGCCCCAGAGGTTGTAGAGGAACCTGTAGTTCAACCACCCGGGCCAGCTAATCCTCCACTTAGGGTGAACCTCAAACGATCTAGGGTAGCACACCAAGCTCAACCCGTGAGGATCAGGGAACCTAGTTCAACTAGGATTGAACCAACCCTTTCCACAACACCCGAAGTAAGCAGTGACACTTCAGCAACAGCATCTGAATCATCTCCTAAACATTCTCCTAAGAGAACTCGATACATGCCTGATGAGATGATTCAGACTCCGCCAACCCAACGAGTAACTAGATCTAGGACTTCGACACCCATCGTCCGCCAAACAGTTACTCCAACCATTTGTGATACGGACCAAGACCTAGAGCCAATTAGGTCACCTTCACCCATATCCGTATCACATCCAAGAATAACAGTAAGCCCTACACTAAATGAAGCGCAAGCTTCGGTAGGCAAGAGATCTAAACGCACGGATGGTAAAAAGACCACTAAGCCCATCCAATCTAAACAGGACTTAATAATAAATCCTACAAAGCAAGATGCTTCGGCATCTAAGGAAGTAAAGTCTTCCTCTGCAGTAAAGTCTGCGTTGACTCAATTGATTGAGGACACTCAATCATTGAAGTCCAGAACAGCCGAAGGGGAGCCGAAAAATCTTGAAAAGGCACCCTGCGTATCGACTGGAAATCCTCCTGTGCCTCAACGTACAACAGGGTCTCGAGGTCCAGCTTATCTTGATGAGGAAGATCTGCCGCGTCCCATGGAAACGAGTGAACATCACAATCCTTCGGGATATTTATCAGACTTCCAGCAGACTGTTCCCTTGGTTCATGAAAGTGATCCATTGGTTCAAACCACTTCTCTTCCGGATTCTGAATCTCAGGGTCTGGAGGAAGAGTCTTTAACTGAAAGAGATGTGCCACCTCATGGTATATCAATGATTTCAGGAGTCGGGGATAGCAATATCTCTGCGAGAACTAAACATAAGGGTAGTTCTACTACTCTGTCAGAGTCCCATGAGACCAAAGTCATGGAGGCGGATTCTTCGAAAGAAACTTCGCCGGTGACAACTCCGGTTGTTACCCAACCTCCATCAGAAGGGGATATCACGAATCTAACTAGTAGTATGTATAGCCCTACATATAAGAATAATACCGCACAATCATCCTTACCTGCCCTCACAGCAACTCAAACACTTCCACCAACATCGCCTTCAACAGTTGCTGCTGCTGGTGTTCCTATTGTTACTTTTCCACCTTCACCCTCTCGTTTACCACATTTCTATGATGCTTTGGAGCAAGAATATTTCAGTCGTATGTTTTCTAGAGTCAATCTAGATGTTCTTCGATGCACTTCGCTTCAAGCATTGTTTCGTGCTCGTGTTCGATATCCACTTAATTCCTGCTCTTCTCCTTTGAGTCCTCACCGTGATGATGAACATGACGATTCTGATCCTCAGAATAGCCATGAGGGGGAGATAGGAGTAGATGGAGAATATCTAATGGTAAACATTTCAACTAAGGGTGGTGGTGTAAGGTCTTTATCAGCTTCACAAGCTCAACAAGTTCAGATGGAATCAGAAATGGTTACTACACATGATGAAATTGATGATAAGGAGCCTGAGCAAGTTATAATTCCAATTGTTCATAATGAGGCTGATAGTGGACTAGTAGATGAGGATTTGAACTTGAGGGATTTCTATCTTGAAGAGACGGATGACGATGGATTTGTCATTCTAAGCAAGTTATCATCAGTATCTTCAATTCCGGAAGATGTAGAGATTGTAGATGAAGAGAATCCTGAACCAGTAATAGAAAGTGATGATGAAATGGATTCTTCTGATGACGATGAAGACAATCTTTATGTTAATCCAAATGAAGATGAGATCTTTGATCATATTGAAGATGATGATGTTCCTAATGATGATGCAACAAATCCTACTGGTCATTCATCAAATTCTACACCCTCATCGAGTTCAAATCCAACAAATGCTATTGAAAGTTCAACTTCTGGTACATCTACATCAAGCGAAACAGTGGATTCCAGATTCAAATACAACCATGGAATATTCTTTAAGAATCAGGAGCAAAGATTATTTTTGGGGGTAGAACATGATTTTATAACATTACGAAACACATTCATCGAGGAAAATGCTTACAAGATCTTCTGCATCAATGAATTACCAAGGAGTAAAAGGTTTACTTATATAGGTTCACGATTGCTTCCAGCAAGTGAAAGGAATTGGTATGAGTTTATGTTGAGGAAACATATCAACAAAGATGAAGATGATCTGTGGCTTTAAAGAAAATATCGTATTTCAGAAGTGTTGAATATTACTCGAGTCGGAGTAGAGATAAGCGAAAAGAAAGACGTCATCAGTCAGTTCCACATTATCAGAAAAGATGAGAAAGAGTACAAGTTCACTGAAATAGATTTTCATAATCAAGATATGCTTGACATCATTCACATCTACAACTACCTCCGTATCATCACCATATGACCTTTTGCTAAGGCTCAATCTTTGGAAGATGTGAAAAGATACATGATGGAGACAATTGAACTGATGAGACGTGAAGATTTTCAAATAGGTCTCGAAGCAAAAAGGAAAAAGATTCGAATTACGTGTCCGAATCAATTTACAGAGGGACTGAAGGATTTGAGGATGTTTCAAATGCAATTCGAACCCAAAGGGTTTGTTTTTGTAAATTCTCAAAAAGAAAAGGTGTTCATTCGTACTGAAGAGCTGAACAAATATTCATATGGAACACTTAAGGCTGCACTGAAGTATCTTGAGATTCATCAAAGCAAGTTCCATGACATTGATATGATAATGGGTCTTGGAGAATTCATAAAGCATATAAGAGATCGTCTGAAACTCCGGGTTCGTACAAGACAGTTTGAGATACTTCGTGGATAGAGAAAGAGAAGATATTTCAAAGAAATGGATGAATATCCATTACATGAGGGAGATCCAAGAAAAGCATGGGGTGTCTCGAAACCTTCTAAGCAAATTTCGAAAAATCAAGTAGAAGTTTCAAAACCAGATGGCACACGATGGAAACTAACGTTTGGACCTCTCAAGATTACAAAATAGGATTATGTTGTAAAGTTCACATTTAACACTAAGGGGGAGATTGTTAGGACCCCGAAGTTGTATAGTGTTAATGTGAAATAAGCTTAAATGAAGGTTCCTTAGAAGAGGGCTATATAAGGAACCTAAGTAGTCCTAATTAGATAGCCATTGCATTGTAACTGAGTTCTAGAAGCTGTGGAATGTAATTTTACCGATTCTTTCTAATACCGAGTCTCATTCTTACATACCGAATCTCTCTTTATCTTATCATTTCTCTCAATCTCAACATGATCTGACCTATCAGTAAGCTACTGGTCCGACACGATCAATAACCTTGAATGGTCCAATATACCTTGGATTTAATTTTCCTCGTTTACCAAATCGAACAACGCCTTTCCAAGGTGCAACTTTAAGCATGACCATTTCTCCAATTTCAAATTCTATATCTTTTCTTTTAATGTCAGCGTAGCTCTTTTGTCGACTTTGGGCGGTTTTCAACCGTTGTTGAATTGGGATGATCTTCTCGGTAGTTTCTTGTATTATCTCTGGACCCGTAATCTGTCTATCCCCCACTTCACTCTAACAAATCATAGACCTGCACTTTCTACCATAAAGTTCTTCAAACGGCGCCATCTCAATGCATGAATGGTAGCTGTTGTTGTAAGAATATTCTGCTAATGGTAGGTTTCGATCCCAACTATTTCCGAAATCAATAACACATGCTCGTAGCATGTCTTCAAGCGTTTGTATCGTCCATTCGCTCTGCCCATCAGTTTGTGGATGATAGGCAGTACTCATGTCTAGACGAGTTCCTAATGCTTGCTGTAATGTCTGCCAGAATCTTGAAATAAATCTGCCATCCCTATCAGAGATAATAGAGATTGGTATTCCATGTCTGGAGATGACTTCCTTCAAATATAGTCGTGCTAACTTCTCCATCTTGTCATCTTCTCTTATTGGCAGAAAGTGTGCTGATTTGGTGAGACGATCAACTATTACCCAAATAGTATCAAAACCACTTGCAGTCCTTGGCAATTTAGTGATGAAATCCATGGTAATGTTTTCCCATTTCCATTCCGGGATATCGGGTTGTTGAAGTAGACCTAATGGTTTCTGATGCTCAGCTTTGACCTTAGAACACATCAAACATTCCCCTACGTATTTAGCAACATCGGTTTTCATACCTAGCCACCAAAAATGTTTCTTGAGATCTTTGTACATCTTTCCCGTTCCAGGATGTATTGAGTATCTGGTTTTATGAGCTTCTCTAAGTACCATTTCTCTCATATCTCCAAATTTTGGTACCCAAATCCTTTCAGCCCTATACCGGGTTCCGTCTTCCCGAATATTTAGATGCTTCTCCGATCCTTTAGGTATTTCATCCTTTAAATTTCCCTCTTTTGAAACTCCTTGTTGCGCCTCCTTTATTTGAGTAGTAAGGTTAGTGTGAATCATTATATTCATAGCTTTTACTCTAATAGGTTCTCTGTCCTTTCTGCTCAAGGCGTCGGCTACCACATTTGCCTTTCCTAGGTGGTAACGAATCTCAAAGTCTTAATCATTCAGTAATTCAATCCACCTGCGCTGCCTCATGTTCAGTTGTTTCTGATTAAATATGTGTTGAAGACTTTTGTGGTCGGTATATATAATACTTTTGACCCCATATAAGTAGTGCCTCCAAGTCTTTAATGCAAAAACAACCGCGCCTAATTCCAAATCATGCGTCGTATAATTCTGCTCGTGAATCTTCAATTGTCTAGATGCATAAGCAATTACCTTTGTTGGTTGCATTAATACACAACCGAGACCTTGCTTTGAGGCGTTACAATATATCATAAAATCATCATTCCTTTCAGGTAATGACAATATAGGTGCCGTAATTAACTTTTTCTTCAACAATTGAAACGCTTTTTCTTGTTCATCCTTCCATTCAAATTTCTTCCCTTTATGCGTTAATGCAGTCAAGGGTTTTGCTATTTTGGAAAAATCTTGGATGAACCTTCTGTAGTAACCAGCTAGTCCTAAAAATTGGCGTATGTGTTTCGGAGTTTTCGGGGTTTTCCACTTTTCAACGGTTTCAATCTTTGCTGGATCCACCTGAATACCTTCTTTATTCACTATATGACCGAGGAATTGAACTTCTTCTAACCAAAATGTACACTTTGAAAACTTAGCGTACAGTTTTTCTTTTCTTAGCAACTCTAGCACTTTTCTCAAATGTTCTTCGTGCTCTTGATCATTCTTCGAGTAAATAAGTATGTCATCGATGAAGACAATGACAAACTTGTCAACATATGGCCCACACACTCTCGGTTCATAAGGTCCATGAACACAACTGGTGCGTTAGTCAATTCAAACGGCATAACTATAAACTCGTAATGACCGTAACGCATCCTAAAAGTAGTCTTCGGAATGTCATCCTCCTTCACCCGCATTTGGTGATACCCGGAACGTAATTAAATCTTTGAATAAACCGATGAGCCTTGTAGTTGATCAAATAAATCATCGATTCTCGGTAATGGGTAACGGTTCTTGATTGTAAGTTTGTTCAACTCTCGGTAGTCGATACACGACCTGAATGTACCATCTTTCTTCTTGACAAACAGAACAGGAGCTCCCCATGGTGATGTACTTGGTCGAATGAAACCACGCTCTAAAAGTTCCTGTAATTGACTTTGTAATTCTTTCATTTCGCTGGGTGTGAGTCTGTATGGAGCACGAACTATTGGTGCAGCTCCTGGTACAAGGTCTATTTGAAATTCAACGGATCGATGTGGGGGTAATCCCGGTAATTCTTTCGGAAATACATCGGGATATTCTTTTGCGGTGGGAACATCACTGATGTTCTTTTCTTCAGGTTTAACTTCCTTGATATGTGCTAGAATGACGTAACAACATTTTCTTATTAGTTTCTGCGCCTTCAAACTACTAATAAGATTTAATTTTACGTTGTTCTTTTCTCCGTACACCATTAAAGGTTTTCCTTTTTCACGCACAATTCGAATCGCAAATTTGTAACAAACAACCTCTGCTCTCACCTTTTCAACCAGTCCATGCCAATTATTACATCAAAACTCCCTAACTCGACTGGTATTAAATCAATTTTAAACGTTTCATCCCCCAGTTTAATTTTTCTATCCCGACATATATTATCTGCTGAAATTAATTTACCGTTTGCTAATTCGAGTAAAAATTTACTATCCAAAGCCGTCAATGGGCAACTTAACTTAGCACAAAAATCTCTACTCATATAGCTTCTATCCGCACCCGAATCAAATAACACATAAGCAGATTTATTATCAATAAGAAACATACCCATAGCAAGCTCCGGGTCTTCCTGCGCTTCTGCCGTATTAATATTGAAAACTCTTCCGCGGCCCTGCCCATTAGTATTCCCCTGATTCGGTCAATTACTCCTAATGTGGCCCATTTTTCCACATCCATAACAAACAAAGGCGGCATTACTTATTTCGCCACTATTTGTTCCTTTAGTTCTGTTAAACTTTGGTCCGTAGACCTCACACTTTTTCGCACCATGGCCAGTTCTTTTAGACTTGGTGTAAAATGTCGTGCAGAACCCATTCTGGTGGTACTCTTCACACCTTTGACATTTTTGGTTTTTGTTGCCGTTGTTGTTATTGAGGTTGTTGTTGAGATTGTTATTGTTGTTGGAACGGTTGTTGTAGTCGTTGTTGTTGTTGGAATGTTTGTTGTAGTTATTATTAGGATTACGGTTATTGTTCCGATTGTTGTTGCGGTTGTTGGGATAGTTGTTGCTATTGTGGTTGTAATTGTTCTTGTTGTTGTTGTTGTTATGGTGACTCTTATCACCGTTTTCCTCCCACTTCCTCTTGAGTTGTTTCGTGTTGGCTTCTTCAGCCGCCTGCTCTTTAATTCTTCCCTCAATCTGATTTATGAGTTTCTGAGCCATTCGACTTGCCTTCTGTATAGAAGTGGGCTCGTGTGAACTCACATGTTCTTGAATCCTTACTGGTAACCCTTTTACAAATGCGTCGATCTTCTCTTCTTCATCTTCGAATGCTACCGGACACAATAGGCACAACTCTGTGAATCGTCGTTCATATGTGGTAATGTCGAACCCTTGTGTTTGTAACTCTCTAAGTTCTGCCTTGAGCTTATTGACTTCGTTTCTAGGACGGTACTGCTCGTTCATCAATTGCTTGAATGCCGACCATGGTAGTGCGTAAGCAGCATTTTGTCCTACCTGTTCAAGATAGGTGTTCCACCACGTTAACGCAGTACATGTGAAGGTATGCGTAGCGTACTTAACTTTGTCCTCTTCAGTACACTTACTTATGGCAAACACCGATTCAAATTTCTCGGTCCACCGTTTCAATCCAATTGGTCCTTCGGTTCCATCAAATTCCAAAGGTTTGCAGGTAGTGAATTCTTTGTAGGAGCATCCGACACGATTTCTTATGGAATTAGTTCCACTGCTAGATCTAGAGTTATTGTTATTTTGCATCACAGCCTGTACTGCAGCTATGTTTGCTGCAAAGAAAACACGGAAGTCTTCCTCGCTCATGTTCAAATTCTGACGAGTCGCCGGTGCCATTTCCTTCAAAATAGCTAACTGAATCGAGTTAATCATACAGAATATTAAGAGTAGTCAATAGTATTTCGTAGCATAATATGAACTCATTTATAAAAGCTTTTTCTTCATATTAGCGTTTTATAAGTTTAAATTCAGGTACTACCTACCCGTTAAGTTCATACTTAGTAGCTAATATACAATTCAACTACTACAATTCCATATGAAAAACTAATTATAATAATATATCACATACAAATATTCTTCTGATGTGTATGCGAGGTGTATATAAAATAGCTATTATATTTTAGCAGAAAATACTATTAAATATGATACAATTTTACACAAGATATTTATTTATTTAGAGAATGGATATACTTAAACCTTGCTACAACACTATAGGCAGTGTACCTAATCGTACAGTAGTGTAGTTTTTAGTAAGTCTGGTTCGTTCCACAGGGAATCTTTTTAAACAAAGCTTAACGCTATATTAGTTTACTTTTATAAAAATACAAATATATATATAAGTAATATTATTATTATAAAGGGGGGTTTTACCGTTTAATGACCGGTTTGTCGATTTTAAAACTTTAGTCGCAGTTAAAACCAAATGTAAAATAATAAATAAATACAAGACTTAATTTAAAGCGTAAAGTAAATAACGATAATGAAATTGCGAATAATAAAAGTGCGATAAAATAAACTTGCGATAATTAAAAAGTACGATAATTAAAAGTGCAATTAAATACAATAACAATAAAAATGCGATAATTAGAAGTGCAATTAAATATAAAATAAAGGAAATTAAATATGAAATAAAAGAATTATGCTTATTTAAACTTCCGTAATCATGATGTTTGACGTGTTGACTTTAGTTTTATGCCCATGGGTTAATTGTCTTTTGTCCTGAATTATTTAATATGTCCGTCTGGTTTTTGTCCATAACAGTCCATCAGTCATAAATATAAAGTGCGAGTGTCCTCGTCAAATTATCCTTATACCCGAAGTTAAATATTCCAACTAATTGGGGACTTAAACTGTAACAAGATTTTAATACTTTGTTTAATAATTACACCAGGATGTCGACTGAGTGTAACCCAAGGTTTTAATATTTTGTTATCAATTATACCAAGTGTCCTTGTACATAATTTCACCCCTGTTTTAATTATTCTAGTGGCTATTAATCCATTCCCGTGTCCGGTTAAATGAACGATTATTCGTACATATAAATACCCCGCCCATCGTGTCCGATCGAGTGTATATGGTAATTTATAGGGACGCCCAATTGTAAATCTTTATATTAACATTAACAAACTATCATTTAGTTAAACAAATATAAAGCTCATTAATAGCCCATAGTCTAATTTCCACAAGTGTCGTTCTTTTGTCCAAACCCCAATTATGGTACAAAGCCCAATTACCCAATTTTAGTAATTAGCCCAACATCATGATTACTTCGGATTAAATAAGCATAATAATAACTTAGCTACGAGACATTAAATTAAAAAGGTTGAACATAACTTACAATGATTAAAAATAGCGTAGCGTTACACGGACAGAATTTCGACTTACACCCTTACAATATTCGCTAACATACCCTTATTATTAGAATTTAAAATTAAAATTAAAATTAAAATATAAATTATATATATATATTTACGTATATATTGAGAGAGAGATAGATATATGTTTTTAAAAATGATCAGAATTCGGTTGGATTTATAGGAAATTGAGTTCAGGGATACTCCGCGACTCGCGACATTTTTTGCCTTCAAACTCCCCGAGTCACGGAGTTTGAAAATACAGCTCACTCCAAATTGGATCTTAGTCTGCCGACGGTTTTAAATATTAATATAATATATATATAATTTTTAAGAATTATTTATATATTATATTATATTCATGTGCATAGTTGACTTGTAATTTTTAGTCCGTCGCGTCGAGCGTTGAGAGTTGACTCTGGTCCCGCTTCCGGATTTTCGAACGTCCTTGCGTACAATTTAATATCTTGTACTTTGCGTTTTGAATCTTGTACTCTTGTAATTTCGAGACGTTTCTTATCAATAATTGGAACCTCTTTGATTGTATTTTGTACTTTTGAGCTTTTTGGTCGTTTGCGTCTTCAATTCGTCGAATCTGTCTTTTGTCTTCACCTTTTATTATTTAAACGAATATCACTTTTAAATAGAACAATTGCAACTAAAAGCTTGTCTTTCTTGAGGAATAATGCTATGAAATATATGTTCGTTTTTAGCATTATCAAATATTCCCACACTTGAGCGTTGCTTGTCCTCAAGCAATATCGTCTTGAAATACTAGAATCACTTCTTTATTCTTCACACTTTGTACATCAGTGATTTCTATACGGCGGTATAAACAATGGTAGTAACGATATGGTTTACAGTCCCACATGACTATAAAAATTTAGATCCATTAAGGAAATTGGATCTTTATGAAAACATTTGATCTTTTGAAAATTAAATCTAGTTTTTACCCTAGATAAGTTTTCCGGAATAACCCTTTACCGGTGTTTGCAAAATATTTTTGTGGGTTTGGTGGGTTTCAGATTTGAAAATTTTAGCTCAAAACTTGCAGTTTTGTGTCACCCACTTGCTAACCTTGTATTTGGAAAGCAGCACGTCCAGTTTACTTGTCCCGTATATTACCTTTCGGTAAACTACCGTCCGGTTGTAAAGGAAAGCGTTGAACAAGCAACTGTTAAGGCAATGTTCCCTGACATGCTTTTAATTATGGTCTATAACGTGTCGGACGCAATTACTATCCTTGGTAGGAGCAATAGTAAAGCTCACCCTTATGATTTTTCGGTCTGGCACAAGGTCCTGTCTTTGACCACTATGCAACCACCGTTCTTACGGTTGACACCCAATTTAGTTCAGGTGACCTAATGAATTCCAGGTGAATTCCTAGGATTTTACGTTCAATGGTAATGAACGCATTGAAAATAGGGTTTTCAGAAAACCAATCGGTTTGTAATTTTGATCAAAATATTTTCTCGTTCAAGCTCGAGTTTAGATATCATTGAATTCCATGAGTTTGTAATTCTCAATCTTTAAGGTCAATCTCAAGGATTGAGTAATATCAGGCTTAAAAGCTGATTTTTGATCTTTTAAGGAGATTATCCTTTCTGGGGATCTGATTCATTAGTCTTATCCAGCTAATTTGCATGGTGCCCCCCCATTGTATGAGATAAATCCTTCTCATGGTTAGGATAAATCTGACCACTTGGCGACCCTGTTTAATGCTGAGGTCCGTGGATTTCCTGCTGATTTTAGTGATGACTTTTCTAGATTTTTCGTCAACCTACAGCTGGTCTGGACGACAACTTCTTGACCTAAATCAAGAAGCGCGTGTCTTTTTTGGAAGACTTTACTTCCTTTTAATGATGGAATTGATTCATCGTGTAGATCCATCTTTCTTACAGTAAATCAGGTAAAACTTTTTAGTTTAGTCCAAAGCAAAAGTATTTTCAGTTATTTGTACAAAAATATGTGATATATGTTTTGAATAACTTGGAGAATTTTCCCACACTTGGCTTTTATTTTCCTTTCTATTGTCCTCTATTCCGTTTTAAATGAATTTTAACATTTTGGTTTGTTTCTCAATTTATGTCCTTTCCGAGGTTACAATAATTTAGGTGTTAAAACCTAGTTTTATCGTTCATAAATATGTATAAACATGATTTTGAGTTCATTTAATTGAAAATTTTGAAAAATTTTACTAGAATTGGGTAGTCAGTATATAAGACTAGGGCTGTTCTTTATTATCAGAGAGCACTAGATTCTAATACAACTACTGCTTTACTAGTATTTTTAATGGTAACCAAGTGTTTAAGATAAAAATTATAAAATCCGAAAGAATTTAACCCCTTCCCACACTTAAGATCTTGCAATGCCCTCATTTGCAAGAAATCAGTAACAATTTAAATTATTGAGGGTGATTTGTGTGAAAATGATTAAATTTTACCAAAGTTTCCAAATATATTGGCGTTTGTTTGCTGAATGATAAATGGTGCACATCATTTGTTCATTCCGTCTTGTTGTTATTTCACATATATTTTGCATCTTGTCGTCAAAATTAGTTGCTTTTGCTGAACTTAATGCCAGTCTTTGAAAATGCATTGTTTTACCCTGTTGTGTACATAAGATAAACTGCAAACATATATACATATTTTTGAAGTTTGGTATATTATCCCACATTCAAAAATTATTAAAATCTAAGAATAAAAGTTAGAAAATTATAAAAACTATTACAATATTAACATAAGTATTAAACGTATCAACATTACAAATTACAAAATAAATAAAACTAAGTAGACTAGGGATGATACTGATACCAATAGGGGTTCCATGCATAACCATAGGTGCTATAAAATGCTTCGGCAGGGTTATACGTAGGATACGGTGGTTGCATCTCTATAGACCAGGGAGGGAATATGGGTTTTGGAGTAGGAATATAGTTTCTACCTATATGTTGGCAATGAGCTATGATTTGGTTTTGATGAACTTGCCAATCTTCAAATGCTCTCTGTCTAGCATTTTCGTACTCCTGTGAAGCTATAAACCTTTGCATTTCTTGCATTTCATTTCCCCTCCTACATTACCTTGCTGTTGGTTTCTCTCAACTTGTGGATGTCTACCATGGTATTGTACTGCGGCGTTATTTCGCCTCTTCAAAACTTTCGATCCATGGTATACATTTAAACCTATTGTATCGCGGGGTTTTGTTCTTCGACTAATAATCCCCCCCGACTTATATCCACACCGAGATATTCAGCAATCAAAGTAATAAAAATACCACCTCCTATTATGCTATGCGGTCTCATCCCCCTAACCATAGCTGATAAATAATAACCCACACAATAAAGTATACTTACAGCGCTTTGTGGGTCTCGAATACACATATGGTAAAACAAATCCTGTTCATTTACCTTTTCCTTGTTCTTACCTCTTTGTGTAATTGAATTAGCTAAAAACCTATGAATCACTCTTAATTCAGCTCTATCTATATCCAAATAAGAGTAATTTCCCCCTTTGAATCGGTGATGGCTTGTCATTTAACTCCATACACCATGTGTATCAAAATTTTCATCTATCTTTCTACCATTTAGTATCAACCCTCTACAATCGGTAGATGCTAACTCCTCTGGCGTATATATACGTAAAGCCTGAGCCATGTCTAGTAAAGACATGTGGCGCATCGAACCTCCTAACAAAAATCTAATAAAAGATCGATCGGTTAAACTAGCTACCCAATCATTTAATTCTATACTACACAACAATTCTTCACACCATACTTTATATACAGGTCTACGCATGGTGAATAAACGTACCCAGTCGTTAAAAGTAGAATTACCATACCTCTGTGCAAGTAATTCCCTAATTGGCCCGGCCAATTCTACAGCTTCTAATGGTCCCCATTCTATGACCCTAGGTACCTCAACAACTTTAGAATGAAGAGTATGCAAACCCCTTTGGTATTTTGGATAATCTATCCAAAGTCTGTCAAATCTCAGGTTCGGGTGCAAATCTTCCAAGTGCATATCAGAAAATGTCATGACTGGATGAGGTATATCTTGCTTGTAGTAGTTATCCACCTCCTGTTGTTCTGCATTCTCAGCAGGAGCATTGCGAGCTTGGGATGAAGATTCACCCCTTTCAGTCTGCAAAACACATCAAACACAATTTTTGTGCATCCAAATATGCATTAGTGTCAGCAAAATCATCAATCAAAATAATTACAATGACATGATCAATTTATATCAAACTTAAGCTCATTTTCATATTTTCATTAAATCTACACTTTTTCAAATAAGCATATACAAAAATGTTCGCCAAGTTCATAAGCATTCAACTCAAATAACATGTCAAAATAATCATTACTAGCAATTAAACAAGTTTCAAATGGCATTATCTCTCATAAATCAAGTTCATGAATTTTTAGACTTGAAAAAGTCCACTTTAATTCTCAAAATCATGTTTAGGCTCAAAGTTTGGATCATTTAACTACCTAAACATGTTACACTACTTAATTTAGCAACAATTCATGACAAAAATCGGCCATAACCTGTTTATATCAAAAAGCCCCAAATTGCTCAAGAACACAAACCCTAGATTACTCAAAATTTGAAGTTTAAGGCTTCTAATCATGTTAAATAGCATCAATCTAGGTTATACAAGCATAATACATAAATAATTTAAGCATAATTACACTAAAAAGCATCAAAATCAAATTGGGGAAAAAATTGCTCAAGAACACTAATTTTCGGATTAAATGGTGTTTAGGTGTAGAAATTTACCGTTTTTCTTGAGTAATTCCTTGATAGCATCCTTCTCAACATGATTTTAGTAAAAGATTTGATGATTAACGGATAAAAATTTAGATTTTGGGGATGTTTTTTCGAGTTTTTTCGGCAGTATTTCGCAGTATTTTTGAGTTGTGGTGTGGACTGATCAGTTCTTTGCGTTTTATTTTTTTCTGATTTCGGTCCCTCCGCGAGTCGCGGAGTTTAAACCTTCAAACTTCGCGAGTCGCGGAGTTTGTTATATATATATATATATATATATATATATATATATATATATATTTTTTTTATTATATCTTATACTAATTAAAACAATTATGTAATTAATTTTAAAATTTTGTTTCCCTTGTTATTTAGGACGAGGTCGTTTCAGATCGATTTCCTAGTCCGTCCTTCGACAAAATTTTAAAATTTGTCTTTTTGTAGCGATTGTTTTAAAAGCTAAGATTTTTGGGGTTTTTTAATGTTTTTGGCATACTTTAATTCAATAAGATTAAAAATAATGATAATAAAAGTTCTCGTCCCTCCCTCGGGTAAAGCAATTTCGGTTCAAAGACCTAGTCTTCAACTTACGACGAATTTTAAAAATCATATTTTTACCTTAATGAGATAAAGTAAATTTTTGTTTTTAAATTCACACAATTTAAATATAAAATTCAAAATTAATATTAAAAATTCACACCAAACTTAGAATTTGAAATGCATAAAATTAAAAATTCATATTTTAAAAATTAAAAATTCACACCAAACTTAATTTAAAAATTCATATTATAAATTCACACCAAACTTATATTAATTTTTTCAAATATTTACAATTTTAAATATATTGATTTTACAAAGTTTACAATTTTAATTTAAGATTTATATATTAATTTTAAAAACATGGTAAAAATAAAATTAAAAATCTTTTTGGCTTTTTATCCCACTTTAATCAATCAAATATTATCAAAAATATGCGCCCCTCTTTTCGGTAAAGTAATTTCGGTTCCATGACCTAATTTAACTCATGACGAATTTTTGAAATATTTTGGGTTGATTGATTAAAGATATTTATACCTTAAGAATAAACGTTAAATTTCACAGTGATGTAATAAATTTTTGAATGATATCAATAATTTCGGTCGCCAAACTTAATTTTATTCAATACCAATTTAATACTTTATAGCGAACAAATTAGCATTTATTATCAAAAGGTTAAAAAAAAATAAAAAAAATAAAAACTGTACAAACATACCTGTGAAATAGATTTCTTAGTTATATGATCTATCCCATTCATAAGATAGTCGGTTTAATTGGTTTTTCATGGCTACATAGGCGTAACCTCGAGCATTCAGTGTCTTTTCTTCTAAACATATGAACGGTCCGTCTCTGCATAAAGTAACAAATTCGGTATTTGAATAGGTTTGATTATTTGAACAATTACCTCCATGTGACCATTTTCCGCATTTGTGACATCGTTCTAGGTGTCGTGCTCTTCTTTTCGCTGCGGATTTTGATTTTTCTTTACCAAATTGTAAATTATTATCTTCGCATCTGGATTCTTTTCTAACTCCGTCCAATCTTTCTCTGATTACTGATACTATTTCACTCGGTAGTGTGTCATTATTACGTTTAGTGATCAAAGCGTGTAGCATTAGACCATGGTTTAGTTCACAGGCAGTCTTCATTTCCTAAAAAAATAAAAATTCAGAATGGGGGGAGAAGACTAGTTCTTTAGGGTCTGCTAGGGAAAGACCATTCGGGTTCCATTTTCGAGAACTACACGAAAACAGACAATCTAACTCTAACAGAAATACATATTATCCTTTAAAGACTTGATTCTCCCCACACTTAGTTAGCTGTGGTGTTGAAATTGTGATTAACTTCGTTGTCGACTTCCATCGAACTATCTATGTAGTGTTTAACTCTGTGACCATTAACTTTAAATTCCATCCCATTTGAATTTATTAATTCTATCGTTCCGTATGGGAAAACTCTTTTGACTATGAATGGTCCAGACCATCTTGATTTCAATTTTCCAGGAAATAGCTTGAATCGTGAATTGAAAAGAAGAACTCTGTCTCCTTCTTTAAATTCTTTTGAACTTCTGATTCTTTTATCATGCCATTTCTTCGTTCTTTCTTTATAGATTAACGAATTATCATATGCTTCATGTCTTAATTCTTCTAATTCGTTTAGTTGACTTAATCGTAGACGTCCGGCTTCATGTAAATCAAGATTACATGTCTTCAAAGCCCAAAATGCTTTGTGTTCAATTTCTACTGGAAGATGACATGCTTTTCCATAAACAAGTCTAAAAGGTGTGGTTCCAATTGGAGTTTTGTAGGCTGTTCTAAAAGCCCAGAGTGCATCCTCCAATTTAATGGACCATTCCTTCGGATTTGATCCTACGGTTTTCTCTAGAATACGTTTTAAAGCTCGGTTGGTATTTTCAACTTGTCCACTTGTTTGTGGATGATATGCGGTGGAGATTTTATGAGTTACTCCATATCTTTTAAGAACTTTCTCAAGTTGATTATTACAGAAATGAGTACCCCGATCACTTATTAAAGCTTTCGGTGTTCCAAACCTTGCAAAAAGACGTTTTAAAAAGTTGACTACAACTCGTGCGTCGTTAGTTGGGAGAGCTTGTGCTTCCGCCCATTTAGATACATAATCAATGGCTACGAGAATATAGAGATTATTATGAGATTTTGGAAATGGACCCATAAAGTCAATACCCCAAATGTCAAATACTTCACATACTTGGATGACATTTTGTGGCATTTCATCACGTTGACTTATTTTTCCGGCCCTTTGACAAGTATCACAGGATTTGCAAAGAAGGTGTGCGTCTTTGTAAATTGTAGGCCAATAGAATCCAGCATCATAAACTTTTCTTGCTGTTAGTTGAGGACCATAATGCCCTCCTGTTGGTCCTGTGTGACAATGGTTTAATATTTTACTAGCTTCATCTCCAAATACACATCGGCGTATTATTCCATCGGGACAACTTTTAAACAGATGTGGATCTTCCCAAAAATAGTGTTTTATATCACTGAAGAATTTCTTTCGTTTTTGGTACGATAATCCTTTTTCAAGGAATCCACAAACTAAGTAGTTTGCATAGTCTGCAAACCATGAGATTTCATTATAATCTATCTTCAATAGATATTCATCAGGAAAGTTGTCTTGTATGGCCGATTCATTTAGAACTTCTAATTCGGGATTTTCAAGACGAGAAAGATGATCAGCGACGAGATTTTCTGCTCCTCTTTTATCTCGGATTTCAATATCAAACTCTTGTAAGAGTAAGATCCAACGGATTAATCTTGGTTTAGCATCTTGTTTTGAAAATAGGTATCTAAGAGCAGAATGGTCGGTATAGACCACCGTTTTTGCTAGAACGAGATATGATCGAAATTTGTCAAAAGCAAAGACAATAGCAAGGAGTTCTTTTTCAGTAGTTGTATAGTTCGTTTGTGCTCCTTGTAACGTCTTACTAGCATAATATATAGGTTGAAATCGTTTTTCAATCCTTTGTCCTAAAACGGCTCCCATTGCAAAATCACTTGCATCGCACATTAGTTCAAATGGTAGATTCCAATTTGGTGTTATCATGATCGGCGCATTAGTGAGTTTCTCTTTAAGAATATTAAAAGATTTGATACATTCATCTGAAAAGATGAATGGAGCATCCTTTTCTAGGAGTTTATTCATAGGAGTGGCAATTTTAGAAAAATCTTTTATGAAACGTCGGTAAAAATCGGCATGCCCTAGAAAACTCCTAACTCCTCTAACATTGGTGGGATGTGGAAGTTTAGCAATTACATCTACTTTAGCTCTATCCACTTCAATTCCTTCTTTTGAAATTTTATGACCAAGAATGATGCCTTCTTTAACCATGAAATGGCATTTCTCCCAATTAAGTACTAGATTTGATTGTTCGCATCTAATAAGCATTCGTTCAAGATTAGCTAGACATGATTCAAATGTATCACCGAAGACTGAAAAGTCATCCATGAAAACTTCCATGCATTCTTCTATCATGTCATGAAAAATCGCCATCATACACCTTTGAAAGGTTGCAGGGGCGTTACAAAGTCCAAATGGCATGCGTTTGTAAGCAAAAGTACCATAAGGGCATGTGAATGTGGTTTTCTCTTGGTCCTCGGGTGCGATTGGAATTTGAAAATATCCGGAAAATCCATCTAGAAAACAATAGTAACTATTTCCGGCTAATCTTTCCAACATTTGATCAATGAAAGGTAAGGGAAAGTGATCTTTTCTGGTGGCGTCATTTAATTTTCTATAATCAATACATACACGCCATCCTGTTACAGTCCTAGTAGGAATAAGCTCATTTTTCTCATTTGTAATGACAGTCATGCCACCCTTCTTAGGCACGCATTGAACTGGGCTAACCCATGGACTATCAGAGATTGGATAAATTAGACCTGCATCTAGCAGTTTAATAATCTCTTTCTTAACTACATCTTGCATATTAGGATTTAGTCTTCATTGGCGTTGCACATACGTTTTATGACCTTCTTCCATAAGGATTTTATGTGTGCAATACGAAGGACTTATTCCTTTAATATCATGAATCTTCCATGCAATGGCTGGTTTATGAGCTTTCAACACAGAAATGAGTTGTAATTTCTCATTTTCAGTAAGAGAAGACGATATTATTACAGGTAATTCAGATTCACCATGTAAATAAGCGTATTCCAAATGGGTTGGAAGTGGCTTTAACTCTAATTTCGAAGGTTCTTCTATCGATGATTTGTATCAATATCTGTCTTCTTCTTTTAGCATTTGAATTTCTTCTGTTGTTGGTTCATATCCATTAGCTATAAGTGTAGCTAACATTTCAGCTTCATCAATTGGTTCATTACCTTATCCTAAAGAACATTCTCCTGTTCCTTGTAATTCTAGAAATTCTTTTAATAATTCTGCATGTGCATCTATAGTTTGAATATAATAACATGTATCATCTGCAGATTGCAGTTCTTGCATTGCTCTATCAACTGAAAAGGTAACACTCTCATCCTCTATACTTAGGGTCAATTTCTTACCGAACACGTCTATCATTGCTTTAGCCGTGTTTAAGAATGGTCTTATTAATATGAGAGGAACTTGAGAATCTTCTTCCATGTCCAGAACAACAAAATCTACTGGAAATACTAAAGTACCAACTTTAACTAGCATGTTCTCCATTATCCCTCTAGGATATTTTATTGATCTATCGGCTAGTTGTATGCTTATTCTGGTTGGTTTCAATTCTCCAAGGTCTAGTTTAGCGTATAGTGAATATGGCATTAGATTTATACTAGCACCTAAGTCTGCCAATGCTTCTATTGAACTAAGACTACCCAGAAAACATGGAATTGTGAAACTTCCTGGATCAGATAGTTTTTCTGGTATCTTATTCAACAGCACTGCTGAACAATTAGCATTCATGGTAACAGCCGAGAGTTCTTCCATTTTCTTTCTATTTGAGATTAGATCTTTCAAGAATTTAGCATATCTAGGCATTCCTGAAATCACATCAATGAAAGGAAGATTTACATTTATCTGTTTAAACATATCCAAGAATTTGGATTGCTCGGCTTCAAGTTTCTCTTTCTTCATTTTACTCGGGTAAGGAAGTGGTGGTTGGTATGGTTTAACATAAGGTTTAGCCTTAACTGTGTTATCTTCATTAACCTTTTCAACTACCGGTTCTTTTTCCTTATCTTGATCAGGTTGTGGTTCTTGTGGAGTAGGAATAGCTTCATCAGAAGTTACAGGTATTTCAGGTGGTTTAAGTGTTGTACCACTTCTTGTGGTAATAGCTTTAGCTGTTTCATTTCGGGGGTTAGCGTTTGTATCACTAGGTAGACTTCCCGGTTTTCTTTCACCTATTAACCTTGCTAGGTTACTTACTTCTTGTTCCAGATTTTGAATAGAAGCTTGTTGATTTCTAAATGCTTGAGCATTTTGTTCATTAGTTTGTTTCTGAGATGTGAAAAACTGCGTTTGAGTTTCAACTAGCTTCATCATCATATCTTCTAAATTCGGCTTTTTATCATCGGTTTGTTGTGGGGGTTTGTTTTGAAAATTAGGTCTTTACTGATTGTAAGTATTATTGGATACTTGTTGATTGCTAGGACCTTGTTGGTTGTTGTATGGAATATTTCGGTTATAATTCTGGTTTTGATTGTAAATCGGTCTTGGCAGTTGATAATTATTCTGATAATTATTTCCAGGCCTTTGGTTTATGTATGAAATATTCTCTCTTTGTTCCATTGTTAATTCAATACTGAGACAATCTTTTGTCAAATGTGGTCCTCCACACTGCTCACAACTAATTCGTATTGAGTGAATATCTTTAGTCATCTTTTCCATTCGTCTCTCGACAGCATCTATCTTTGCGGAAATGGAATCTAAGTCATGGCTTGAATCGGCTCTAGCTGCTTTAGATGATCTAACGATATCTTTTTCTTAGTGCCACTCATGTGAGTGGGAAGAAGTGTTATCAATAATTTTGTAAGCATAATAGAACCACCAGCTGCTATATCTATGTCTTTCCTTGTAGTGATGTCGCATCCTTGGTAGAATATTTGTACTATTTGACAGGTGTCTAAACCATGTTGCGGATATCCTCTTAACAACTTTCCAAATCTAGTCCACGCCTCATATAGAGTTTCATTTGGCTTCTGTGTGAACGTAACAATTTCTGCTTGAAGTCTTACGGCTTTAGATGCAGGAAAGAATTGTTTAAGAAATTTTTCAACTAAAACATCCCATGTATCAATCGCCCCTTCAGGTAACGATTCCAACCAATCTTTGGCTTCTCCCTTTAAAGTCCAGGGAAATAACATGAGATATATCTGTTCATCCTCCACTTCTCGGATTTTAAATAGTGTGCAGATCCTATTAAAGGTACGTAAATGTTCATTTGGATCTTCCTTCGGCGCACCACTAAATTGGCATTGATTAGTCACCATGTGTAGAATTTGTCCTTTGATTTCATAATCTGGCACATTAATGTCTGGATGAGTAATTGCGTGACCATGGCCAGTGCGTTTAGCTCTCATTCGGTCTTCCATACTTAAAGGTTTCAGATTCTCCATAATTGAATTTGTTGAATCGGAATCACTAGAGGATTCTGATTTAATGGTTCATTCCTCAACAATCTCTATTTGAATGATTGGTGGTTCCGGAGGAAAATTTAATGGTTCAGGATCTACGAATCGTTCCTGAATATTCTCCGGATTCTCAATTGTGAGGTCGGGTTCAAAAAATGGATTATCGGAAATTTGAACTGGAGTACTTGGTCGACTGGATGACGATTCTAAAGAAAAATCAACGGTGGTAATATTTGCTAAATGTCTTGATCTAGTTACAGGTGGTGAACGTACAAAAGGTGGTGAACGTCTTGCTCGGTGCATTCACTGAATATCCTATTAGTTTTTAAAAGGAAAGAAAAATTATAATAAGTTATCCAATCAATAGACTTTTCTGATTTTGCCCACGTTTCGAATAGCCAAAAGATGCAGCAGAGGGGCAGGATTCGTTTGGTCTCAATATAATTGAGGACTGTTTGGCTCCAATAACCCGGTCCACGTACAAATCCAACTATTACTACGAACCAGAAAATTTTGATGTCTATCAATTTAACCACTTAAAATAAATTTTCGTAATTTTAAGAAATTTAGATAAAAAGTAGAATAAAAATCTATGTCCTAAAAACTAGAATAGCGAGAAATAAGAAAGAAAAAGAGTTCGTCGGAAAAAGATCGAAAAAGAAAAATAAGAAAGAAAGATAAAAGGCGACGGAAAAATAAAAGAAACTTATAAAACTTAAAAACACTTGACTAACCCAACCTTATCACTACAACTAACTTAAAATTATAATCGCAAATTGAGATTACTAATTGGAATGATAATTGATACATAGGAGAAAGTCGTCTAAAAATATTAAAGCTTACAGGAAAAACTAAATCCCAAATGGAAATAACTTAAAAAGAAACTAAAACTTAAAAAGGCGTCGCAAAATTCTAAAGCACCTAAATCTTAGTCTAAAGAAAAAGCACTTAAGGGATTTTACGGCAAAGCCTAAAAATCTAGAAATAAAAATAACTATGGCAAAAACTGAGTTTAAAACTAAAACTAGCTAAAAATACAAATATTACGCTAAAACAATTAAAAAGGGACAAAATATAAAAATATACTAAAAGTTGTAAAAAGTACAATTTTTATAAAAATATTATTTTTATATTATTTAGTTATTAAAACTATTAATTTTACAATTTAATTAAACTAATTAAACAAAATAATAATAATAACTAAAATAAATAATTAATTAAAACCTAATTAGGGTTTTATAATAATAATTATAATAATTACCCATAATTAATGCCTGATTAGGGTTCTGTGTACCCGTGTCAGAGTGGCTCCGCGAGTTGCGGTATTCCAAGCAGCAAACCCCGCGAGTCGCGGGGTTCCAAAATTCAACTCTGGTACAGTTCAAAATTTGACGCGTTTTTTTTTTTCTGTTTTATATTTTTCTGTTTTAAAATCTAAATATTTATATAATAAAAACTTATATTTAAAAACTAAAATAAAAATAGAACTACTTTATAATTTTATAAATAAAAATCGTAAAACTAGATTTATATATATATATATTTTTTTTTATTTTTTTTGGTTTTTTTTATATTTTAAATTAAAACAAAATACTTAAATAAAACTTATATAAAAATAAAGAAACTTTATAAACTTAAATATTTAACAAAATCTTAAAAATACTTATATTTTTGTTTTCTTTTTATAATTTTGAATATTTAAAACGTATTTTTATAAAAACGAATTTTAATAAAAGTAAACTAAAAATCTTTTTTTTTTATATTAGCGTTGCGCTTCCGGCTTTTAAGCGATTCCCCGACAGCGGCGCCAAAAATACTTGATGTGTATGCGAGGTGTATATAAAATAGCTATTATATTTTAGCAGAAAATACTATTAAATATGATACAATTTTACACAAGATATTTATTTATTTAGAGAATGGATATACTTAAACCTTGCTACAACACTATAGGCAGTGTACCTAATCGTACAGTAGTGTAGTTTTTAGTAAGTCCGGTTCGTTCCACAGGGAATCTTTTTAAACAAAGCTTAACGCTATATTAGTTTACTTTTATAAAAATACAAATATATATATAAGTAATATTATTATTATAAAGGGGGGTTTTTACCGTTTAATGACCGGTTTGTCGATTTTAAAACTTTAGTCGCAGTTAAAACCAAATGTAAAATAATAAATAAATACAAGACTTAATTTAAAGCGTAAAGTAAATAACGATAATGAAATTGCGAATAATAAAAGTGCGATAAAATAAATTTGCTATAATTAAAAAGTACGATAATTAAAAGTGCAATTAAATACAATAACAATAAAAATGCGATATTAGAAGTGCAATTAAATATAAAATAAAGGAAATAAAATATGAAATAAAAGAATTATGCTTATTTAAACTTCAGTAATCATGATGTTTGACGTGTTGATTTTAGTTTTATGCCCATGGGTTAATTGTCCTTTGTCCTGAATTATTTAATATGTCCGTCTGATTTTTGTCCATAACAGTCCATCAGTCATAAATATAAAGTGCGAGTGTCCTCGTCAAATTATCCTTATACCCGAAGTTAAATATTCCAACTAATTGGGGACTTAAACTGTAACAAGATTTTAATACTTTGTTTAATAATTACACCAGGATGTCGACTGAGTGTAACCCAAGGTTTTAATATTTTGTTATCAATTATACCAAGTGTCCTTGTACATAATTTCACCCCTGTTTTAATTATTCTAGTGGCTATTAATCCATTCCCGTTTCCGGTTAAATGAACGATTATTCGTACATATAAATACCCCGCCCATCGTGTCCGATCGAGTGTATATGGTAATTTATAGGGACGCCCAATTGTAAATCTTTATATTAACATTAACAAACTATCATTTAGTTAAACAAATATAAAGCTCATTAATAGCCCATAGTCTAATTTCCATAAGTGTCGTTCTTTTATCCAAACCCCAATTATGGTACAAAGCCCAATTACCCAATTTTAGTAATTAGCCCAACATCATGATTACTTCGGATTAAATAAGCATAATAATAACTTAGCTACGAGACATTAAATTAAAAAGGTTGAACATAACTTACAATGATTAAAAATAGCGTAGCGTTACACGGACAGAATTTCGACTTACACCCTTACAATATTCGCTAACATACCCTTATTATTAGAATTTAAAATTAAAATTAAAATTAAAATATAAATTATATATATATATTTACGTATATATTGAGAGAGATATAGATATATGTTTTTAAAAATGATCAGAATTCGGTTGGCTTTATAGGGAATTGAGTTCAGGGATACTCCGCGACTCGCGGCATTTTTTGCCTTCAAACTCCGCGAGTCGCGGAGTTTGAAAATACAGCTCACTCCAAATTGGATCTTAGTCTGCCGACGGTTTTAAATATTAATATAATATATATATATATAATTTTTAAGAATTATTTATATATTATATTATATTCATGTGCATAGTTGACTTGTAATTTTTAGTCCGTCGCGTCGAGCGTTGAGAGTTGACTCTGGTCCCGGTTCCGGATTTTCGAATGTCGTTGCGTACAATTTAATATCTTGTACTTTGCATTTTGAATCTTGTACTCTTGTAATTTCGAAACGTTTCTTATCAATAATTGGAACCTCTTTGATTGTATTTTGTACTTTTGAGCTTTTTGGTCGTTTGCGTCTTCAATTCGTCGAATCTGTCTTTTGTCTTCACCTTTTATTATTTAAACGAATATCACTTTTAAATAGAACAATTGCAACTAAAAGCTTGTCTTTCTTGAGGAATAATGCTATGAAATATATGTTCTTTTTTAGCATTATCATCTTCAAACTTACAACTTCGCTATACTACATATAACATGAAATATAGTACACTTTGATACATGACAGTTTTGAAGAAAAATCTAGTTAATACGCAAGTTGTTCAGCAAAGGAAATAAAGACACGTAATTCATAAGTCCAGAAACAAGTCATGCATTCTGGTTTTACTAAGACGACTTCCCATCCTTGGTCTTGTGGAAAATAACCGTTATGACCATTGGCTATGCAGCATGTTGTAATGTCTTCAAAAGGACGAGGGTTTCGTAATATCCAACAGCACCGTAATAATCTAAAAACATTGTTTCTCACCCCAACTACTGAATCCGTCACTTGTGGGAAGGTTTTATTTAAAAGTTGCAATCCAATGTTCTTTTTCTCACTTTGGTAAGAAGCGAACATCACTAACCCGTAAGCATAACATGCTTCTTTATGTTGCATGTTAGAAGCTCTTTCTAAAGAACGGAGTCCTATGTTGGGATATGTTGAGTCAAAATAGGTTCGTAACCCGTAGCGTATAATTGCATCTGGGTTTCCCGCACTAAATGACTTAAAGAAAACTTGGCGTACCTTAAAGTCTCCCCAATGTGATATACCCCATCTTTCAAAGGAAAGCCTTTTATATACTAAGGCATGCCTGGAATGTCTTTCAAACATTTGACAAACTAATTTTGCCGTAACTAATTGTTCTGATGAATTCTGCCTGACTCTAGACAAGATTTCATCAATCATATCTCCTGGTAGGTCTTCTAAAATTTTTGGTTGTCTATCCTTAATGTCCATTTTGTGTTTTTATACTGTAAAATAGACAAGGATTAGATTCGTAAAAGATAATTAACAAACAATACAAGAAATGTTTACATAGAACATAAAAGTACAAGCACACTACAATACATATAATACACAACATGATTACCACCCTCTAATCTGAATCACTGGTTTCTTCTTCTTCGGACTTGGTTCGTTTTCCTAATTTTATAGGGATATATGATGTTCCTCTAATACGAGCCGTCATTTTCCATAATGGTTTAGAAAAACCTGGTGGTTTAGAGGTTCCCGAGTTATTGTTACAATTTAGGAAATACGAACGTTGCCGATACATATAAATTTCATTGGGGTTGGAATCAAGTTTCTCTATTTTTATACATTTTCCCTTATTATTTTCTTTTGCCATATTAAATTGGGTCGAGTTAATTTCTATAACATCATCGAAATCCTCATCGGGATCCGATTCATCGGAAAATTGGTAATCTTCCCAATATTTTGCTTCCTCGGTGGAAATACCATTGACCATTTTTAACTTTGGTCCGTTGGTTGATGATTTTCTTTTATTTAATCGATTTACTGTAGGTATCAAAATTTCATCCTCCGGAACCTCTTCTTCTTCCGGTTCCTCCTCTTCCAGTTCCTCCTCTTCTAATTCCTCTTCTTCCGGTTCCTCTTCTTCCGGTTCCACTTCTTCCGGTTCCTCTTCGGGAATTTGTGAATCTTCCCAAATTATATTCGACTCTTCATTATTATTAGGTGAGTCGATGGGATTTGTACTAGTGGTAGACATCTATCACACAATATCAAACACATTAAGAGGTTAATATATCACATTATATTTACATGTTAATAATATATAGTTTCCAACAAAAGGGTTAAGCAATCGTTTTTAAAGAAAACACGGTCAAAGTCCAGACTCACTAATGTATCCTAACAAACTCGATAAGACACACTAATGCAAATTTCTGGTTCTCTAAGACTAACGCTCGGATACCAACTGAAATGTCCCGTTCATATTGATTATAAACGTTTCATATTAATTGATTTCGTCGCGAGGTTTTGACCTCTATATGAGACGCTTTTCAAAGACTGCATTCATTTTTAAAACAACCATAACCTTTATTTTATCGATAAAGGTTTAAAAAGCATTACGTAGATTATCAAATAATGATAATCTAAAATATACCGTTTACACACGACCATTACATAATGGTTTACAATAAAAATATATTTAATCAAAAATAAGTTTCTTGAATGCAGTTTTTACATAATATCATACAAGCATTGACTCCAAATTTTGTCCTTATTTTAGTATGCAACAGCAGAAGCTCTTAATAATCACCTGAGAATAAACATGCTTTAAACGTCAACAAAAATATTGGTGAGTTATAGGTTTAACCTATATATTTATCAATCGAAATAATAGACCACAAGATTTCATATTTTAATACATCCCATACATAGAGATAAAAATCATTCATACGGTGAACACCTGGTAACCGACATTAACAAGATGCATATAGAATATCCCCATCATTCCGGGACACCCATCGGACTTGATAATTTCGAAGTACTAAAGCATTCCAAATTCCAGAATGGGGCTTGTTGGGCCCGATAGACTATCTTCAGGATTCGCGTCAATTTAGGGGTCTGTTACCAAATTCTTAGGCTACCAAGCTATAAAGGGGCATATTCGGCTTCGATCATTCACCCATATAAAGTAGTTTCATCTACTTATGTCTATTTCGTAAAACATTTATAAATTTGCATGTATTCTCATCCCAAAATATTAGATTTTAAAAGTGGGACTATAACTCACTTTCACAGATTTTTACTTTGTCAGGAAGTAAGACTTGGCCACTGGTCGATTCACGAACCTATAACAAACATGTACATATATATCAAAGTATGTTCAAAATATATTTACAACATTTTTAATACGTTTTAATGTTTTAAGTTTATTAAGTCAGCTGTCCTCGTTAGTAACCTACAACTAGTTGTCCATAGTTAGATGTACACAAAATAAATTGATATATATTATCTTGACCCAATCCATGACCCAGTGTATACACGTCTCAGGCTAGATCACAACTCAAAGTATATATATTTTTGGAATCAACCTCAACCCTGTATAGCTAACTCCAACATTACTGCATATAGAGTGTCTATGGTTGTTCCAAATAATATATATAGATGGGTCGATATGATATGTCAAAACATTTGCATACGTGTCTATGGTATCCCAAGATTACATAATATATTAGAATACATGTATAATACAATACAAGTTAGCTAGGATATGATTAATATAGATTTGTTACCAATTTTCACGTAGCTACAACAAGCAAAAATATCCAATCATGTTTTACCCATAACTTCTTCGTTTTAAATCCATTTTGAGTGAATCCAATTGCTATAGTTTCATATTGAACTTAAGTTTATGAATCTATACAGAAAAAGTATAAGTTTACAGTCAGAAATACAGGTTACAAGTCGTTTTTGTAAAGGTAGTCATTTCAGTCGAAAGAACGACGTCTAGATGACCATTTTGGAAAACATACTTTCACTTTGAGTTTAATCATGATTTTTGGATATAGTTTCAATTCCATAAGAAAAATCATTTTTCCAGAAGAAAAACTTTTAAATCAAAGTTTATCATAGTTTTTAATTAACTAACCCAAAACAGCCCGCGGTGTTACTACGACGGCGTATATCCAGTTTTACGGTATTTTTCGTGTTTTCAGGTTTTAAATCATTAAGTTAACATATCATATAGATATAGAACATGTGTATAGTTGATTTTAAAATTCAAGTTAGAAGGATTAACTTTTGTTTGCGAACAAGTTTAGAATTAACTAAACTATGTTTTAGTGATTTCAAGTTTAAACCTTCGAATAAGGTAGTTTTATATATATGAATCGAATGATGTTATGAACATCATTACTACCTCAGGTTTTGTGGATAAACCTACTGGAAATGATAAAAATAGATCTAGCTTCAAAGGATCCTTTGATGGCTTGAAAGTTCTTGAAGCATAATCATGACACGAAAACAAGTTCAAGTAAAATTTCCATTCGAAATAAGATTGTTATAGTTATAGAAATTGAATCAAAGTTTGAATATGAGTATTACCTTGTATTAGAAAGATATTTTACTATAAATAAGAAAGATTTCTGTAGGTTTTATGATCACTTTACAAGATTGGATGTAAGCTAGCAAACTTGGAAGTATTCTTGATTTTATGAAACTAGAACTTATAGAATTTATGAAGAACACTTAGAACTTGAAGATAGAACTTGAGAGAGATCAATTAGATTAAAAAAATTAAAGAATTAAAGTTTTTGTAGGTGTTTTTGGTCGTTGGTATATGAATTAGATATAAAGGATGTGTAATTTTGTTTACATGTAAATAAGTCATGAATGATTACTAATATTTTTGTAATTTTATGAGATATTTCATGCTAGTTGCCAAATGATGGTTCCCATATGTGTTAGGTGGCTCACATGGGCTGCTAAGAGCTGATCATTGGAGTGTATATACCAATAGTACATACACCTAAAAGCTATGTATTGTACGAGTACGAATACGGGTGCATACGAGTAGAATTGTTGATGAAACTGAATGAGGATGTAATTGTAAGCATTTTTGTTAAGTAGAAGTATTTTGATAGGTGTCTTGAAGTCTTTCAAAAGTGTATGAATACATATTAAAACACTACATGTATATACATTTTAACTGAGTCGTTAAGTCATCGTTAGTCGTTACATGTAAGTGTTGTTTTGAAACCTTTAGGTTAACGATCTTGTTAAGTGTTGTTAACCCATTGTTTATTATATCAAATGAGATGTTAAATTATTACATTAACATGATATTATGATGTATTAATATATCTTAATATGATATATATACAATCAAATGTCGTTACAACGATAATCGTTACATATATGCCTCATTTCGAAATCATTAAGTTAGTAGTCTTGTTTTTACATATGTAGTTCATTGTTAATATACTTAATGATATGTTTACTTATCATAATACCATGTTAACTATATATATATATCCATATATATGACATCATATAGTTTTTACAAGTTTTAACGTTCGTGAATCATCGGTCAACTTGGGTGGTCAATTGTCTATATAAAACCTATTTCAATTAATCAAGTCTTAACAAGTTTGATTGCTTAACATGTTGGAAACACTTAATCATATAAATATCAATTTCATTTAATATATATAAACATGGAAAAATTCGGGTCACTACAACTAGAGGATTCTGATTTAATGGTTTCTTCCTCGATAATCTCTGGATGATTGATTTGTGGTTCAGGAGGAATGATTAGTGGTTCAGGATCTCTGAATTGTCCCTGAATATCCTTCGGATTCTCAATTGTGAGGTCGGGTTCAAAAAATGGATTGTCGGAAATTTGAATTGGAGTACTTGGTCGACTGGATGACGATTCTAAAGAAAAATCAACGGCGACAATGTTGGCTAGATGTCTTGATCAAGTTACAGGTGGTGAACGTATGAAAGGTGGTGAACGTTTTGCTCGGTGCATTCACTGAATATCCTATTAGTTATATAAGATAAAAATTATATAAGTTATCAAATTAATAGACTTTTCTGATTTTGCTCACGTTTCGAACAACCAATAGATGCAGCAGGTAGTCAGGTCCCTTTAAATCGGAAGTCCACAACTCGCCACTAACAAATCCAACTATTACTACGAACCAGAAAATTTTGGATGTCTATCAATTTAACCACTTAAAATAATTTTTTCGTTAAAATTTAAATAAAATAAAGAAAACTCTATATCCTAAAAACTAGAGCATCGAGAAATAAGAAAGAAAAAGAGTGCGTCGTAAAACGTCGAAAAATAAAAGGAAAATATTAATAAGTAACAAAAACGTCGAAACTTAAAAGTCTAAAAACTAAAAATTAAAACTTACGTCTAAAGGTATTAAAGCTTAAAAGGAATTTTATATCCAAAACGGCAATAACATAAAAAGTACTAAAATCTTAAAACGGCGTCGCAAAATTCTAAAGTACCTAAATCTTAGTCTAAAGAAAAAGCACATAAGGGATTTTACGGCAAAGCCTAAAAATCTAGAAATAAAAATAACTACGGCAAAAATTATATCTTAAAACTAGTTACGAACGATAAATATACAATTACGTACTAATTAATAAAAAGATACAAAAATATAAAAATAAAACTTAAAGTTATAAAAATACAATTTTTATAAAAATATTTTTTTTTTATTATTTATATAAAAGTATTAGTTTTATATATTTAATAATAATTATTAAACTTAATTATACTAATTAAAACTAAAAATAAAACTAATTTAAACTAATTAATATTTTAATTAAACCATTATTATAATTAATTATACAATATAATAAAACTAACCCTAATTCATTGGTCAAAGGTACCAGACCTATCCAATCAGCTCATGCGATCGCATGAGCTGAGTGTTTTAATACCATTCGGTCGCATGGCTTCGGGTACCAGGCCAAATTATGGGCTGCTACAGTACCAGGCCCGATTACTTTTACAATATTTTATTTTTAATTTTATAGAAAATAAAATGTAATAAAAACTTTAAAAAAAAAATTTAGTTATTAGTTTTTTATAACTTTTAATAATAAACAAAAATATAAATTTTTTAATTTTAACAAAACTTAAAAATATAGATATGTATTTTTCTTTTTCTTGTTTTTATATTTTTGTATTTAAAACGTATTTTTATAAAAATAAATTAAAACTTAATAAAGAAAATCTTTTTTTTAATAGCGTTTCGCTTCGGCATTTAAGATGATCCCCGGCAGCGGCGCTAAAAATACTTGATGTTATGCGAGGTGTATACGAAATAGTTATATTTTTATTGCGAAATACTATTAAATACGATACAATTTTACACAAGTTATTTATTTATTTATTGAATGGATATACCTAAACCTTGCTACAACACTATAGGCAGTGTACCTAATCATACAGTAGTGTAGTTTTTAGTAAGTCCGGTTCGTTCCACAGGGAGCTAGCCAAGTTTAACGCTATATTTTTAAACTATACTTGGATATATATATATATATATATATATATATATATATATATATATATATATATAAGTAGTATTATTATTATTATCATAAAAAGGGGGGGTTTTTTACAGTTTAGTGACCGGTTTGTCGATTTTATATCTTAAGTCACAATTAAAACCTAATGTAAAATATTAAAAATAAATATAACTTAATTTAAAGCGTAAAGTAAATGACGATAATTAAAGTGCGATAAATTAAAGTGCGATAGAAAATGACGGTAAATAAAATTGCGATAATTTAAAAGTATGATAATTAAAAGTGCGATATGATATAAAATAAAGGAATTATGCTTATTTAAACTTCCGTAATCATGATGTTCGACGTGTTGATTTTAGTTTATTACCATGGGTTAATTATCCTTTGTCATGGATTATTCAATATGTCCATACAGTTTTTATCCATAACAGTCCATCAGTCATAAATATAAAGTGCGAGTGTCCTCGTCAAATTATCCTTATACCCGAAGTCAAATATTCCAACTAATTGGGGACTTAAACAGTAATAAGGTTTTAATACATTGTTAATGATTACACCAGGTTATCGACTGTGTGTAATCCAAGGTTTTAATACTTTATTATCAATTACACCAAGTGTCCTTGTATGTAATCCACCCCTGTTTTAATGAGTCCATTGACTATTAATCCATTCTCATGTCCGGTTAAATGAACGATTATTAGTATTTATAAATATCCCGCCCATCGTGTCCGATCGAGTGTATATGGTTATTTATAGATACGTCAAATTGTAAATCTCTATATTAAATTAACGAACTATCATTCAGTTAAACAAATATAAAGCCCATTAATAGCCCATAGTCCAATTTCCACAAGTGTCGGTCTTTTGTTCAAACCTCAATTATGGTACAAAGCCCAATTACCCCGTCTTTAATATTTAATCCAACATCATGATTACTTCGGCTTAAATAAGCATAATAATAACTTAGCTACGAGACATTAATTTAAAAAGGTTGAACATAACTTACAATGAGTATTAATAGCGTAGTGTTACACGAACAGAATTTTGAATTACAAATTTAAAACATTCGCCACTATAACCTTATTATTATTAATCTTAAATTAAAATTAAAATTATAATATATATATATATATATATATATATATATATATATATATATATATATATATATATGTGTGTGTGTGTGTGTGTGTGTGTGTGTGTGTGTGTGTGTGTGTGTGTTGAGAGAGTGCAGAGAAAGGAAAGAAAAAGATATTGTTTATTTCGTCCGAAAAACGCTTCAATTTATAGATGTGGCCAGACATTGGGTGCCATACGATCGCATGGGCTTAACTCTTCCAGGCCATGCGATCGCATGGCCTGCTTTTCCAGCTCATGTACTTTTGTTTTCTTATTTTCTGATGGTTTTTAATATAAATATAATATATAAATAATTTATAGAATTATTTATATATTATATTATATTCTTGTGCATAGTTGACTTGTAATTTTAGCTCCGTTGAGTCGCGCGTTGATAGTTGGTTCATGTCCCGGTTCCAGATTTTCGAACGTCCTTTCGTACTATTTAATATCTTGTACTTTGCATTTTGCGGCTTGTACTCTTGTAATTCTGAGATATTTCTCGTCAAGAAAATTGAACCTCTTGGATTGTACTTTTGTACTTTTTAGCGTTTTGGTCATTTGCGTCTTCAATTCGTCGAATCTGTCTTTTTTCTTTACCTTTTATTATTTAAACGAATATCACTTGTGAATAGAACAATTGCAACTAAAAGCTTGTCTTTCTTGAAGGATAATGCTATGAAATATGTGTTCTTTTTTAGCATTATCAATTATATAAATTAAATATATAAATATAAATATATATATATTATAATAAACCGTAGTCGCCCATGTTTTAAATGAATGTGAGCTGGAGAGAGCATCCATGCGATCGCATGGAAAGTGCTCCTCTAACCCATGCGATCGCATGGTGTGGTTAGGTGGGTAAAGTGTGTTTAAATACGATCGAATTCTTTTCTCAGTTTACTCATTCAATCCATCGATCTATATCTCTCACATATATATTTATATTATTATTATTATTATTATTATTATTATTATTATTATTATTATTATTATTATTATTATTATTATTATTATTATTATTATTATTATTATTATTAAGATTAATATTATTATTAATCTTATTATTATTAGTATTATTTATACATAAAATACTACGACGAGGTTCTGCTCGCCAGTTTTCAAAACGAGTTTTTGAGCGGTATAGAGCTAAGGAAATTATGAATTATAGCTATGGAGGTTATGGGTATGGTTCATGGGTTTCGTTCGTGAGGTTAACCAAGCGTTTATCATCTCCGTTGCGTCTACGTACTTTCCTTCCATATTGAATCTCAATATTGATACGTGAGCATTCATATCTTATCTTTTATATATTAAGAGTGTATCCCTGACTAGTACTCAAGTATATATGACTATACATGCTTGTATAGTTAATTTCGTCGTTAAATAATTTATGATAAATCATGAATTTAATACATATGTTACTGAAATAAGGTATATGATATGCATGTCGTTGGAGAGCTGGCAAAAATTTAATAACTTTTCATTTAGAAATCGTGTGGTTTCGATGAACGAATTAAAAGATATGGTCTACAGAATTATTATTAATTCTATTATTATTATTATTATTATTATTATTATTATTATTATTATTATTATTATTATTATTATTATTATTATTATTATTATTATTATTATTATTATTATTATTATTATTATTATTATTTTTACTATCGTCGTTATCGTTATCGTTATTATTATTATCTAATAATTATTATTATTATTATCGTTATCAATATAAGTATTATCATTAAAAAATTTATTGTTATTATTAATACTATCGTTATTATCACTAAAGGTTATTATTATTATTATTATTATTATTATTATTATTATTATTATTATTATTATTATTTTAACTATTAACATTGATATTATGACTGAAATTATCGTTATTATTAAAAATTAACATTTTTGTAAAAACTATCATTTTATTATTTTTATCATTATTATTATTAAAGTATCATTAATGTTAAAATTAGCACTTTTATTAAAATTATCATTTCTAATAGAAATATCATCTTTATTATAAAATATTATCATTATTATCATATTAGGATTATTATTATTAAAAATTATCATTTTTGATAGAATTATTTTTATAACATATTATTATTACTATTCTTATTATGATAATTATTATATATAGTAAATATTATTATTAAGATAAGTTATATTATTTTTTTTACTAATATTAAAGTATCGATACTATCAATTATCATTTAAAATTTATCATTGTTATTAAAACTATCATTCTATTAAAAATTATTATTATTATTAAAAATTATCGTTTTTATTAGAATATATTATCCTTAAAAAGTATAGAATTTAAAACTATCGTTTTATTTAAAATTATTGTTACTATCAATTTTATTAGTATTATTAATATCATCATTATTATTTATATTAAAATACTTTTAATAACATTATCGTTATTATTATCATTATTATTATTACAAAATAATACAACTTTTACTCATTATTATTATTATTATCAATATTATTTTATCAAATAAATATGTGATACAAAGATATTTTTAACACACGTAATATAATTACATTAATAATACATACCACTATATTTTTATGATTTTGGAGTGAACTATATAAATTTTATTACTCGAGATATATAAAAGTATATTTTTATCATATATAAATTTTATTATAAATTTTTATTTATTAATATATAACTTGCATTATTTACTTTAATAAAATCTGATAAATGTATTTAAATATATAAAACGACTATTTAAGTTATATAATAAACGTGTATTGATTTTTAAAGTCATTTTGGTCAAATTGAATTTTGTTGACTTTTGCATGATAATCTCGAGCATTAGGATTGTGATACACTACGACTTGACCTAAATTGTTAGACAGATATTGACCAACATATAAATATATATATACTTAATATAGGTTCGTGAATGCGAGGCCAACCTTGCATTTGTCAATGCCGTCATATGTATTTTTACTACAAAATACAGTATTGTGAGTTCATTTGATTCCCTTTTACTCTTTATATTTTTGGAACTGAGAATACATGCGCTGTTTTTACAGCTTTTTTATTAAATGCCTTTGAAATCTATATTTTTGGACTGAGAATACATGAGATGTTTTTAGAAATGTTTGACGAGATAGACACAAGTAAAACATTCCTCAAATGAATTATTATATAGACAGAAGTTCTATTGATTATTATTGAATTAGTTGGATGTTATAATTTCCACTAATTGATGTGAATATTTCCCCTGTTTATTATAGTTTGGTAACCTAGGAATTAGGAAACGGGTATGACCCCTAATTCACGCGAATCCTAAAGGTAGCTACCGGGTTTAACACCTCCACCCAGAATGTTCACTAGAAGAAAGAGCTAGTGGGCGTGGTGTTTAGTACTTCGAGGTTTATATATTTATTACAGACTGAAAGTTCTATTTATTTTGGGGATATGTATGATGCGCATTAAATGTTAAGGTTGGTTACCAAGCCAAGTAAAGAAAGTAAAATGAATGTTATATATCGAGAGAATGATTTTTTATACACAGGATATGTGTATGATATTTTGTACACGAGATATGTGTACGGTTATGAAGCATTTTGAAAAATGATTTCGTACACAAGATATGTGTACTGTATTTAAAAGAAATTGCATGTACCTTACAGTTGGGTATAAGATTCGGGCCCATTTATACCATGCAATATTTAAATCTTGTGGTCTTTAAAAAATTACTGAATTTTTTTGTTTTATGATAAACTTATGAACTCACCAACCTTTTGGTTGACACTTTTAAGCATGTTTATTCTCAGGTAAGAAAGAAATCTTCTGCTGTGTATTTGCTCATTTTAGAGATATTACTTGGAGTCATTCATGGCATATTTCAAAAGACATTGTATTCGAGTCGTTGAGTTCAACAAAATTACTATTAAGTCATTTATAGTTTGGATATATTATGAAATGGTATGCATGCCTGTAAACTTTTGATGTAATGAAAGTTTGTCTTTTAAAACGGATGCAGTGTTTGTAAAATGTATCATATAGAGGTCAAATACCTCGCAATGTAATCATATATTATTGTATTCGTCCTTATGGATTAGGACGGGTCGTCTCACAACGCTGTAACCAAATTCTGTTTTCAAATTAAGACATAAGACCCCGATTTACAAACTTTTAAACACTTAACAACCAGAAAGACTTCTCAACATATTTAAATGACCCGGTTATACAGTTTGAAAGTTTTAAGACAACAAAGCGGGCACAACGGCCCCGAGACCACAACGACCCATTTACAAATTTAAAGTGTCAACTTCGACCCAATTGAGTTTAATTTCCAAACAAACGACGATCATGATGTTTGGGGTACAATGCTAATAAAATTCACACAACCCAATATACACAATGTCGACATTCGACTCAATGGTGGCCTACAAAGAGCGGTAGGTCAAATACGTTAACCACTCACCACCCATCACAATACGTACGTGGCCGGCGAAGAGCGGTAGGTCAAATACATTAACAACTCACCACTACGCACGAAGAGGCCGACGAAGAGTGTAACAGAAACGTTAACACTTACCTCATTCACAAGGATGGCTGATGAAAAGTGAAACCGCGCGATATACACTTACCATCCTCCAATAAGTGGCCAACGAAGAGAGTATCCTAACGGATAACACTCACCACTTACCCCATCACACATGTGGCTGACGAAGAGTGGTAGGTCAAATGTTAATCACTCACCACATGCCTCAACCTAAATGTGGCCAACAAAGAGTTAACCTTTCCGGATTTAACTCGCCACATAATGCAACTAATATAGTCAACGAAGAGCTATCCATATGGATATCACTCACCATATTTCACAACCCAATTATGGCCCACGAAAAGCGTATCCTACCAGATAACACTTGCCACGTTGCACGCAAGCAACCAAATTATATACACATACGTATAAATATTCCACTCACCTCGGTTACTTGAAAAGCCAATCCCACTTGAGCTCCTAATCATCCAAATGTAAGTCACCAAAGTAATTCACAAACAAATGCTAAATACACTAGCTTATACCCAAAATACCATAAATGCAATTTTCAGCCATTTGCACTTACTTCCATTTTGAGTAAGTCAAATCTCTCTCAAATCTCCCATAATCACAACTAACTAGTGATTATATTCCAATACCATATTTTACTCAATGTTTAATCATCAAAACATTTACTTGCATCATTTTTACACAAAACTCATTTTGACCTAATCTCAACTCAAAACACCAAATTGCAAGTTTACACACCCAATCACTAACAATCCAAGTCAACTAGTGATTTCATCAACAAATTTAGTTTACAAAGTAACAATACATCATCCAACCCTAAACCCACCAATATTAGGGTTCTTACACCAAAACTTAACCCATTTACCCCAAACTTCCAAGAAATGGGGTATAGACTCACTTTAACACAAACTCTATCATCATAAACGAATTAATACAACTAAATCCGAATTAGGATTTTACCTTTTGAAGAAAATGAAGCTAGCACAACAACAACAACACAAGAAATGGGCTTTAATTTGATGAACATAAGCTTCTTCTTCCTTTTCTCAAGCTTTCTCACTCTACTCTCTCTCTAGAACTTTAGGTTGAAGATGAGAGGATAAGGATAAGATTGTGGATGTGAATGAGTCCACAAATCTGCCTTTTGTGGCCTAAAACTGTCCCCAATGTGAAATTACCAAAATGCCCATTTTGATCATTTAAATAAAACAAATGGGTGCTGATCAGTCGACACCCGCGACGCGGCTCCACGGCTAAATCCACATTAGAATATTTCTCAGTTTTATTTGTAGTTCAGGGACTAAAGTTTTCTAATTCTGATTCTGATGTAAATTCTGAAAATGCAAAAGTGTTAGGTTGGATTTTAGTGGCAGTTTCTGATGCACATATTTACTGACACTTTCAGGAACACTTTCTGATGCATAAATTCAGGGTCTTACATCCACTAATTATTAAAACTAATTTCACTATCGAAAAACAAATATTAGACTTAATTAAAGAAGAATGCCACTTTAACGCAACTATTGAGGAAGATGCTTACCAATATCTTCGAAACTTCGCTAGTATATGTACACTATTTAAATATAGTAAAATAGAAGACTAACACATTTATGTTATCCTTTTTCCTTGGACACTTAAGGGAGAAGGTAAAGACTGGTTTAATCAACTTGGTGAATTAAAAATCTCTACATGGGATCAAATGGTTAAAAAATTCTTAAAACGATTATTTCCACCTTCTAAAATGATAAGACTACAAAATGAGATAACTCAATTTAAACAAGAACCTCAAGAAACTTTATATGATACTTGGACTAGATATGAGAAATTAATAAATTCATGTCCTCAACATGGATTAAATGATATCCAAAGATTGATGCAATTCTATAAAAATATTACAATTTCTACTAGAAAAGAAATCGACACCGCCACTAGTGGTGCAGCTCTTTCTAAACCTCCTGAGGAGTTACAACAATTATTTCTGATTTAGCCATTCAGTCACATGATTTGTATCAAGCAAATAATAATCACCGGGAAAATAAAATTGAAGATAGGAGTGAAATAACTACATTACAAAGTAAAATAGAAATACTAGAAAAAGAGCTAAGGGAATTAAAAGAAAAATCCAACTTAGAAAATGTGATAGGTCAGATCATGTTGAGATTAGAAGAAAAGACAAGTTAGAATGAGATTCGGTAAGTGTGAAGGAGACTCGGTATGAGAGAGAATCAACAAGATTTACATTCCACAGCTTCTAGAACTCAATTACAATGCAATGACTATCTAATTAGGACTACTTAGGTTCCTTATATAGTCCTCTTCTAAGCAACCATCATTTAAGCTTATTTCACATTAACACTATACAACTTTGGGGTCCTAACAATCTCCCCCTTAGTGTTAAATGTGAACTTCACAATATAATCCTATTGAGTAATCTTGAGAGGTCCAAACGTTAGTTTCCATCGTGTGCCATCTGGTTTTGAAACTTCTACTTGATTTTCTGAAATTTTCTTAGAAGGTTTCCAGACACCCCATGCTTTTCTTGGATCTCCCTTATGTAATGGATATTTATCCATTTCTTTGAATTACCTTCTCTTTCTCTGGCCACGAAGAATCTCAAACTGTCTTGTACAGATCCGGATCTTCAGACGATCTCTGATATGCTTTATAAACTCTCCAAGACCCATTTTCATATCAATGTCATTAAACTTGCTTTGACGAATTTTAAGATACTTCAGTGCAGCCTTGAGTGTATCATCTGAGTAGTTGTTTAACTCTTCAGTGCGGATGAACACTTTTTCTTTATGAGAATTCACAAATACAAACCCTTCGGGTTCGAATTGCATTTGAAACATTCTCATATCCTTCAGTCCCTATGTGTATTGATTCGGACAGGTTATTCGAATCTTTTTCCTATTTGCTTCGTGACCAATTTGAAAATCTTCACGTCTCTTCAGTTCAATTGTCTCCATCATGTATCTTTTCACAGCTTCCAAAGCTTGAGCCTTAGCAAAAGGTCGAATGGTGATGATATTGAGGTAGTTGTAGACGTGAATTATGTCAAGCATATTTAGATTATGAAAATCTGCTTCCGTGAACTTGTATTCCTTCTCATCTTCTCTAATAATGTGGAACTGACTGATGACATCTCTTTTCTCACTTATCTCTACTCCGACTAGAGTAATATTTAACACTTCTGAAATACGATATTTTCTTTGAAGCCACAAATCATCTTCATCTTTGTTGATATGTTTCCTCCACATAAACTCATACCAATTTATTTCACTTGCTGGAAGCAATCGTGAACCTATATAAGTAAATCTTTTACTCCTTGGTGTTTCGTTAATGCGAATGATCTTGTAAGCATTTTCCTCGATGAATGTGTTTCGTAAAGTTATGAAATCATGTTCAACTCCCAATAACAATCTTTGTTCATGGGGCTTAAAGAATATACCATGGTTGTATTTGAATCTGGAATTCACTGTTTCACTTGATGTAGATGTACCAGAAGTTGAGCTTTCATTAGCATTTATTGGATTTGAACTCGATGAAGGTGTAGAATTCGATGAATGATCAGTAGGATTTGTCGCATCATTAGTTGTAACATTATCATCTTCAATATGGTCAAAGATATCATCATCATTTGGATTAACATAAAGATTGTCTTCATTGTCATCAGAAGAATCCATTTCATCATCACTTTCAGTTACTGGATCAGGATTCCCTTCATCTACAATCTCTACATTTTCCGGGATTGAAGATACTGAAGATAATATTCTTAGAATGACAAACCCATCATCATCTGTTTCTTCAAGATAAAAATCACTTAAGTTCAAATCCTCATCTACCAGTCCACCATCAGCCTCCGAATGTACAATTGGAATTATAACTTGCCAGGATCCTTATCATCAATTTCTGATTCCGTCTGAACCTGTTGAGCTTGAAAAGCTGATAAAGACCTCACACCACCACCCTTAGTTGAAATGTTTACCATTAGATGATCTCCATCTACTCCTATCTCCCCCTCATGGTTATTCTGAGGATCAGAATCGTCATGTTCATTATCATGGTGAGGACTTATTGGGGAAGAGCAGGAAGTAAGTGGATATCGTACTCTAGCACGAAACAATGCTTGAAGCGAAGTGTGTCGAAGAACATCAAGATTAACTCGAGAAAACATACGAATGAAATATTCTTGCTCCAAAGAATCATAGAAATTTGGTGAACGCGAGGGTGATGGTAGTAAAGTGACAATAGGAACATCAGCAGCAGCATCGGTTGGAGGCGATGTTGGTGGAAGTGTTTGATTTGCCGTGAGGGCAGTTAAGGATATACGTGCGGTATTATTCTTATATGTAGGGCTGTACATACTACTAGTCAGATTCGTGATATCCCCTTCTGATCGAGGTTGGGCAACAACCAGAGTTGTCACCGACGAAGTTTCTTTCGAAGCATCCGCCTCCATGACTTTAGTCTCATGGGACTCTGAAAAAGTAGTAGAACTACCCGTCGATTTAGATCTCGCAGAGATATTGCTATCTCCAACTCCTAAAATCATTGATATACCATGAGGTGGCACATCTCTTTCAGTTAATGACTCTTCCTCCAGACCCTGAGATTCAGAATCCGGAAGAGAAGTGGCTTGAACCAATGGATCACTTTCATGAACCAAGGGATCAGTCTGCTGGAAGTCTGATAAATATCCCAAAGGATTGTCATGTTGACTCATTTCTATGGGACGCGGCAGATCTCCCTCATCAAGATAAGCCAGACCTCGAAACCCTGTTGCACGTTGAGGCACAGGAGGATTTTCAGCTGATACGCAGGGTACCTTTTCAAGATTTTTTGGCTCCCCTTCGGCCGTTCTATACTTCAATGATTGAGTTTCCTCAATCGATTAAGTCAACGCAGACTTTACTGCAGAGGAAGACTTAACTTCCTTAGATGCTGAAGCATCTTGCTGAGTAGGATTTATTATTAAGTCCTGTTTAGAGTGGATAGCCTTATTGGTCTTTTTACCATCCGTACATTTAGCTTTCTTGCCTACCAAAGCTTACGCTTCATTTAGTGTAGGGCTTACTGTTATTATTGGATGTGATACGGAGATGGGTGAGGGTGACCTAATCGGCTCTAGGTCTTGGTCCGTATCACCAACGGTTGGAGTAACTGTTTGGCGGACGATAGGTGTCGAAGTTCTAGATCTAGTTACTCGTTGGGTTGGCGGAGTCTGAATCATCTCATCAGGCATAAAACGAGTTCTCTTAGGAGAATGTTCAGGAGATGATTCAGTTGCTGAAGAATCAGTGTCATTGCTCACTTTGGGTGTTGTTGAAAGGGTTGGTTCAATCCTAGGTGAACTAGATTCCCTGATCCTCACGTGTTGAGCTTGGTGTGCTACCCTAGAACATTTAAGGTTCATCCTAAGTGGAGGATTAGCTGGCCCAGGTGGTTATACTACAGGTTCCTCTACAACCTCTGGGGCTGGAACCGTGACGGGTTCAACTTGTGCTTGTTGTATCGGGTTCGGAAGAGGTTTTCCTATAGCCTCAAAATATGAACGCATTCGAGCGTCTTGGGGTGCAGCTAGCCCTACAAGGCAATTTGGAATCGGCACAGTGAATTGGTTGTCAGATACCATAGGGGTATTCATCTTCAGCTCCCCAAATCTTTTCATCAGTAATCTATGTGTACCTGGTACAAATATATTTGCATTTCAGCAAGCATTTATAGCATCATGGATAAAGATACAGAAAAACCTTTCACAAGGGATGTATGAACCCCTTGGCTTATCAACTTGGGTCTGAACCAAATCCCATAGAAGCTCTACATAGTCAGGAGTCTCTACTCTTGTAAATGAGTAGAACAGCCTCAGCATTGGCACAGTTGATGTGTGCAGTGGGGTGTACGAAATAGTATTAATTTAAATATGAAATACGACGAAATATTACACAAGTTTTAATTATTTATTTACAAAATGGATATACCTAAACCTTGCTACAACACTATAGGCAGTGTACCTAATCGTAGAGTAGTATAGTTTTTAGTAAGTCCGGTTCGTTCCACAGGGAGTGGGCTTATTGCACACTATATTTTTAAACAATTATATTTGAACAAAATATATTATATTGATAATATATAAAAGGGGGTTTACCGTTTAATGACCGGTTTGTCGATTTTATATTTTAAGCGAAGCGTAAAGTAAATGACGATATTTAACCAATATAAAATAAATAACAATAATTAAAATGACAATAAATAAAAGTACGAGAAAATATGAAATAAAATCTATTATGCTTATTTAAACTTCCGTAACCATGATGTTTGACGTTTTGATTTTAATTTATTGTCCTGGGTTAATTGTCCTTTGTCCTGGATGTATTTGAAACCTATCTGGTTTTTGTCCATAATAGTTCATCGGTCATAATTATAAACTACTCGGCAAATTTAACCTTATATCCGAAGTCAAATATTCCAACTAACTGGGGATTCGAACTGTAACAAGGTCTTAATACTTTGCTTAATGAATACACCAGGTTATCGACTGTGTGTAAACCAAGGTTTTAATACTTTGTTAACAATTACACCAATTACCCTTGAATGTAATCCACCCCTGTTTTAATGAGTCCATTGACTATTAATCCATCCCCGTGTCCGGTCAAATGAACAATAATTCATACTTATAAATATCCCGCCCATCGTGTCCGATTAAGCTTATGTGGTTATATATAGATACGTCAAATCATAACATTTATATTAAATTAACGAGGTATCGTTAATTTAATATAAAGCCCATTAATAGCCCATAGTCTAATTTCTACAAGTGTCGTTCTTTTGTCCAAACCCCAATTATGGTACAAAACCCAATTACCCCATCTTTAATATTTAGCTTAACATCATGATTACTTCGGCTCAAATAAGCATAATAATAACTTAAGTACGAGACATTAATTTAAAAAGGAGAACATAGCTTACATTGATTATTTATCGCGTAGTAGTACACGGACAGATCTCCGACTTTAAAAACCCGTAAAATAACCTTTACATAACCCGAACTAATCTAATATAAAACTACCCTATACTATATATATATATTATATATATATATTTATTTATTTATTACAGAGTATTATTATTATTATTTTTATATATTTTTTTTTAAAACTGCAGAAGCTCGTGGCCTTTTATAGGCATTTTAGAATCTGGCTGCTCCGCGAGTCGTGGAGTTTTTGGCCTTCAAACTCCGCGAGTCGTGGAGTTTGATTTTTCAGCTCACAATTTTTTGGATCTTAGCTTGTCGACATAATTTATATATAAATATAAAATATAAATAATTAATATAATTATTTATATATTATATTATATTCTTGTGCATAGTAGACTTGTAATTTTTAGTCCGTTGCGTCGAGCGTTGATAGTTGACTCATGTCCCGGTTCCGGATTTTCGAACGTCCTTTCGTATAATTTAATATCTTGTACTTTGCGTTCCGCAACTTGTACTTTTGTCATTTTTAGACGTTTCTTATCAATAAATTGAACCACTTGGATTGTATCTTGTACATTTGAGCTTTTCGGTCATTTGCGTCTTCAAATCATCGTTTTCGCCTTTTGTCTTCGCACTTATTTAATATAATCGATTACAACTTAAAATAGGACAATTACAACTAAATAATTTACATGTTGGGAGGATATTTCTACTAAATATATGTTCATTTGGAGCACTATCAAATATCCCCACACTTGAACGTTGCTTGTCCTCAAGCAATACAGAACTTGAAATATAATACATCACACGAATCACTTCTTTATTCTTCACACTTTATACATTAGTGATTTTGAGATGGCGGTATGAACAATGGTAGTAACGATGTGGTTTACAGTCCCACATGACTATAAAAATTTAGATCCTTTAGGAAATTGGATCTTTATGAAAACATTTGATCTTTTGAAAATTCATTCTAGCTTTTATCCTAGATAAGTTTTCCGGAATAACCCTTCACCGGTGTTTGCAAAATGTTTTTGTGGGTTTTGTGGGTTTCAGATTTGAAAATTTTAGCTCAAAACTTATGGTTTTGTGTCACCCACTTGCTAACCTTGTATTAGGAAAGCAACACGTCCAGTATACTTACTCCGTATATTACCTTTCGGCAAACTACCATCCGGTTGTAAAGGAAAGCGTTGAACAAGCAACTGTTAAGGCAATGTCTAATGACATGCATTTAATTATGGTCTATAACGTGTCGGACGCAATTACTATCCTTTGTAGGAGCAATATTAAAGCTCACCCTTATAATTTTTCGGTCTGGCACAAGGTCCTGTCTTCGACCATGCTATGCAACCACCGTTCTTACGGTTGACACCCGATTTGGTTCAGGTGACCTAATGAATTCCAGGTGAATTCCTAGGATTTTACGTTCAATGGTAATGAACGCATTGAAAATAGGTTTTCAGAAAACAAATCGGTTTTAATTTTGATCAAAATATTTTCTCGTTCAAGCTCGAGTTTAGATATCATTGAATTCCATGAGTTTGAATTCTCAATCTTTAAGGTCAATCTCAAGGATTGAGTAATATCAGTCTTAAAAGCTGATTTTTAATCTTTAAGGAGATTATCCTTTCTGGGGATCTGATTCATTAGTCTTATCAAGCTAATTTGCACGGCGCCCTCCCCATTTTACGAGATAGATCCTCTCATGGTTAGGATAAGTCTGACCACTTGGCGATCCTGTTTGATGCTGAGGTCCGTGGATTTCCTGCTGATTTTAGAGATGATTTTTCAAGATTTTTCGTCAACCTACAGCTGGTCTGGACGACAACTTCTTGACCTAAATCAAGAAGCGCGTGTCTTTTTCGAAAGACTTTACTTCCTTTTAATGATGGAATTGATTCATCGTGTAGATCCATCTTTCATTACAATAAATCGGGTAAAACAGATAATTTAGTCCAAAACAAAAGCACTTGTAATAACTTTACGGAAACATGTGATAGATAATTTTTTATTGAATAACTTGGTATATTCTCCCCACACTTGGCTTTTATTTATTATGTTCTTTGCCTTTTTATTCTCTTATATTCCATTTTAAATGAATTCAAGCATTTTGGGTTGTTTCTCAATTTATGTCCTTTCCGAGGTAACGATAATTTCGGCATTAACACCTAGTTTTATCCTTCATAAATATGTATAAACATGATTTTGAATTCATTTAGTTTAAAATTTTTCAAATTTTTATAAAATTTAAAAAATAAGCCAAGTATAAACCCGAGAGAATTTATAACCCTTTCCCACACTTGAGATCATGCAATGCCCTCATTAGCATGAAATCAGACTATAATTATAAATTCATGAGGGTGATTAGTGTAGAAAAGTGATTGAAAATACCCAGTTTGTAATTACAAAGCTCGTCGAATGATAGATGGCGCGCCTCATCGTTCATCCCTTCTTGTTTTATCACACATGTTTTTTTTTTCTTCAAAAACGGCTGATTTTCTGAGCTGTTTGTTAATATTTGAAAATGCGTCTTTTACCCTAATCGTTCATTTTTATTAACGAGTTATGCATTAACCCGAACCCCTAATTTAACGTTAAGTGGGGTTAGACTTCCCCACACTTAGCTGACGACATGTGAAGTCGGTAGAATAAGTTCCACGAATTAAAATAGTGAGCCAGTTATTTACATCTCGGGTGGTGTATAATATATCAATGGGTTTAAAGTTTAGACTCACCCAATCGTCACTACTTAATTCTTTTTTAAGTGTAGCTTTTAGTAAATGGATATGTCTCTTTTCTAGTTCTTGGTCAAATGGATCGATACACGCCGACATACATATTTCTATAGGGTGGACAATTTCTAACATTTCCTTTCGTTCATTCTCGGGATCAAAGTTTTCACCTCTATTACCCAATTGGGTGAAATTTGAGGTGTCAATATCTATTACAGCTTGTAGTTCATCTTTGGTACATGACTTGTCTATTGAGAATATTGAGTTGGAAGGTTGTGGAATGGTGAATTTCGGGATCGAAGCAAATTCTTCTTCATTAATGGTACTTATTGGTCCCACCATTTTGGTCTCGAGGGTAAAATTTTCAACGTTATCATTTTCCCAAGAGTACCAATTTGTCACCCTTACTTCTTCTTCATCCATTGATGGATAGATGATTTCGTTGGTAGAGACTAATGTGTCGATATGTTGTGAAATTGGTAAAACTGAATAAAAAGTATCATCGGGATAATTGGTGATTTCGGAGCTCTCGAATTCATCAAAATTCGATGATATGAGATTTTCTTGCACAATACTCCTCAGATCAACAGGTGTGTAGTCTGATAGAGTTTCAGCTTGCCGGTTTACAAACTCTCTCATTTGTTCATTTTGAGCATTGAGTTCTTCGAGTTTGATTTTCATATTGTCTAATAAATTTTCAGACACGTAATTTTCCTCGTCTACTGGTTGTTAAGTTTGGAAATATTCTTGGGAATAATCCCAATTTGAATTGTATTCTTCATAATCATTCCATTCGGGTTCCGTGGGTGCGTAATTTTCCATAGGAACGTAATAATAACATTTCCATGTTGAGTGATAATCTCCACAGATTTCACAACCCGTTATTGTTTCGTCATTCGTGATCCAAGATTGACCGAACGAATTGTCATCAACACCCGTTTGAGAGTATTGATTTAATTGATTTTGGATATCAAAAAGAGTTTCCATAGCCTTGTTTTCAAAATTTTCCATTTTATTGCGATGGCCAAATTTTAGCTACAATGTGGTGCATTTACTAATTATCCTATTAGTTATAAAAATAGAAAAACTTATATAAGTTGTCCAATTAATAGACTTTTCTGCTTTTGCCCACGTTTCGAATAGCCAAAAGATGCAGCAGGGAGCCAGAACCCTTTAAATCGGAAGCTCACAACTCAACCACTAACAAATCCAACTATTACTACGAAGCAGAAAATTTGGATGTCTATCAATTTAACCGCTTAAAATAATTTTTCGTTGAAATTTTAAAGAAATTATAGAGAAGAAATAGAGAAAATTCTAAGTCCTAAAAACTAGCGTGTCGAGAAATAAGAAAGAAAAAGATTGCGCGTCGAAAAATGTCGAAAAATAAAAGGTTGAAAATAAAAAGAAAGTAGCGCGTCGTAACTTAAAAAGTACTAAAAACTAAAAAATTAAAAGTTGCGTCTAAAAATATTAAAGCTTACAAGTAAAACTATATCCCAAATGGCAATAACTTAAAAAGGTACTAAAACTTAAAAAGTCGTCGCAAAATTCTAAAGCACCTAGATCTTAGTCTAAAGAAAAAGCACTTAAGGGATTTTACGGCAAAGTCTAAAAATCTAGAAGTAAAAATAATTATGGCAAAAACTATATCTTAAAACTAAATAATAAAAAAATACAAAAATTACTCTAAAACAATTAAAAAGGAACAAAATATAAAAAATACTAAAAGTTGTAAAAAGTACAATTTTTATAAAAATATTATTTTTATATTATTTATTTTATAAAACTATTAATTTTACAATTTAAATAAAACTAATTAAAATTAATTATTACAAATTAATTAAAACTTAAATTAAATACTAAATTAATTAACCCTAAATACTAAATAATTAATAATAATAATTAAAACTCCGTAATAAATGCAAATTTAGGGTTTCTACAGGCGCGTCAGGGTGGCTCCGCGAGTTGTGGAGTTTTAAGCCTGCAAACTCCGCGAGTCGTGGAGTTTGAAAAACGTGTTTTTTTTTAAATTTTATATTGTTTTTCTAAAAATATATATAAATATATTTATACAAAAATAAATTAAAAATATAGCATTTCGCCGAGTCCCCGGCAGCGGCGCCAAAAACTTGATGTGTGCAGCGGGGTGTACGAAATAGTATTAATTTAAATACGAAATACGACGAAATATTACACAAGTTTTAATTATTTATTTACAAAATGGATATACCTAAACCTTGCTTCAACACTATAGGCAGTGTACCTAATCGTAGAGTAGTATAGTTTTTAGTAAGTCCGGTTCGTTCCACAGGGAGCGGGCTTATTGCACACTATATTTTTAAACAATTATATTTGTACAAAATATATTATATTGATAATATATAAAAGGGGGTTTACCGTTTAATGACCGGTTTGTCGATTTTATATTTTAAGCGAAGCGTAAAGTAAATGATGATATTTAACCAATATAAAATAAATAACAATATTTAAAATGACAATAAATAAAAGTACGAGGAAATATGAAATAAAATCTATTACGCTTATTTAAACTTCCGTAACCATGATGTTTGACGTTTTATTTTTAATTTATTGTCCTGGGTTAATTGTCCTTTGTCCTGGATGTATTTGAAACCTATCTGGTTTTTGTCCATAATAGTTCATCGGTCATAATTATAAACTGCTCGGCAAATTTAACCTTATACCCGAAGTCAAATATTCCAACTAACTGGGGATTCGAACTGTAATAAGGTCTTAATACTTTGCTTAATGAATACACCAGGTTATCGACTGTGTGTAAACCAAGGTTTTAATACTTTGTTAACAATTACACCAATCACCCTTGAATGTAATCCACCCCTGTTTTAATGAGTCCATTGACTATTAATCCATCCCCGTGTCCGGTAAAATGAACAATAATTCGTACTTATAAATATCACGCCCATCGTGTCCGATTAAGCGTATGTGGTTATATATAGATACGTCAAATCATAACCTTTATATTAAATTAACGAGGTATCATTAATTTAATATAAGGCCCATTAATAGCCCATAGTCTAATTTCCACAAGTGTCGTTCTTTTGTCCAAACTCCAATTATGGTACAAAACCCAATTACCCCGTCTTTAATATTTAGCTCAACATCATGATTACTTCGGCTCAAATAAGCATAATAATAACTTAAGTACGAGACATTAATTTAAAAAGGAGAACATAGCTTACATTGATTATTTATCGCGTAGTAGTACACGGACAGAGCTCCGACTTTAAAAACCCGTAAAATAACCTTTACATAACCCGAACTAATCTAATATAAAACTACCCTATACTATATATATATATATATATATATATATTTATTTATTTATTACAGAGTATTATTATTATTATTTTTATATATTTTTTTTAAAACTGCAGAAGCTCGTGGCCTTTTATAGGCATTTTGGAATCTGGCTGCTCCGCGAGTCGTGAAGTTTTTGGCCTTCAAACTCCGCGAGTCGTGGAGTTTGATTTTTCAGCTCACAATTTTTTGGATCTTAGCTTGTCGACATAATTTATATATAAATATAAAATATAAATAATTAATATAATTATTTATATATTATATTATATTCTTGTGCATAGTAGACTTGTAATTTTTAGTCCGTTGCGTCGGGCGTTGATAGTTGACTCATGTCCCGGTTCCGGATTTTCGAACGTCCTTTCGTATAATTTAATATCTTGTACTTTGCGTTCCGCAACTTGTACTTTTGTCATTTTTAGACGTTTCTTATCAATAAATTGAACCACTTGGATTGTATCTTGTACATTTGAGCTTTTTGGTCATTTGCGTCTTCAAATTGTCGTTTTCGCCTTTTGTCTTCGCACTTATTTAATATAAACGATTACAACTTAAAATAGGATAATTACAACTAAATAATTTACATGTTGGGAGGATATTGCTACTAAATATATGTTCATTTGGAGCACTATCAACAGTCAAGCTCTCTGATCCACTTCTTGTCATCAGCAAGCATCTGTTGATGATTCAAAAGATCACATACTACCTTGAGTGCAGGTATTTCTTCTAAAACTTAGCCGGTGGAACATTGGTAGCTCCAACATAACCAAGATCAAAAATTGAAGACATCATCTGCTTAGTAGCAGGGAGAGTAGGAACATTCTGTATAAGAGGAAGTCTAAAGATCCTCCTGAAGTCAGCTTTTGTGATACTCCTCATCCCTTGTACCCCTCTTAGTTCAAATTCAAAACGAGCTTGTTCTCCCTCTGGATTAGCAGCAGTAGGTTGTGTAGCTTCCACAAATCTAATAGTTCTGTTTAGTAGCTCCAGATCTGTCACAGCCACACTGGCTCTTTAGGTTAGAGCAGGCCATAATGTATGCCTCTCTAGTATTGCAATCAAGTAGTTGCAAGGAATGTTGGTTTCAAAGTTGATGAAGTGATTGTTCGCCATTTAGCTGTATAAATAAGAAATAGAATACCACAAGATGTTTATAATAAAGCACATATCACTATTCTTATTTGCCTTTGATATCCTTTGTATTTTTCATGTTTTATAATTTTTATCATTTTTCTAAGTTATAAAAATCATTTATTCCAAATATGAACAAGTAATTGACTAATATGACATTCATATGATATTCATTACAGTACAAATTCATCATGTAAAGTCAATTATGAAACATAAAGAATATGAACAACACTTAGTCATTTTAAGTACAAATCAAGCAGATTCGGTAGTCATGAAAACTTGAAATTCTGTTAACCAAATTAGCTTGAGTTTTCATACCAAAGACTTAAATAAAGCATGTAAGATTTATCAAGTTGAAAATCACATTATTTTTAAAGTACCAAATTACATACTCGGTAAAATGCCAAGAACAGATTCGGTATCTTCAAAAATACACAAAATCACTCAAACATGCATATTCAGTCTTATATCATGCAAAAACAAAGTCATAATCAATTAACAACTCAAACAAATCAGGAAAAACATGTTAATGACTTGAACAGACTCGGTACTATAGCAAGAACAAATTCGGTATGTACAGAATCTATCAAATACTCAATTAAACATGTAATCAGACTCGGTCAATTGATAGATCAACTATTCTAACATAGATTTGACAAGATTCATGTTAATTAACCAAATCAGATGAGTTTAATCTAAAGATTTAAGAGACTCTACTCAGATTCGGTATAATTAACACTTTTTCAAAATTAAGCATCACAATCATGTTATTTGCATTATTTTCTGGTTTACAAGTGTTCAATTATCTCAGATCTACAGTATGTGCATCTTAGATTTAATTAAAACAAAGAATTACCAAGAAATTGAAGTTACAGAAGACGGAATTCGGTAGATTAGGTAGACTAGGTAGATTAGTTTCGGTATGCAATTAGAATAAAGTGAGAGAAAGTTTGACTTTGACCCTGCTATTTATAGATACCGAATGTTTTGAAGACATGGCCTTTACCGAATGGGCCTTAATTACCGAATACAGTCTAATTTTAAAATTCAAACATATTCACTTCAAATTTTGACAAATATTTATCAAAAATCATTCAAGACTATCACATTTTTGATGAAAAACATTTCTGAGATAATATTTGAAACTGTTGAACTTACCGAATTTGTACTATTGGTTGTCAGATTCGGTATAATGCTAAAATTAGCATTTATTCATTTAAATTCACATCTTTTTGGATTTTATCTTTTCCAATTTTTATGAATTTTATAAAATGAGATTTGTACTTAGAAAATTTTGAATTATGTACAAAGTACAAATCTTCAGTGATACCAATTGTTAAAACGGGTTGCATACTGGAATGTATACAAGCCTTAGTGAATTATTTTCAGATATAAACAAAGAATTTATGAAATTTACTTTTCAAAAAAAAAAAATTCATTTCATTTTCTCCCCCTTAAAATGTGATATACAAGAAAGTAAGTCACCATTTTGATATTTTCCCAAGAAAATGAATTAACTCCCCCTTGAAATATGATATCAATGAGTTACCTCCCCCTTTTGTAACCATTGAAACTTAATCCCAGGAAGTTAACACAAATCTAAAAGGCTCCCCCTTGAAAAATGTTATCTAAAGCAGAAGAAATCAGTTGTTCCCCCTAGAAATTATCTACTCCCTCTAAACACAAGATCTAAGTATAAGACCCAACAGATCTAAGGAATGTCAAGCACTATATTCTACCATGCCAATCTCTTTGATCAAGAACTTTAGCCTAAGTTCATCTAAGAGCTTAGTGAACATGTCAGCTAATTGCACTTTGGTAGGCACAAAGTATAACTCTAGATCTCCTTTCTCTACATGGTCCTTAATTAAATGATAACGAATATCTATGTGTTTAGTCTTAGAATGCTGGACCGGGTTGCTTGTAATTGCAATAGAACTTTGTGAATCACAGTAAATTGGAGTCTTAGAAATCTTAAAGCCATAGTCCAAAAGTTGAGTTTGCATCCACAAAATTTGTGAACAACAGTGAGCTGCAGCAATGTACTCAGACTCAGCTGTTGATAAAGACACACAGTTCTACTTTTTGGATGACCAAGCAACTAGACTTTTCCCCAAAATCTGAATTAATCCATATGTGCTTTTTCTATCAACATGGCAACCGCCATGATCCGCATCAGTATAAGCAGTGAGATTGAAATCGGATCCATGAGGATACCAGATTCCAAGGTTAGGTGTACCTTTAAGATACTGAAAGATCCTAACAACCGCTTTGGAGTGGGATTTCTTAGGGTTTGACTGAAAGCGGGCACAGACAGTTACAGCAAATGTAATGTCTGATCGACTTGCAGTCAGATACATTAAAGAACCAACCATGATTCGATAAAGTGTAATGTCAAAGTGTTCCCCATTAGCATCAGCATCTAGTGTCATAACCCGTCCTTAACCATAAGAACGTGTTAGATAACGTATGATTTCATTGCGAGGTATTGACCTCTATATGCGACATTTTTAAAAGAAAAACTGCATATATTATACATTACAAACCATAACCTTTATTTTTGTTACAAGCTTTAGACAATAAAAAGATGATTATCGTTTAGCGATAATTTTCAACTTACAAACTTTACAAATAATGATAACAACACGATTTCGAGCATATTTTACAACACAAATCCTTGGGTATGCAGTTTTATTTTTGACACATATATGCGTACGCAAGATCCTGCTCAAATTCAACATAATGCAGCGGAAGCTTCTAATTATCACCTGAGAATAAACATGTTTAAAACGTCAACATAAAGTTGGTGAGATATAGGTTTAATGCCGGCAGCAATATATATATATATATATAGACCACAAGATTTTATATATAAACGTTTTAATAAAAATATTCTAAGTGGTTGAGCACTTGGTAACCATACTTAACATTTAATCACGTCGCATATTCCCTTTATTATGAAATGTTACTACACCGTACCAAGTGTAGTCAGGAAACGAAGTACTGTGCAACCGTTGAATACTGGTCGTCCAGTCCGGTTGGGGTTGTCAGGCCCGATAGATCTATCAACAGGATTCGCGTTTACAATACCGCTGTAAATATTAGTTACCAAGCTACAGGGAAGTATGCCAGTGGTACAACTCAACGTAGAATATATTTTTCAGTTACTTGTGTCCATAACGTAAAACATAAAATACATGTATTCTCATCCCAAAATATTTAGAGTTTAAAAGTGGGACTATATACTCACTTTCGTCTTGAAGATATGTAATTTTGACTTGGTCTCCGATTGATATCACGAACCTATCCATATATAATATATCAATACCTTTTCTTTTTAAACAAACTTCACATATATATACTTATAATACTTTTAATACTTTTAATAATTCCTTAGTCCGTAGTTAGCAGTCCGATGTTAGTAATTCAATTTTAATGGTTCATTTTTAGGTGTTTAATAAACCCCCAACGAAATAAATAAAACCCCATCGTATATGTATTGGTCGAGATTAATCTTGACCCACGGTACCGGTGTTGTCAAATGACGTGTTGCGTACATAAAGTACCGGTGTTGTCAAATGACGTGTTGCGTACAATCATGGGATCTTATGATTAATCTTCTCGTATTGTTTACGGGTGATCCTGAACCATATAAAATTAAATTATGAGTACATATATATAAAATATCATGTTATTTTAAAAAGATGTGATTTATTTAATTTTCTCCAATTATTTTCGTAGCTAAACTAGTCTTAGATATCCGATCTCGTTTTGGTCATAGTTTCTTCGTTACAACTCCGTTTTCGTTGATTCAACTTGACACTTCCTTGGATCGAGTCCTTCTTTAAGAATATGAACTGTAAATACCTTAGTTTGTATTCGAAATCACAGGTCATAGGTCAAACTTTAGTGAAACTTATGAAGTTAATCATTTTCCTTTATGTAAACAACCTTAAATGATTATTTTTCTAAAAATACTTATACTTTGAATTAAATCATGAAATTTTTATGTGTTATCATATTCATAGTAAAAATCATTTTTCCAGAAAATAAACCTCCAATTCAAAGTTTAAGATGGTTTTTAATTATCCAACCCAAAACAGTCCCCGGTTGCACTCCGACGTCGTGAAAACAGTTTTTAAAGTATTCTTTGAAAAACCAAGTTATACCTTGTTAAATTAACATATATTTAAGTTATATTACAGGTCTTGAAGTATTTTAAAAGTTAAGTTAGAAGGATCTATTTAGTTTGCAAACAAGTTTGAAAACATTCAAACTATGTTCTTGTTGTTAAGATTTTATACCACAAAATAAGATAGCTATATATATATGAATCGAATAAGGTTATGAACATAGTTACTACCTCAAGTTCCTTGGACAAGGTTGCTGTAAAAGAGGAGTAAGAACCTAGAACCAAAAGAGTGATGGAATTGGATGAAAGATTGGAAGTAAGTTTGTGTTCTTGGAAGGTTTTCTTGAAGTGTTTTTGTATGGTTTTCTTATGGTGATTAAGTAAGGTTTTTATGGCTAGATCTTCTTGGTAACTTGCTGGATTGTTATGGAGTTTATGGTTCTTGAAAGAGTGTGTGTTTTTAGCTAGAAAATGGAAGTTAAAATGAATCAAAATGATGATACATATATACTCCTAAAAAACGTGATTATGGAGTAGACATGGACAAATTTCAAGTTTGTAATTTTGTAATAGTCTTACAATCATTCAAAAGTAATTACCTTATACATAAGGCATTGAACAAGGGCTGGTTAGGTGGTGATTTGATGTGTATATACCAATAGTAAATACGTATAGAAGCTAGGTATGATACGAGTACAAATACTCTAGATATACGTATAGAAATTTTGTGAAAAATAGAATGAGGATTCAAATATAGCTATCTTTTGTGAATACACTTATATGATTTTATGTATTTAAGTCCTTAAAAGTGATTAAATACATTACTTATACGATATATGTATAAACATTATAAGTCATAAGTATTTAAGTCAAATAACGTTACGTATGGTTATCGTTTTGAAAACTTAAGTTAGTAGTTTCAAAATATACTTATAACTTATTGTTATTAATACAAAATGAGATATTATAACATTCATAAATCATGTTAAATATGTATATATACATATATATACACAAACGTATAATTATCATATATTGTATAGTTCGTGATATCATCGGTCAAACTAGACGGTCAAACGTTGTGTAAAACTCTTTTCGAAAACATAAGTCTCAACAATTTGGATTGCTTATCATGTTGGTAAGGTTTAATTTATGTAAATATTAATCTTATAAGTATAGAACGATCGAAAAAGTGTGGGTCGTTACATTACCTCCCCGTTAAATAAATTTCGTCCCGAAATTTTAAAATTGTACCTATTTTGCGTCATCGAGAAACAAGTGTGGATACTTTTGTTTCATCTGATCCTCTCGTTCCCAAGTAAACTCGGGACCTCTTCTAGCACTCCAACGAACCTTAACGATCGGTATGTTGCTCTGCTTGAGCTGTTTAACTTCACGATCCATGATTTCGATCGGTTCTTCGATGAATTGTAGTTTCTCGTCGACATGAATTTCCTCAAGAGGAATAGTGAGATCTTCCTTTGCAAGACACTTCTTAAGGTTTGAGACATGAAATGTATTATGTACTCCGGCGAGTTGTTGCGGTAACTCAAGTCGATAAGCTACCGGTCCAATGCGTTCGATGATCTTGAACGGGCCTACATATCTTGGGTTCAGTTTACCCCTTTTTCCGAAGCGTATTACACCTTTCCATGGTGACACCTTTAACATAACCATGTCCCCGATCTGAAACTCTAATGGTTTCCTTCGGACATCGGCGTAGCTCTTTTGGCGACTACGGGCTGTTTTCAATCTCTCCTTAATTTGTACTATCTTCTCAGTCATTTCGTGTATGATCTCAGGACCAGTTAATTGTCGATCTCCTACTTCATTCCAACAGATAGGAGATCTACACTTCCTTCCATACAATGCTTCGAATGGTGCAGCTTTAATGCTCGCATGATAACTATTATTATACGAGAATTCTGCTAATGGTAGATCCTTATCCCATCCGTTTCCAAAATCGATCACACATGCCCTGAGCATGTCTTCAAGAGTCTGAATCGTTCTTTCACTCTGCCCGTCGGTTTGCGGATGATACGCTGTACTCATATCCAAACGAGTTCCTAGGGCCTCCTGTAGTGATTGCCAGAACTTTGATGTAAATCTACTATCACGATCGGATATAATGGAAATAGGTATTCCATGCCTTGAAACAACTTCCTTTATATACAATCGTAATAGTTTCTCCATTCTATCCGTTTCCTTTATAGGCAAGAAATGTGCAGACTTGGTGAGACGATCAACAATCACCCAAATGGTGTCGTATCCCCAGGCAGTCTTTGGTAACTTCGTGATGAAATCCATGGTAATACCATCCCATTTCCATTCTGGGATTTCTGGTTGTTGAAGTAACCCTGACGGCTTCTGGTGTTCTGCTTTGACCTTGGAACAAGTTAAACACTCTCCAACATATGTTGCAACGTCTGTCTTTAAATTAGGCCACCAATAATGTGTCTTAAGATCTTGATACATCTTTCCCACTCCAGGATGTATCGAGTATCTTGTCTTATGTGCCTCGTTCAATATCAACTTCCTTAATCCACCCAACTTCGGTACCCAAATACGATTTGCAAAATATCGAATTCCATCCTCCCGTATAACGAGTTGCTTCTCATACTTCTTCATAATTTCCTTTCTTATGTTTTCTTTAGTAAGTGCTTCTTGTTGAACTTCTTTGATTTGTGAGTTGAGATTCATGCAAATTTTTATGTTCATTGCTCGAACTCGAATTGGTTCTCGTTCCTTTCTGCTTAGAGCGTCAGCCACCACGTTCGCTTTTCCGGGATGATAACGAATTTCACAATCATAGTCATTTATTAACTCAACCCACCTACGTTGCCTCATGTTCAGCTGTTTTTGATCGAAAATATGTTGAAGGCTTTTATGATCAGTAAACACAGTGCATTTAACCCCATACAAGTAGTGTCTCCACATCTTCAGTGCAAACACGACTGCTCCCAGTTCTAGATCATGCGTCGTATAATTCCGCTCGTGAATCTTCAATTGTCGGGATGCGTATGCAATAACTTTCTTCCGTTGCATAAGAACGCAACCAAAACCTTCTCGCGAAGCGTCACAATATATTTCAAAATCATCGTTCCCTTCAGGTAACGATAAAATAGGCGCCGTAGTTAACTTCTTCTTCAGTATTTGAAATGCGTCCTCCTGCTCCGAGGTCCATTCGTATTTCTTCCCTTTTTGCGTTAACACTGTCAACGGCTTAGCTATTCGGGAAAAATCTTGAATAAACCTTCTATAATAACCGGCTAAACCCAAAAATTGGCGTATCTGCGTTGGTGTCTTAGGAGTCTCCCATTTTTCAATGGCTTCAGTTTTTGCTGGATCGACCTGAATTCCTTTACTACTAACAACGTGGCCAAGAAATTGCACTTCTTTCAACCAGAAAGCACATTTAGAAAATTTAGCATATAGCTGTTCTTTTCTTAACAACTCTAATATCAACCTTAAATGCTGCTCATGATCTTGCTCACTCTTGGAATAGATAAGAATATCATCAATGAAAACGATAACAAACTTATCTAAATATGGACTACAAACTCGATTCATGAGGTCCATGAATACAGCTGGCGCATTCGTCAATCCAAACGGCATAACCAAAAATTCGTAATGACCGTAGCGTGTCCGAAAAGCAGTTTTCGGTATATCTTCTTCTTTGACACGTAATTGATGATAGCCCGATCTTAGGTCAATTTTCGAGTACACACATGATCCCTGGAGTTGATCAAATAAGTCGTCAATTCTCGGTAGTGGATACCGATTCTTGATAGTTAACTTATTTAATTCACGATAATCTATACACATTCGGAAAGATCCGTCTTTCTTCTTGACGAATAAAATTGGAGCTCCCCACGGTGAAGTGCTTGGTCGTATGAATCCACGGTCCAGTAATTCTTTCAACTGACTTTGAAGTTCTTTTAACTCGGACGGTGCAAGTCTATATGGAGCACGAGCCACTGGTGCAGCTCCTGGTACTAAATCTATTTGAAATTCTACAGATCTAAATGGAGGTAATCCCGGCAACTCTTCCGGAAACACTTCAGGAAAATCTCTTGCCACAGGCACGTCGTTGATGCACTTTTCTTTCTTTTCGACTTTATTAACATGTGCTAGAATAGCATAACATCCCTTTTCTAAACACTTCTTGGCTTTCGAACAGCTAATGAGTTTTAGCTTTGAATCACCCTTCTCTCCATAAATCATCACCGGCATTTTATCCTTACAAGGAATGCGAATTGCCTTCTTGGCACACACAACTTCAACTCCTACTTTGGACATCCAGTCCATGCCGACTATTACATCAAAACTTCCTAATTCTACGGGTATCAAGTCAATTTTAAACGTTTCTCCGGCTAAATTTATTTCACAATCACGACAAATTTTATCGGCTTTAATTAGTTTACCATTAGCTAACTCAATCATGTACTTAGCATCTAAAGGCAATGATGAACAATTCAATTTAGTGTAAAAATTTCTACACACGTAACTTCTATCGGCGTCAGTATCAATTATAATAGATGCTGATAAGTTATTAATGGTAAACGTACCCGTAACAAGCTCAGGATCCTCATATGCCTCTCTAGCATTAATAACAAATGCTCTTCCCCGTGCAGGTCCGACATTCTTCTCTGGATTCGGGCACTGGCTCTTATAGTGACCTTGTTTTCCACACCCAAAACAAGTAATGGTAGCCAAAGCAGTTCTATTTGCATTGGTGGCAGGAGTCTTGGCACCATTTGTATTTGTAACGAGAGCCCTACAATCTTCAGCAAGATGACCCTGTCGATTACACTTGGTGCATAACACACTACAGTAACCAAAGTGATGTTTGTGGCATCGGTTGCATAAAGGACTTTGTCCTTTGTAACCAAAGCCTGAACCACTACCCGCACCTTTCGTGGTTTCTTGTTTCTTAAAAGATTGTTGTTGGTTACCTCGATCATAATTTCCATTCCACTTTCTTTTGTTACCCAATACCTTCACCTCAGTATTGAATGCTTTCTTATCCAAGATGACCTGATCCATTAGCTCGTTCGCCATGGTTATAGCTTCATGAATTGTCCTAGGTTTTGATGCTGTAACGTTTGCCTTAACCTTTGGGGGCAAACCATCTTTGTACATTTCGATCTTCCGTGCTTCGGTTGGAACCAATTCAGGACATAGTAAAACTAATTCCATGAATCGCTGATTGTAGTTGGTGATTTCAGTACCAACAACCTTCAAACTTCGTAACTCATCTTCTAACTTCCTAACCTCGTTCCTTGGACAATACTCGTTGATTAACATCGTTTTGAATTCTTCCCATGGAGTATCATAAGCTACATCTCCTCCTACAGCCTTCACGTAATTTTTCCACCACGTGAGTGCACTATCTTGTAAAGTGCACGATGCATACTTGGTCATGTCTTTTTCATCACAACCACTGATTTTGAACACAGTCTCCATCTTTTCTATCCATCGGGTTAAACCGATCGGTCCTTCCGTTCCACAGAATGATGAGGGCTTGCAAGCTTGAAAAGTTTTGTAGGTGCATCCTACACGAGGATTTGGGTTAACTGCAGCAGCTCTTGCAGCCTTGACCCATAACATTCTGTCGTTCACTCGCTGGTTGATGAATTCCTCGACTTCTTGTTCCGTCATTCGATTCAATCGCACCATTTCCTAATGAAAGAAAATAATTATTCACATGGAATATTATAGATGTAGTGTGTATTTATAGTACATTATAGCTTGTTAATAATATTAACCAGGTATTATTATAAAAGCCTTTTCTTCTTATTAGCGTTTTATAATTATATCTAGGGTAGTACCTACCCGTTAATGTTCATACTTAATAGCTATGTACAGAACCAATTACTACAATCTAAATAATACTTAACCATGGAAAATTATTGCATTTCATACTTCACTATTTTACATATGCTTATCTTACATCGAACATTAAGCAAACCACACTAATAATATTATACAAAACATTATATGATCCCATGGTTTAATACGGCAGCGCATCGTTTGGTCTATTTTCTAGGACGTTTAGGTTCAAAGAATCGCTTAACGCTTATCCTGGCTGTCTGCCTATATTTTGGCTGTGGGACTGAAGAACTGGATGCCGGGATAGAACGAATAGGAATAGCGGGAATAGGGGTGGTAGTGTCTAGTGGAGTTGGTGCCACATCATCCTTACTAAACTCGGGATTTGAATTTTCTAATTCATTAGCCTTTCGTTTCTTTCCTAGTTCGAACTCGTCTTTTGTAATTTCCTGTATTTCTTCCTCGGGTTCACTTTCCTCCTCGGGTTCACTTTCCTCCTCGGTTTCACTTTCCTCCTCGGGTTCACTTTCCGGGTTCTCTATAGTCGGTTCATCCGGAATTTGTGAGTCTTCCCCAAAGATATTATTTTCGTCATCGGATAGGTTAATGACTGGAACACCATCTGAAGATTCTAATTCGGAGTTGCTGAATGTGATAACAAGTTTTGAGCCCGACATCTATCACACAACAACTAACCCATTAGTACTACATAATATTTACATATAAATTTTAACCAACAATGATAAGCAATGGTTTTTAAAATCAGATCCGGTCAAAGTCCAGACTTACTAATGTATCCTAACGACTTATCAGTTAGACACACTAATGCAAACCTGGTTCGCTAAGACCACCGCTCTGATACCACATGTCATAACCCGTCCTTAACCATAAGAACGTGTTAGATAACGTATGATTTCATTGCGAGGTATTGACCTCTATATGCGACATTTTTAAAAGAAAAACTGCATATATTATACATTACAAACCATAACCTTTATTTTTGTTACAAGCTTTAGACAATAAAAAGATGATTATCGTTTAGCGATAATCTTTGACTTACAAACTTTACAAATAATGATAACAACACGATTTCGAGCATATTTTACAACACAAATCCTTGGGTATGCAGTTTTATTTTTGACACATATATGCGTACGCAAGATCCTGCTCAAATTCAACATAATGCAGCGGAAGCTTCTAATTATCACCTGAGAATAAACATGTTTAAAACGTCAACATAAAGTTGGTGAGATATAGGTTTAATGCCGGCAGCAATATATATATATATATATATATATATATATATATATAGACCACAAGATTTCATATATAAACGTTTTAATAAAAATATTCTAAGTGGTTGAGCACTTGGTAACCATACTTAACATTTAATCACGTCGCATATTCCCTTTATTATGAAATCTTACTACACCGTACCAAGTGTAGTCAGGAAATGAAGTACTGTGCAACCGTTGAATACTGGTCGTCCAGTCCGGTTGGGGTTGTCAGGCCCGATAGATCTATCAACAGGATTCGCGTTTACAATACCGCTGTAAATATTAGTTACCAAGCTACAGGGAAGTATGCCAGTGGTACAACTCAACGTAGAATATATTTTTCAGTTACTTGTGTAGTGACCCGAATTTTTCCATGTTTATATATATTAATTGAGATTGATGTTTACATGATTAAATGTTTCCAACATGTTAAGCAATCAAACTTGTTAAGACTTGATTAATTGAAATAGGTTTCATATAGACAATTGACCACCCAAGTTGACCGGTGATTCACGAACGTTAAAACTTGTAAAAAAACTATATGATGACATATATATAGTTATATATATAGTTAACATGATATTATGATAAGTAAACATATCATTAATTATATTAACAATGAACTACATATGTAAAAACAAGACTACTAACTTAATGATTTTGAAACGAGACATATATGTAACGTTTATCGTTGTAACGACATTTAATGTATATATATCATATTAAGAGATATTCGTACATCATAATATCATGATAATATAATAATTTAAAATCTCTTTTGATATTATAAACATTGGGTTAACAACATTTAACAAGATCGTTAACCTAAAGGTTTCAAAACAACACTTACATGTAACGACTAACGATGACTTAACGACTCAGTTAAAATGTATATACATGTAGTGTTTTAATATGTATTTATACACTTTTGAAAGACTTCAATACACTTATCAAAATACTTCTACTTAATAAAAATGCTTACAATTACATTCTCGTTCAGTTTCATCAACAATTCTACTCGTATGCACCCGTATTCGTACTCGTACAATACACAGCTTTTAGATGTATGTACTATTGGTATATACACTCCAATGATCAGCTCTTAGCAGCCCATGTGAGTCACCTAACACATGTGGGAACCATCATTTGGCAACTAGCATGAAATATCTCATAAGATTACAAAAATATGAGTAATCATTCATGACTTATTTACATGAAAACAAAATTACATATCCTTTATATCTAATCCATACACCAACGACCAAAAACACCTACAAACACTTTCATTCTTCAATTTTCTTCATCTAATTGAACTCTCTCAAGTTCTATCTTCAAGTTCTAAGTGTTCTTCATAAATTCCAAAAGTTCTAGTTTCATAAAATCAAGAATACTTTCAAGTTTGCTAGCTCACTTCCAATCTTGTAAGGTGATCATCCAACCTCAAGAAATCTTTGTTTCTTACAGTAGGTTATCATTCTAATACAAGGTAATAATCATATTCAAACTTTGGTTCAATTTATATAACTATAACAATCTTATTTCAAGTGATGATCTTACTTGAACTTGTTTTCGTGTCATGATTTTGCTTCAAGAACTTTGAGCCATCCAAGGATCCATTGAAGCTAGATCCATTTTTCTCTTTTCCAGTAGGTTCATCCAAGGAACTTAAGGTAGTAATGATGTTCATAACATCATTCGATTCATACATATAAAGCTATCTTATTCGAAGGTTTAAACTTGTAATCACTAGAACATAGTTTAGTTAATTCTAAACTTGTTCGCAAACAAAAGTTAATCCTTCTAACTTGACTTTTAAAATCAACTAAACACATGTTCTATATCTATATGATATACTAACTTAATGATTTAAAACCTGGAAACACGAAAAACACCGTAAAACCGGATTTACGCCGTCGTAGTAACACCGCGGGCTGTTTTGGGTTAGTTAATTAAAAACTATGATAAACTTTGATTTAAAAGTTGTTATTCTGAGAAAATGATTTTTATTATGAACATGAAACTATATCCAAAAATTATGGTTAAACTCAAAGTGGAAGTATGTTTTCTAAAATGGTCATCTAGACGTCGTTCTTTCGACTGAAATGACTACCTTTACAAAAACGACTTGTAACTTATTTTTCCGACTAGAAACCTATACTTTTTTTGTTTAGATTCATAAAATAGAGTTCAATATGAAACCATAGCAATTTGATTCACTCAAAACGGATTTAAAATGAAGAAGTTATGGGTAAAACAAGATTGGATAATTTTTCTCATTTTAGCTACGTGAAAATTGGTAACAAATCTATTCCAACCATAACTTAATCAACTTGTATTATATATTATGTAATCTTGAGATACCATAGACACGTATACAATGTTTCGACCTATCATGTCGACACATCTATATATATTTCGGAACAACCATAGACACTCTATATGTGAATGTTGGAGTTAGCTATACAGGGTTGAGGTTGATTCCAAAATATATATAGTTTGAGTTGTGATCAATACTGAGATACGTATACACTGGGTCGTGGATTGATTCAAGATAACATTTATCGATTTATTTCTGTACATCTAACTGTGGACAACTAGTTGTAGGTTACTAACGAGGACAGCTGACTTAATAAACTTAAAACATCAAAATATATTAAAAGTGTTGTAAATATATTTTGAACATACTTTGATATATATGTATATATTGTTATAGGTTCGTGAATCAACCAGTGGCCAAGTCTTACTTCCCGACGAAGTAAAAATCTGTGAAAGTGAGTTATAGTCCCACTTTTAAAATCTAATATTTTTGGGATGAGAATACATGCAGGTTTTATAAATGATTTACAAAATAGACACAAGTACGTGAAACTACATTCTATGGTTGAATTATCGAAATCGAATATGCCCCTTTTTATTAAGTCTGGTAATCTAAGAATTAGGGAACAGACACCCTAATTGACGCGAATCCTAAAGATAGATCTATTGGGCCTAACAAACCCCATCCAAAGTACCGGATGCTTTAGTACTTCGAAATTTATATCATATCCGAAGGGTGTCCCGGAATGATGGGGATATTCTTATATATGTATCTTGTTATTGTCGGTTACCAGGTGTTCACCATATGAATGATTTTTATCTCTATGTATGGGATGTGTATTGAAATATGAAATCTTGTGGTCTATTATTACGATTTGATATATATAGGTTAAACCTATAACTCACCAACATTTTTGTTGACGTTTTAAGCATGTTTATTCTCAGGTGATTATTAAGAGCTTCCGCTGTCGCATACTTAAATAAGGACAAGATTTGGAGTCCATGCTTGTATGATATTGTGTAAAAACTGCATTCAAGAAACTTATTTTGTTGTAACATATTTGTATTGTAAACCATTATGTAATGGTCGTGTGTAAACAGGATATTTTAGATTATCATTATTTGATAATCTACGTAAAGCTTTTTAAACCTTTATTGATGAAATAAAGGTTATGGTTTGTTTAAAAATGAATGCAGTCTTTGAAAAACGTCTCATATAGAGGTCAAAACCTCGCAACGAAATCAATTAATATGGAACGTTTTTAATCAATAAGAACGGGACATTTCAGTTGGTATCCGCGCGTTGGTCTTAGAGAACCAGAAAATTTGCATTAGTGTGTCTTATCGAGTTTATTAGGATGCATTAGTGAGTCTGGACTTCGACCGTGTTTTCTTTAAAAATGATTGCTTAACATTTTTGTTGGAAACTATATATTTTTAACATATGAATATTATGTGATATATTAATCTCTTAACGTGTTTGATATTATGTGATAGATGTCTACCTCTAGAACAAGTCCCATTGACTCACCTAATAATAATGAAGAGTTAAATGTAAATTGGAATGATTCGTGGACTGATTCACAAGTTCCCGAAGAGGAACCGGAAGAGGAGTCGGAACCGGAAGAAGAATCGGAACCGGAAGAAGAATCGGAACCGGAAGAAGAAATAGAACGGGTGGGGGAAATAATAAAACGGTTAAGTAAAAGAGAATCCTCAACCAACCGACCAAGGTTAATTATGGTCAATGGTGTTTCCGCCAAGGAAGCAAAATATTGGGAGGATTACCAATTCTCCGATGAATCGGATTCCGACGAGAATTCCGATGATGTTATAGAAATTACCCCAACTGAATTTAAAAAGGCAAAAGAAAATAATAAGGGAAAGGGCATAAAAATAGAGAAATCTAATTCCAACCCCGATGAACTTTATATGTATCGTCAACGCCCGAAGTCCTTAAGTTGTAACAATGACCCGGGAACCTCTAAACCACCAGGTTTTTCTAAACCAATGTGGACAACGACGGCTCGTATTAGGAGAACATCATATATCCCTAGAAACTTGGCAAAACGAACCAAAACCGAAGAAGAAGAAACGAGCGATTCGGAATAAGATAGTTGTATTCGTGTGGTGTAATATATGTAATATAGTGTTCTTATGCTTTATGATATATGTAAAAATTGCTTGTATTAATAAGTATTTTTTTATGAATCTAACTCTTGTCTATTTTACAGTTTAAAAACACAAAATGGATAGACAACCCAATATTTTAAGAGACCTACCCGGAGACATGATTGATGAAATCTTGTCTAGAGTCGGCCAGAATTCTTCGGCACAACTATTTAAGGCGAGATCAGTTTGTAAGACATTCGAAGAACGTTCCAAGAATGTCTTGGTTTATAAGAGACTTTCATTTGAAAGATGGGGGATATCACATTGGGAAACCCATAAGTTACGATGTGTTTACTTTGACGCATATATTGCGGGGAACCCAAATGCTATTTTACGCAACGGGTTAAGAAATTATTTTGACTCAATATATCCGAATATTGGACTTCGTGATTTAGAAAAAGCGGCTAACATGCAACATAAAGAAGCATGTTATGCTTACGGATTAGTAATGTTCGCTTCTCACCAAAGTGAGAACAAGAACATCGGGCTACAACTATTAAACAAAACGTTTCCACAAGTGACGGAGTCGGTAATTGGGGTAAGAAATGAGGTTTTTAGATTATTACGGGACTGTTGGACATTACGTAACCCTCGTCCCTTTGATGACGTTACAACACGCTGTCTTATCAACGGCCATAACGGTTATGTTGCACAAGACCAAGGATGGGAAGTAGTCCTAGTAAAACCAGAATGCATGACTTGTTTCTGGACGTATGAATTACGTGTCTTTATTGCCTTTGCTGAACGACTTGTGTACTAGCTAGAATTGTCTTCACAACTATCTTGTATCAAAGTTATTGTGTGCTATATTTCATGCTTTATGTAAAATAAGCGGTATTGTAAGTTTGTAAAATATTGTATAAAAGTTTGAACGCGAAATATTATTATAATCAGTTTTTCATATAGAATTGTAGTAGTTGAATCGTATATTAGCTACTAAGTATGAACTTAACGGGTAGGTACTACCCGAATTTAAACTTATAAAACGCTAATATGAAGAAAAAGCTTTTATAAATGAGTTCATATTATGCTACGAAATACTATTAACTACTCTTAATATTCTGTATGATTAACTTGTTCCATTTAACTATTTTGAAGGAAATGGCACCGACTACTCGACACACCGTGAATATGAATGAAGAGGAATTCCGTACTTTTCTAGCTTCAAACATAGCCGCAGTACAGGCTGCGCTACATACCAACAATAACCTTGGATCTAGCAGTACAGGAAATCGTGTAGGATGCACCTACAAAGAATTCACTGCCTGCAAACCTTTGGAATTTGATGGAACCGAAGGACCGATCGGATTGAAACGGTGGACCGAGAAGGTTGAATCGGTGTTTGCCATAAGTAAGTGTACTGAAGAGGACAAAGTGAAGTACGCTACGCATACCTTCACAGGTTCTGCGTTAACATGGTGGAATACCTATCTAGAGCAAGTGGGACAAGACGATGCGTACGCACTACCGTGGTCAGCATTCAAGCACTTGATGAACGAGAAGTACCGTCCCAGAACCGAGGTCAATAAGCTCAAGACAGAACTTAGAGGGTTACGAACCCAAGGATTTGATATTACCACGTACGAAAGACGATTCACAGAATTGTGCCTATTGTGTCCGGGAGCATTCGAAGATGAGGAAGAGAAGATCGACGCGTTTGTGAAAGGATTACCGGAAAGAATCCAAGAAGATATAAGTTCACACGAGCCCGCCTCCATACAACAGGCATGTAGAATGGCTCACAAACTAGTGAACCAGATTGAAGAAAGAATTAAAGAACAGACTGCTGAAGAGGCCAATGTGAAGCAAGTCAAAAGAAAGTGGGAGGAAAACGGTGATAAGAATCACCAATACAACAACAACAGCAATTACAACAATAATCGCAACAATTATCCCAACAATCGCAACATCAATCGCAACTACAACAAACGGCCCAATAACAACAACAACAACAACAACAACTACAACAATCATCCCAACAACAATAATAACCGCAACAACAACAACAACAATCAGAAACAACTATGCCAAAGGTGTGAAAAGAATCACTCGGGGTTCTGCACCAAATTTTGCAACAAGTGTAAAAGAAATGGTCATAGCGCGGCGAAGTGTGAGGTCTACGGACCAGGGGTTAATAGAACGAAAGGAACAAATGGTGTCGGAACGAGTAATGGCGGAGCAAGTAGTGTCGGAGCAAGTTATGCCAATGTAGTTTGTTATAAATGTGGAAAACCAGGCCACATTATTAGAAATTGCCCGAACCAGGAGAACACGAATGGACAAGGCCGTGGAAGAGTTTTCAATATTAATGCGGTAGAGGCACAGGAAGACCCGGAGCTTGTTACGGGTACGTTTCTTATTGACAATAAATCTGCTTACGTTTTATTTGATTCGGGTGCGGATAGAAGCTATATGAGTAGAGATTTTTGTGCTAAATTAAGTTGTCCATTGACGCCTTTGGATAGTAAATTTTTACTCGAATTAGCAAATGGTAAATTAATTTCAGCAGATAATATATGTCGGAATCGAGAAATTAAACTGGTTAGCGAAACATTTAAGATTGATTTGATACCAGTAGAGTTAGGGAGTTTTGATGTGATAATCGGTATGGACTGGTTGAAAGAAGTGAAAGCGGAGATCGTTTGTTACAAAAATGCAATTCGCATTATACGAGAAAAAGGAAAACCCTTAATGGTGTACGGAGAAAAGGGCAACACGAAGCTACATCTTATTAGTAATTTGAAGGCACAAAAACTAATAAGAAAAGGTTGCTATGCTGTTCTAGCACACGTCGAGAAAGTACAAACTGAAGAAAAGAGCATCAATGATGTTCCCATTGCAAAAGAATTTCCCGATGTATTTCCGAAAGAATTACCGGGATTACCCCCACATCGATCCGTTGAATTTCAAATAGATCTTGTACCAGGAGCTGCACCAATAGCTCGTGCTCCTTACAGACTCGCACCCAGCGAGATGAAAGAACTGCAAAGCCAATTACAAGAACTTTTAGAGCGTGGTTTCATTCGACCAAGCACATCACCGTGGGGAGCTCCTGTTTTGTTTGTCAAGAAGAAAGATGGTACATTCAGGTTGTGTATCGACTACCGAGAGTTGAACAAACTTACCATCAAGAACCGCTACCCACTACCGAGAATCGACGACTTATTTGATCAACTACAAGGCTCGTCTGTTTATTCAAAGATTGACTTACGTTCCGGGTATCATCAAATGCGGGTGAAAGAAGATGATATTCCAAAGACTGCTTTCAGAACACGTTACGGTCATTACGAGTTTATGGTCATGCCGTTTGGTTTAACTAATGCACCAGCTGTGTTCATGGACCTTATGAACCGAGTGTGTGGACCATACCTTGACAAGTTTGTCATTGTTTTCATTGATGACATACTTATTTACTCAAAGAATGACCAAGAACACGGTGAACATTTGAGAAAAGTGTTAGAAGTATTGAGGAAGGAAGAATTGTACGCTAAGTTTTCAAAGTGTGCATTTTGGTTGGAAGAAGTTCAATTCCTCGGTCACATAGTGAACAAAGAAGGTATTAAGGTGGATCCGGCAAAGATAGAAACTGTTGAAAAGTGGGAAACCCCGAAAACTCCGAAACACATACGCCAGTTTTTAGGACTAGCTGGTTACTACAGAAGGTTCATCCAAGACTTTTCCAGAATAGCAAAACCCTTGACTGCATTAACGCATAAAGGGAAGAAATTTGAATGGAATGATGAACAAGAGAAAGCGTTTCAGTTATTGAAGAAAAAGCTAACCACGGCACCTATATTGTCATTGCCTGAAGGGAATGATGATTTTGTGATTTATTGTGACGCATCAAAGCAAGGTCTCGGTTGTGTATTAATGCAACGAACGAAGGTGATTGCTTATGCGTCTAGACAATTGAAGATTCACGAACAAAATTATACGACGCATGATTTGGAATTAGGTGCGGTTGTTTTTGCATTAAAGACTTGGAGGCACTACTTATATGGGGTCAAAAGTATTATATATACCGACCACAAAAGTCTTCAACACATATTTAATCAGAAACAACTGAATATGAGGCAGCGTAGGTGGATTGAATTATTGAATGATTACGATTTTGAGATTCGTTACCACCCGGGGAAGGCAAATGTGGTAGCCGATGCCTTGAGCAGGAAGGATAGAGAACCCATTCGAGTAAAATCTATGAATATAATGATTCATAATAACATTACTACTCAAATAAAGGAGGCGCAACAAGGAGTTTTAAAAGAGGGAAATTTAAAGGATGAAATACCCAAAGGATCGGAGAAGCATCTTAATATTCGGGAAGACGGAACCCGGTATAGGGCTGAAAGGATTTGGGTACCAAAATTTGGAGATATGAGAGAAATGGTACTTAGAGAAGCTCATAAAACCAGATACTCAATACATCCTGGAACGGGGAAGATGTACAAGGATCTCAAGAAATATTTTTGGTGGCCGGGTATGAAAGTCGATGTTGCTAAATACGTAGGAGAATGTTTGACGTGTTCTAAGGTCAAAGCTGAGCATCAGAAACCATCAGGTCTACTTCAACAACCCGAAATCCCGGAATGGAAATGGGAAAACATTACCATGGATTTCATCACTAAATTGCCAAGGACTGCAAGTGGTTTTGATACTATTTGGGTAATAGTTGATCGTCTCACCAAATCAGCACACTTCCTGCCAATAAGAGAAGATGACAAGATGGAGAAGTTAGCACGACTGTATTTGAAGGAAGTCATCTCCAGACATGGAATACCAATCTCTATTATCTCTGATAGGGATGGCAGATTTATTTCAAGATTCTGGCAGACATTACAGCAAGCATTAGGAACTCGTCTAGACATGAGTACTGCCTATCATCCACAAACTGATGGGCAGAGCGAAAGGACGATACAAACGCTTGAAGACATGCTACGAGCATGTGTTATTGATTTCGGAAACAGTTGGGATCGACATCTACCATTAGCAGAATTTTCCTACAACAACAGCTACCATTCAAGCATTGAGATGGCGCCGTTTGAAGCACTTTATGGTAGAAAGTGCAGGTCTCCAATTTGTTGGAGTGAAGTGGGGGATAGACAGATTACGGGTCCGGAGATTATACAAGAAACTACCGAGAAGATCATCCAAATTCAACAACGGTTGAAAACCGCCCAAAGTCGACAAAAGAGCTACGCTGACATTAAAAGAAAAGATATAGAATTTGAAATTGGAGAGATGGTCATGCTTAAAGTTGCACCTTGGAAAGGCGTTGTTCGATTTGGTAAACGAGGGAAATTAAATCCAAGGTATATTGGACCATTCAAGATTATTGATCGAGTCGGACCAGTAGCTTACCGACTAGAGTTACCTCAACAACTCGCGGCTGTACATAACACTTTCCACGTCTCGAATTTGAAGAAATGTTTTGCTAAAGAAGATCTCACTATTCCGTTAGATGAAATCCAAATCAACGAAAAACTTCAATTCATCGAAGAACCCGTCGAAATAATGGATCGTGAGGTTAAAAGACTTAAGCAAAACAAGATACCAATTGTTAAGGTTCGATGGAATGCTCGTAGAGGACCTGAGTTCACCTGGGAGCGTGAAGATCAGATGAAGAAGAAATACCCGCATCTATTTCCAGAAGATTCGTCAACACCTTCAACAGCTTAAAATTTCGGGACGAAATTTATTTAACGGGTAGGTACTGTAGTGACCCGAATTTTTCCATGTTTATATATATTAATTGAGATTGATGTTTACATGATTAAATGTTTCCAACATGTTAAGCAATCAAACTTGTTAAGACTTGATTAATTGAAATAGGTTTCATATAGACAATTGACCACCCAAGTTGACCGGTGATTCACGAACGTTAAAACTTGTAAAAAAACTATATGATGACATATATATAGTTATATATATAGTTAACATGATATTATGATAAGTAAACATATCATTAATTATATTAACAATGAACTACATATGTAAAAACAAGACTACTAACTTAATGATTTTGAAACGAGACATATATGTAACGTTTATCGTTGTAACGACATTTAATGTATATATATCATATTAAGAGATATTCGTACATCATAATATCATGATAATATAATAATTTAAAATCTCTTTTGATATTATAAACATTGGGTTAACAACATTTAACAAGATCGTTAACCTAAAGGTTTCAAAACAACACTTACATGTAACGACTAACGATGACTTAACGACTCAGTTAAAATGTATATACATGTAGTGTTTTAATATGTATTTATACACTTTTGAAAGACTTCAATACACTTATCAAAATACTTCTACTTAATAAAAATGCTTACAATTACATTCTCGTTCAGTTTCATCAACAATTCTACTCGTATGCACCCGTATTCGTACTCGTACAATACACAGCTTTTAGATGTATGTACTATTGGTATATACACTCCAATGATCAGCTCTTAGCAGCCCATGTGAGTCACCTAACACATGTGGGAACCATCATTTGGCAACTAGCATGAAATATCTCATAAGATTACAAAAATATGAGTAATCATTCATGACTTATTTACATGAAAACAAAATTACATATCCTTTATATCTAATCCATACACCAACGACCAAAAACACCTACAAACACTTTCATTCTTCAATTTTCTTCATCTAATTGAACTCTCTCAAGTTCTATCTTCAAGTTCTAAGTGTTCTTCATAAATTCCAAAAGTTCTAGTTTCATAAAATCAAGAATACTTTCAAGTTTGCTAGCTCACTTCCAATCTTGTAAGGTGATCATCCAACCTCAAGAAATCTTTGTTTCTTACAGTAGGTTATCATTCTAATACAAGGTAATAATCATATTCAAACTTTGGTTCAATTTATATAACTATAACAATCTTATTTCAAGTGATGATCTTACTTGAACTTGTTTTCGTGTCATGATTTTGCTTCAAGAACTTTGAGCCATCCAAGGATCCATTGAAGCTAGATCCATTTTTCTCTTTTCCAGTAGGTTCATCCAAGGAACTTAAGGTAGTAATGATGTTCATAACATCATTCGATTCATACATATAAAGCTATCTTATTCGAAGGTTTAAACTTGTAATCACTAGAACATAGTTTAGTTAATTCTAAACTTGTTCGCAAACAAAAGTTAATCCTTCTAACTTGACTTTTAAAATCAACTAAACACATGTTCTATATCTATATGATATACTAACTTAATGATTTAAAACCTGGAAACACGAAAAACACCGTAAAACCGGATTTACGCCGTCGTAGTAACACCGCGGGCTGTTTTGGGTTAGTTAATTAAAAACTATGATAAACTTTGATTTAAAAGTTGTTATTCTGAGAAAATGATTTTTATTATGAACATGAAACTATATCCAAAAATTATGGTTAAACTCAAAGTGGAAGTATGTTTTCTAAAATGGTCATCTAGACGTCGTTCTTTCGACTGAAATGACTACCTTTACAAAAACGACTTGTAACTTATTTTTCCGACTAGAAACCTATACTTTTTTTGTTTAGATTCATAAAATAGAGTTCAATATGAAACCATAGCAATTTGATTCACTCAAAACGGATTTAAAATGAAGAAGTTATGGGTAAAACAAGATTGGATAATTTTTCTCATTTTAGCTACGTGAAAATTGGTAACAAATCTATTCCAACCATAACTTAATCAACTTGTATTATATATTATGTAATCTTGAGATACCATAGACACGTATACAATGTTTCGACCTATCATGTCGACACATCTATATATATTTCGGAACAACCATAGACACTCTATATGTGAATGTTGGAGTTAGCTATACAGGGTTGAGGTTGATTCCAAAATATATATAGTTTGAGTTGTGATCAATACTGAGATACGTATACACTGGGTCGTGGATTGATTCAAGATAATATTTATCGATTTATTTCTGTACATCTAACTGTGGACAACTAGTTGTAGGTTACTAACGAGGACAGCTGACTTAATAAACTTAAAACATCAAAATATATTAAAAGTGTTGTAAATATATTTTGAACATACTTTGATATATATGTATATATTGTTATAGGTTCGTGAATCAACCAGTGGCCAAGTCTTACTTCCCGACGAAGTAAAAATCTGTGAAAGTGAGTTATAGTCCCACTTTTAAAATCTAATATTTTTGGGATGAGAATACATGCAGGTTTTATAAATGATTTACAAAATAGACACAAGTACGTGAAACTACATTCTATGGTTGAATTATCGAAATCGAATATGCCCCTTTTTATTAAGTCTGGTAATCTAAGAATTAGGGAACAGACACCCTAATTGACGCGAATCCTAAAGATAGATCTATTGGGCCTAACAAACCCCATCCAAAGTACCGGATGCTTTAGTACTTCGAAATTTATATCATATCCGAAGGGTGTCCCGGAATGATGGGGATATTCTTATATATGTATCTTGTTATTGTCGGTTACCAGGTGTTCACCATATGAATGATTTTTATCTCTATGTATGGGATGTGTATTGAAATATGAAATCTTGTGGTCTATTGTTACGATTTGATATATATAGGTTAAACCTATAACTCACCAACATTTTTGTTGACGTTTTAAGCATGTTTATTCTCAGGTGATTATTAAGAGCTTCCGCTGTCGCATACTTAAATAAGGACAAGATTTGGAGTCCATGCTTGTATGATATTGTGTAAAAACTGCATTCAAGAAACTTATTTTGTTGTAACATATTTGTATTGTAAACCATTATGTAATGGTCGTGTGTAAACAGGATATTTTAGATTATCATTATTTGATAATCTACGTAAAGCTTTTTAAACCTTTATTGATGAAATAAAGGTTATGGTTTGTTTAAAAATGAATGCAGTCTTTGAAAAACGTCTCATATAGAGGTCAAAACCTCGCAACGAAATCAATTAATATGGAACGTTTTTAATCAATAAGAACGGGACATTTCAACTTGTGTCCATAACGTAAAACATAAAATACATGTATTCTCATCCCGAAATATTTAGAGTTTAAAAGTGGGACTATATACTCACTTTCGTCTTGAAGATATGTAATTTTGACTTGGACCTATCCATATATAATATATCAATACCTTTTCTTTTTAAACAAACGTCACATATATATACTTATAATACTTTTAATACTTTTAATAATTCCTTAGTCCGTAGTTAGCAGTCCGATGTTAGTAATTCAATTTTAATGGTTCATTTTTAGGTGTTTAATAAACCCCCAACGAAATAAATAAAACCCCATCGTATATGTATTGGTCGAGATTAATCTTGACCCACGGTACCGGTGTTGTCAAATGACGTGTTGCGTACATAAAGTACCGGTGTTGTCAAATGACGTGTTGCGTACAATCATGGGATCTTATGATTAATCTTCTCGTATTGTTTACGGGTGATCCTGAACCATATAAAATTAAATTATGAGTACATATATATAAAATATCATGTTATTTTAAAAAGATGTGATTTATTTAATTTTCTCCAATTATTTTCGTAGCTAAACTAGTCTTAGATATCCGATCTCGTTTTGGTCATAGTTTCTTCGTTACAACTCCGTTTTCGTTGATTCAACTTGCCACTTCCTTGGATCGAGTCCTTCTTTAAGAATATGAACTGTAAATACCTTAGTTTGTATTCGAAATCACAGGTCATAGGTCAAACTTTAGTGAAACTTATGAAGTTAATCATTTTCCTTTATGTAAACAACCTTAAATGATTATTTTTCTAAAAATACTTATACTTTGAATTAAATCATGAAATTTTTATGTGTTATCATATTCATAGTAAAAATCATTTTTCCAGAAAATAAACCTCCAATTCAAAGTTTAAGATGGTTTTTAATTATCCAACCCAAAACAGTCCCGGGTTGCACTCCGACGTCGTGAAAACAGTTTTTAAAGTATTCTTTGAAAAACCAAGTTATACCTTGTTAAATTAACATATATTTAAGTTATATTACAGGTCTTGAAGTATTTTAAAAGTTAAGTTAGAAGGATCTATTTAGTTTGTAAACAAGTTTGAAAACATTCAAACTATGTTCTTGTTGTTAAGATTTTATACCACAAAATAAGATAGCTATATATATATTAATCGAATAAGGTTATGAACATAGTTACTACCTCAAGTTCCTTGGACAAGGTTGCTGTAAAAGAGGAGTAAGAACCTAGAACCAAAAGAGTGATGGAATTGGATGAAAGATTGGAAGTAAGTTTGTGTTCTTGGAAGGTTTTCTTGAAGTGTTTTTGTATGGTTTTCTTATGGTGATTAAGTAAGGTTTTTATGGCTAGATCTTCTTGGTAACTTGCTGGATTGTTATGGAGTTTATGGTTCTTGAAAGAGTGTGTGTTTTTAGCTAGAAAATGGAAGTTAAAATGAATCAAAATGATGATACATATATACTCCTAAAAAACGTGATTATGGAGTAGACATGGACAAATTTCAAGTTTGTAATTTTGTAATAGTCTTACAATCATTCAAAAGTAATTACCTTATACATAAGGCATTGAACAAGGGCTGGTTAGGTGGTGATTTGATGTGTATATACCAATAGTAAATACGTATAGAAGCTAGGTATGATACGAGTACAAATACTCTAGATATACGTATAGAAATTTTGTGAAAAATAGAATGAGGATTCAAATATAGCTATCTTTTGTGAATACACTTATATGATTTTATGTATTTAAGTCCTTAAAAGTGATTAAATACATTACTTATACGATATATGTATAAACATTATAAGTCATAAGTATTTAAGTCAAATAACGTTACGTATGGTTATCGTTTTGAAAACTTAAGTTAGTAGTTTCAAAATATACTTATAACTTATTGTTATTAATACAAAATGAGATATTATAACATCCATAAATCATGTTAAATATGTATATATACATATATATACACAAACGTATAATTATCATATATTGTATAGTTCGTGATATCATCGGTCAAACTAGACGGTCAAACGTTGTGTAAAACTCTTTTCGAAAACATAAGTCTCAACAATTTGGATTGCTTATCATGTTGGTAAGGTTTAATTTATGTAAATATTAATCTTATAAGTATAGAACGATCGAAAAAGTGCGGGTCGTTACATTACCTCCCCGTTAAATAAATTTCGTACCGAAATTTTAAAATTGTACCTATTTTGCGTCATCGAGAAACAAGTGTGGATACTTTTGTTTCATCTGATCCTCTCGTTCCCAAGTAAACTCGGGACCTCTTCTAGCACTCCAACGAACCTTAACGATCGGTATGTTGCTCTGCTTGAGCTGTTTAACTTCACGATCCATGATTTCGATCGGTTCTTCGATGAATTGTAGTTTCTCGTAGACATGAATTTCCTCAAGAGGAATAGTGAGATCTTCCTTTGCAAGACACTTCTTAAGGTTTGAGACATGAAATGTATTATGTACTCCGGCGAGTTGTTGCGGTAACTCAAGTCGATAAGCTACCGAAGCGTATTACACCTTTCCATGGTGACACCTTTAACATAACCATTTCCCCGATCTGAAACTCTAATGGTTTCCTTCGGACATCGGCGTAGCTCTTTTGGCGACTACGGGCTGTTTTCAATCTCTCCTTAATTTGTACTATCTTCTCAGTCGTTTCGTGTATGATCTCAGGACCAGTTAATTGTCGATCTCCTACTTCATTCCAACAGATAGGAGATCTACACTTCCTTCCATACAATGCTTCGAATGGTGCAGCTTTAATGCTCGCATGATAACTATTATTATACGAGAATTCTGCTAATGGTAGATACTTATCCCATCCGTTTCCAAAATCGATCACACATGCCCTGAGCATGTCTTCAAGAGTCTGAATCGTTCTTTCACTCTGCCCGTCGGTTTGTGGATGATACGCGGTACTCATATCCAAACGAGTTCCTAGGGCCTCCTGTAGTGATTGCCAGAACTTTGATGTAAATCTACTATCACGATCGGATATAATGGAAATAGGTATTCCATGCCTTGAAACAACTTCCTTTATATACAATCGTAATAGTTTCTCCATTCTATCCGTTTCCTTTATAGGCAAGAAATGTGCAGACTTGGTGAGACGATCAACAATCACCCAAATGGTGTCGTATCCCCAGGCAGTCTTTGGTAACTTCGTGATGAAATCCATGGTAATACCATCCCATTTGCATTCTGGGATTTCTGGTTGTTGAAGTAACCCTGACGGCTTCTGGTGTTCTGCTTTGACCTTGGAACAAGTTAAACACTCCCCAACATATGTTGCAACGTCTGTCTTTAAATTAGGCCACCAATAATGTGTCTTAAGATCTTGATACATCTTTCCCACTCCAGGATGTATCGAGTATCTTGTCTTATGTGCCTCGTTCAATATCAACTTCCTTAATCCACCCAACTTCGGTACCCAAATACGATTTGCAAAATATCGAATTCCATCCTCCCGTATAACGAGTTGCTTCTCATACTTCTTCATAATTTCCTTTCTTATGTTTTCTTTAGTAAGTGCTTCTTGTTGAACTTCTTTGATTTGTGAGTTGAGATTCATGCGAATTTTTATGTTCATTGCTCGAACTCGAATTGGTTCTCGTTCCTTTCTGCTTAGAGCGTCGGCCACCACTTTCGCTTTCCCGGGATGATAACAAATTTCACAATCATAGTCATTTATTAACTCAACCCACCTACGTTGCCTCATGTTCAGCTGTTTTTGATCGAAAATATGTTGAAGGCTTTTATTATCAGTAAACACAGTGCATTTAACCCCATACAAGTAGTGTCTCCACATCTTCAGTGCAAACACGACTGCTCCCAGTTCTAGATCATGCGTCGTATAATTCCGCTCGTGAATCTTCAATTGTCGGGATGCGTATGCAATAACTTTCTTCCGTTGCATAAGAACGCAACCAAAACCTTGTCGCGAAGCGTCACAATATATTTCAAAATCATCGTTCCCTTCAGGTAACGATAAAATAGGCGCCGTAGTTAACTTCTTCTTCAGTATTTGAAATGCGTCCTCCTGCTCCGAGGTCCATTCATATTTCTTCCCTTTTTGCGTTAACGCTGTCAACGGCTTAGCTATTCGGGAAAAATCTTGAATAAACCTTCTATAATAACCGGCTAAACCCAAAAATTGGCGTATCTGCGTTGGTGTCTTAGGAGTCTCCCATTTTTCAATGGCTTCAGTTTTTGCTGGATCGACCTGAATTCCTTTACTACTAACAACGTGGCCAAGAAATTGCACTTCTTTCAACCAGAAAGCACATTTAGAAAATTTAGCATATAGCTGTTCTTTTCTTAACAACTCTAATATCAACCTTAAATGCTGCTCATGATCTTGCTCACTCTTGGAATAGATAAGAATATCATCAATGAAAACGATAACAAACTTATCTAAATATGGACTACAAACTCGATTCATGAGGTCCATGAATACAGCTGGCGCATTCGTCAATCCAAACGGCATAACCAAAAATTCGTAATGACCGTAGCGTGTCCGAAAAGCAGTTTTCGGTATATCTTCTTCTTTGACACGTAATTGATGATAGCCCGATCTTAGGTCAATTTTCGAGTACACACATGATCCCTGGAGTTGATCAAATAAGTCGTCAATTCTCGGTAGTGGATACCGATTCTTGATAGTTAACTTATTTAATTCACGATAATCTATACACATTCGGAAAGATCCGTCTTTCTTCTTGACGAATAAAATTGGAGCTCCCCACGGTGAAGTGCTTGGTCGTATGAATCCACGGTCCAGTAATTCTTTCAACTGACTTTGAAGTTCTTTTAACTCGGACGGTGCAAGTCTATATGGAGCACGAGCCACTGGTGCAGCTCCTGGTACTAAATCTATTTGAAATTCTACAGATCTAAATGGAGGTAATCCCGGCAACTCTTCCGGAAACACTTCAGGAAAATCTCTTGCCACAGGCACGTCGTTGATGCACTTTTCTTTCTTTTCGACTTTATTAACATGTGCTAGAATAGCATAACATCCCTTTTCTAAACACTTCTTGGCTTTCAAACAGCTAATGAGTTTTAGCTTTGAATCACCCTTCTCTCCATAAATCATCACCGGCATTTTATCCTTACAAGGAATGCGAATTGCCTTCTTGGCACACACAACTTCAACTCCTACTTTGGACATCCAGTCCATGCCGACTATTACATCAAAACTTCCTAATTCTACGGGTATCAAGTCAATTTTAAACGTTTCTCTGGCTAAATTTATTTCACAATCACGACAAATTTTATCGGCTTTAATTAGTTTACCATTAGCTAACTCAATCATGTACTTAGCATCTAAAGGCAATGATGAACAATTCAATTTAGTGTAAAAATTTCTACACACGTAACTTCTATCGGCGCCAGTATCAAATATAATAGATGCTGATAAGTTATTAATGGTAAACGTACCCGTAACAAGCTCCGGATCCTCATATGCCTCTCTAGCATTAATAACAAATGCTCTTCCCCGTGCAGGTCCGACATTCTTCTCTGGATTCGGGCACTGGCTCTTATAGTGACCTTGTTTTCCACACCCAAAACAAGTAATGGTAGCCAAAGCAGTTCTATTTGCATTGGTGGCAGGAGTCTTGGCACCATTTGTATTTGTAACGAGAGCCCTACAATCTTCAGCAAGATGACCCTGTCGATTACACTTGGTGCATAACACACTATAGTAACCAAAGTGATGTTTGTGGCATCGGTTGCATAAAGGACTTTGTCCTTTGTAACCAAAGCCTGAACCACTACCCGCACCTTTCGTGGTTTCTTGTTTCTTAAAAGATTGTTGTTGGTTACCTCGATCATAATTTCCAATCCACTTTCTTTTGTTACCCAATACCTTCACCTCAGTATTGAATGCTTTCTTATCCAAGATGACCTGATCCATTAGCTCATTCGCCATGGTTATAGCTTCATGAATTGTCCTAGGTTTTGATGCTGTAACGTTTGCCTTAACCTTTGGGGGCAAACCATCTTTGTACATTTCGATCTTCCGTGCTTCGGTTGGAACCAATTCAGGACATAGTAAAACTAATTCCATGAATCGCTGATTGTAGTTGGTGATTTCAGTACCAACAACCTTCAAACTTCGTAACTCATCTTCTAACTTCCTAACCTCGTTCCTTGGACAATACTCGTTGATTAACATCGTTTTGAATTCTTCCCATGGAGTATCATAAGCTACATCTCCTCCTACAGCCTTCACGTAATTTTTCCACCACGTGAGTGCACTATCTTGTAAAGTGCACGATGCATACTTGGTCATGTCTTTTTCATCACAACCACTGATTTTGAACACAGTCTCCATCTTTTCTATCCATCGGGTTAAACCGATCGGTCCTTCCGTTCCACAGAATGATGAGGGCTTGCAAGCTTGAAAAGTTTTGTAGGTGCATCCTACACGAGGATTTGGGTTAACTGCAGCAGCTCTTGCAGCCTCGACCCATAACATTCTGTCGTTCACTCGCTGGTTGATGAATTCGTCGACTTCTTGTTCCGTCATTCGATTCAATCGCGCCATTTCCTAATGAAAGAAAATAATTATTCACATGGAATATTATAGATGTAGTGTGTATTTATAGTACATTATAGCTTGTTAATAATATGAACCAGGTATTATTATAAAAGCCTTTTCTTCTTATTAGCGTTTTATAATTATATCTAGGGTAGTACCTACCCGTTAATGTTCATACTTAATAGCTTAGTACAGAACCAATTACTACAATCTAAATAATACTTAACCATGGAAAATTATTGCATTTCATACTTCACTATTTTACATATGCTTATCTTACATCGAACATTAAGCAAACCACACTAATAATATTATACAAAACATTATATGATCCCATGGTTTAATACGGCAGCGCATCGTTTGGTCTATTTTCTAGGACGTTTAGGTTCAAAGAATCGCTTAACGCTTATCCTGGCTGTCTGCCTATATTTTGGCTGTGGGACTGAAGAACTGAATGCCGGGATAGAACGAATAGGAATAGCGGGAATAGGGGTGGTAGTGTCTAGTGGAGTTGGTGCCACATCATCCTTACTAAACTCGGGATTTGAATTTTCTAATTCATTAGCCTTTCGTTTATTTCCTAGTTCGAACTCGTCTTTTGTAATTTCCTGTATTTCTTCCTCGGGTTCACTTTCCTCCTCGGGTTCACTTTCCTCCTCGGGTTCACTTTCCTCCTCGGGTTCACTTTCCGGGTTCTCTATAGTCGGTTCATCCGGAATTTGTGAGTCTTCCCCAAAGATATTATTTTCGTCATCGGATAGGTTAATAACTGGAACACCATCTGAAGATTCTGATTCGGAGTCGCTGAATGTGATAACAAGTTTTGAGCCCGACATCTATCACACAACAACTAACCCATTAGTACTACATAATATTTACATATAAATTTTAACCAACAATGATAAGCAATGGTTTTTAAAATCAGATCCGGTCAAAGTCCAGACTTACTAATGTATCCTAACGACTTATCAGTTAGACACACTAATGCAAACCTGGTTCGCTAAGACCACCGCTCTGATACCACATGTCATAACCCGTCCTTAACCATAAGAACGTGTTAGATAACGTATGATTTCATTGCGAGGTATTGACCTCTATATGCGACATTTTTAAAAGAAAAACTGCATATATTATACATTACAAACCATAACCTTTATTTTTGTTACAAGCTTTAGACAATAAAAAGATGATTATCGTTTAGCGATAATCTTCGACTTACAAACTTTACAAATAATGATAACAACACGATTTCGAGCATATTTTACAACACAAATCCTTGGGTATGCAGTTTTATTTTTGACACATATATGCGTACGCAAGATCCTGCTCAAATTCAACATAATGCAGCGGAAGCTTCTAATTATCACCTGAGAATAAACATGTTTAAAACGTCAACATAAAGTTGTTGAGATATAGGTTTAATGCCGGCAGCAATATATATATATAGACCACAAGATTTCATATATAAACGTTTTAATAAAAATATTCTAAGTGGTTGAGCACTTGGTAACCATACTTAACATTTAATCACGTCGCATATTCCCTTTATTATGAAATCTTACTACACCGTACCAAGTGTAGTCAGGAAACGAAGTACTGTGCAACCGTTGAATACTGGTCGTCCAGTCCGGTTGGGGTTGTCAGGCCCGATAGATCTATCAACAGGATTCGCGTTTACAATACCGCTGTAAATATTAGTTACCAAGCTACAGGGAAGTATGCCAGTGGTACAACTCAACGTAGAATATATTTTTCAGTTACTTGTGTCCATAACGTAAAACATAAAATACATGTATTCTCATCCCGAAATATTTAGAGTTTAAAAGTGGGACTATATACTCACTTTCGTCTTGAAGATATGTAATTTTGACTTGGTCTCCGATTGATATCACGAACCTATCCATATATAATATATCAATACCTTTTCTTTTTAAACAAACGTCACATATATATACTTATAATACTTTTAATACTTTTAATAATTCCTTAGTCCGTAGTTAGCAGTCCGATGTTAGTAATTCAATTTTAATGGTTCATTTTTAGGTGTTTAATAAACCCCCAACGAAATAAATAAAACCCCATCGTATATGTATTGGTCGAGATTAATCTTGACCCACGGTACCGGTGTTGTCAAATGACGTGTTGCGTACATAAAGTACCGGTGTTGTCAAATGACGTGTTGCGTACAATCATGGGATCTTATGATTAATCTTCTCGTATTGTTTACGGGTGATCCTGAACCATATAAAATTAAATTATGAGTACATATATATAAAATATCATGTTATTTTAAAAAGATGTGATTTATTTAATTTTCTCCAATTATTTTCGTAGCTAAACTAGTCTTAGATATCCGATCTCGTTTTGGTCATAGTTTCTTCGTTACAACTCTGTTTTCGTTGATTCAACTTGACAGTTCCTTGGATCGAGTCCTTCTTTAAGAATATGAACTGTAAATACCTTAGTTTGTATTCAAAATCAAAGGTCATAGGTCAAACTTTAGTGAAACTTATGAAGTTAATCATTTTCCTTTATGTAAACAACCTTAAATGATTATTTTTCTAAAAATACTTATACTTTGAATTAAATCATGAAATTTTTATGTGTTATCATATTCATAGTTAAAATCATTTTTCCAGAAAATTAACCTCCAATTCAAAGTTTAAGATGGTTTTTAATTATCCAACCCAAAACAGTCCCCGGTTGCACTCCGACGTCGTGAAAACAGTTTTTAAAGTATTCTTTGAAAAACCAAGTTATACCTTGTTAAATTAACATATATTTAAGTTATATTACAGGTATTGAAGTATTTTAAAAGTTAAGTTAGAAGGATCTATTTAGTTTGCAAACAAGTTTGAAAACATTCAAACTATGTTCTTGTTGTTAAGATTTTATACCACAAAATAAGATAGCTATATATATATTAATCGAATAAGGTTATGAACATAGTTACTACCTCAAGTTCCTTGGACAAGGTTGCTGTAAAAGAGGAGTAAGAACCTAGAACCAAAAGAGTGATGGAATTGGATGAAAGATTGGAAGTAAGTTTGTGTTCTTGGAAGGTTTTCTTGAAGTGTTTTTGTATGGTTTTCTTATGGTGATTAAGTAAGGTTTTTATGGCTAGATCTTCTTGGTAACTTGCTGGATTGTTATGGAGTTTATGGTTCTTGAAAGAGTGTGTGTTTTTAGCTAGAAAATGGAAGTTAAAATGAATCAAAATGATGATACATATATACTCCTAAAAAACGTGATTATGGAGTAGACATGGACAAATTTCAAGTTTGTAATTTTGTAATAGTCTTACAATCATTCAAAAGTAATTACCTTATACATAAGGCATTGAACAAGGGCTGGTTAGGTGGTGATTTGATGTGTATATACCAATAGTAAATACGTATAGAAGCTAGGTATGATACGAGTACAAATACTCTAGATATACGTATAGAAATTTTGTGAAAAATAGAATGAGGATTCAAATATAGCTATCTTTTGTGAATACACTTATATGATTTTATGTATTTAAGTCCTTAAAAGTGATTAAATACATTACTTATACGATATATGTATAAACATTATAAGTCATAAGTATTTAAGTCAAATAACGTTACGTATGGTTATCGTTTTGAAAACTTAAGTTAGTAGTTTCAAAATATACTTATAACTTATTGTTATTAATACAAAATGAGATATTATAACATCCATAAATCATGTTAAATATGTATATATACATATATATACACAAACGTATAATTATCATATATTGTATAGTTCGTGATATCATCGGTCAAACTAGACGGTCAAACGTTGTGTAAAACTCTTTTCGAAAACATAAGTCTCAACAATTTGGATTGCTTATCATGTTGGTAAGGTTTAATTTATGTAAATATTAATCTTATAAGTATAGAACGATCGAAAAAGTGCGGGTCGTTACATCTAGTAAAGTCCTCATTGGGGTTGTCATTGGTTTTAAAGCAGTCATTTTAAAACATTTTAGCATATTATTGATATACTTTGTTTGACTGATAAAAATCCCATTTGGTAATTGTTTTACTTGTAACTCCAAGAAGAAATTTAACTGTTCAAGCATGCTCAATACAAATTTTATAGCCATAAGGTCACCAAATTCTTTGCATATGGCCGGGGACGTGGAACCAAAAATAATATCATCAACGTAAATTTGAACCAAGAGAATGTGACCGTGGTTTTTTACGGATGAATAGCATTGTATCAATCGTTCCGTGAGAGAAGCCATTATCCAGCAAATACTTCGTTATGGTCTCGTACCATGCACGCGGTTCTTGCTTCAGACCATACAAAGCTTTCTCCAAGTAGTAGACATGGTTTGGATGAATGGGATCAACAAAGCCTTCTGGTTAATCAACATAAACTTCCTCTTAAAGATGACCATTCAGAAAAGCAGTTTTGACATCCATTTGAAACACCATGAACTTCATATGAGAAGCAAATGCAAGGATAAGACGAATAGCCTCAATCCTAGCAACTGGAGCAAACATTTCGTCATAATCAATACACGCTCGGATACCAACTGAAATGTCCCGTTCTTATTGATTAAAAACGTTCCATATTAATTGATTTCGTTGCGAGGTTTTGACCTCTATATGAGACGTTTTTCAAAGACTGCATTCATTTTAAAACAAACCATAACCTTTATTTCATCAATAAAGGTTTAAAAAGCTTTACGTAGATTATCAAATAATGATAATCTAAAATATCCTGTTTACACACGACCATTACATAATGGTTTACAATACAAATATGTTACAACAAAATAAGTTTGTTGAATGCAGTTTTTACACAATATCATACAAGAATGGACTCCAAATCTCGTCCTTATTTAAGTATGCGACAGCGGAAGCTCTTAATAATCACCTGAGAATAAACATGCTTAAAACGTCAACAAAAATGTTGGTGAGTTATAGGTTTAACTTATATATATCAAATCATAATAATAGACCACAAGATTTCATATTTCAATACACATCCCATACATAGAGATAAAAATCATTCATATGGTGAACACCTGGTAACCGACATTAACAAGATGCATATATAAGAATATCCCCATCATTCCGGGACACCCTTCGGATATGATATAAATTTTGAAGTACTAAAGCATCCGGTACTTTGGATGGGGTTTGTTAGGCCCAATAGATCTATCTTTAGGATTCGTGTCAATTAGGGTGTCTGTTCCCTAATTCTTAGATTACCAGACTTAATAAAAAGGGGCATATTCGATTTCGATAATTCAACCATAGAATGTAGTTTCACGTACTTGTGTCTATTTTGTAAATCATTTATAAAACCTGCATGTATTCTCATCCCAAAAATATTAGATTTTAAAAGTGGGACTATAACTCACTTTCACAGATTTTTACTTCGTCGGGAAGTAAGACTTGGCCACTGGTTGATTCACGAACCTATAACAGTATATACATATATATCAAAGTATGTTCAAAATATATTTACAACACTTTTAATATATTTTGATGTTTTAAGTTTATTAAGTCAGCTGTCCTCGTTAGTAACCTACAACTAGTTGTCCACAGTTAGATGTACAGAAATAAATCGATAAATATTATCTTGAATCAATCCACGACCCAGTGTATACGTATCTCAGTATTGATCACAACTCAAACTATATATATTTTGGAATCAACCTCAACCCTGTATAGCTAACTCCAACATTCACATATAGAGTGTCTATGGTTGTTCCGAAATATATATAGATGTGTCGACATGATAGGTCGAAACATTGTATACGTGTCTATGGTATCTCAAGATTACATAATATACAATACAAGTTGATTAAGTTATGGTTGGAATAGATTTGTTACCAATTTTCACGTAGCTAAAATGAGAAAAATTATCCAATCTTGTTTTACCCATAACTTCTTCATTTTAAATCCGTTTTGAGTGAATCAAATTGCTATGGTTTCATATTGAACTCTATTTTATGAATCTAAATAGAAAAAGTATAGGTTTATAGTCAGAAAAATAAGTTACAAGCCGTTTTTGTAAAGGTAGTCATTTCAGTCGAAAGAACGACGTCTAGATGACCATTTTAGAAAACATACTTTCACTTTGAGTTTAACCATAATTTTTGGATATAGTTTCATGTTCATAATAAAAATCATTTTCTCAGAATAACAACTTTTAAATCAAAGTTTATCATAGTTTTTAATTAACTAACCCAAACCAGCCCGCGGTGTTACTACGACGGCGTAAATCCGGTTTTACGGTGTTTTTCGTGTTTCCGGGTTTTAAATCATTAAGTTAGCATATCATATAGATATAGAACATGTGTTTAGTTGATTTTAAAATCAAGTTAGAAGGATTAACTTTTGTTTGCGAACAAGTTTAGAATTAACTAAACTATGTTCTAGTGATTACAAGTTTAAACCTTCGAATAAGATAGCTTTATATGTATGAATCGAATGATTTTATGAACATAATTACTACCTTAAGTTCCTTAGATAAACCTAATGGAAAAGAGGAAAATGGATCTAGCTTCAATGGATCCTTGGATGGCTCGAAGTTCTTGAAGCAGAATCATGACACGAAAACAAGTTCAAGTAAGATCATCACTTGAAATAAGATTGTTATAGTTATAGAAATTGAACCAAAGTTTGAATATGATTATTACCTTGTATTAGAATGATAACCTACTGTAAGAAACAAAGATTTCTTGAGGTTGGATGATCACCTTACAAGATTGGAAGTGAGCTAGCAAACTTGAAAGTATTCTTGATTTTATGAAACTAGAACTTTTGGAATTTATGAAGAACACTTAGAACTTGAAGATAGAACTTGAGAGAGATCAATTAGATGAAGAAAATTGAAGAATGAAAGTGTTTGTAGGTGTTTTTGGTCGTTGGTGTATGGATTAGATATAAAGGATATGTAATTTTGTTTTCATGTAAATAAGTCATGAATGATTACTCATATTTTTGTAATTTTATGAGATATTTCATGCTAGTTGCCAAATGATGGTTCCCACATGTGTTAGGTGACTCACATGGGCTGCTAAGAGCTGATCATTGGAGTGTATATACCAATAGTACATACATCTAAAAGCTGTGTATTGTACGAGTACGAATACGGGTGCATACGAGTAGAATTGTTGATGAAACTGAACGAGGATGTAATTGTAAGCATTTTTGTTAAGTAGAAGTATTTTGATAAGTGTATTGAAGTCTTTCAAAAGTGTATAAATACATATTAAAATACTACATGTATATACATTTTAACTGAGTCGTTAAGTCATCGTTAGTCGTTACATGTAAGTGTTGTTTTGAAACCTTTAGGTTAACGATCTTGTTAAATGTTGTTAACCCAATGTTTATAATATCAAATGAGATTTTAAATTATTATATTATCATGATATTATCATGTATGAATATCTCTTAATATGATATATATACATTAAATGTCTTTACAACGATAATCGTTACATATATGTCTCGTTTAAAAATCATTAAGTTAGTAGTCTTGTTTTTACATATGTAGTTCATTGTTAATATACTTAATGATATATTTACTTATCATAGTATCATGTTAACTATATATATATCCATATATATATGTCATCATATAGTTTTTACAAGTTTTAACGTTCGTGAATCACCGGTCAACTTGGGTGGTCAATTGTCTATATGAAACATATTTCAATTAATCAAGTCTTAACAAGTTTGATTGCTTAACATGTTGGAAACATTTAATCATGTAAATATCAATCTCAATTAATATATATAAACATGGAAAAGTTCGGGTCACTACAGTACCTACCCGTTAAATAAATTTCGTCCCGAAATTTTAAGCTGTTGAAGGTGTTGACGAATCTTCTGGAAATAGATGCGGGTATTTCTTCTTCATCTGATCTTCACGCTCCCAGGTGAACTCGGGTCCTCTACGAGCATTCCATCGAACCTTAACAATTGGTATCTTGTTTTGCTTAAGTCTTTTAACCTCACGATCCATTATTTCGACGGGTTCTTCGATGAATTGAAGTTTTTCGTTGATTTGGATTTCATCTAACGGAATAGTGAGATCTTCTTTAGCAAAACACTTCTTCAAATTCGAGACGTGGAAAGTGTTATGTACAGCCGCGAGTTGTTGAAGTAACTCAAGTCGGTAAGCTACTGGTCCGACATGATCAATAATCTTGAATGGTCCAATATACCTTGGATTTAATTTCCCTCGTTTACCAAATCGAACAACGCCTTTCCAAGGTGCAACTTTAAGCATGACCATCTCTCCAATTTCAAATTCTATATCTTTTCTTTTAATGTCAGCGTAGCTCTTTTGTCGACTTTGGGCGGTTTTCAACCGTTGTTGAATTTGGATGATCTTCTCGGTAGTTTCTTGTATAATCTCCGGACCCGTAATCTGTCTATCCCCCACTTCACTCCAACAAATTGGAGACCTGCACTTTCTACCATAAAGTGCTTCAAACGGCGCCATCTCAATGCTTGAATGGTAGCTGTTGTTGTAGGAAAATTCTGCTAACGGTAGATGTCGATCCCAACTGTTTCCGAAATCAATAACACATGCTCGTAGCATGTCTTCAAGCGTTTGTATCGTCCTTTCGCTCTGCCCATCAGTTTGTGGATGATAGGCAGTACTCATGTCTAGACGAGTTCCTATTGCTTGCTGTAATGTCTGCCAGAATCTTGAAATAAATCTGCCATCCCTATCAGAGATAATAGAGATTGGTATTCCATGTCTGGAGACGACTTCCTTCAAATACAGTCGTGCTAACTTCTCCATCTTGTCATCTTCTCTTATTGGTAGGAAGTGTGCTGATTTGGTGAGACGATCAACTATTACCCAAATAGTATCAAAACCACTTGCAGTCCTTGGCAATTTAGTGATGAAATCCATGGTAATGTTTTCCCATTTCCATTCCGGGATTTCGGGTTGTTGAAGTAGACCTGATGGTTTCTGATGCTCAGCTTTGACCTTAGAACACGTCAAACATTCTCCTACGTATTTAGCAACATCGGCTTTCATACCCGGCCACCAAAAATGTTTCTTGAGATCCTTGTACATCTTCCCCGTTCCAGGATGTATTGAGTATCTGGTTTTATGAGCTTCTCTAAGTACCATTTCTCTCATATCTCCAAATTTTGGTACCCAAATCCTTTCAGCCCTTTACCGGGTTCCGTCTTCCTGAATATTAAGATGCTTCTCCGATCCTTTGGGTATTTCATCCTTTAAATTTCCCTCTTTTAAAACTCCTTGTTGCGCCTCCTTTATTTGAGTAGTAATGTTATTATGAATCATTATATTCATAGATTTTACTCGAATGGGTTCTCTGTCCTTCCTGCTCAAGGCATCGGCTACCACATTTGCCTTCCCCGGGTGGTAACGAATCTCAAAGTTGTAATCATTCAATAATTCAATCCACCTACGCTGCCTCATATTCAGTTGTTTCTGATTAAATATGTGTTGAAGACTTTTTTGGTCGGTATATATAATACTTTTGACCCCATATAAGTAGTGCCTCCAAGTCTTTAATGCAAAAACAACCGCGCCTAATTCCAAATCATGCGTCGTATAATTTTGTTCGTGAATCTTCAATTGTCTAGACGCATAAGCAATCACCTTCGTTCGTTGCATTAATACACAACCGAGACCTTGCTTTGATGCATCACAATAAATCACAAAATCATCATTCCCTTCAGGCAATGACAATATAGGTGCCGTAGTTAGCTTTTTCTTCAATAACTGAAACGCTTTCTCTTGTTCATCATTCCATTCAAATTTCTTCCCTTTATTCGTTAATGCAGTTAAGGGTTTTGCTATTCTGGAAAAGTCTTGGATGAACCTTCTGTAGTAACCAGCTAGTCCTAAAAACTGGCGTATGTGTTTCGGAGTTTTCGGGGTTTCCCACTTTTCAACAGTTTCTATCTTTGCCGGATCCACCTTAATACCTTCTTTGTTCACTATGTGACCGAGGAATTGAACTTCTTCCAACCAAAATGCGCACTTTGAAAACTTAGTGTACAATTCTTCCTTCCTCAATACTTCTAACACCTTTCTCAAATGTTCACCGTGTTCTTGGTCATTCTTTGAGTAAATAAGTATGTCATCAATGAAAACAATGACAAACTTGTCAAGGTATGGTCCACACACTCGGTTCATAAGGTCCATGAACACAGCTGGTGCATTAGTTAAACCAAACGGCATGACCATAAACTCGTAATGACCGTAACGTGTTCTGAAAGCAGTCTTTGGAATATCATCTTCTTTCACCCGCATTTGATGATACCCGGAACGTAAGTCAATCTTTGAATAAACAGACGAGCCTTGTAGTTGATCGAATAAGTCATCAATTCTCGGTAGTGGGTAGCGGTTCTTGATGGTAAGTTTGTTCAACTCTCGGTAGTCGATACACAACCTGAATGTACCATCTTTCTTCTTGACAAACAAAACAGGAGCTCCCCACGGTGATGTGCTTGGTCGAATGAAACGACGCTCTAAAAGTTCTTGTAATTGGCTTTGCAGTTCTTTCATCTCGCTGGGTGTGAGTCTGTAAGGAGCACGAGCTATTGGTGCAGCTCCTGGTACAAGATCTATTTGAAATTCAACGGATCGATGTGGGGGTAATCCCGGTAATTCTTTCGGAAATACATCGGGAAATTCTTTTGCAATGGGAACATCATTGATGCTCTTTTCTTCAGTTTGTACTTTCTCGACGTGTGCTAGAACAGCATAGCAACCTTTTCTTATTAGTTTTTGTGCCTTCAAATTACTAATAAGATGTAGCTTCGTGTTGCCCTTTTCTCCGTACACCATTAAGGGTTTTCCTTTTTCTCGTATAATGCGAATTGCATTTTTGTAACAAACGATCTCGGCTTTCACTTCTTTCAACCAGTCCATACCGATTATCACATCAAAACTCCCTAACTCTACTGGTATCAAATCAATCTTAAATGTTTCGCTAACCAGTTTAATTTCTCGATTCCGACATATATTATCTGCTGAAATTAATTTACCATTTGCTAATTCGAGTAAAAATTTACTATCCAAAGGCGTCAATGGACAACTTAATTTAGCACAAAAATCTCTACTCATATAGCTTCTATCCGCACCCGAATCAAATAAAACGTAAGTAGATTTATTGTCAATAAGAAACGTACCCGTAACAAGCTCCGGGTCTTCCTGTGCCTCTGCCGCATTAATATTAAAAACTCTTCCGCGGCCTTGTCCATTCGTGTTCTCCTGGTTCGGGCAATTTCTAATAATGTGGCCCGGTTTTCCACATTTATAACAAACTACATTGGCATAACTTGCTCCGACACTACTTGCTCCGCCATTACTCGTTCCGACACCATTTGTTCCTTTCGTTCTGTTAACCCCTGGTCCGTAGACATCACACTTCGCCGCGCTATGACCATTTCTTTTACACTTGTTGCAAAATTTGGTGCAGAACCCCGAGTGATACTTTTCACACCTTTGGCATAGCTGCTTCTGATTGTTGTTGTTGTTGCAGTTATTATTGTTGTTAAGATGATTGTTGTGGTTGCTGTTGTTGTTGTTGTTGTTGTTGTTGTTGTTGTTGTTGTTGTTGTTGTTGGGCCGTTTGTTGTAGTTGCGATTGATGTTGCGATTGTTAGGATAGTTGTTGCGATTATTGTTATAATTGCTGTTGTTGTTGTATTGGTGATTCTTATCACCGTTTTCCTCCCACTTTCTTTTGACTTGCTTCACATTGGCCTCTTCAGCAGTCTGTTCTTTAATTCTTTCTTCAATCTGGTTCACTAGTTTGTGAGCCATTCTACATGCCTGTTGTATGGAGGCGGGCTCGTGTGAACTTATATCTTCTTGGATTCTTTCCGGTAATCCTTTCACAAATGCGTCGATCTTCTCTTCCTCATCTTCGAATGCTCCCGGACACAATAGGCACAATTCTGTGAATCGTCTTTCGTACGTGGTAATATCAAATTCTTGGGTTCGTAACCCTCTAAGTTCTGTCTTGCGCTTATTGACCTCGGTTCTGGGACGGTACTTCTCGTTCATCAAGTGCTTGAATGCTGACCACGGTAGTGCGTATGCATCGTCTTGTCCCACTTGCTCTAGATAGGTATTCCACCATGTTAACGCAGAACCTGTGAAGGTATGCGTAGCGTACTTTACTTTGTCCTCTTCAGTACACTTACTTATGGCAAACACCGATTCGACCTTCTCGGTCCACCGTTTCAATCCGATCGGTCCTTCGGTTCCATCAAATTCCAAAGGTTTGCAGGCAGTGAATTCTTTGTAGGTGCATCCTACACGATTTCCTGTACTGCTAGATCCAATGTTATTGTTGGTATGTAGGGCAGCCTGTACTGCGGCTATGTTTGAAGCTAGAAAAGTACGGAATTCCTCTTCATTCATATTCACGGTGTGTCGAGTAGTCGGTGCCATTTCCTTCAAAATAGTTAAATGGAACAAGTTAATCATACAGAATATTAAGAGTAGTTAATAGTATTTCGTAGCATAATATGAACTCATTTATAAAAGCTTTTTCTTCATATTAGCATTTTATAAGCTTAAATTCGGGTAGTACCTACCCGTTAAGTTCATACTTAGTAGCTAATATACAATTCAACCACTACAATTCTATATGAAAAACTGATTATAATAATATTTCGCGTTCAAACTTTTACACAATATTTTACAAACTTACAATACCGCTTATTTTACATATAGCATGAAATATAGCACACAATAAATTTGATACAAGATGGTTGTAAAGATAATTCTAGCTAGTACACAAGTCGTTCAGCAAAGGCAATAAAGACACGTAATTCATACGTCCAGAAACAAGTCATGCATTCTGGTTTTACTAGGATTACTTCCCATCCTTGGTCTTGTGGAACATAACCGTTATGGCCGTTGATAAGACAGCGTGTTGTAACGTCGTCAAAGGGACGAGGGTTACGTAATGTCCAACAGTCCCGTAACAATCTAAAAACCTCATTTCTTACCCCAATTACCGACTCCGTCACTTGTGGGAACGTTTTGTTTAATAGCTGTAGCCCGATTTTCTTTTTCTCACTTTGGTGAGAAGCGAACATTACTAACCCGTAAGCATAGCATGCTTCTTTATGTTGCATGTTAGCCGCTTTTTCTAAATCATGAAGTCCTATATTCAGATACATTGAGTCAAAATAATTTCTTAACCCGTTGCGTAAAATAGCATTTGGGTTCCCTGCAATATATGCGTCAAAGTAAACACATCGTAACTTATGGGTTTCCCAATGTGATATCCCCCATCTTTCAAACGAAAGTCTCTTATAAACCAAGACATTCTTGGAACGTTCTTCGAATGTCTTACAAACTGATCTCGCCTTAAATAGTTGTGCCGAAGAATTCTGACCGACTCTAGACAAGATTTCATCAATCATGTCTCCGGGTAGATCTCTTAAAATATTGGGTTGTCTATCCATTTTATGTTTTTATACTCTAAAATAGACAAGAGTTAGATTCATAAAAAAAATACTTATTAATACAAGCAATTTTTACATATATCATAAAGCGTAAGCATACTATATTACATATATTACACCACACGAATACAACTATCTTATTCCGACTCGCTTGTTTCTTCTTCTTCGGTTTTGGTTCGTTTTGCCAAGTTTCTAGGGATATATGATGTTCCCCTAATACGAGCCGTCGTTATCCACATTGGTTTAGAAAAACCTGGTGGTTTAGAGGTTCCCGGGTCATTGTTACAAATTAAGGACTTTGGGGGTTGACGATACATATAAAGTTCATCGGGGTTGGAATTAGATTTCTCTATTTTTATGCCCTTTCCCTTATTATTTTCTTTTGCCTTTTTAAATTCAGTTGGGGTAATTTCTATAACATCATCGGAATTCTCGTCGGAATCCGATTCATCGGAGAATTGGTATTCCTCCCAATATTTTGCTTCCTTGGCGGAAACACCATTGACCATAATTAACCTTGGTCGGCTGGTTGAGGATTTTCTTTTACTTAACCGTTTTATTATTTCCCCCACCGGTTCTATTTCTTCATCCGGTTCCGATTCTTCTTCCGGTTCCGACTCTTCTTCCGGTTCCGACTCTTCTTCCGGTTCCTCTTCGGGAACTTGTGAATCAGTCCACGAATCATTCCAATTTATATTTGACTCTTCATTATTATTAGGTGAGTCAATGGGACTTGTTCTAGAGGTAGACATCTATCACATAATATCAAACACGTTAAGAGATTAATATATCACATAATATTCACATGTTAAAAATATATAATTTCCAACAAAATTTGTTAAGCAATCATTTTTCAAGTAAACACGGTCGAAGTCCAGACTCACTAATGCATCCTAACAAACTCGATAAGACACACTAATGCAAAATTCTGGTTCTCTAAGACCAACGCTCGGATACCAACTGAAATGTCCCGTTCTTATTGATTAAAAACGTTCCATATTAATTGATTTCGTTGCGAGGTTTTGACCTCTATATGAGACGTTTTTCAAAGACTGCATTCATTTTAAAACAAACCATAACCTTTATTTCATCAATAAAGGTTTAAAAAGCTTTACGTAGATTATCAAATAATGATAATCTAAAATATCCTGTTTACACACGACCATTACATAATGGTTTACAATACAAATATGTTACAACAAAATAAGTTTGTTGAATGCAGTTTTTACACAATATCATACAAGAATGGACTCCAAATCTCGTCCTTATTTAAGTATGCGACAGCGGAAGCTCTTAATAATCACCTGAGAATAAACATGCTTAAAACGTCAACAAAAATGTTAGTGAGTTATAGGTTTAACCTATATATATCAAATCATAATAATAGACCACAAGATTTCATATTTCAATACACATCCCATACATAGAGATAAAAATCATTCATATGGTGAACACCTGGTAACCCACATTAACAAGATGCATATATAAGAATATCCCCATCATTCCGGGACACCCTTCGGATATGATATAAATTTCGAAGTACTAAAGCATCCGGTACTTTGGATGGGGTTTGTTAGGCCCAATAGATCTATCTTTAGGATTCGCGTCAATTAGGGTGTCTGTTCCCTAATTCTTAGATTACCAGACTTAATAAAAAGGGGCATATTCGATTTCGATAATTCAACCATAGAATGTAGTTTCACGTACTTGTGTCTATTTTGTAAATCATTTATAAAACCTGCATGTATTCTCATCCCAAAAATATTAGATTTTAAAAGTGGGACTATAACTCACTTTCACAGATTTTTACTTCGTCGGGAAGTAAGACTTGGCCACTGGTTGATTCACGAACCTATAACAGTATATACATATATATCAAAGTATGTTCAAAATATATTTACAACACTTTTAATATATTTTGATGTTTTAAGTTTATTAAGTCAGCTGTCCTCGTTAGTAACCTACAACTAGTTGTCCACAGTTAGATGTACAGAAATAAATCGATAAATATTATCTTGAATCAATCCACGACCCAGTGTATACGTATCTCAGTATTGATCACAACTCAAACTATATATATTTTGGAATCAACCTCAACCCTGTATAGCTAACTCCAACATTCACATATAGAGTGTCTATGGTTGTTCCGAAATATATATAGATGTGTCGACATGATAGGTCGAAACATTGTATACGTGTCTATGGTATCTCAAGATTACATAATATACAATACAAGTTGATTAAGTTATGGTTGGAATAGATTTGTTACCAATTTTCACGTAGCTAAAATGAGAAAAATTATCCAATCTTGTTTTACCCATAACTTCTTCATTTTAAATCCGTTTTGAGTGAATCAAATTGCTATGGTTTCATATTGAACTCTATTTTATGAATCTAAATAGAAAAAGTATAGGTTTATAGTCAGAAAAATAAGTTACAAGCCGTTTTTGTAAAGGTAGTCATTTCAGTCGAAAGAACGACGTCTAGATGACCATTTTAGAAAACATACTTCCACTTTGAGTTTAACCATAATTTTTGGATATAGTTTCATGTTCATAATAAAAATCATTTTCTCAGAATAACAACTTTTAAATCAAAGTTTATCATAGTTTTTAATTAACTAACCCAAAACAGCCCGCGGTGTTACTACGACGGCGTAAATCCGGTTTTACGGTGTTTTTCGTGTTTCCGGGTTTTAAATCATTAAGTTAGCATATCATATAGATATAGAACATGTGTTTAGTTGATTTTAAAAGTCAAGTTAGAAGGATTAACTTTTGTTTGCGAACAAGTTTAGAATTAACTAAACTACGTTCTAGTGATTACAAGTTTAAACCTTCGAATAAGATAGCTTTATATGGATGAATCGAATGATTTTATGAACATAATTACTACCTTAAGTTCCTTGGATAAACCTAATGGAAAATAGAAAAATGGATCTAGCTTCAATGGATCCTTGGATGGCTCGAAGTTCTTGAAGCAGAATCATGACACGAAAACAAGTTCAAGTAAGATCATCACTTGAAATAAGATTGTTATAGTTATAGAAATTGAACCAAAGTTTGAATATGATTATTACCTTGTATTAGAATGATAACCTACTGTAAGAAACAAAGATTTCTTGAGGTTGGATGATCACCTTACAAGATTGGAAGTGAGCTAGCAAACTTGAAAGTATTCTTGATTTTATGAAACTAGAACTTTTGGAATTTATGAAGAACACTTAGAACTTGAAGATAGAACTTGAGAGAGATCAATTAGATGAAGAAAATTGTAGAATGAAAGTGTTTGTAGGGGTTTTTGGTCGTTGGTGTATGGATTAGATATAAAGGATATGTAATTTTGTTTTCATGTAAATAAGTCATGAATGATTACTCATATTTTTGTAATTTTATGAGATATTTCATGCTAGTTGCCAAATGATGGTTCCCACATGTGTTAGGTGACTCACATGGGCTGCTAAGAGCTGATCATTGGAGTGTATATACCAATAGTACATACATCTAAAAGCTGTGTATTGTACGAGTACGAATACGGGTGCATACAAGTAGAATTGTTGATGAAACTGAACGAGGATGTAATTGTAAGCATTTTTTGTAACGACCCGGAAATTTCCGACCGAATTTAAACCCTAATCTCTATATGTTTCCGACACGATAAGCAAAAATCTGTAATATTGAGTCTAGAAAGTTTGAAATCTATATCAGATGACTAGTTACCATTGACCACTTCCAACGATTCACGAACCCCTTATTGTAAATAAATAAATAAATATAGTTAAAAATATTTAATATAAAATTTGAGATTTTTCCGTAGACTTTTATCCGGCACTAATAATCAATGGAGCACGAAATAATACCCTAAATCTTAAATCAACTGAATAGGAAACGATGGCTTTCCTGTTTTCAAATTAGTGCACGTGTTAATTCTTTAAATTATAATATAAGTTAAATTATTGAATGGAAGTTGCTGTATTTGTTTGTCATCTATCTTCTATCTTATATAATATCTATAGGCATGATTAGGGAATACAATTCATATATTTTTCAGCTTACTACTCAAATCCTCTTGCTTCCTTATTTTCTTAACTTATGATCACCTTAGAAACATCTTTAATACCCACAACCGTCGATCACACTTTCTTTTTCTATTTATACCGAGACCTAAGCCATCATCACTTGTTTCTTCTGGCAACATCACGGATCACCTAGAGTTAACTCCTGTAACCCTCACGCCACCACCATAAACTATCACCCATGAACAACCATCTTCATATTTTTTTTTCAAGGCAACAACAAGAACCACAAGTTATCTCCATTAACCCCACCTTTATAATATCCAATATAGCTATTGCTATTGCTAAGTATCTTTCTGTTTGTGTTTGGTTTGAACAACCATTTGTTTGAACAACCATAATGACCATCGAAGGTCATCACCCTTGAAATGTCCCGTTCTTATTGATTAAAAACGTTCCATATTAATTGATTTCGTTGCGAGGTTTTGACCTCTATATGAGACGTTTTTCAAAGACTGCATTCATTTTTAAAACAAACCATAACCTTTATTTCATAAATAAAGGTTTAAAAAGCTTTACGTAGATTATCAAATAATGATAATCTAAAATATCCTGTTTACACACGACCATTACATAATGGTTTACAATACAAATATGTTACATCGAAATCAGTTTCTTGAATGCAGTTTTTACACAATATCATACAAACATGGACTCCAAATCTTGTCCTTATTTTAGTATGCAACAGCGGAAGCTATTAATATTCACCTGAGAATAAACATGCTTTAAACGTCAACAAAAATGTTGGTGAGTTATAGGTTTAACCTATATATATCAAATCGTAACAATAGACCACAAGATTTCATATTTCAATACATATCCCATACATAGAGATAAAAATCATTCATATGGTGAACACCTGGTAACCGACAATAACAAGATGCATATATAAGAATATCCCCATCATTCCGGGACACCCTTCGGATATGATATAAATTTCGAAGTACTAAAGCATCCGGTACTTTGGATGGGGTTTGTTAGGCCCAATAGATCTATCTTTAGGATTCGCGTCAATTAGGGTGTCTGTTCCCTAATTCTTAGATTACCAGACTTAATAAAAAGGGGCATATTCGATTTCAATAATTCAACCATAGAATGTAGTTTCACGTACTTGTGTCTATTTTGTAAATCATTTATAAAACCTGCATGTATTCTCATCCCAAAAATATTAGATTTTAAAAGTGGGACTATAACTCACTTTCACAGATTTTTACTTCGTCGGGAAGTAAGACTTGGCCACTGTTGATTCACGAACCTATAACAATATATACATATATATTAAAGTATGTTCAAAATATATTTACAACACTTTTAATATATTTTGATGTTTTAAGTTTATTAAGTCAGCTGTCCTCGTTAGTAACCTATAACTAGTTGTCCACAGTTAGATGTACAGAAATAAATCGATAAATATTATCTTGAATCAATCCACGACCCAGTGTATACGTATCTCAGTATTGATCACAACTTAAACTATATATATTTTGGAATCAACCTCAACCCTGTATAGCTAACTCCAACATTCACATATAGAGTGTCTATGGTTGTTCCGAAATATATATAGATGTGTCGACATGATAGGTCGAAACATTGTATACGTGTCTATGGTATCTCAAGATTACATAATATACAATACAAGTTGATTAAGTTATGGTTGGAATAGATTTGTTACCAATTTTCACGTAGCTAAAATGAAAAAAATTATCCAATCTTGTTTTACCCATAACTTCTTCATTTTAAATCCGTTTTGAGTGAATCAAATTGCTATGGTTTCATATTGAACTCTATTTTATGAATCTAAACAGAAAAAGTATAGGTTTATAGTCGGAAAAATAAGGTACAAGTCGTTTTTGTAAAGGTAGTCATTTCAGTCGAAAGAACGACGTCTAGATGACCATTTTAGAAAACATACTTCCACTTTGAGTTTAACCATAATTTTTGGATATAGTTTCATGTTCATAATAAAAATCATTTTCTCAGAATAACAACTTTTAAATCAAAGTTTATCATAGTTTTTAATTAACTAACCCAAAACAGCCCGCGGTGTTACTACGACGGCGTAAATCCAGTTTTACGGTGTTTTTCGTGTTTCCAGGTTTTAAATCATTAAGTTAGCATATCATATAGATATAGAACATGTGTTTAGTTGATTTTAAAAGTCAAGTTAGAAGGATTAACTTTTGTTTGCGAACAAGTTTAGAATTAACTAAACTATGTTCTAGTGATTACAAGTTTAAACCTTCGAATAAGATAGCTTTATATGTATGAATCGAATGATGTTATGAACATCATTACTACCTTAATTTCCTTGGATAAACCTACTGGAAAAGAGAAAAATGGATCTAGCTTCAATGGATCCTTGGATGGCTCGAAGTTCTTGAAGCAGAATCATGACACGAAAACAAGTTCAAGTAAGATCATCACTTGAAATAAGATTGTTATAGTTATAGAAATTGAACCAAAGTTTGAATATGATTATTACCTTGTATTAGAATGATAACCTACTGTAAGAAACAAAGATTTCTTGAGGTTGGATGATCACCTTACAAGATTGGAAGTGAGCTAGCAAACTTGAAAGTATTCTTGATTTTATGAAACTAGAACTTTTGGAATTTATGAAGAACACTTAGAACTTGAAGATAGAACTTGAGAGAGATCAATTAGATGAAGAAAATTGAAGAATGAAAGTGTTTGTAGGTGTTTTTGGTCGTTGGTGTATGGATTAGATATAAAGGATATGTAATTTTGTTTTCATGTAAATAAGTCATGAATGATTACTCATATTTTTGTAATTTTATGAGATATTTCATGCTAGTTGCCAAATGATGGTTCCCACATGTGTTAGGTGACTCACATGGGCTGCTAAGAGCTGATCATTGGAGTGTATATACCAATAGTACATACATCTAAAAGCTGTGTATTGTACGAGTACGAATACGGGTGCATACGAGTAGAATTGTTGATGAAACTGAACGAGGATGTAATTGTAAGCATTTTTGTTAAGTAGAAGTATTTTGATAAGTGTATTGAAGTCTTTCAAAAGTGTATAAATACATATTAAAACACTACATGTATATACATTTTAACTGAGTCGTTAAGTCATCGTTAGTCGTTACATGTAAGTGTTGTTTTGAAACCTTTAGGTTAACGATCTTGTTAAATGTTGTTAACCCAATGTTTATAATATCAAATGAGATTTTAAATTATTATATTATCATGATATTATCATGTATGAATATCTCTTAATATGATATATATACATTAAATGTCTTTACAACGATAATCGTTACATATATGTCTCGTTTAAAAATCATTAAGTTAGTAGTCTTGTTTTTACATATGTAGTTCATTGTTAATATACTTTATGATATGTTTTCTTATCATAGTATCATGTTAACTTTATATATATATATATCCATATATATGTCATCATATAGTTTTTACAAGTTTTAACGTTCGTGAATCACCGATCAACTTGGGTGGTCAATCGTCTATATGAAACATATTTCAATTAATCAAGTCTTAACAAGTTTGATTGCTTAACATGTTGGAAACATTTAATCATGTAAATATCAATCTCAATTAATATATATAAACATGGAAAAGTTCGGGTCACTACAACCCTAAACCACCTTCATCGATCATTATCATTTTTTTTAAAAAAAAACAACTTGTTGATATCAATTTATTCTTCCTGTTTAGAACCACACCCAATTGAGTTTATCAAAACCCCATTACCGCCATTATTTCTAATTCTTGTTCACTCCGTGACCACCACCCAACCACCGTGAACTTACAACCCAAACCGCCATCACTATGGAACCTTCACCTTCACGATCCATGAGCAACACTATCACACCACCATCATCAGTATTTATGTTTCTGTTTTCTTTCGAAACCACCACAAACACCATCATATAATCTCTCTCTCTCATCTCTCTATCTTTCTTCGGATTCTGTTGCAAACAAACCGACACCTTAAACCATCACTATAAACTATTTATTGTTGCTACAGCCGTTTTCTGTTTCAGCCGTCACCAAGAATAACCCACAACCTTGAACCACCCATCGGGAATCACCATAACCGCTCACCTCCACCACTGCTAATGCAGCTATGATAACGAAATACAAAGACATGATGATACTTACGGGGAATCCGGTATAGAAACAATAAAGCAACTAGGGTTGATTATGAGCTGTAAAGGAAGTGAAACTTATGAGTTATAACAAGTATTATTATTTTAGTTGGTAGCCTGTCTATTACAAATATGATAATGGAAGATGATAAGATGATGATGATTTGATGATGCATTTGTGACCCAGACGAACCCCACTGCCAGCTGTTTATTTCACGAGACATAAAATGAATATAAAACAAACTGGACGTAAATTAGTTCTTGGGCTTCCATAACTTGATCAGATTTTCGATAGAAAGGGGCTGTAATTGGGCTTCATAAATCGAGATGTTGGGCCCTATAAAACCCACCTGCTACATACCGTTTAATTGCTGTATACCCTATTATTCGAACCTCTCCTTGCTGCTTACTTCCTGGTTCTGTTAAACAATCACGACTATTATGTATCTGTTAATACTTGTTGATAATAAGCTCACGATTAGGATAGTCGTGACACTTAAAATAACAGATGGTTATGGATACGTATGGTTAGGATAATGATGGTTTGATTAAGTGATCATAATGATGTTAAGTAATAAAGAAAAAGATGATGACGATAGTTAAAAATAAAAATTAGAGAATGAAGAAGAAAAATACAGATAAGCGGGGGTTAAAAGAATTTAATCCGAGAAGTTAATCAGAAAGACACAAGCAGTGCAATGGTTAGGGGTGTGGTTATTAAACAAGAGGTCATTGGTTCGAGTCTGAGCAGCAACACTTAATTTTTTTTTATTAACCATGAAAGTTACACACTTAAGGTAGTATTCTTAGTATTTTTTTTATTATTATTATTACTATTATCCTATTATTATTATTATTATTATCACCAAATTTATTATTAATATTACTAAGTATTATGTATATTTATAAAAATTAGTATTTTCATTATCGATATTATTAAACTTATCACTTTATTTAAAAACTACTATTATCATTATAAATATCATTATTTTTATTATCATTACTATTTTTTATTCACAATATTTTTATTATCATTATTATTATTTTTAACATTATTATTACTATTATTATTATTATTATAAGACAACACAACTTTTTATTTATTATTATTAATATTATTGTACCAAATAATAATTAGTTACGTAAAATTATATTTAATACATATGACATACTAAAATAACAAGTATATTACTAATATCAATATGTAAACTTATTTGATTATTATTAAATGTTTTAATATATATAAATGATATAGGTTCGTGAATCCGAGGCCAACATTATACTTGATCAATGATGTTATATGTATTTTTACTACAAAATACATTAGGTGAGTATATAGATCCCTTTTTAAACTTTAAATATTTTGGGCTGAGAATACATGCGCTATTTTTATAAATGATTTACGTTATGGACACAAGTGACTAAAATTACGTTCTACATGGGTTTGAATCAAAAATCCCCTAGCTTGGTAACTTTAACTATTGGTTTATGAACTGGTAGGCGCGAATCCTAAAGATAGATCTATCGGGTTTTACACCCCCACCCAGATGTTGTTCTAGTAAACTAGAAGAACGGGTGTTTAGTACTTCGAAGTTAACGGAACGCACTTGATTCGGTGCACATATTATTATAACTCAGGGGTACACACTCTTGTTTAGGCTAGTTACCGGGTGCTCACTGATTGGAAATGCTTTTCATACACTTGCGAGTGTATTATATTTTTAAATATGAAATCTTGTGGTCCATAGTTATAACGCTGCTAGCATCTAACCTATATATCTCACCAACCTTATGTTGACTTTTTAAAGCATGTTATTCTCAGGTACGAATTAAGTCTTCCGCTGTGCATTTGCTCATGTTAAGAACAGTACTTGGTGTCGACCATCGCTATGGGATCAACTGTTGAAGATTCCGTCCGGGAGGATTAGTCGCGGACGTTTCAGTTGGTATCAGAGCGTTGGTCTTAGCGAACCAGGTCTCCCATTAGTGTCTCTAACTGGTAGTTGTTAGGATACATTAGTGAGTCTGGACTTCGACCGTGTCTGCCTATCAAAAAGTTTTGCTTATCATTCTAGTCGGAAATCATCTGCTTATCATCCCTAGGGAATTTCCTGCTTATCATTCATAAGTCTAGACACGTCTTATTGCATTTAGTGCATCGATAGTGTATAGACAAAAATTCATATCCTAGCGCATCTGTAGACTTGCCTGTCATATGCCGTAAATTTCTCCGTAGTTTACGGAATCTTTAGTACCAAATATATAGATATTCTATGAAGTTAGAATATCATCCGATATCTGAAAATCATTTCACGTCGAAGATCCATTCCATCCACCAAATTGCCCTCTTGGCAATGAACCTGAAAGCACTTACCGGCGAATCTGTTCGAGAAACCATTTACCCTCTCATTTCTAGAAATATTCCGTTACGATTATATATTATCCTATATTTTGAATCTTACTCACCCGCTCGTTTCAATCGTCAATCATTCCAACATAATATAAAAGTCAACGAACTACGTGCTCGAGTAATGGCTTTGGAGAATCTGGTGAGGAGGTTACAAACACCAGCAGCAGCACCGGCAGCATAATCCGTATCATCCTCATCAACGCCGACAATACTCTTAACACCCCAACCATAACCGCGCCGTAACTCTCAACATCACAACCTGTACCTCGAATATCAACATTTTACGCCTCAATATTACCATCTGTATTTCGAGTATGATCTTCGTTCTACATATCGTTCTACATCAATTAATTTCGTTCTACGTACTGTTCTACCTCATTTACCTTCGCTCGACATGGCAATTATGTAATCTCTAATATTTTAGAGATTATGTAATCTAGTATCAACGATAAATCAAATGAGTTTAATATCTTATTGACTCATTAAATTCATAATTACATCCGAAGAAAATATATATGTAAGTATATTTTCATAAAGATTGTAATTAAAATTCTTTCGGTACAAACTGTTAATGATGAAAATATTTTAACGGGTGGGTAGTACCGAGGAATATTTAGAATTCACATTAATAAGTTACATTGTACACTCTTCGAATCTGATTCAACGATCATTTACTATCCTACTTACAATCACCGATATACGTATCCGTTCACCTCAGATATACCATTTCCATTCAAATTTCATATTTGGATTTTCATCTATCCGAATCCAACAAGTGGCATAAAGAAGAAACATGGGACAAATTAAAAATTGTTAGAAACACACGAATTAACTAATTAAAAATCTGTTAAGGATTTCACGCTAACTGTTCCGGCTAACTGTTCCCAGCTAACTGATTACATTTTATCGCAATTTACATTATCGCAATTTACATTCTTGCAATTTTATTCATCGTCATTTTTATTCTGTTATTTATATTTACGCACTTCAGATAACGGGACACGTATGCAAGGTTTCGACTTATCATATCGACCCATCTATATATATATTTCGGAACAACCGTAGACACTCTATATGTGAAGGTGGGAGTTGGCTATACAGGGTTGGAGTTGATTCCAAAATATATATATATACTTTGAGTTGTGATCGACACCGAGACTGGTACACGGGTTACGATACGTATTAATTAATTCGAATATTATATATTTAATTTATATATGAATTTATTAGACCATTGGACAATCGGACTAATAGATTGCTAACTAAGGACAAGTAAAATGAATTAAAATGTTGATTATAACATATGAAACTAAATTAATCTTCAAGTTGCCACTTGATTTTATCTTAAACCTCATTCGTATCTTGACGATTACAATTCGCATTCACAACTTTTCATAATTCTTGAAAACGCCTCGATCGAGAAGTTGAACCAGTCGCACCTCGTCTACGGAAGAAAGATTCATGCATATGGTTATGCACCTGAAAACTCTCGGAAACCGAGTCAACACGTAGCAGTGTAAATTCCTTTAGTGTTATTATTACCCAAAATAACATTACAATTTCTTTCCAAATTAGCCACTTTTATCACAGCTCCACTTCGACTTCTCAGAAAGACTAGCCTTGTTATCATCTCGATATATGTACATCATCCTTTCGTCGTCGTTATCGGAGAATCTTTCATATTTCACGACATTATCAGCAGATGTACCAGCAGCTCGTCATCCCTTTTGCGGAATCAACAATCGGTATTCTGAAAATCTCGCAGAACTTCTCCAGTTATACCTATAACGTTTATCCCTAAGAATTTCATACTTCAAATATGAAGTTCTGAAAAACATCTTGAACCACAGATAATTCTTGAAATGCTGAAAAAGCAGCAAAAACTATAAACGACTGTAACAGTCAAAAGTGTGACAATAAAGTACAGTGAGTTGGTAAAGCTCATAAAAAGAAAAGGAAAATGGATTGAGCAAAATATGAAAGAGGTTGTGAATAAATCACAAAGAATGGAACCTGCCTTCAAAGAATCTAAACGATTCAGTGCCTGCTGAAACCGTTAGTAAGAACCCTACTCCTTATTCTAAACCTTTCCAGATAATATTCATCATCATCATCTTATCTTAGATATTATAAGATATCTTCATATCTTTCGTTATACATATTCTCCGTATTTCTAGAGATATTTTCACAACTATTCTTATCTGAGATCATTTATCTCTCCGTAACATCTGCATTACAACATAAGAGAAACTGTGTTAGTTTCTAAGTTCTAAACCTTCGAGTTTAAAATAGGAATGTTCTGAAGCAGTGTTGGGAACTGATGCATGAATTAGTATAATATAATGAAACTTGATCAACTTCATTATATTACAGTAAGTCATGTTGAGTTTCTAATGGAATGTGATGATTCACAGTACCGTCATCATGTGCCATGTTACACGACTCTTACATTCTATTTAATTCCGAAACGTGTTAAGAACAAATCATCTTGATAGTTCTATTTTCCTGGATATTCTGGTAATTTGACAAATCAAATTATGCCATTACCATTCCTTTCTGAGAACCTTAGCCATGTTCATTCCAAATTTTATACCTACGAATTCCGAACCATTGCTCGCTTGGCTTGAGGACGGGAAGAGGAAATGAAAGAATGAAGCTCCAAAATAGAAACTAGAGTATAAATTGCAGCAAGTAGGAGAAAGAGTAGAAGATGTGGGATATGGAAATAAGGGAACAAAGGGGATAGTTTTATAAGTGAAATATCCGACAAAGAAATCACAACAGATTTGCCGCATTAAATCAAAGGAGATCCTGTTTTCTAAATCGCCGAAGAACCAAATCTTATTATGAAAGATTTCCTTTAAATCTCGTGAATTTCGGAAATCAATCATAACCACGTCATCAGTTAAAACAATACCATATTACTCATTTCACTCTTTTGTGATAGCTTCACTCGTACGCTTCATATGATCAAATCGTTTTATCCATATTTCCCAATAATGATAAAACTCTATTATTACCTCATATTCGTCATAAAAACATTCCTATTGTTATTTATGACAACCTCTACCAAATTTCGGGGACGAAATTTCTTTAACAGGTGGGTACTGTAACGACCCGGAAATTTCCGACCGAATTTAAACCCTAATCTCTATATGTTTCCGACACGATAAGCAAAAATCTGTAATATTGAGTCTAGAAAGTTTGAAATCTATATCAGATGACTAGTTACCATTGACCACTTCCAACGATTCACGAACCTCTTATTGTAAATAAATAAATAAATATAGTTAAAAATATTTAATATAAAATTTGAGATTTTTCCGTAGACTTTTATCCGGCACTAATAATCAATGGAGCACGAAATAATACCCTAAATCTTAAATCAACTGAATAGGAAACGATGGCTTTCCTGTTTTCAAATTAGTGCACGTGTTAATTCTTTAAATTATAATATAAGTTAAATTATTGAATGGAAGTTGCTGTATTTGTTTGTCATCTATCTTCTATCTTATATAATATCTATAGGCATGATTAGGGAATACAATTCATATATTTTTCAGCTTACTACTCAAATCCTCTTGCTTCCTTATTTTCTTAACTTATGATCACCTTAGAAACATCTTTAATACCCACAACCGTCGATCACACTTTCTTTTTCTATTTATACCGAGACCTAAGCCATCATCACTTGTTTCTTCTGGCAACATCACGGATCACCTAGAGTTAACTCCTGTAACCCTCACGCCACCACCATAAACTATCACCCATGAACAACCATCTTCATATTTTTTTTTCAAGGCAACAACAAGAACCACAAGTTATCTCCATTAACCCCACCTTTATAATATCCAATATAGCTATTGCTATTGCTAAGTATCTTTCTGTTTGTGTTTGGTTTGAACAACCATTTGTTTGAACAACCATAATGACCATCGAAGGTCATCACCCTAAACCACCTTCATCGATCATTATCATTTTTTTTTTAAAAAAACAACTTGTTGATATCAATTTATTCTTCCTGTTTAGAACCACACCCAATTGAGTTTATCAAAACCCCATTACCGCCATTATTTCTAATTCTTGTTCACTCCGTGACCACCACCCAACCACCGTGAACTTACAACCCAAACCGCCATCACTATGGAACCTTCACCTTCACGATCCATGAGCAACACTATCACACCACCATCATCAGTATTTATGTTTCTGTTTTCTTTCGAAACCACCACAAACACCATCATATAATCTCTCTCTCTCATCTCTCTATCTTTCTTCGGATTCTGTTGCAAACAAACCGACACCTTAAACCATCACTATAAACTATTTATTGTTGCTACAGCCGTTTTCTGTTTCAGCCGTCACCAAGAATCACCCACAACCTTGAACCACCCATCGGGAATCACCATAACCGCTCACCTCCACCACTGCTAATGCAGCTATGATAACGAAATACAAAGACATGATGATACTTACGGGGAATCCGGTATAGAAACAATAAAGCAACTAGGGTTGATTATGAGCTGTAAAGGAAGTGAAACTTATGAGTTATAACAAGTATTATTATTTTAGTTGGTAGCCTGTCTATTACAAATATGATAATGGAAGATGATAAGATGATGATGATTTGATGATGCATTTGTGACCCAGACGAACCCCACTGCCAGCTGTTTATTTCACGAGACATAAAACGAATATAAAACAAACTGGACGTAAATTAGTTCTTGGGCTTCCATAACTTGATCAGATTTTCGATAGAAAGGGGCTGTAATTGGGCTTCATAAATCGAGATGTTGGGCCCTATAAAACCCACCTGCTACATACCGTTTAATTGCTGTATACCCTATTATTCGAACCTCTCCTTGCTGCTTACTTCCTGGTTCTGTTAAACAATCACGACTATTATGTATCTGTTAATACTTGTTGATAATAAGCTCACGATTAGGATAGTCGTGACACTTAAAATAACAGATGGTTATGGATACGTATGGTTAGGATAATGATGGTTTGATTAAGTGATCATAATGATGTTAAGTAATAAAGAAAAAGATGATGACGATAGTTAAAAATAAAAATTAGAGAATGAAGAAGAAAAATACAGATAAGCGGGGGTTAAAAGAATTTAATCCGAGAAGTTAATCAGAAAGACACAAGCAGTGCAATGGTTAGGGGTGTGGTTATTAAACAAGAGGTCATTGGTTCGAGTCTGAGCAGCAACACTTAATTTTTTTTTATTAACCATGAAAGTTACACACTTAAGGTAGTATTCTTAGTATTTTTTTTATTATTATTATTACTATTATCCTATTATTATTATTATTATTATCACCAAATTTATTATTAATATTACTAAGTATTATGTATATTTATAAAAATTAGTATTTTCATTATCGATATTATTAAACTTATCACTTTATTTAAAAACTACTATTATCATTATAAATATCATTATTTTTATTATCATTACTATTTTTTATTCACAATATTTTTATTATCATTATTATTATTTTTAACATTATTATTACTATTATTATTATTATTATAAGACAACACAACTTTTTATTTATTATTATTAATATTATTGTACCAAATAATAATTAGTTACGTAAAATTATATTTAATACATATGACATACTAAAATAACAAGTATATTACTAATATCAATATGTAAACTTATTTGATTATTATTAAATGTTTTAATATATATAAATGATATAGGTTCGTGAATCCGAGGCCAACATTATACTTGATCAATGATGTTATATGTATTTTTACTACAAAATACATTAGGTGAGTATATAGATCCCTTTTTAAACTTTAAATATTTTGGGCTGAGAATACATGCGCTATTTTTATAAATGATTTACGTTATGGACACAAGTGACTAAAATTACGTTCTACATGGGTTTGAATCAAAAATCCCCTAGCTTGGTAACTTTAACTATTGGTTTATGAACTGGTAGGCGCGAATCCTAAAGATAGATCTATCGGGTTTTACACCCCCACCCAGATGTTGTTCTAGTAAACTAGAAGAACGGGTGTTTAGTACTTCGAAGTTAACGGAACGCACTTGATTCGGTGCACATATTATTATAACTCAGGGGTACACACTCTTGTTAAGGCTAGTTACCGGGTGCTCACTGATTGGAAATGCTTTTCATACACTTGCGAGTGTATTATATTTTTAAATATGAAATCTTGTGGTCCATAGTTATAACGCTGCTAGCATCTAACCTATATATCTCACCAACCTTATGTTGACTTTTTAAAGCATGTTATTCTCAGGTACGAATTAAGTCTTCCGCTGTGCATTTGCTCATGTTAAGAACAGTACTTGGTGTCGACCATCGCTATGGGATCAACTGTTGAAGATTCCGTCCGGGAGGATTAGTCGCGGACGTTTCATTTTTGTTAAGTAGAAGTATTTTGATAAGTGTATTGAAGTCTTTCAAAAGTGTATAAATACATATTAAAATACTACATGTATATACATTTTAACTGAGTCGTTAAGTCATCGTTAGTCGTTACATGTAAGTGTTGTTTTGAAACCTTTAGGTTAACGATCTTGTTAAATGTTGTTAACCCAATGTTTATAATATCAAATGAGATTTTAAATTATTATATTATCATGATATTATCATGTATGAATATCTCTTAATATGATATATATACATTAAATGTCTTTACAACGATAATCGTTACATATATGTCTCGTTTAAAAATTATTAAGTTAGTAGTCTTGTTTTTACATATGTAGTTCATTGTTAATATACTTAATGATATATTTACTTATCATAGTATCATGTTAACTATATATATATCCATATATATGTCATCATATAGTTTTTACAAGTTTTAACGTTCGTGAATCACTGGTCTACTTGGGTGGTCAATTGTCTATATGAAACATATTTCAATTAATCAAGTCTTAACAAGTTTGATTGCTTAACATGTTGGAAACATTTAATCATGTAAATATCAATCTCAATTAATATATATAAACATGGAAAAGTTCGGGTCACTACAGTTGAGTCTCCACAGTAGTTGACTGTGATGGTGTAACCAGTACGGCTTGAACATTTGAATTACGTTGAGGAGCATAAAGAATATCAAACAAGATATCCAGTTCCTCTGTTGCTACCGTAGGAACGCCCTTCTTTAAGAAAATTGAGTTTTGCGCAGAAGAAGTAGTAGTCAGGTTAGGATCGGGTTTTGAACTGAGTTGTTCAAAAGCCATTCCCGATAACTCATCGAACCTTACATTAATGCTTTCCTTGATCATCTTTGTCCGTTTATGATAGACACGATAGGCAACTTTGTTCGAAGAATAACTGAGAAATATAGCCTGATCGCCATGAGGATCAAACTTTCCGAGGCTGTCAAAATTGTTAAGCACATAGCATATACAACTAAAGACACGGAAATATTTGACATTCGGACGTCTACCATATAGTAACTCATAAAGAGTTTTATCAAAACGTTTATTAATGATGCAGAGATTTTGGGTATAACATGCAGTGAAAATGGCCTACCCCCACATTTTCGGAGGTAGTTTGGAGTAAGCAAGCATCGTGCGAGCTGCTTCACACAACGTACGATTACATCGTTCGACTACTACATTCTGTTGAGGGGTTCGTGCAGCAGAGAACTGATGTTCAATGCCTTGGTCTCTCAAATAACTATCAAGCAGGTCATTCTTAAATTCTTAATACTCTTAACATGTTTGTTAAAAGAGCGTTGAGTCTTTTTAATGAACTCAATGATAATGGCGGGGGTTTCTGACTTAGTCCTTAGAAGGAAAATCCATGTAAATCGGGTATAGTCATCAACAATGATAAGCACATGTTTCCGGCCACCAAGGCTAGAAATCCTCATGGGTCCACATAAGTCCATATGCAATAATTGCAAGGGCGATGAAGTACCGGGGTTTTGCTTAAGCGGATGATTAGTCCGTTTCAACTTACCCATCACACATAATGGACACACATGATGCTTATCATATTGAAAGCTTGGAATACCATCAACTAAGTCTTTAGAGACTAGTCGATTAATACCCTTGTAATTCAGGTGTGACATCCGGTGATGCCATAACCATGAATTTTCCTTTGTTGAACGAGTAACCAAACACATGGTTTCATGTGATGGTGCATCATTGAGGTCAATAATATAAAGTGAAGCACAACGTTTACCAACAAGGAGATCATTTCCATCGGTGGATTGCACCGAGCGTTGATGACATTCAAACAAAACCTTGAGATCTCCGTCATAAAATTGGCTGACACTAAATAAACTGCACCCTAAACCCTCAGCATATGAGACCCGTTTGATCGTTATGCCATTTTTCACAAAATCTCCATAACCCGTTATTGCTGCAATCTCATCATTTCCAAAAGTAACCATTCCTAGGAATTTGTCAACGAAATTGACAAGCAAGGATTTATCGCCCTTCATGTGTTGAAAGCAACCGGAATCGATATACCAAACACAGACGTCGAAACCTTGTAAACGTTAATTTCCTAGAGTTTAGGTACCCAAATTTTCTTGGGTCCTCTACGGTTAGTACCAACAATAAACTTTGGATCAACGACGAGATAATCACGTAAAGCAACATGCAATTTAGACAATAAAGCATCATTTAAAATCACATTACATGAAGCATCATATGCAATATCAAGTTTTACATCATTATCAGAATTCTTAAGACACAACTTATTCCAAGTAGATGTTCTGTTCACAGACGAAAATTGAAAGATATTAGATGATTTCCTAAGTCGACTAGCAGATTGCTTTGGTTTGGTTGCTACTTTCTTAGTCGTGGACTTAGGAACCCATATAGACTTGTAAGTCAAATTTGGATTATGACCTGTGACACGAAAAACGCCTCTGTTAGTTAGACATCCAAACTTTTCAGGTGACCCATGAGATGATTGATTTTGTAAAATTTCTAATTTGATTTTACGTTCCTTTGCATCATACTCACTCAAATCAGGTTTTGGACTCGTGTGTTGTGTTGACTTGACTGATTTCGTTAAAAAACTTTCCTTTGATTGATTTGATATTGGAATCATAGGAATCTTTTCAGTTAACACAGAACCATTTTGAGAATGAACTCTCTTGACAACAAATTGGGTTGAAGGTGCAACTTTTGAAACACGTTTACTAAATTGATAACGTAGTGGGTTTTTAAGAATAGTAATGGATTTTGATCCGTAGATGTTGTTGTTCCCTTCCCTTCTTATTAATCCCACCAACATATTCAGACACATTGGTTTCAACAGTAGATGATTGCTTATGTGTGTTAGCCTGTTTCAGTTGAATTATTTTTTATTTTAAGCTCTTAATTTCAAGACATAATTCCTCTGCAGAAAATAGCACTTCACCTTCCTTAAAATCATAAGTACATTATTTCTTAGGAAGTGGAGGTAAGTTATCACACAAAGCAAGCATTTGTTCTAGTGATTGACACTTAAGTTGCAAATCAACATTTGCCTGTCCAACTATACCTAATAAACGTTTCAAGTTTCGTACAACAGGTATGTTTGCGTAAAATTGATTCAAAGGATCAATTGTTGTGTCAAATTCTATCAAGTTTTCAACAGTTGGTTCATCTCGAGGATCTACCTTGACATCTAAATTAGTTTGACCTAGGGATTCTGTCTCAAATAAGACAGTTAATTCATGTGCTAGGTCTTCACAGGAAACATTATCAGAACATGCAAGTAAGGCTGGTAGTATTGGTTTCACATCAAAAGTTGGTTCATCAAACACCTCATCTATGACAATAATGCTAGAACTAGGTTTGTTAAACACTTCATTCTCAAGCATTAAAATGTATTTCTCTAGCATGAGTGTTGGGATATAAACCAGTCTACACTTAGGCACATAATTTTCATGTTGCATATTCTTTTCAGTTTCAACAAGTTCCTTCAAGAAATCAGGATTTGATTTACCTATTTTAGCATTGATTTTCTCATACATTAAGCTAATTTGATGGTATTTCCTAGATTTGCGATTAACAATAATATCATCAAAATCAGCATCAGAAGCATGCAGAAAATGAGATGGCAAACTAGCTCGAAAGTAATCAGAATGATATAATCCTGGAATCTTTTTGGAAGCATTATCTAAGATCTTAGGATCATCATAACCCAACCCCACTTTTCACCATGAATCGGTTTTGGTATATTCATGAAAATCATTTGTTTTGAAAGTTCTATATTCATGATAGCTTTGGATTGCTCTGTTCGATAGAGTTTTTCCTCATATCGAGCAAGTTGTGCTTTCAATTGAAAAGACTCTTTTGACAATGAAGAAATTTCAGAGTTCTTTTCAATTATGGTGTTTTCTAATTGAATAATTTTCCTGTTTAGCTTTGAAAGTGTGGGTTCATGTTGAGTTTTCAAATCAGAAAGATCTTTTTCTAAAAATTGAACTTTTTCTGCAAGTCGTTCCTATTTTAGACGATAATCTGTCCTTTCGACTTTAATCGGATGAATTGATTTTTAAGATCTTCCAACTCAGTTTTCGTGGAGCTGAGTTGGACAGTTAATCTTTACAATTCCAATTTTAATTTAGATGAAGATGGTTTGGTCTCAGAAAGTTTGATTTTATCTTTGAAAACCTTGTTTTTAGATTTTAAACCTTTGACTTCTTTTGACATTGAGACCAAATTCTTCATCATGTCATTTTGCACTTTTATAAAATCAGATGAAATTTTAGATGATTGTACCTCATCGTCATCAGATGCTGAGTTAGAATTCTCCATTGCTTCCTTAGCTTTGATGAGCTTAGTCACCTTGCAAACATTTGCATGTTCCACCTCTGAATCTGAATCATCAGTCCAGTTAAACCAAGTATCATCAACCGGTTTAAGCTCTCCCCCAGTTTCTACAATCTTAGCCATCAACATTTTCTTCTTGTAGTAAGCTGCATCCTTCTTCTTAGGCATCTTACACTCACGAGAGTAATGACCTACTTTACCACAATTGAAACAGATTGATTCATCCTTCTTGGAATCATCAGCACGTTGTTGTTGTTTTGATTGATCAGCTTTCTTGTAGTACGAGGAAGACGATGAGTTCTTGTGTTGATTGCTTGATTTGCCTTTGAACTTGTGTTTGTTCAAGGCTTTTGTGAACATAGCTGCCATTTTGACTAATTCAAGGTGAGAATCATCAACATCAGAAAGATTCAACTCTTCAGAATCAGTTGATTCTTCAACAAGCACTTTCTTGGACAAGCTTTTGGAAGTCGTAAGTGATTTGCTCTTCTTTTTAGCAATGAGAGCAAGAGGATCACTTGGATATGACTCTTTCCTTCCTTCTTGAAGTTTAGACACTTCAGGTTGGTAATGCATAAGAACTCCAACAAGCTCATGAATAGTCAACTTTTCAATCTCTTTGGTAGATCGAACTATGGTTCCATAAGGAAACCAATCAACATTGAGCTTTTTGAGAAATTTCATGTTGACTTCAGCATTTACTTTTATGATCTTGCACCTTTTCAACTCATTGAGAACACCATTGAAATGACGGTAGGTATCCTTGAGTAGTTCATCGGGTTCCTGCTTGAAATCTTCATAAAATTCCCAGAGCCTTATTCAGTTTAGTAACATCTGACATGTCATAACCTTCTTGATGTCGTTTGATCTCATCCCATATATCTTTTGCTGTGGTGTTGCTATCAACATTTTCAAACAACTCATACGGGATAACTTGTATAACAATGTTCTTTGCCTCTATGTCACCCTGAGCTCTCTCACGTTTATCACCAGAAAGTTCATAGACTGGAATTGGCATACCAGTATTCGGATGATAATCTACAACTGGACCATCTCTCAGAGAAGCCCATATATACTTTGCTTTCTCACCCTTGTAGTCTATGTATTGAGTGATACGGTGAAGCCACTGAGTATACTTGCCATCAAACAATACTGGAGGACGGGAATCTGATCCAATGATCAAAGTATCTTGAGTAGACATCTTGAAAATGAGGTAGATTCGGTAAAGATTCGGTATTACACAAATCTAGGATGAAAAATCACAACAATCTAACACAAATATCAGAATTGGTATCTGATTCGGTACTGTAGCAGATTCGATACATATTATGTACTGTAGCAGATTCAGTAAACCAGATTCTGTATCAGAAACTGATCAGAAATACAAGTAACACACCCAGATTCAGTATAGATTCGGTAACCACAAGATTTGTAGCCTGAGAACACTTAAAACCAATGAATTAAGTGATACCGAGATTCTAATTCGGTATCTGACTCGGTAGTCAGATTCTATATGAATTTAAATTCAAACACAATTCAATTCCTTTGAATTAGAATCTGTAACCTTGCTGCACAAGGAAACAAGTTAGTATCACATAAAATATCAAAGATACCGAATGTATAGAATACCAAATGTCAACTCTATCAGTTGACAATACCGAGTCTAAGTATGAAAACTTAGAATTCAAATGAATCCTTTCTCAAATCACACCTATTAGTTGCGTATGACCAAACCGAATGTGATAGATTCACAAACACACCACAATCTGCAACACCGATTAAGAATTATTAACTTTGAAGCAGATTCGGTATGGCAGTTACGATACCGAATGTAGATCAAATCTTCAAAACTTGAAGAACTGATGAAATTAAACCTTCAGAAATGTGATTAAACACCTCACGATCACAACTGAAACCTCAAACCTTTACTAAACTACAGAATCAAGCTGGAAATGATGAATACCGTGAGTTTTAGCCACAAACTCTAAAAATCAACTTGATTCTTTATAATTGATGTTAAAAAGCTGTAATGATGATTGAAACTTTCTAATCAACCTAATACACCTTCGCTGAACTTATCACAAGAATCTGAACGTCAAATTATCAGATTCGATTATACCGAATCTGATTCAATATACCGAGAGTGCTCAGATTCTATATTCTTCAATCTCTGGATCAATCTAGTGATGTAATATCACTCCCTAGAAGCTCTGATACCAAATGATAGGTCAGATCATGTTGAGATTAGAAGAAAAGACAAGTTAGAATGAGATTCGGTAAGTGTGAAGGAGACTCGGTATGAGAGAGAATCAACAAGATTTATATTCCACAGCTTCTAGAACTCAATTTCAATGCAATGGCTATCTAATAAGGACTACTTAGGTTCCTTATATAGCCCTCTTCTAAGGAACCATCATTTAAGCTTATTTCACATTAACACTATACAACTTCGGGATCCTAACAAAATGTATCTCACATCTTACAAAAAGAAACTATAAGTAAAGGATTAGCAAAAATGATGCGAGGATATATTTATAATCAAACTGAATTAAATAATGTTATTCTATATAAAATTTTTGAGCCATACCATAATCATCAAAACTTGATACTTAACCTAGAAAAAGATTTAGGAACCTTATCCAAACAATTAGCTATTAGAGAAATCAGAACGTTACCATCTAATACATTAGGAGTGGTAAAACAACACAAGATCCTCTTATGCCTAGTCAAGAGGAAAATCATGAACTACTTAATGATACTAGTAATGAAAAAGGTATTGATGACACTCCTGCCAAAAAAGCTACACCCCCTAAGATTGATAAACCCTTAGAACCCGTTCCATACCCTCAACAACTTAGGAAAGAGAAGCAATAAAAATGTTTAGAGAATTTCGCTAATATGTTTAACAAAATAAATGTTAATATACCTTTAATAGATTTACTAAAAGAAAATCCACATTATGGGAAATGCTTAAAAACTTTATTATCTAATAAAGGTAAAGACGCAAAAAATTCTTCTAGGTTCATAATAAAAGAATGTAAAGCTATATTTCAAAAATATGACATACCCGAAAAATTAGGAGATTCAGGAAGTATTACCGTCCCATGCTCATTTAATAACTCTAGAATTTATCAAGCATTATCAGATCCAGACGCTAGTCTAAATTTAATGCCATATTCTCTATATAAAAGACTAGGTCTAGGAGAGTTAACTCCCACTAGAATGTCTATCTGTTTGGCCGATAGTTCTTTTAATTATCCGATAGGAATAGCCGAGAATATACCCATAAAAATTGACAACTCACTTTTCGCGTTGATTTCGTTATCCTAGAAATGAAAGAAAATGATAAAATTTCAATAATATTAGGTCGACCATTTTTAAGAACTGATGCTTTTGAATTTCAAATGCAAACTAATACATATAGTTTAGGAATAGGTGATGATAGGATCACTCTAAATAATCAACTTGAACTAGATCTCACTTGCTCAACGATAAAATATGTAGAAACATGTATTGAAGAAGAATTTGATGAATTTTTATTAATGGATATAGATGAATTTGTGTGTGAAATAAAAGAAGAAAACCTTGATGATGAATTTGAAGAATTAATGAAAGATGAAATGAATGAACTAATAGAAGAAGAACATGAACATATAACTGATGAATTAAGAATAAAACACTCTCTCGAAGCACCACCAAAACTAGAACTAAAAGAGTTACTTTCTCATCTAGAATATGTATTTCTAAAAGATGATTCCGAACTTCCCGTAATCATTTCCTCCGAATTATCTAAAAATTAAAAGGAACAACTCTTAGAAATCTTGACAAAACATAAAAAGGCTTTCGCTTGGAAAACCTCTAATATTCCAGGAATTGACCCCACTTTCTGTACTCATAAAATTCTATTAGAAGAAAACTCAAAACCCGTGATTCAAAGACAAAGACATTTAAATCCTAACATGGCTGAAGTAGTGATGTGTCAAAAGTGTGTGCAATAGTGCTTAATCTTTTATTTCAACTTTTAAATTTATAAAACCTTTATTATTACACTTTAACACCCTAATGAGCAACAAAACTCGATCAGATGTAGTATTTTAGGTTATCCTTCCAAGAGAGCGTAGATGCGAATAAGAGTTATTTTGTTTAAATAGTTTAATTCTTATTAAAGAATTAAAGATAGATTTTTATGTCTTTTATAGGATAGACCAACTATTATCCCTTAATAGGTTTAAGCTAAATGTTGCATATCATTCAACAAGTAGGACTTAAAGCATATGCTAGACACGCGATGTGCATGACTAACATCTCAATTCTTCATATTTAATTCAATTACATGATACATATCAATCTTGTGATGCGGATCAACATGCAAATAGACTGACAAATTATATAAGCTATTAAACACCAAGAAGATCAACTCAAGTTACTAGCTGAAAGTCAATTACTACTAAGTTCTCATGCAATCATTAATTAAATAAATCCAAACGAAGGTTCTTCAATTAAGCCTAACATTACCAAACTCTATTATATGAGCGTAATTCCAATTAACCAAGTTTATCACTATTATGCTGTTTAACCTAGTTGCATGCAATTCAATTTGACAAGTTTGATGAACTAGATCTAAACAAGTAGCATAAATCGAATAATAAATCATCGAATCAAGTACTAATCAATCCTAAAATCATGTTATTTAATCATTAATCATGGCAAACAAGTATATTAAAGCAAAACAGATTCAAAACAGTTCAAACATCATTACAGAAACTCGACCATATAGATCCGGAAAAGAACCATAAACTGTACGAATAAAGCACACGAAGCCGGCGGCTTTGTTCCAGTCAAGCCGGTGGATTGGACTAGTGAAGCCGGCGGCTTCATCTGTGTGACGAACCGGAAATTTCCGACCAAATTTAAACTTAATCATTATATGATTCCGACACGATAAGCAAAGCCTGTAATGTTGAGTCTCAAAAACTTTTGAACTGTTTATATAAATTCATTTACCCTACGACTGTTCCGGATGATTCACGAACAATTGTATGTAATTAAATATGTAAATATAAATGACAGCATGCATATAATAACAAATAGAAATAATACAATATAATTTGAACATTAAAATTAAATATGTAAAATATAATATAAAATAATTAAGTTGTAGTTACAATAAATTTGTATATTAATAGAAGAAATATATATATAACTATATGTATATTGTAATACATGTTAATTTATATAAAAATTTAATACTCAGATTAAGTTATTATATAATATATAGTTATATTACATAACCAATAATATGTAATACTATTATATTAAATTTAATTATAAAATAGTGTTATAATTATGTCGTTATTAATATCAGTATTAGTGTTATTAATATTATTACTTAAAATATATAATCTATAGATACGAAATTGATATATACATACATATAAAAACAAGTTATATAAATACAGATATAATATATATACAGTTATATATAATAAATAAATAAATAAATACAGTTATAACAAATATGGATAACAGATATGTATAATTATATATCAGATAAATAAATGAATAAATATAGTTACATATAAAATATAAATATAATAAAATGGCTAATTCTTTATCTATCACAATCAATCTATTTTAGTTTTCTGCTCATGATTGGTACAATATCTACTCTATATTGAATTCACATCAACTATGAAACAAATTCTGTTAGGGGTCATTCTCCACTTTAATTTTTTTTATCTTATCTTCCTTGGTTCAACTTAGCTGCCGAATTCATAAACCATGATAAATCAAATAGCTTGTGTCATAATACATACATTCAACTTATAGCATCAAATATCAATTATCAGTTGCAATTGCATTTATCTATTAAATAAAAAAAAATGAAACAGGTTTGTTTCCTCTGTATGCCAACCTTTTTACTCAAATCATGATTTCAAATGATTTTCCAAAATGTAAAAATGCAGTTATGATAGGATTCAATTATGTAAACTATCTGCAAAGTTTGAGGCTTCAATTCCTTTTCTTGAGTTCTAATTTGAGAGTCAAAGCTATTTTGTCAAAAAGTCAAACCTGTGTTCATCCATCAAAATGAAGTTTTATAAATCGTTTCTGTCGAAATTAATGATTGGAAAAGTTTTTATGAATCATTTGAAACTTATTTTATGTTGTAACAAACTTGTAAAACATTTTTTAATTTAAAAATCATTATTTATTTTTTTTATAAACAGTGACGAGCTGTGAGCAAAATTTTTTTATTTTTTTTGTTTATTTTATTTTTCTTGAAATTGATTAAATCAAATAAGTGATGTTAGATGTATAATTAATTAAAGTATCAAATTTTGAAGAGGAGGTTGAAACCTAGTGATGGCGATTAAGTTGTATGAAGAAGATGAAATACATGAAATTCGGGTTATAAACATTTGGAAGGGTTATATTTCAGAGAAACAGACATGGAGGGATGGTTATGGGGTGTTGTGGTTAATCAGGTGGTCTCGAGTTCGAGACTCGTTTGGGTCATTCTTTTTATAAAAGCATTTTTAAAAGGGTATACTCTCTAAACTCATTTTTTTTTAATTATTATTACTACTATTATTGTTATAATTATTATTGTTAATGTTATTATTATTAGTAATATTATTATTATTATTGTTATAACTACTAATACAAGATTTAGGAACATTTATTAGTATTGTTATTATTAAGGTTATAATTATTATCATTATTATTACTATAAGTATTATTAATGTTATTATCATTATTAATTTATCATTGTAGTACTACTATTATTATTATGATTATGATTAGGATTATTATTATTGTTATTATAAAAATAATACAAGTTGTTATTATTTTCACTAATATTAGTATTAATATCATTTTTGTAATTATTAGTAATAATGTAATACTTTTATTATTTTTAACATAAGTATTATTTTTAACAATATCAATATTATTATAGTATTACCGATATCAAGAAAGTTATTATTATTAGTAAATCATTATTATCAAAACTATCATTTTTTTCCAAATAAATAATTTGTATCAAAAATATACTTAATACATTTATTATAATTATACTAATAGTTTATTATCAAACATATTAACATTATCTATATAAATACTTATATAAACCAAACTAATTATTTTTTTATATATTACTAACCATATATAAATAGATATATTAATATAACTAAATATATAGATATTAAGCATTCTAAATATATACACAACATAAATATATATAACCTATAATTTAAGACATAATATGAATATTTGTTTTTAATGGAATTCGATATAAATTATATATAACTAAATATATATATATATATATATATATATATATATATATATATATATATATATATATATATATATATATATATATATATATATATATATATATATATATATATATATATATATATAATACATACTAATAAATGAAATTATGTGATTGCATTAAATGTTTTAATACATACACAATTGATATAGGTTCGTGAATCCGAGGCCAACCCTGCATTGTTCAGTTGTTCAATGTCGTAATATGTATTTTTACTACAAAATACAATATGTGAGTTCATTTGATTCCCTTTTACTCTTTACATTTTTGGGACTGAGAATACATGCGTTACTTTTACAACTACTTTATTAAATGCTTTTGAAATACATTTTGAACTGCGAATACATGAAATACTTTTATAAATGTTTGACGAGATAGACACAAGCAAAACATTCTTCGAATGAATTATGTGGACGTGATAATTGCCACCATTGAATTATGTGGACGTGATAATTGCCACAATTGATATGAATATTTTTCCCCTGATTATTATTGCTTGGTAACCTAAGAATTAGGGAACATCACTAATTTTGAGAATTAGTGCACGCCTAATTGACGCGAATCCTAAAGGTAGCTACCGGGTTTAACACCCCCACCCAGAATGTTCACTAGACGGAAGGGCTAGTTTGCGTGGTGTTTAGTACTTCGAAGTTTATATGATTATTATACAGACGAGATGTTCTGCTTTGGGGATATTATTATTCGCATTATATGTTAAGGTCGGTTACCAAGCCAAGCTATGAAACCAATGAAAAGTGAATGTTATATATCGAGAGAATGATTTTATACACAGGTTATGTGTATGTAATTTTTGTGCACAAGATATGTGTACGGTTACTAAGATTTATGAAAGATAATTTCGTACACGAGAAGGGTGTACTGTATTTAAAAGATATCGCATGTACATTACAGGTGGGTATAGGATTCGGGCCCATTTGTACCATGCAGTATTTAAATCTTGTGGTCTATCAAAATGATGAATTTTATTGTTTTATGATAAACCTATTAACTCACCAACTTTTTGGTTGACACTTAAAAGCATGTTTATTCCCAGGTATGAAAGAAATCATCCGCTGTGCATTTACTCATTTGAAAAGACATCATTTGGAGTCGATCATCGCAATGGGACCAGATGTTGGTAACTTCGTCCAGATGGATTAGGACGGGGTATGACATGTGGTATCAGAGCGGTGGTCTTAGTGAACCAGGTCTGCATTAGTATGTCTAACTGATAGTCGTTAGGATGCATTAGTGAGTCTGGACTTCGACCGTGCCTGCATGTCAAAAGTTTTTCTTATCATTTTGTGTCGAAAATTACCTGCTTATCATCCTTAAGAAATTACCTGCTTATCATTCTTAGTCTAGACACGTTTTACTGCATTGACTGCATGAATAGTGTTTAGATAAAATTCATATCTTAGCGTATCTAATAATTCATATCTTAGCGCATCTGTTACTGTAGACTTGCCTGACATATGTCGTAAATTCCTCCATAGTCTACAAAATCTTTAGTACTATATATATAGATAAACTATGTAGTTAGAATATCTTCCAATATTCGAAAAATCATTTCATATCTAAAAATCCTTTACTCTATCATACGAGATGGAACTCGCAACTAGTTCAAATCCCTCGGATTCCGACAGCTTTTCCGATATGAATTTCCACTCAAACTCCGAAAGAAGTGAGACCGGAATGGATCAACCATTTAGCCATCATCAATTCTGGATGAATTGGGGATGGGTTTGTAGTCGACTTAATCAATGGAGACAAGAAGAAGGTGATCCTTTCCATCAACCGAAATCACCTCTTGGCGAAGAACCTGAAGCACTTACCGGCGAACCTATTCGTAATACCATTTCACTCGCATTTTCTGAATATCTCGCCACGATTATATTCTATCTAAAAATTCTAAACCTTATTCATCCCCTCGTTTCGACCGACAATCATCCCGGAATAATAGAAGAAGTCAACGAACTTCGAGCTCGAGTAATCAATTTGGAGAATATGGTGCAAAATTTACCAGCTTCAGCAACGTCACCGGCACCAACAGTACCATCAGTAATAGCACCAGTACCATCAACAATCCATGCCTCAACATCTCATTCTGTACCTCGAGTATAATCATCATTCTACTTATCGTTCTACAAAAATTATCTTCGTTTTTCATGGCGATTATGTAATCTCTAATGTTTTAGAGATTATGTACTCTAATTCTAGCCATAAATCAGATGAGTTTAATATCATATTAACTCATTAAATCCATGATTACATCTTAGGAAAATATATATATGTAAGTATATTTTCATAAAGATTGTAATTAAAAATTCTTTTGTACAAACTGTTAATGGTGAAAATATTTTAACGGGTAGGTAATACCCGAGGAATATTTAGATTTCACATTAATAAGTTACACTGTACAATCTTCGAATCTGTTTCAATAGTCATTTACTATCCTACTTACAACCACAGAAGTACGAATCCGTTCATCACAGAATAACCATTTTCATTCAATTTCATATTTGGATTTTGACCTATCAGAATTCAACAAGTGGCATAATGAAGAAAACATTGGACAAAATAAAATTTGTTAGAAACAAACAAATTAATTATGAGAAAAATTTTTGTTAAGAATCCACGCTAACTGTTCCTAGCTAACTGTTCCTAGCTAACTGATTACATTTTATTTATCGCAATTTATATTCTCACAATTTTATTTATCGTCATTTAATTTCTGTTATTTATTTTACGCACTTTAAATATCGGGACACGTATACAAGGTTTTGACATATCATATCGACGCATCTATATATATTATTTGGAATAACCATAGACACTCTATATGCAGTAATGCCGGAGTTAACTATACAGGGTTGAGGTTGAACTACAATAATATATATACTTTGAGTTGTGATCGAGTCTGAGACATGTACACGGGTCACGATACGTATTAATTAATTCGAGTATTATATATTAAACTATATATAAATTGTTGAACTACAAATTGTGGAATCCTAACTATGGACTAATGACATTGGACAATTAAAATGAATTAAAATATTGATTATAACATATGAAACTAAACATTTCTTCAAGTTTGCCACTTGATTTCATCTTAAACCTCATTTGTATCTTGACGATTACAATCTGCGTTCAAACCTTTCATGATTCTTGAAAATACCTCAATCTAGAGGATGAACCAACCGCACTTCATCTACGAAAGAAAAGATTGATACACATAGTTATGCACCTGAAAACACTCGGAACCTGAGTAAACATTTAACACGTATATGTACTACCTCCTTTGGCGTTGTTATTACCGAAAATCACTTTGCAATCCCTTTCCAAAGTAGCCAATTTTGTCACAGCTCTAGCAAGTCAACTTCGACTTTTATTCGGATTAGCCTTATTATAATCGTGATATCTAAGTTTGCCTTTCATCATTGTTACCGGGAAACCTTTTATATCTCGCCACATTAGCAGTAAACTTACCAACAACTTTATTGATCTTCAAGCCTCTCCGAACAATCACTATACTTATTCATTAAAACCCTATCATGTACTTATCCACATTTTGTAACAATAATTGCCATACCAGCTACCGGGAATTAGCAATCAGTACTTTGAATCTTGCAGCGTTTCTACATCAACAGTTATATGTATACATATAACATGTATCTTTTAGAATTATGATCTTCCATCCTGGAATTCTGAAAAACACCAAGTCTACGAATCAATACTCCGAATTCTGAAAAAGCTTAATACAGCAGCAAAAACTGTACACGACCTTAACAGTTGAAGGTATAAAGATAAAGAATAAGTGTGTTGGCAAAAGCTCAGAAAAGTTGGAACTGGAAAACGGATTAAGCAAACCATGAAGGAGGCTGTGGACAAATCACAAAGACTAAATCTGCCCTCAAAGAATCCAAATGATTCAGTACCTGCTGAAGTCATTAACGAATACCATGTTTCTGACTCTAAACTCTTGCGGACAGATTTTCTTCATCATCCATCGATATTAGAAATTCTAAGATATCATCGTATCTTTCATTATAAATATCCTCGATAATTCTGAAGATATTTTCATAACTATTCTTATTTAAAATCATTTAACTCTTCGCGTTGTCAGTGTTACATCATATAAGAAACTGTTTAGTTTCTATATTCTGTAAACTTTCTAGTTTAAATTATGAATGTTTTTGAAGTAGTGTTGGGGACTGAAGCATGAGTTAGTATAATATAATGAAACTTGATCAACGTGATTATATTACAGTAAGTCATGCTGAGTTTCTAATGGGACATGATGATTCACAGATCATAACGTCATCATGTGCCATGTTACAGAACTCATTCATTCTGCTTAACTTCTGAACATATCAAGAAAGTATATTCTTGATAGTTCTATTCTCAGTGATTCTGATAACTTGACAAATCAAATCGTGCTATTACGTTCTTTCATGTTTAAAACATTAAGTTCATTCGAATTTCCATACGTACGAATTCGGGATCATTACTCGCTTTACTATAGGTTGAGAAGAGAATAAAAAGGTAAAGAGATCCAAAATATAAGAGAAATTTAAAGGCCAATAACAACACGAAGGTTACAAATCGTGGATATTAATACGAATAGAAATATAAAGACACGATATAATTAAGAATAGTATCACCCAAGGTAATAGTGGAAGTAAACAGATTTGTCTGATGGAAGATTGAAAAGATGGATGACAAAAATGATAATTAGGAAAATATCAAGGATTAGAACTGGATTAAGCATTTTCACAATCTTTTGGATGTATAAACTAAGAAATAAACTATAGGAATGGTGAGAATAATGGAACGGAAGAGTTTAAATTATAATCGAAATATCAGACAGAGTAATCGAGGCAGAAGATCGCATTTAATTAAAGAGATCTTAATTTCCTTACTCACCGAAGAATCAAATCTTTTAGATTTCGAAGATTTTCTTTATATCCCTTGAATTTTGGAATTCAACCAAGACAACGACAAAATTTAAGATGCATCTTATTTTCTAAATTCAACCCTGACTACATCAAAAGTTAAATCTCTATCTCAATCTTTTGTGATAACTTCATTAGTATTCTTCAAATAATCGAATTATTTTATCCTTATTACTCAATGATGATAAAACTCTAAATTCCAGCTCGTATGAGTCATGAAAACATATTTATTGTTAGCAATGACCATCCTAATCAAATTTCGCGATGAAATTTCTTTAACGGGTAGGTACTGTGACGACCCAAAAATTTCCGACCAAATTTAAACTTAATCTTTATATGATTCCGACACGATAAGCAAAGCCTGTAATGTTGAGTCTCAAAAACTTTTGAACTGTTTATATAAATTCATTTACCCTACGAATATTCCCGACGATTCACGAACAATTGTATGTAATTAAATATGTAAATATAAATGAAAGTATGCATATAATAACAAATAGAAATAATACAATATAATTTAAATATTAAAACTAAATATGTAAAATATAATATAAAATAATTAAGTTGTAGTTACAATAAATTTGTATATAAATAGAAGAATGCTATATATAACTATATGTATATTGTAATACATGTTAATTTATATAAAAATTTAATACTCAAAATAAGTTATTATATAATATATAGTTATATTACATAACCAATCATATGTAATACTATTATATTAAATTTAATTATAAAATAGTGTTATAATAATGTCGTTATTAATATCAGTATTAGTGTTATTAATATTATTACTTAAAAATATATAATCTATAGATATGAAATTGATATATACATACATATATAAACAAGTTATATAAATACAGATATAATATATATACAGCTATATATAACAAATAAATAAATAAATACAGTTATAACAAATATGTATAACAGATATGTATAAATATATATCAGATAAATAAATGAATAAATATAGTTACATATAAAATACAAATATAATAAAATGGCTAATTCTTTATCTATCACAATCAATCTATTTTAGTTTTCTGCTCATGATTGGTACGATATCTACTCTATATTGAATTCACATCAACTATGAAACAAATTCTGTTAGGGGTCATTCTCCACTTTAATTTTTTTGTCTGCTCTTCCTTGGTTCAACTTAGCTGCCGAATTCATAAACCATGATAAATCAAATAGCTTGTGTCATAATACATACATTCAACTTATAGCATCAAATATCAATTATCAATTGTAATTGCATTTATCTATTAAATAAAAAAAATGAAACAGGTTTGTTTCCTCTATACGCCAACCTTTTTACTCAAATCATGATTTCAAATGATTTTGCAAAATGTAAAAATGCAGTTATGATAGGATTCAATTATGTAAACTATCAACAAAGTTTGAGGCTTCAATTCCTTTTCTTGAGTTCTAATTTGAGAGTCAAAGCTATTTTGTCAAAAAGTCAAACCTGTGTTCATCCATCAAATTGAAGTTTTATAAATCATTTCTGTAAAACGTTTTATAATTCAAAAATCATTATTATTATTTTTTATAAACAGCGACGAGCTGTGAGCAATTTTTTTTTTATTTATTTTATTTTTCTTGAAATCTATTAAAACAAATAAGTGATGTTAGATGTATAATTAATTAAAGTATCAAATTTTGAAGAGGAGGTTGAAACCTAGTGATGGCGATTAAGTTGTATGAAGAAGATGAAATACATGAAATTCGGGTTATAAACATTTGAAAGGGTTATATTTCAGAGAAACAGACATGGAGGGATGGTTATGAGGTGTTGTGGTTAATCAGGTGGTCTCAAGTTCGAGACTCGTTTGGGTCATTCTTTTTATAAAAGCATTTTTAAAAGGGTATACTCTCTAAACTCATTTTTTTATAATTATTATTATTACTATTATTGTTATAATTATTATTTTTAATGTTATTATTATTAGTAATATTATTATTATTATTATTGTTATAACTACTAATACAAGATTTAGGAACATTTATTAGTATTGTTATTATTAAGGTTATAATTATTATCATTATTATTACTATAAGTATTATTAATGTTATTATCATTATTAATTTATCATTGTAGTACTACTATTATTATTATGATTATGATTAGGATTATTATTATTGTTATTATAAAAATAATACAAGTTGTTATTATTTTCACTAATATTAGTATTAATATCATTTTTGTAATTATTAATATCAATATTATTATAGTATCACCGATATCAAGAAAGTTATTATTATTAGTAAATCATTATTATCAAAACTATCATTTTTTTACAAATAAATACTTTGTATCTAAAATATACTTAATACATATATTATAATTATACTAATAGTTTATTATCAAACATATTAACATTATCTATATAAATACTTATATAAAACAAACTAATGATTCTTTTTTTATATATTACTAACCATATATAAATAGATATATTAATATAACTAAATATATAAATATTAAACATTCTAAATATATACACAACATAAATATATATAACCTATAATTTAAGACATAATATGAATATTTGTTTTTAATGGAATTCAATATAAATTCTATATAACTAAAAATATATATATAAATAATACATACTAATAAAGGAAATTATGTGATTCCATTAAATGTTTTAATACATACACAATTGATATAGGTTCGTGAATCCGAGGCCAACCCTGCATTGTTCAGTTGTTCAATGTCGTAATATGTATTTTTATTACAAAATACAATATGTGAGTTCATTTGATTCCCTTTTACTCTTTACATTTTTGGTACTGAGAATACATGCGTTACTTTTACAACTGCTTTATTAAATGCTTTTGAAGTACATTTTGAACTGCGAATACATGAAATGTTTTTATAAATGTTTGACGAGATAGACACAAGCAAAACATTCCTCGAATGAATTATATGGACGTGATAATTGCCACCATTGAATTATGTGGACGTGAAAATTGCCACAATTGATATGAATATTTTTCCCCTGATTATTATTGCTTGGTAACCTAAGAATTAGAGAACATCACTAATTTTGAGAATTAGTGCACGCCTAATTTGTAGTGACCCGAACTTTACTATGTTTATATATATTAATTGAGATTGATATTTACATGATTAAATGTTTCCAACATGTTAAGCAATCAAACTTGTTAAGACTTGATTAATTGAAATATGTTTCATATAGACAATTGACCACCCAAGTTGACCGGTGATTCACGAACGTTAAAACTTGTAAAAACTATATGATGACATATATATGGATATATATATAGTTAACATGATACTATGATAAGTAAACATATCATTAAGTATATTAACAATGAACTACATATGTAAAAACAAGATTACTAACTTAATGATTTTTAAACGAGACATATATGTAACAATTATCGTTGTAAAGACATTTAATGTATATGTATCATATTAAGAGATATTCATACATGATAATATCATGATAATATAATAATTTAAAATCTCATTTGATATTATAAACATTGGGTTAACAACATTTAACAAGATCGTTAACCTAAAGGTTTCAAAACAACACTTACATGTAACGACTAACGATGACTTAACGACTCAGTTAAAATGTATATACATGTAGTGTTTTAATATGTATTTATACACTTTTGAAAGACTTCAATACACTTATCAAAATACTTCTACTTAACAAAAATGCATACAATTACATCCTCGTTCAGTTTCATCAACAATTCTACTCGTATGCACCCGTATTCGTACTCGTACAATACACAGCTTTTAGATGTATGTACTATTGGTATATACACTCCAATGATCAGCTCTTAGCAGCCCATGTGAGTCATCTAACACATGTGGGAACCATCATTTGGCAACTAGCATGAAATATCTCATAAAATTACAAAAATATGAGTAATCATTCATGACTTATTTACATGAAAACAAAATTACATATCCTTTATATCTAATCCATACACCAACGACCAAAAACACCTACAAACACTTTCATTCTTCAATTTTCTTCATCTAATTGATCTCTCTCAAGTTCTATCTTCAAGTTCTAAGTGTTCTTCATAAATTCTACAAGTTCTAGTTACATAAAATCAAGAATACTTTCAAGTTTGCTAGCTCACTTCCAATCTTGTAAGGTGATCATCCAACCTCAAGAAATCTTTGTTTCTTACAGTAGGTTATCATTCTAATACAAGGTAATAATCATATTCAAACTTTGGTTCAATTTCTATAACTATAACAATCTTATTTCAAGTGATGATCTTACTTGAACTTGTTTTCGTGTCATGATTCTGCTTCAAGAACTTCGAGCCATCCAAGGATCCGTTGAAGCTAGATCCATTTTTCTCTTTTCCAGTAGGTTTATCCAAGGAACTTAAGGTAGTAATTATTTTCATAACATCATTCGATTCATACATATAAAGCTATCTTATTCGAAGGTTTAAACTTGTAATCACTAGAACATAGTTTAGTTAATTCTAAACTTGTTCGCAAACAAAAGTTAATCCTTCTAACTTGACTTTTAAAATCAACTAAACACATGTTCTATATCTATATGATATGCTAACTTAATGATTTAAAACCTGGAAACACGAAAAACACCGTAAAACCGGATTTACGCCGTCGTAGTAACACCGCGGGCTGTTTTGGGTTAGTTAATTAAAAACTATGATAAACTTTGATTTAAAAGTTGTTATTCTGAGAAAATGATTTTTATTATGAACATGAAACTATATCCAAAAATTATGGTTAAACTCAAAGTGGAAGTATGTTTTCTAAAATGGTCATCTAGACGTCGTTCTTTCGACTGAAATGACTACCTTTACAAAAACGACTTGTAACTTATTTTTCCGACTATAAACCTATACTTTTTCTGTTTAGATTCATAAAATAGAGTTCAATATGAAACCATAGCAATTTGATTCACTCAAAACGGATTTAAATTGAAGAAGTTATGGGTAAAACAAGATTGGATAATTTTTCTCATTTTAGCTACGTGAAAATTGGTAACAAATCTATTCCAACCATAACTTAATCAACTTGTATTGTATATTATGTAATCTTGAGATACCATAGACACGTATACAATGTTTCGACCTATCATGTCGACACATCTATATATATTTCGGAACAACCATAGACACTCTATATGTGAATGTTGGAGTTAGCTATACAGGGTTGAGGTTGATTCCAAAATATATATAGTTTGAGTTGTGATCAATACTGAGATACGTATACACTGGGTCGTGAATTGATTCAAGATAATATTTATCGATTTATTTCTGTACATCTAACTGTGGACAACTAGTTGTAGGTTACTAACGAGGACAGCTGACTTAATAAACTTAAAACATCAAAATATATTAAAAGTGTTGTAAATATATTTTGAACATACTTTGATATATATGTATATATTGTTATAGGTTCGTGAATCAACCAGTGGCCAAGTCTTACTTCCCGATGAAGTAAAAATCTGTGAAAGTGAGTTATAGTCCCACTTTTAAAATCTAATATTTTTGGGATGAGAATACATGCAGGTTTTATAAATGATTTACAAAATAGACACAAGTACGTGAAACTACATTCTATGGTTGAATTATCGAAATCGAATATGCCCCTTTTTATTAAGTCTGGTAATCTAAGAATTAGGGAACAGACACCCTAATTGACGCGAATCCTAAAGATAGATCTATTGGGCCTAACAAACCCCATCCAAAGTACTGGATGCTTTAGTACTTCGAAATTTATATCATATCCGAAGGGTATCCCGGAATGATGGGGATATTCTTATATATGCATCTTGTTAATGTCGGTTACCAGGTGTTCACCATATGAATGATTTTTATCTCTATGTATGGAATGTGTATTGAAATATGAAATCTTGTGGTCTATTATTATGATTTGATATATATATAGGTTAAACCTATAACTCACCAACATTTTTGTTGACGTTTTAAGCATGTTTATTCTCAGGTGATTATTAAGAGCTTCCGCTATCGCATACTTAAATAAGGACGAGATTTGGAGTCCATGCTTATATGATATTGTGTAAAAACTGCATTCAAGAAACTTATTTTGTTGTAACATATTTGTATTGTAAACCATTATGTAATGGTCGTGTGTAAACAGGATATTTTAGATTATCATTATTTGATAATCTACGTAAAGCTTTTTAAACTTTTATTGATGAAATAAAGGTTATGGTTTGTTGTAAAATGAATGCAGTCTTTGAAAAACGTCTCATATAGAGGTCAAAACCTCGCAACGAAATCAATTAATATGAAACGTTTTTAATCAATAAGAACGGGACATTTCAGTTGGTATCAGAGCGTTGGTCTTAGAGAACCAGAATTTTGCATTAGTGTGTCTTATCGAGTTTGTTAGGATGCATTAGTGAGTCTGGACTTCGACCGTGTTTACTTGAAAAATGATTGCTTAACAAATTTTGTTGGAAACTATATATTTTTAACATGTGAATATTATGTGATATATTAATCTCTTAACGCGTTTGATATTATGTGATAGATGTCTACCTCTAGAACAAGTCCAATTGACTCATCTAATAATAATGAAGGGTCAAATGTAAATTGGAATGATTCGTGGACTGATTCACAAGTTCCCGAAGAGGAACCGAAAGAAGAGTCGGAACCGGAAGAAGAATCGGAACCGGAAGAAGAATCGGAACCGGATGAAGAAATAGAACCGGTGGGGGAAATAATAAAACGGTTAAGTAAAAGAAAATCCTCAACCAACCAACCAAGGTTAATTATGGTCAATGGTGTTTCCGCCAAGGAAGCAAAATATTGGGAGGATTACCAATTCTCCGATGAATCGGATTCCGACCAGAATTCCGATGATGTTATAGAAATTACCCCAACTAAATTTAAAAAGGCAAAAGAAAATAATAAGGGAAAGGGCATAAAAGTAGAGAAATCTAATTCCAACCCCGATGAACTTTATATGTATCGTCAACCCCCGAAGCCCTTAACCACCAGGGTTTTCTAAACCGTTGTGGAAAACGACAGCTCGTATTAGGGGAACATCATATATCACTAGAAACTTGGCAAAACGAACCAAAACCGAAGAAGAAGAAACAAGTGAGTCGGAATAAGATAGTTGTATTCGTGTGGTGTAATATATGTAATATAGTGTGCTTATGCTTTATGATATATGTAAAAATTGCTTGTATTAATAAGTATTTTTTTTTATGAATCTAACTCTTGTCAATTTTATAGTATAAAAACATAAAATGGATAGACAACCCAATATTTTAAGAGACCTACCCGGAGACATGATTGATGAAATCTTGTCTAGAGTCGGTCAGAATTCTTCGGTACAACTATTTAAGGCGAGATCAGTTTGTAAGACATTCTAAGAACGTTCCAAGAATGCCTTGGTTTATAAGAGACTTTCGTTCGAAAGATGGGGGATATCACATTGGGAAACCCATAAGTTACGATGTGTTTACTTTGACGCATATATTGCGGGGAACTCAAATGCTATTTTACGCAATGGGTTAAGAAATTATTTTGACTCAATATATCCGAATATTGGACTTCGTGATTTAGAAAAAGCGGCTAACATGCAACATAAAGAAGCATGTTATGCTTACGGATTAGTAATGTTCGCTTCTCACCAAAGTGAGAACAAGAACATCGGGCTACAACTATTAAACAAAACGTTCCCACAAGTGACGGAATCGGTAATTGGGGTAAGAAATGAGGTTTTTAGATTGTTACGGGACTGTTGGACATTACGTAACCCTCGTCCCTTTGATGATGTTACAAAACACTGTCTTATCAACGGCCATAACGGTTATGTTCCACAAGACCAAGGATGGGAAGTAATCCTAGTAAAACCAGAATGCATGACTTGTTTCTGGACGTATGAATTACGTGTCTTTATTGCCTTTGCTGAACGACTTGTGTACTAGCTAGAATTATCTTTTCAACCATCTTGTATCAAATTTATTGTGTGCTATATTTCATGCTATATGTAAAATAAGCGGTCTTGTAAGTTTGTAAAATATTGTGTAAAAGTTTGAACGCGAAATATTATTATAATCAGTTTTTCATATAGAATTGTAGTAGTTGAATTGTATATTACCTACTAAGTATGAACTTAAAGGGTAGGTACTACCCGAATTTAAACTTATAAAACGCTAATATGAAGAAAAAGCTTTTATAAATGAGTTCATATTATGCTACGAAATACTATTAACTACTCTTAATATTCTGTATGATTAACTTGTTCCATTTGACTATTTTGAAGGAAATGGCACCGACTACTCTACACACCGTGAATATGAATGAAGAGGAATTCCGTACTTTTCTAGCTTCAAACATAGCCGCAGTACAGGCTGCGCTACATACCAACAATAACCTTGGATCTAGCAGTACAGGAAATCGTGTAGGATGCAACTACAAAGAATTCACTGCCTGCAAACCTTTGGAATTTGATGGAACCGAAGGACCGATCGGATTGAAACGGTGGACCGAGAAGGTCGAATCGGTGTTTGCCATAAGTAAGTGTACTGAAGAGGACAAAGTGATGTACGCTACGCATACCTTCACAAGTTCTGCGTTAACATGGTGGAATACCTATCTAGAGCTAGTGGGACAAGACGATGCGTACGCACTACCGTGGTCAGCATTCAAGCACTTGATGAACGAGAAGTATCGTCCCAGAACCGAGGTCAATAAGCTCAAGACAGAACTTAGAGGGTTACGAACCCAAGGATTTGATATTACCACGTACGAAAGACGATTCACGGAATTGTGCCTATTGTGTCCGGGAGCATTCGAAGATGAGGAAGAGAAGATCGACGCGTTTGTGAAAGGATTACCGAAAAGAATCCAAGAAGATATAAGTTCACACGAGCCCGCCTCCATACAACAGGCATGTAGAATGGCTCACAAACTAGTGAACCAGATTGAAGAAAGAATTAAAGAACAGGCTGCTGAAGAGGCCAATGTGAAGCAAGTCAAAAGAAAGTGGTAGGAAAACGGTGATAAGAATCACCAATACAACAACAACAGCAATTACAACAATAATCGCAACAATTATCCCAACAATCGCAACATCAATCGCAACTACAACAAACGGCCCAACAACAACAACAACAACAACAACAACAACAACAGCAACTACAACAACATCCTAACAACAATAATAACCGCAACAACAACAAAAATCAGAAGCAGCTATGCCAAAGGTGTGAAAAGTATCACTCGGGGTTCTGCACCAAATTTTGCAACAAGTGTAAAAGAAATGGTCATAGCGCGGTGAAGTGTGAGGTCTATGGACCAGGGGTTAATAGAACGAAAGGAACAAATGGTGTCGGAATGAGTAATGGCGGAGCAAGTAGTGTCGGAGCAAGTTATGCCAATGTAGTTTGTTATAAATGTGGAAAACCGGGCCACATTATTAGAAATTGCCCGAACCAGGAGAACACGAATGGACAAGGCCGCGAAAGAGTTTTCAATATTAATACGGCAGAGGCACAGGAAGACCCGGAGCTTGTTACGGGTACGTTTCTTATTGACAATAAATCTGCTTACGTTTTATTTGATTCGGGTGCGGATAGAAGCTATATGAGTAGAGATTTTTGTGCTAAATTAAGTTGTCCATTGACGCCTTTGGATAGTAAATTTTTACTCGAATTAGCAAATGGTAAATTAATTTCAGCAGATAATATATGTCGGAATCGAGAAATTAAACTGGTTAGCGAAACATTTAAGATTGATTTGATACCAGTAGAGTTAGGGAGTTTTGATGTGATAATCGGTATGGACGGGTTGAAAGAAGTGAAAGCAGAGATCATTTGTTACAAAAATGCAATTCGCATTATACGAGAAAAAGGAAAACCCTTAATGGTGTACGGAGAAAAGGGCAACACGAAGCTACATCTTATTAGTAATTTGAAGGTACAAAAACTAATAAGAAAAGGTTGCTATTGAAATGTCCCGTTCTTATTGATTAAAAACGTTCCATATTAATTGATTTCGTTGCGAGGTTTTGACCTCTATATGAGACGTTTTTCAAAGACTGCATTCATTTTTAAACAAACCATAACCTTTATTTCATCAATAAAGGTTTAAAAAGCTTTACGTAGATTATCAAATAATGATAATCTAAAATATCCTGTTTACACACGACCATTACATAATGGTTTACAATACAAATATGTTACAACAAAATAAGTTTCTTGAATGCAGTTTTTACACAATATCATACAAGCATGGACTCCAAATCTTGTCCTTATTTAAGTATGCGACAGCGGAAGCTCTTAATAATCACCTGAGAATAAACATGCTTAAAACGTCAACAAAAATGTTGGTGAGTTATAGGTTTAACCTATATATATCAAATCGTAACAATAGACCACAAGATTTCATATTTCAATACACATCCCATACATAGAGATAAAAATCATTCATATGGTGAACACCTGGTAACCGACAATAACAAGATGCATATATAAGAATATCCCCATCATTCCGGGACACCCTTCGGATATGATATAAATTTCGAAGTACTAAAGCATCCGGTACTTTGGATGGGGTTTGTTAGACCCAATAGATCTATCTTTAGGATTCGCGTCAATTAGGGTGTCTGTTCCCTAATTCTTAGATTACCAGACTTAATAAAAAGGGGCATATTCGATTTCGATAATTCAACCATAGAATGTAGTTTCACGTACTTGTGTCTATTTTGTAAATCATTTATAAAACCTGCATGTATTCTCATCCCAAAAATATTAGATTTTAAAAGTGGGACTATAACTCACTTTCACAGATTTTTACTTCGTCGGGAAGTAAGACTTGGCCACTGGTTGATTCACGAACCTATAACAATATATACATATATATCAAAGTATGTTCAAAATATATTTACAACACTTTTAATATATTTTGATGTTTTAAGTTTATTAAGTCAGCTGTCCTCGTTAGTAACCTACAACTAGTTGTCCACAGTTAGATGTACAGAAATAAATCGATAAATATTATCTTGAATCAATCCACGACCCAGTGTATACGTATCTCAGTATTGATCACAACTCAAACTATATATATTTTGGAATCAACCTCAACCCTGTATAGCTAACTCCAACATTCACATATAGAGTGTCTATGGTTGTTCCGAAATATATATAGATGTGTCGACATGATAGGTCGAAACATTGTATACGTGTCTATGGTATCTCAAGATTACATAATATATAATACAAGTTGATTAAGTTATGGTTGGAATAGATTTGTTACCAATTTTCACGTAGCTAAAATGAGAAAAATTATCCAATCTTGTTTTACCCATAACTTCTTCATTTTAAATCCGTTTTGAGTGAATCAAATTGCTATGGTTTCATATTGAACTCTATTTTATGAATCTAAACAAAAAAAGTATAGGTTTCTAGTCGGAAAAATAAGTTACAAGTCGTTTTTGTAAAGGTAGTCATTTCAGTCGAAAGAACGACGTCTAGATGACCATTTTAGAAAACATACTTCCACTTTGAGTTTAACCATAATTTTTGGATATAGTTTCATGTTCATAATAAAAATCATTTTCTCAGAATAACAACTTTTAAATCAAAGTTTATCATAGTTTTTAATTAACTAACCCAAAACAGCCCGCGGTGTTACTACGACGGCGTAAATCCGGTTTTACGGTGTTTTTCGTGTTTCCAGGTTTTAAATCATTAAGTTAGCATATCATATAGATATAGAACATGTGTTTAGTTGATTTTAAAAGTCAAGTTAGAAGGATTAACTTTTGTTTGCGAACAAGTTTAGAATTAACTAAACTATGTTCTAGTGATTACAAGTTTAAACCTTCGAATAAGATAGCTTTATATGTATGAATCGAATGATGTTATGAACATCATTACTACCTTAAGTTCCTTGGATGAACCTACTGGAAAAGAGAAAAATGGATCTAGCTTCAATGGATCCTTGGATGGCTCAAAGTTCTTGAAGCAAAATCATGACACGAAAACAAGTTCAAGTAAGATCATCACTTGAAATAAGATTGTTATAGTTATAGAAATTGAACCAAAGTTTGAATATGATTATTACCTTGTATTAGAATGATAACCTACTGTAAAAAACAAAGATTTCTTGAGGTTGGATGATCACCTTACAAGATTGGAAGTGAGCTAGCAAACTTGAAAGTATTCTTGATTTTATGAAACTAGAACTTTTGGAATTTATGAAGAACACTTAGAACTTGAAGATAGAACTTGAGAGAGTTCAATTAGATGAAGAAAATTGAAGAATGAAAGTGTTTGTAGGTGTTTTTGGTCGTTGGTGTATGGATTAGATATAAAGGATATGTAATTTTGTTTTCATGTAAATAAGTCATGAATGATTACTCATATTTTTGTAATCTTATGAGATATTTCATGCTAGTTGCCAAATGATGGTTCCCACATGTGTTAGGTGACTCACATGGGCTGCTAAGAGCTGATCATTGGAGTGTATATACCAATAGTACATACATCTAAAAGCTGTGTATTGTACGAGTACGAATACGGGTGCATACGAGTAGAATTGTTGATGAAACTGAACGAGAATGTAATTGTAAGCATTTTTGTTAAGTAGAAGTATTTTGATAAGTGTATTGAAGTCTTTCAAAAGTGTATAAATACATATTAAAACACTACATGTATATATATTTTAACTGAGTCGTTAAGTCATCGTTAGTCGTTACATGTAAGTGTTGTTTTGAAACCTTTAGGTTAACGATCTTGTTAAATGTTGTTAACCCAATGTTTATAATAACAAAAGAGATTTTAAATTATTATATTATCATGATATTATGATGTACGAATATCTCTTAATATGATATATATACATTAAATGTCATTACAACGATAAACGTTACATATATGTCTCGTTTCAAAATCATTAAGTTAGTAGTCTTGTTTTTACATATGTAGTTCATTGTTAATATAATTAATGATATGTTTACTTATCATAATATCATGTTAACTATATATATAACCATATATATGTCATCATATAGTTTTTTTTTACAAGTTTTAACGTTCGTGAATCACCGGTCAACTTGGGTGGTCAATTGTCTATATGAAACCTATTTCAATTAATCAAGTCTTAACAAGTTTGATTGCTTAACATGTTGGAAACATTTAATCATGTAAACATCAATTTCAATTAATATATATAAACATGGAAAAGTTCGGGTCACTACAGTACCTACCCGTTAAATAAATTTCGTCCCGAAATTTTAAGCTGTTGAAGGTGTTGACGAATCTTCTGGAAATAGATGCGGGTATTTCTTCTTCATCTGATCTTCACGCTCCCAGGTGAACTCGGGTCCTCTACGAGCATTCCATCGAACCTTAACAATTGGTATCTTGTTTTGCTTAAGTCTTTTAACCTCACGATCCATTATTTCGACAGGTTCTTCGATGAATTGGAGTTTTTCGTTGATTTGGATTTCATCTAACGGAATAGTGAGATCTTCTTTAGCAAAACATTTCTTCAAATTCGAGACGTGGAAAGTGTTATGTACAGCCGCGAGTTGTTGAGGTAACTCAAGTCGGTAAGCTACTGGTCCGACACGATCAATAATCTTGAATGGTCCAATATACCTTGGATTTAATTTCCCTCGTTTACCAAATCGAACAACGCCTTTCCAAGGTGAAACTTTAAGCATGACCATCTCTCCAATTTCAAATTCTATATCTTTTCTTTTAATGTCAGCGTAGCTCTTTTGTCGACTTTGGGCGGTTTTCAACCGTTGTTGAATTTGGATGATCTTCTCGGTAGTTTCTTGTATAATCTCCGGACCCGTAATCTGTCTATCCCCCACCTCACTCCAACAAATCGGAGACCTGCACTTTCTACCATAAAGTGCTTCAAACGGCGCCATCTCAATGCTTGAATGGTAGCTGTTGTTGTAGGAAAATTCTGCTAACGGTAGATGTCGATCCCAACTGTTTCCGAAATCAATAACACATGCTCGTAGCATGTCTTCAAGCGTTTGTATCGTCCTTTCGCTCTGCCCATCAGTTTGTGGATGATAGGCAGTACTCATGTCTAGACGAGTTCCTAATGCTTGCTGTAATGTCTGCCAGAATCTTGAAATAAATCTGCCATCCCTATCAGAGATAATAGAGATTGGTATTCCATGTCTGGAGACGACTTCCTTCAAATACAGTCGTGCTAACTTCTCCATCTTGTCATCTTCTCTTATTGGTAGGAAGTGTGCTGATTTGGTGAGACGATCAACTATTACCCAAATAGTATCAAAACCACTTGCAGTCCTTGGCAATTTAGTGATGAAATCCATGGTAATGTTTTCCCATTTCCATTCCGGGATTTCGGGTTGTTGAAGTAGACCTGATGGTTTCTGATGCTCAGCTTTGACCTTAGAACACGTCAAACATTCTCCTACGTATTTAGCAACATCAGCTTTCATACCCGGCCACCAAAAATGTTTCTTGAGATCCTTGTACATCTTCCCCGTTCCAGGATGTATTGAGTATCTGGTTTTATGAGCTTCTCTAAGTACCATTTCTCTCATATCTCCAAATTTTGGTACCCAAATCCTTTCAGCCCTATACCGGGTTCCGTCTTCCCGAATATTAAGATGCTTCTCCGATCCTTTGGGTATTTCATCCTTTAAATTTCCCTCTTTTAAAACTCCTTGTTGCGCCTCCTTTATTTGAGTAGTAATGTTATTATGAATCATTATATTCATAGATTTTACTCGAATGGGTTCTCTATCCTTCCTGCTCAAGGCATCGGCTACCACATTTGCCTTCCCCGGGTGGTAACGAATCTCAAAATCGTAATCATTCAATAATTCAATCCACCTACGCTGCCTCATATTCAGTTGTTTCTGATTAAATATGTGTTGAAGACTTTTGTGGTCGGTATATATAATACTTTTGACCCCATATAAGTAGTGCCTCCAAGTCTTTAATGCAAAAACAACCGCGCCTAATTCCAAATCATGCGTCGTATAATTTTGTTCGTGAATCTTCAATTGTCTAGACGCATAAGCAATCACCTTCGTTCGTTGCATTAATACACAACCGAGACCTTGCTTTGATGCGTCACAATAAATCACAAAATCATCATTCCCTTCAGGCAATGACAATATAGGTGCCGTAGTTAGCTTTTTCTTCAATAACTGAAACGCTTTCTCTTGTTCATCATTCCATTCAAATTTCTTCCCTTTATGCGTTAATGCAGTCAAGGGTTTTGCTATTCTGGAAAAGTCTTGGATGAACCTTCTGTAGTAACCAGCTAGTCCTAAAAACTGGCGTATGTGTTTCGGAGTTTTCGGGGTTTCCCACTTTTCAACAGTTTCTATCTTTGCCGGATCCACCTTAATACCTTCTTTGTTCACTATGTGACCGAGGAATTGAACTTCTTCCAACCAAAATGCACACTTTGAAAACTTAGCGTACAATTCTTCCTTCCTCAATACTTCTAACACCTTTCTCAAATGTTCACCGTGTTCTTGGTCATTCTTTGAGTAAATAAGTATGTCATCAATGAAAACAATGACAAACTTGTCAAGGTATGGTCCACACACTCGGTTCATAAGGTCCATGAACACAGCTGGTGCATTAGTTAAACCAAACGGCATGACCATAAACTCGTAATGACCGTAACGTGTTCTGAAAGCAGTCTTTGGAATATCATCTTCTTTCACCCGCATTTGATGATACCCGGAACGTAAGTCAATCTTTGAATAAACAGACGAGCCTTGTAGTTGATCAAATAAGTCGTCGATTCTCGGTAGTGGGTAGCGGTTCTTGATGGTAAGTTTGTTCAACTCTCGGTAGTCGATACACAACCTGAATGTACCATCTTTCTTCTTGACAAACAAAACAGGAGCTCCCCACGGTGATGTGCTTGGTCGAATGAAACCACGCTCTAAAAGTTCTTGTAATTGGCTTTGCAGTTCTTTCATCTCGCTGGGTGCGAGTCTGTAAGGAGCACGAGCTATTGGTGCAGCTCCTGGTACAAGATCTATTTGAAATTCAACGGATCGATGTGGGGGTAATCCCGGTAATTCTTTCGGAAATACATTGGGAAATTCTTTTGCAATGGGAACATCATTGATGCTCTTTTCTTCAGTTTGTACTTTCTCGACGTGTGCTAGAACAGCATAGCAACCTTTTCTTATTAGTTTTTGTGCCTTCAAATTACTAATAAGATGTAGCTTCGTGTTGCCCTTTTCTCCGTACACCATTAAGGGTTTTCCTTTTTCTCGTATAATGCGAATTGCATTTTTGTAACAAACGATCTCCGCTTTCACTTCTTTCAACCAGTCCATACCGATTATCACATCAAAACTCCCTAACTCTACTGGTATCAAATCAATCTTAAATGTTTCGCTAACCAGTTTAATTTCTCGATTCCGACATATATTATCTGCTGAAATTAATTTACCATTTGCTAATTCGAGTAAAAATTTATTATCCAAAGGCGTCAATGGACAACTTAATTTAGCACAAAAATCTCTACTCATATAGCTTCTATCCGCACCCGAATCAAATAAAACGTAAGCAGATTTATTGTCAATAAGAAACGTACCCGTAACAAGCTCCGGGTCTTCCTGTGCCTCTACCGCATTAATATTGAAAATTCTTCCACGGCCTTGTCCATTCGTGTTCTCCTGGTTTGGGCAATTTCTAATAATGTGGCCTGGTTTTCCACATTTATAACAAACTACATTGGCATAACTTGCTCCGACACTACTTGCTCCGCCATTACTCGTTCCGACACCATTTGTTCCTTTCGTTCTATTAACCCCTGGTCCGTAGACCTCACACTTCGCCGCGCTATGACCATTTCTTTTACACTTGTTGCAAAATTTGGTGCAGAACCCCGAGTGATTCTTTTCACACCTTTGGCATAGTTGCTTCTGATTGTTGTTGTTGTTGCGGTTATTATTGTTGTTGGGATGATTGTTGTAGTTGCTGTTGTTGTTGTTGTTGTTGTTGTTGTTGTTGTTGTTGTTGGGCCGTTTGTTGTAGTTGCGATTGATGTTGCGATTGTTGGGATAATTGTTGCGATTATTGTTGTAATTGCTGTTGTTGTTGTATTGGTGATTCTTATCACCGTTTTCCTCCCACTTTCTTTTGACTTGCTTCACATTGGCCTCTTCAGCAGTCTGTTCTTTAATTCTTTCTTCAATCTGGTTCACTAGTTTGTGAGCCATTCTACATGCCTGTTGTATGGAGGCGGGCTCGTGTGAACTTATATCTTCTTGGATTCTTTCCGGTAATCCTTTCACAAACGCGTCGATCTTCTCTTCCTCATCTTCGAATGCTCCCGGACACAATAGGCACAATTCTGTGAATCGTCTTTCGTACGTGGTAATATCAAATCCTTGGGTTCGTAACCCTCTAAGTTCTGTCTTGAGCTTATTGACCTCGGTTCTGGGACGGTACTTCTCGTTCATCAAGTGCTTGAATGCTGACCACGGTAGTGCGTACGCATCATCTTGTCCCACTTGCTCTAGATAGGTATTCCACCATGTTAACGCAGAACCTGTGAAGGTATGCGTAGCGTACTTCACTTTGTCCTCTTCAGTACACTTACTTATGGCAAACACCGATTCAACCTTCTCGGTCCACCGTTTCAATCCGATCGGTCCTTCGGTTCCATCAAATTCCAAAGGTTTGCAGGCAGTGAATTCTTTGTAGGTGCATCCTACACGATTTCCTGTACTGCTAGATCCAAGGTTATTGTTGGTATGTAGCGCAGCCTGTACTGCAGCTATGTTTGAAGCTAGAAAAGTACGGAATTCCTCTTCATTCATATTCACGGTGTGTCGAGTAGTCGGTGCCATTTCCTTCAAAATAGTTAAATGGAACAAGTTAATCATACAGAATATTAAGAGTAGTTAATAGTATTTCGTAGCATAATATGAACTCATTTATAAAAGCTTTTTCTTCATATTAGCGTTTTATAAGTTTAAATTCGGGTAGTACCTACCCGTTAAGTTCATACTTAGTAGCTAATATACAATTCAACTACTACAATTCTATATGAAAAACTGATTATAATAATATTTCACGTTCAAACTTTTATACAATATTTTACAAACTTACAATACCGCTTATTTTACATAAAGCATGAAATATAGCACACAATAACTTTGATACAAGATAGTTGTGAAGACAATTCTAGCTAGTACACAAGTCGTTCAGCAAAGGCAATAAAGACACGTAATTCATACGTCCAGAAACAAGTCATGCATTCTGGTTTTACTAGGACTACTTCCCATCCTTGGTCTTGTGCAACATAACCGTTATGGCCGTTGATAAGACAGCGTGTTGTAACGTCATCAAAGGGACGAGGGTTACGTAATGTCCAACAGTCACGTAATAATCTAAAAACCTCATTTCTTACCCCAATTACCGACTCCGTCACTTGTGGAAACGTTTTGTTTAATAGTTGTAGCCCGATGTTCTTGTTCTCACTTTGGTGAGAAGCGAACATTACTAATCCGTAAGCATAACATGCTTCTTTATGTTGCATGTTAGCCGCTTTTTCTAAATCACGAAGTCCAATATTCGGATATATTGAGTCAAAATAATTTCTTAACCCGTTGCGTAAAATAGCATTTGGGTTCCCCGCAATATATGCGTCAAAGTAAACACATCGTAACTTATGGGTTTCCCAATGTGATATCCCCCATCTTTCAAACGAAAGTCTCTTATAAACCAAGACATTCTTGGAACGTTCTTCGAATGTCTTACAAACTGATCTCGCCTTAAATAGTTGTGCCGAAGAATTCTGGCCGACTCTAGACAAGATTTCATCAATCATGTCTCCGGGTAGGTCTCTTAAAATATTGGGTTGTCTATCCATTTTGTGTTTTTAAACTGTAAAATAGACAAGAGTTAGATTCATAAAAAAAATACTTATTAATACAAGCAATTTTTACATATATCATAAAGCATAAGAACACTATATTCCATATATTACACCACACGAATACAACTATCTTATTCCGACTCGCTCGTTTCTTCTTCTTCGGTTTTGGTTCGTTTTGCCAAGTTTCTAGGGATATATGATGTTCCCCTAATACGAGCCGTCGTTGTCCACATTGGTTTAGAAAAACCTGGTGGTTTAGAGGTTCCCGGGTCATTGTTACAACTTAAGGACTTCGGGGGTTGACGATACATATAAAGTTCATCGGGGTTGGAATTAGATTTCTCTATTTTTATGCCCTTTCCCTTATTATTTTCTTTTGCCTTTTTAAATTCAGTTGGGGTAATTTCTATAACATCATCGGAATTCTCGTCAGAATCCGATTCATCGGAGAATTGGTAATCCTCCCAATATTTTGCTTCCTTGGCGGAAACACCATTGACCATAATTAACTTTGGTCGGTTGGTTGAGGATTTTCTTTTACTTAACCGTTTTATTATTTCCCCCACCGGTTCTATTTCTTCATCCGGTTCCGATTCTTCTTCCGGTTCCGATTCTTCTTCCGGTTCCGACTCTTCTTCCGGTTCCTCTTCGGGAACTTGTGAATCAGTCCACAAATCATTCCAATTTACATTTGACTCTTCATTATTATTAGGTGAGTCAATGGGACTTGTTCTAGAGGTAGACATCTATCACATAATATCAAACACGTTAAGAGATTAATATATCACATAATATTCATATGTTAAAAATATATAGTTTCCAACAAAAATGTTAAGCAATCATTTTTAAAGAAAACACGGTCGAAGTCCAGACTCACTAATGCATCCTAACAAACTCGATAAGACACACTAATGCAAATTTTCTGGTTCTCTAAGACCAACGCTCGGATACCAACTGAAATGTCCCGTTCTTATTGATTAAAAACGTTCCATATTAATTGATTTCGTTGCGAGGTTTTGACCTCTATATGAGACGTTTTTCAAAGACTGCATTCATTTTTAAACAAACCATAACCTTTATTTCATCAATAAAGGTTTAAAAAGCTTTACGTAGATTATCAAATAATGATAATCTAAAATATCCTGTTTACACACGACCATTACATAATGGTTTACAATACAAATATGTTACAACAAAATAAGTTTCTTGAATGCAGTTTTTACACAATATCATACAAGCATGGACTCCAAATCTTGTCCTTATTTAAGTATGCGACAGCGGAAGCTCTTAATAATCACCTGAGAATAAACATGCTTAAAACGTCAACAAAAATGTTGGTGAGTTATAGGTTTAACCTATATATATCAAATCGTAACAATAGACCACAAGATTTCATATTTCAATACACATCCCATACATAGAGATAAAAATCATTCATATGGTGAACACCTGGTAACCGACAATAACAAGATGCATATATAAGAATATCCCCATCATTCCGGGACACCCTTCGGATATGATATAAATTTCGAAGTACTAAAGCATCCGGTACTTTGGATGGGGTTTGTTAGACCCAATAGATCTATCTTTAGGATTCGCGTCAATTAGGGTGTCTGTTCCCTAATTCTTAGATTACCAGACTTAATAAAAAGGGGCATATTCGATTTCGATAATTCAACCATAGAATGTAGTTTCACGTACTTGTGTCTATTTTGTAAATCATTTATAAAACCTGCATGTATTCTCATCCCAAAAATATTAGATTTTAAAAGTGGGACTATAACTCACTTTCACAGATTTTTACTTCGTCGGGAAGTAAGACTTGGCCACTGGTTGATTCACGAACCTATAACAATATATACATATATATCAAAGTATGTTCAAAATATATTTACAACACTTTTAATATATTTTGATGTTTTAAGTTTATTAAGTCAGCTGTCCTCGTTAGTAACCTACAACTAGTTGTCCACAGTTAGATGTACAGAAATAAATCGATAAATATTATCTTGAATCAATCCACGACCCAGTGTATACGTATCTCAGTATTGATCACAACTCAAACTATATATATTTTGGAATCAACCTCAACCCTGTATAGCTAACTCCAACATTCACATATAGAGTGTCTATGGTTGTTCCGAAATATATATAGATGTGTCGACATGATAGGTCGAAACATTGTATACGTGTCTATGGTATCTCAAGATTACATAATATATAATACAAGTTGATTAAGTTATGGTTGGAATAGATTTGTTACCAATTTTCACGTAGCTAAAATGAGAAAAATTATCCAATCTTGTTTTACCCATAACTTCTTCATTTTAAATCCGTTTTGAGTGAATCAAATTGCTATGGTTTCATATTGAACTCTATTTTATGAATCTAAACAAAAAAAGTATAGGTTTCTAGTCGGAAAAATAAGTTACAAGTCGTTTTTGTAAAGGTAGTCATTTCAGTCGAAAGAACGACGTCTAGATGACCATTTTAGAAAACATACTTCCACTTTGAGTTTAACCATAATTTTTGGATATAGTTTCATGTTCATAATAAAAATCATTTTCTCAGAATAACAACTTTTAAATCAAAGTTTATCATAGTTTTTAATTAACTAACCCAAAACAGCCCGCGGTGTTACTACGACGGCGTAAATCCGGTTTTACGGTGTTTTTCGTGTTTCCAGGTTTTAAATCATTAAGTTAGCATATCATATAGATATAGAACATGTGTTTAGTTGATTTTAAAAGTCAAGTTAGAAGGATTAACTTTTGTTTGCGAACAAGTTTAGAATTAACTAAACTATGTTCTAGTGATTACAAGTTTAAACCTTCGAATAAGATAGCTTTATATGTATGAATCGAATGATGTTATGAACATCATTACTACCTTAAGTTCCTTGGATGAACCTACTGGAAAAGAGAAAAATGGATCTAGCTTCAATGGATCCTTGGATGGCTCAAAGTTCTTGAAGCAAAATCATGACACGAAAACAAGTTCAAGTAAGATCATCACTTGAAATAAGATTGTTATAGTTATAGAAATTGAACCAAAGTTTGAATATGATTATTACCTTGTATTAGAATGATAACCTACTGTAAAAAACAAAGATTTCTTGAGGTTGGATGATCACCTTACAAGATTGGAAGTGAGCTAGCAAACTTGAAAGTATTCTTGATTTTATGAAACTAGAACTTTTGGAATTTATGAAGAACACTTAGAACTTGAAGATAGAACTTGAGAGAGTTCAATTAGATGAAGAAAATTGAAGAATGAAAGTGTTTGTAGGTGTTTTTGGTCGTTGGTGTATGGATTAGATATAAAGGATATGTAATTTTGTTTTCATGTAAATAAGTCATGAATGATTACTCATATTTTTGTAATCTTATGAGATATTTCATGCTAGTTGCCAAATGATGGTTCCCACATGTGTTAGGTGACTCACATGGGCTGCTAAGAGCTGATCATTGGAGTGTATATACCAATAGTACATACATCTAAAAGCTGTGTATTGTACGAGTACGAATACGGGTGCATACGAGTAGAATTGTTGATGAAACTGAACGAGAATGTAATTGTAAGCATTTTTGTTAAGTAGAAGTATTTTGATAAGTGTATTGAAGTCTTTCAAAAGTGTATAAATACATATTAAAACACTACATGTATATATATTTTAACTGAGTCGTTAAGTCATCGTTAGTCGTTACATGTAAGTGTTGTTTTGAAACCTTTAGGTTAACGATCTTGTTAAATGTTGTTAACCGAATGTTTATAATAACAAAAGAGATTTTAAATTATTATATTATCATGATATTATGATGTACGAATATCTCTTAATATGATATATATACATTAAATGTCATTACAACGATAAACGTTACATATATGTCTCGTTTCAAAATCATTAAGTTAGTAGTCTTGTTTTTACATATGTAGTTCATTGTTAATATAATTAATGATATGTTTACTTATCATAATATCATGTTAACTATATATATAACCATATATATGTCATCATATAGTTTTTTTTTACAAGTTTTAACGTTCGTGAATCACCGGTCAACTTGGGTGGTCAATTGTCTATATGAAACCTATTTCAATTAATCAAGTCTTAACAAGTTTGATTGCTTAACATGTTGGAAACATTTAATCATGTAAACATCAATTTCAATTAATATATATAAACATGGAAAAGTTCGGGTCACTACAGCTATGCTGTTCTAGCACACGTCGAGAAAGTACAAACTGAATAAAAGAGCATCAATGATGTTCCCATTGCAAAAGAATTTCCTGATGTATTTCCGAAAGAATTACCGGGATTACCTCCACATCGATCTGTTGAATTTCAAATAGATCTTGTACCAGGAGCTGCACCAATAGCTCGTGCTCCTTACAGACTCACACCCAGCGAGATGAAAGAACTGCAAAGCTAATTACAAGAACTTTTAGAGCGTGGTTTCATTCGACCAAGCACATCACCGTGGGGAGCTCCTGTTTTGTTTTTCAAGAAGAAAGATGGTACATTCAGGTTGTGTATCGACTACCGAGAGTTGAACAAACTTACCATCAAGAACCGCTACCCACTACCAAGAATCAACGACTTATTTGATCAACTACAAGGCTCGTCTGTTTATTCAAAGATTGACTTACGTTCCGGGTATCATCAAATGCGGGTGAAAGAAGATGATATTCCAAAGACTGCTTTCAGAACACGTTACGATCATTACGAGTTTATGGTCATGCCGTTTGGTTTAACTAATGCACCAGCTGTGTTCATGGACCTTATGAACCGAGTGTGTGGACCATACCTTGACAAGTTTGTCATTGTTTTCATTGATGACATACTTATTTACTCAAAGAATGACCAAGAACACGGTGAACATTTGAGAAAGGTGTTAGAAGTATTGAGGAAGGAAGAATTGTACGCTAAGTTTTCAAAGTGTGCATTTTGGTTGGAAGAAGTTCAATTCCTCGGTCACATAGTGAACAAAGAAGGTATTAAGGTGGATCCGGCAAAGATAGAAACTGTTGAAAAGTGGGAAACCCCGAAAACTCCGAAACACATACGCCATTTTTTAGGACTAGCTGGTTACTACAGAAGGTTCATCCAAGACTTTTCCAAAATAGCAAAACCCTTGACTACATTAACGCATAAAGGGAAGAAATTTGAATGGAATGATGAACAAGAGAAAGCGTTTCAGTTATTGAAGAAAAAGCTAACTACGGCACCTATATTGTCATTGCCTGAAGGGAATGATGATTTTGTGATTTATTGTGACGCATCAAAGCAAGGTCTCGGTTGTGTATTAATGCAACAAACGAAGGTGATTGCTTATGCGTCTAGACAATTGAAGATTCATGAACAAAATTATACGACGCATGATTTGGAATTAGGCGCGGTTGTTTTTTCATTAAAGACTTGGAGGCACTACTTATATGGGGTCAAAAGTATTATATATACCGACCACAAAAGTCTTCAACACATATTTAATCAGAAACAACTGAATATGAGGCAGCGTAGGTGGATTGAATTATTGAATGATTACGACTTTGAGATTCGTTACCACCCGGGGAAGGCAAATGTGGTAGCCGATGCCTTGAGCAGGAAGGACAGAGAACCCATTCGAGTAAAATCTATGAATATAATGATTCATAATAACCTTACTACTCAAATAAAGGAGGCGCAACAAAAGTTTTAAAAGAGGGAAATTTAAAGGATGAAATACCCAAAGGATCGGAGAAGCATCTTAATATTCGGGAAGACGGAACCCGGTATAGGGCTGAAAGGATTTGGGTACCAAAATTTGGAGATATGAGAGAAATGGTACTTAGAGAAGCTCATAAAACCAGATACTCAATACATCCTGGAACGGGGAAGATGTACAAGGATCTCAAGAAACATTTTTGGTGGCCGGGTATGAAAGCCGATGTTGCTAAATACGTAGGAGAATGTTTGATGTGTTCTAAGCTCAAAGCTGAGCATCAGAAACCATCAGGTCTACTTCAACAACCCAAAATCCCGGAATGGAAATGGGAAAACATTACCATGGATTTCATCGCTAAATTGCCAAGGACTGCAAGTGGTTTTGATACTATTTGGGTAATAGTTGATCGTCTCACCAAATCAGCACACTTCCTGCCAATAAGAGAAGATGACAAGATGGAGAAGTTAGCACGACTGTATTTGAAGGAAGTCGTCTCCAGACATGGAATACCAATCTCTATTATCTCTGATAGGGATGGCAGATTTATTTCAAGATTCTGGCAGACATTACAGCAAGCATTAGGAACTCGTCTAGACATGAGTACTGCCTATCATCCACAAACTGATGGGTAGAGAGAAAGGACGATACAAACACTTGAAGACATGCTACGAGCATGTGTTATTGATTTCGGAAACAGTTGGGATCGACATCTACCGTTAGCAGAATTTTCCTACAACAACAGCTACCATTCAAGCATTGAGATGGCGCCGTTTGAAGCACTTTATGGTAGAAAGTGCAGGTCTCTGATTTGTTGGAGTGAAGTGGGGGATAGACAGATTACGGGTCCGGAGATTATACAAGAAACTACCGAGAAGATCATCCAAATTCAACAACGGTTGAAAACCTCCCAAAGTCGACAAAAGAGCTACACTGACATTAAAAGAAAAGATATAGAATTTGAAATTGGAGAGATGGCCATGCTTAAAGTTGCACCTTGGAAAGGCGTTGTTCGATTTGGTAAACAAGGGAAATTAAATCCAAGGTATATTGGACCATTCAAGATTATTGATCGTGTCAGACCAGTAGCTTACCGACTTGAGTTACCTCAACAACTCGCGACTGTACATAACACTTTCCACGTCTCGAATTTGAAGAAATGTTTTGCTAAAGAAGATCTCACTGTTCTGTTAGATGAAATTCAAATCAACGAAAAACTTCAATTCATCGAAGAACCCGTCGAAATAATGGATCGTGAGGTTAAAAGACTTAAGCAAAACAAGATACCAATTGTTAAGGTTCAATGGAATGCTCGTAGAGGACCCGATTTCACCTGGGAGCGTGAAGATTAGATGAAGAAGAAATACCCGCATCTATTTCCAGAAGATTTATCAACACCTTCAACAGCTTAAAATTTCGGGACGAAATTTATTTAACGGGTAGGTACTGTAGTGACCCGAACTTTTCCATGTTTATATATATTAATTGAGATTGATATTTACATGATTAAATGTTTCCAACATGTTAAGCAATCAAACTTGTTAAGACTTTATTAATTGAAATATGTTTCATATAGACAATTGACCACCCAAGTTGACCGGTGATTCACGAACGTTAAAACTTGTAAAAACTATATGATGACATATATATGGATATATATATAGTTAACATGATACTATGATAAGTAAACATATCATTAAGTATATTAACAATGAACTACATATGTAAAAACAAGATTACTAACTTAATGATTTTTAAACGAGACATATATGTAACGATTATCGTTGTAAAGACATTTAATGTATATATATCATATTAAGAGATATTCATACATGATAATATCATGATAATATAATAATTTAAAATCTCATTTGATATTATAAACAATGGGTTAACAACATTTAACAAGATCGTTAACCTAAAGGTTTCAAAACAACACTTACATGTAACGACTAACGATGACTTAACGACTCAGTTAAAATGTATATACATGTCGTGTTTTAATATGTATTTATAAACTTTTTAAAGACTTCAATACACTTATCAAAATACTTCTACTTAACAAAAATGCTTACAATTACATCCTCGTTCAGTTTCATCAACAATTCTACTCGTATGCACCCGTATTCGTACTCGTACAATACACAGCTTTTAGAGATATGTACTATTGGTATATACACTCCAATGATCTGCTCTTAGCAGCCCATGTGAGTCACCTAACACATGTGGGAACCATCATTTGGCAACTAGCATTAAATATCTCATAAAATTACAAAAATATGAGTAATCATTCATGACTTATTTACATGAAAACAAAATTACATATCCTTTATATCTAATCCATACACCAACGACCAAAAACACCTACAAACACTTTCATTCTTCAATTTTCTTCATCTAATTGATCTCTCTCAAGTTCTATCTTCAAGTTCTAAGTGTTCTTCATAAATTCTACAAGTTCTAGTTACATAAAATCATGAATACTTTCAAGTTTGCTAGCTCACTTCCAATCTTGTAAGGTGATCATCCAACCTCAAGAAATCTTTGTTTCTTACAGTAGGTTATCATTCTAATACAAGGTAATAATCATATTCAAACTTTGATTTAATTTCTATAACTATAACAATCTTATTTCAAGTGATGATCTTACTTGAACTTGTTTTCGTGTCATGATTCTGCTTCAAGAACTTCGAGCCATCCAAGGATCCGTTGAAGCTAGATCCATTTTTCTCTTTTCCAGTAGGTTTATCCAAGGAACTTAAGGTAGTAATGATGTTCATAACATCATTCGATTCATAAATATAAAGCTATCTTATTCGAAGGTTTAAACTTGTAATCACTAGAACATAGTTTAGTTAATTCTAAACTTGTTCGCAAACAAAAGTTAATCCTTCTAACTTGACTTTTAAAATCAACTAAACACATGTTCTATATCTATATGATATGCTAACTTAATGATTTAAAACCTGGAAACACGAAAAACACCGTAAAACCGGATTTACGCCGTCGTAGTAACACCGCGGGCTGTTTTGGGTTAGTTAATTAAAAACTATGATAAACTTTGATTTAAAAGTTGTTATTCTGAGAAAATGATTTTTATTATGAACATGAAACTATATCCAAAAATTATGGTTAAACTCAAAGTGGAAGTATGTTTTCTAAAATGGTCATCTAGACGTCGTTCTTTCGACTGAAATGACTACCTTTACAAAAACGACTTGTAACTTATTTTTCCGACTATAAACCTATACTTTTTCTGTTTAGATTCATAAAATAGAGTTCAATATGAAACCATAGCAATTTGATTCACTCAAAACGGATTTAAAATGAAGAAGTTATGGGTAAAACAAGATTGGATAATTTTTCTCATTTTAGCTACGTGAAAATTGGTAACAAATCTATTCCAACCATAACTTAATCAACTTGTATTGTATATTATGTAATCTTGAGATACCATAGACACGTATACAATGTTTCGACCTATCATGTCGACACATCTATATATATTTCGGAACAACCATAGACACTCTATATGTGAATGTTGGAGTTAGCTATACAGGGTTGAGGTTGATTCCAAAATATATATAGTTTGAGTTGTGATCAATACTGAGATACGTATACACTGGGTCGTGGATTGATTCAAGATAATATTTATCGATTTATTTCTGTACATCTAACTGTGGACAACTAGTTGTAGGTTACTAACGAGGACAGCTGACTTAATAAACTTAAAACATCAAAATATATTAAAAGTGTTGTAAATATATTTTGAACATACTTTGATATATATGTATATACTGTTATAGGTTCGTGAATCAACCAGTGGCCAAGTCTTACTTCCCGACGAAGTAAAAATCTGTGAAAGTGAGTTATAGTCCCACTTTTAAAATCTAATATTTTTGGGATGAGAATACATGCAGGTTTTATAAATGATTTACAAAATAGACACAAGTACGTGAAACTACATTCTATGGTTGAATTATCGAAATCGAATATGCCCCTTTTTATTAAGTCTGGTAATCTAAGAATTAGGGAACAGACACCCTAATTGACGCGAATCCTAAAGATAGATCTATTGGGCCTAACAAACCCCATCCAAAGTACCGAATGCTTTAGTACTTCGAAATTTATATCATATCCGAAGGGTGTCCCGGAATGATGGGGATATTCTTATATATGCATCTTGTTAATGTCGGTTACCAGGTGTTCACCATATGAATGATTTTTATCTCTATGTATGGGATGTGTATTGAAATATGAAATCTTGTGGTCTATTATTATGATTTGATATATATAGGTTAAACCTATAACTCACCAACATTTTTGTTGACGTTTTAAGCATGTTTATTCTCAGGTGATTATTAAGAGCTTCCGCTGTCGCATACTTAAATAGGGACGAGATTTGGAGTCCATGCTTGTATGATATTGTGTAAAAACTGCATTCAAGAAACTTATTTTGTTGTAACATATTTGTATTGTAAACCATTATGTAATGGTCGTGTGTAAACAGGATATTTTAGATTATCATTATTTGATAATCTACGTAAAGCTTTTTAAACCTTTATTGATGAAATAAAGGTTATGGTTTGTTTTAAAATGAATGCAGTCTTTGAAAAACGTCTCATATAGAGGTCAAAACCTCGCAACGAAATCAATTAATATGGAACGTTTTTAATCAATAAGAACGGGACATTTCATAATTGACGCGAATCCTAAAGGTAGCTACCGAGTTTAACACCCTCACCCAGAATGTTCACTAGACGGAAGGGCTAGTGGGCGTGGTGTTTAGTACTTCGAAGTTTATATGATTATTATACAGACGAGATGTTCTGTTTTGGGGATATTATTATGCGCATTATATGTCAAGGTCGGTTACCAAGCCAAGCTATGAAAGCAATGAAAAGTGAAAGTTATGTATCGAGAGAATGATTTTATACCCATGTTATGTGTATGTTATTTTTGTGCACGAGATATGTGTACGGTTAGTAAGATTTATGAAAGATAATTTCGTACACGAGAAAGGTGTACTGTATTTAAAAGATATCGCATGTACATTACAGGTGGGTATAGGATTCGGGCCCATTTGTACCATGCAGGATTTAAATCTTGTGGTCTATCAAAATGATTAATTTTATTGTTTTATGATAAACCTATGAACTCACCAACATTTTGGTTGACACTTGAAAGCATGTTTATTCTCAGGTATGAAATAAAATCATCCGTTGTGCATTTGCTCATTTTAAAAAACATCATTTGGAGTCGATCATCGCAATGGGACCAGATGTTGGTGACTTCGTCCAGATGGATTAGGACGAGGTATGAAAATCTGATTCCCAGATGAATTTCAGTTTTTGTCCACGTAACCACTGTGAACGTTTAGCTCATAACAGAAGACGAACATAAATAGTAAAAGTAAATAAAATAGACTAAACAATAAAGTAAAGATAGAATCATACCTTAAAAAGGTAGATGAAAAGAACTTGAATAATTAACTTGATTGAATCTTGATTACAATGAAAAATAAATCTAATCTAAGGGTTTTAGAGAAAACCCTAAAAGAAAAACGAAACTAAACTGAATTTTATTGAGTTGTACATTGAAAACAGTAACATGAGCCCTCTATTTATACCATTTAAAATCGGTGGCCAAGCCGGTGGCTTCGGGTTAAGCCGGCTGCTTCCTTAGGTCAGTACCTTTTGCAAGTAAACTTTGATCTGCAAGCATAAAATGCGTAACCGTCATAATTAAGCCGGCGGCTTTGATAGCATGCCGGAGGCTTCAGTGATCCGGCAATCTTTTTGATTTTGTTTCCATTTTTACTTGAACTTGGTCGACACGTCGAGAAATCGTGTCCATTAGGCCGGCGGCTTTAGGGTGAAGCCGACTGCTTTACAAGCTTTTTGCTTGGTCAACAAGTTCATCCAATTCTGTGAGCAATTCTAGAATATTCTGCACATTCACTACAAAGCCGGCGGCTTCCTTGAACCCTTGGCGGCGGCTTCATAGCCTTTTCTGCAATTTCCCGTGTTTTTGATCCTGTTTGATACATAACTTTGAAAAATTATTAGAATTACCTTTTTTCACATTTTACCCATTTTAGTGTGTTTTAGGATTAAACTGCCTGTAAAATACTAAGATAACTCCTCAAAATGTTATCAAAAAACTGTATAATTTAGGAGTTATCAAATTTCCCACACTTAAACCTTTACTTGTCCTCAAGTAAACCTTATAAATCATATCACTTTAAATGGGTATACAGTTAAAGTAAAATTTACAAAGTCAAAAATATATCTTAATAAGAAGTTAGTTTTTATTATTCGTAAAAACTTATTATTCGTAAAAACTAGTCTGAACCAGACCAAGGATTACAAGTAGTCCTAATGTTTATTAAGTCAAATTTATACAAATTGGTCATCATTGAACTCTTTTGTTTTCTAACTAAAGCTTTTATAAGTGTATGGTTCTCCTTGGAACTCTTTTATTTTGTTGGCCTTCATTGGGCTCTTTTACCTTTTTATTTCTTTTGCTACCATGCTTAGCATTTAGATTTACACTTGGCAATTTTTTTCTAAATTGGCCCTTATTTGGACTCTTTTGCTGCCTCAGTGGTCCATGCTTATTATGCCATATGGTAGTGGCTATAAGTTTGCAATCGTTTCACAATTTTTGGCTTTTAAATTCTTATTTTAAATAAGTAATCCGATCTCGAAATTGAGAGTAGTTCTATTATTACTTTTAAGATTAAGTTAGTTAAAAAGACAAAAGTTTGACTAAGAATTTATACTTTAAAAAAAAAATTAGTTTGTACCCATTTTTCCAACTTTTTCGGGAAAATTAAAGTATCTTTTAATCTTTTTAAGTGAGTAATCACTTCCCTCCCCACACTTAGATTATGTAATGTCCTCATTGCATTTATAATAAAAGATAGAAATAAATGAAAAACATAATTGTAAAATAAGAGAAAGAGTGATGTTACTTGATTGTAGGATCATAGAATGATTGCGGAGCACTTTGAGGACTTCTTTTAAATTGAATATAAATAACTCGACAAGATATTATTAAATAATGCAAAATATAACACAAACATAATTTTATTAATAACTTTCATCACTTTAACACTTAGGAGCTATATTTCTCTTACATTCATAATTAAACAAATAACCAAATAATAAAACACTTACAAAAACATAATCTTAATAATTATATAGGGATAGGTAGTTTTGATTATAGAGTTAGTTGCTTGACTCATTCTTCTGATGAGATCACTCCTTAGGCTTATTCTCCCCACACTTATTCATATTCATTTAACATCTTAATTTGTTGTAAGAAATTCAATGTGGTGTCAAGACCTCTACGAAATGACATTTCAAATGTGACATTTAACTCATGTATTTGCTTTCTCACTTCGTTGCTAAGCTTATATTGCTCTTTCATGAAATCGGTCACTATTTTATCAACGGTAAGCTCATCATCATCTTCGTTATCAGTTTTAACCATTTTCACATTTGAGCGAGGAACTTTAGATATCGGGACTAATGGAATAGATTCAAATATAGCACCATAACGAATGGTTATAGTATTATCGGCATAGTTAGTGGTGGCACGAGCAGTAGCTACAAACGGTGATCTTAAGATTAAAGGAGTTATCAGATCTTCTTTCATGTCCATAACCACAAAATCAATTCTATAGAAAGCATAACCGATGATAACTTCAACTTCTTTAACAACCCCCAACGGTTCATGTAAACGACTATCAGCAAAGCATACATTCCCTTTGATAGGTTCCAATGATGGCAATCCTAAGAGATTGTAGACGGAGAATGGCATAACGTTAATGCTAGAACCAGTATCGGCTAATCCAATAATAAGAATGAGACCACAAATTAAGCAAGGGATTTGCCAAATCCCCCTGGATCAGCACGCATAACAGGAATTTCAGGTGCTGTATATGGGTCTATGGGATCAATTGTGAATGAATAAAGAGGGCAGAAACCTTCTTTTCTTCTTTCTTCCAACTGTTTCATAGTATCAGCTAACCAATCATTTTTATTTTCACACTCCGATTTTTCAGATTTTTCCCTAGTAACTTCATCACTTTCATCAACCTTTTTATCAACCTCCTCTTCCTTCTCATCAAATAACTCATGCATAAAGATTACCTCATCACGATCAAGACCTCGTACTTTAGTATCTTTTGATTTATCTTCTTCATTAGCAGTCAACTTCTTTATTTCTTGATCATATTCTTCCTCTACCATTTCAAACTCCCATAAGTACCTTAAACCAGGTTCATAAATATCAACCTTATTCACTCTCTAATCACATTCACCTTTTCAAAACGAACTTCCTTAGAAACTTCAGATTCAGCAGGAACTTTTCCCTCGACAAGTTTGAACAACTTAACAACATTGCGTTCTATGTTTTGAATGGACGCTTGATGATTATTTTGCATTTGGGAAAGTTGAGCCTTTATGTTATCATTAGCTTCATTTTGATTCTTGATGAAAGTTACGATACTTTCTTTAAGATTAGACTTCTTTTTGGTTTGAGCATTAGAAGATGAATTTGGAATGAAGGGTGCTCTAACAGGAAAGAAACCAGGTAGATTTTTATTATTAGTGGGATAAGGTGTATTATAATTATTTCGGTAGTTCGGGTTTCCTTGATATTGATTCACATAACAAACATTCTATACTTGCTCCATAGTAAGACTAGCAACACAATCTTTAGTAGCATGAGGACCTTGGCATTTTTCACCACCTACCTTAATCATATGCATTTCTTTGGTAAGCTTTTCAATTTGCCTTCCCAGATTACCCAACTGCTCATTCATAACCTTAACCATATCTTCATAATCATAACTAACAGATTTTACCGAACGAGAAATGTCTATGTCTTGATGCCATTCGTGGGAATGAGTAGCTAACTTATTGATTAATGTTTCAGCTTCTTCGGCAGTTTTACTCATGATGTTTCCTCCAGCAGATGTATCAATCTCTCTTCTTGTAGCAATATCACAACCTTTATAGAAAGTAATTACCTTTTTAAACTTATCCAAACCAAGTTGTGGACAACCCCTAAGCATTTGACCAAATCGAACCCAAGTAGAATAAAGAGACTCGTTAGTTTTCTGACAAAAATTAGCAGTTTTGGTTTAAAGGGTGACAGTTTTTGATGCGGGAAAGAATCGAGTTAGAAATTTTTCAACCATAGTATCCCAACTAGTAATATCTCCTTCGGGCAACGAATTTAACCACTCTTTAGCTTCATCTTTTATGGACCACAGAAACAAATGAAGATAAATGACATTACTTTCCACATTATTAATATTAAACAGATTACAAATATCTTTAAAATTCTGAATGTGAGCATTAGCCTCTTCTTTTTCAGTGCCCCTAAATTGGTTATCCTTAAGCAAGTGAAATATAGGACCTTTAATATCAAACTTTTCTTTTATATCTGGCTGAGTAATAGCATGACCTAATCCTTCCCTACCTGCTTTCATTAATGCTTCCATTGAATTAGTAGTCATTTCAGTTTCTGAACCAAAACGAGATCCCAATTTAGAATCTGGACTAGACGGTGGACTAGATAATGAGTTATCATTAGAAGTAGTTCCTTCATCGAAATTTAATTTTTTAACAATATTCGAATCCTTAGAAGGTTTAAATAATATATCGGGATTTGGTAACATGTCTTGTAAGATGGGTTTCTTGGATCGGGTATTCATGTGATCTAAAATCATAAAAAGAAATATTTTAGGAGAAAATGTTTTAGACCGAAACGGATATATATAATTTAATTTTAAATTTATTCTAATTCGTTTTTTTATATTTAGGAAGTATGTTAGTATATTAATAAATTTTAAATTGATAAATATAATAATAATGATTAATGAATGACATAATTAATAATATAAATATTAAGTAACAACTATTATCGCATAACAACGAATAATCAAACATACACGGCCTATTGAATCTTTCAATACTTAAGTGTCCCGTTAGCGTCTAGGTTCTGGCAGGAGCCTTTAAATCAGAACCCCAGCAACCCTCCCCTAAAGGAAGACAGTCATCACCCGTTTTCAAGAAATATCAATAACCAAAGTATATCCAACTTTCGTATTTACCGCGCTCTCCAGCAGCGGCTCCAAAAACTTGATGTGTCAAAAGTGTGTGTAGTAGTGCTTAATCTTTTATTTCAACTTTTAAATTTATAAAACATTTATTATTACACTTTAACACCCTAACGAGCAACAAAACCCGATCAGATGTAGTATTTTAGGTTATCATCCCAAGAGAGCGTAGATGCGGATAAGATTTATTTTATTTAAATAGTTTAATCCTTATTAAAGATAGATTTTTATGTCTTTTATAAGATAGATTCTTATCTCTTAGGAAAGAGATGCTTTAAAGATAAACAAAATAATAAAACAAAATAATGAATTGAAGATTCAAAATAACTAGATAAAAGTGAAAGCAGTTACATGAACAAATAACTCATATGGGAATCATATTAGCCAAGTTTCATAACTTACATTAACACAAACCAGAATAACAATCATACACCAACTATTATCCCTTAATAGGTTTAAGCTAAGTGTTGCATATCATTCAACAAGTAGAACTTAAAGCATATGCTAGACACATGATGTGCATGACTAACATTTCAATTCTTCATATTTAATTCAATTACATGATACATATCAATCTTGTGATGAGGATCAACATGCAAATAGACTAACAAATTATATAAGCTATTAAACACCAAGTAGATCAACTCAAGTTACTAGCTGAAAGTCAATTACTACTAAGTTCTCATGCAATCATTAATTAAACAAATCCAAACGAAGGTTCTTCGATTAAGCCTAACAATACCAAACTCTATTATATAAGCGTAATTCCAATTAAACAAGTTTATCACTATTATGCTGTTTAACCTAGTTGCATGCAATTCAATTTGACAAGTTTTATGGACTAGATCTAAACAAGTAGCATGAATCGAATAATAGATCATCGGATCAAGTACTAATCAATCCTAAAATAATGTTATTTATTCATTAAGCATGACAAATAAGTATATTAAAGCAAAACAGATTCAAAATAGTTCAAACATCATTACAGAAACTCGACCATACAGATCTGGAAAATAACCAGAAACTGTACGAATAAAGCACACGAAGCCGACGGCATTGTTCCAGTCAAGCCGGTGGCTTGGACTGGTGAAGCCTGCAATCTTTTTGATTTTGTTTCCATTTTTACTTGAACTTGGTCGACAAGTAAAGAAATCGTGTCCATTGGCCGGCGGCTTTAGGGTGAAGCCGGCTGCTTTACATGTTTTTTGCTTGGTCAACAAGTTCATCCAATTCAGCGAGCAATTCTAGAATATTCTGGCACATTCACTACAAAGCTGGCGGCTTCCATGAACCCTTGCCGGCGGCTTCATAGCCTTTTCTACAATTTCCCTTGTTTTTGATCTTGTTTGATACATAACTTTGATAAAATCATTAGAATTACCTTTTTCCCATTTTAGTGTGTTTTAGGATTAAAATGCCTTTAAAATACGAAGATAACTCCTCAAAATTTATCAAAAACCTGTATAATTTAGGAGTTATCAAATTCCCCACGCTTAAAACTTTACTTATCCTCAAGGGCTCTTTTACCTTTTTATTTTGTAGGCCTTCATTGGGCTCTTTTACCTTTTTATTTCTTTTGCTTCCATGCTTAGCATTTAGCTTTACACTTGGCAATTTTTTCTAAATTGGCCCTTATTTGGACTATTTTGCTGCCTCAGTGGTCCATGCTTATTATGCCATATAGTAGTAGCTATAAGTTTGTAATAGTTTCACAATTTTTAGCTTTCAAATTCTTATTTTAAACAAGTAATCCGATCTCGAAATTGAGAGTAGTTCTATTATTACTTTTAAGATTAAATTAGTTAAAAAGACATAAGTTTGACTAAGAATTTATACTTAAAAAAATTAATTTGTATCCATTTTTCAACTTTTTCGGGAAAATTAAAGTATATTTTAATCTTTTTAAGTGAGTAATCACTCCCCTCCCCACAATTAGATTATGCAATGTCCTCATTGCATTTATAATAAAAGATAGAAATAAATGAAAGACATAATTATAAAATAAGGGAAAGAGTGATGTTACTTGATTGTAGGATCATAGAACGACTACAGAGCACTTTGCGGACTTCTGTTGAATTGAATATAAATAACCGACCAGATATTATTAAACAATACAAAATATAAGACAAACATAATATTTTATTAATAACTTTCATCACTTAAACACTTAAACACTTGGGAGCTATATTGCTCTTACATTCATAATTAAACAAATAACCAAATAATAAAACACTTAGAAAAACATAATCTTAATAAATATATAGGGATAGGTAGTTTAGATTATAGAGTTGGTTGCGCGACTCAATCTTCTGACGGGATCACTACTCAGGCTTATTCTCCCCAGACTTATTATTTTCATACTCATTTAACATCTTAATTTGTTGTAAGATATTCAATGTGGTGTCAAGACCTCTATGAAAAGACATTTCAAATGTGACATTTAACTCATGGATTTGCTTTCTCACTTCGGTGCTAAGTTTATATTGCTCTTTTATGAATTCGGACACTATTGATGAAACATAATTTGAATCTTCGAATCCAACTGATTTGACACACACAAAGGCGGAACAAGTGAATAAAACCTTCTAGAGAATAAGTTTTGCCTTTTGGGATTGATTTAGTCAAACCACACAATGGATTGTGTGATTAGATCAACAACTTGAGGAATTATTCACCTTTTGCAAGGATTTGGGCTTGAAGCACAAAGAGTGAATCAGATAGGTTACCAGATCTGAGTGATACACAAATGAGAGGCTTAACCTAAAATGAAGAACATAACACTTATATACCTCAGCTGTTAAGTCAACCGCGCGTGTCAGGTCTCACTCGTACGAGTGGACACACTTAAGCGTACGGTTGATCACTCACTCGTGTAAGTGTCATCAGATTAGGTTTGTGACTTAGCTCAGCACACACGTGTGTATTAGCTTGTCATCTGTACGAGTGAGGCTTCACTCGTACATCTGACTGAGTCTAAGTTAGTCAAACATCCATATCTTGTTCCTGCAGTACCTATATACGCATTTAAACATAGATAAGATAACAATGTGTGATCATGGTAACCTGATAACTGAATTACTGATCACAAACGTATAGAAGAGGTCTAGGGACTAATGCAAAATGCACTAACAACTCCCCCTAGGACCTAGAACATCTATTACAATTAAGTAAATGTTCGTGAAAAATAAAAGTTCAAAAGTAACATCAGTTTAACATCATTACATATCCAGAAACTCTCTCTCACATAAAAAACAACACAAACAAAATACAAACATGCAACACAGTATCAGATATGTTTCAGTTGACTTAAGCTTGATTTGAGCTTTGAGCATTACTTTCTCTGTTGAGGTAGGCATAGTAGACATCGATCACACGCTGATATCTCATAGCTTCCTCTCTCTTATCTTCTCTAAAAGTAATGTGATGGCGGTGAAGTATCTCCACATTAAATCTCGACAAGTTCCTCAGCCACATAGGATCCAAGATCCTAACATTGTTGAACTGTATGTTTCCATCATCCTTTTCAATTGCAGTAAGAATCACTGCTTCTTCCGACAACTCATCATAGAACCACCATCTGAAGTTTCTGCAAATGTCCTTGGGTAATGGCATCAAAGGAGATTGTTTCATATACTTAGCTAGACGGAACTTAACAACATGAACAGGTCCACCTTTAGAGTTTAGCTTTGTCGGGTGCATGGAAAACCTGGCGGCTGTTGACTTGAAGACATCTCACTTCCCTGTTTTGTACTCACTTCTGAGTTTTCTTTGAAACCATCTGGAAATGTCACTATCCTCAGCGTTCAACATTTTCAGCTTCGCAAGTTGCATGATCTCAAAGTAAGGTAGAATTTTGAAGTGACTTGGCCAAGCCATGTTGTCAACTCCTCCTTCCCTTTTGATCGCAAAACAATTAATCTCTTTAAAATAGCCCCAGATCAAAATCTTATCCTTGGCATACTTCTTGGTTCTCTTTCCTTTCTCATAGAAACTGACAAACTTTGCCTCGAGTTCAGGCTTGTTGACTTGATCAGGGTTTACAACATTTTGTTTCCACCAGCTTTGTCGGCTTTCATCTTCCTTAACATTCTGACTCACTTTAACCCTATCAACATAATCAAACCAATGCTTAATCTCTTCCCATCCCTCGGCTTTAGCTTGTTCGGATTGAGTTTTCTTTCTTTTCTTCTCAAATTCCTTTTTCTCTCTTTCATGAAGCAGTTTCTTATGTCAGATTCTCATGTTTTTCTCCATCAAATTATCAACTTTCTTAATTTTTCTCTTGTATACCTTCCTTACCTTTTCTAATTCAATCAAATTCTTCTTTTTCACCTCACTACTCAAATTAAAGAAGTCACTTAAAGTATTGAGTGATGGATTCGAGTATGGCTCGAGCGAAGGTATAACAATCTCAACTTCTTCAGATTTAATAATAACATCTTCCTTCAAACTTTCTTCACCAACAGAACGTTGGCCCTTTTCATCTTCAAACAGATTTTCCACATCACTTAAATCGATATTTTGGATTGATTCGGGAGTAACTTCATCAACTGGCTCTTCTTGTGGAGCTTTGTCTCCAGCTTCAAATGCACCTGCATCCTCTGTATCATAATCACTATTGTATGCCAGTGCAGTAAGTTGTTCTGTCGAGAAATCACTTGGTGGAAGATCCCCCTTTTCTGCATAATAAAAAATATTTGAATAATTCATATAATATTCAGCAGTAAACACCTCACCATATTCATTGAACTTCGAATAGGTAGAACTAACGGATATTCAAAAGAGGGTTCCTCACTCTCAGGATCACGCTCATCATCACTTCCCAAATCAGAGAGAACTAGTTCTCTTCCATCGGTAATGAACTTTGTTTTAATAGACGTGAGTTGTTTGATATTATCATTCATTTCCTTCAATTTGATTTCACTTTCACTTTTAACTTTAACAATTTATTTCTTCAACTTTTCCATCTTTTCCTTTTCACGATTAACACGCCTTCACAACTTCTTATTATCCTCCTCCAACAACTCAATCTTATCCGCACTCGCCTTCCTCTCCTCAACAGCTTGATTCTCAAGATTAGTTATCTTGGTAATCAACAACATTAAATGGTTTTGCTGTGTCTTGAATTCAGATGGTGTAACGTGAGATGGTGTAATAGCAGCTCTAGCATCTTTCATGAAACCGGAAGGTTGGCATTGAGTTTGTTGCCTAGAACCTCCATTTGATGATCTTTTGGTGAGTCATTGTGGTGTTTGGTTCTTCTTTCTTTCTTCTTGGGTTGCTCAGATGATAGGGGCTGCTTCCCCTTTCTCTTACTTCGAACCAAACCTGTATCTTCCTCAGTAGCTTCATCATCATCATCATTATCATCATCACCTTGGTTACCTTCTTGAGTTCCACTAACATTTCTTTAATTGTCTCATTCCTCCTCTTCTACATCAGTCACCTCATAGTCAGAATCAGAGTTATCATTTCTCCACGCATTACCTGGAGGACACCTGTAATTCTTCTTAATCAGATGACAGAAAAGCACTCGATTGAAATCAGGCCTTAGATCTTCATTCCTGGTCTGCCTCATTCTCTTAAAGGTCACAACATTCATCGGTTCCAACAGAATAACATCAAATTCAAGTTTTGGTAGACTAGGAGCAGCATCATCAATGATTAGCTGAAGAAATCTTGCGTAGATGATATATTTTTGTGTTGTGCTGAAGTGGTTGGCCTTGAAGTAGTGAAACACAAAGCTAGAGAAGTCATATGGAGCCTTAAGTACAAGAGCAGTGAACATGCTCTGCATCTTCTCATTCAGCTTATCAAAACCGGCTTTTCTTTCTCTAATACAATGTATCAATACATGAGCAAGATATCTGTATTGAGGTGGCAGTAGTGTCTTCATCAACTCAGAATTTCCTATCAAGGCACCAGAATATCTACATCGTTTAAAACAACCGTGGATCCTTTCTCTATTCAAGGTCATGAGGGAACAGTTTTCATCATTGAAACCCAGTATTCTTCTAATTACAGACTTCGAGACAATAACTTCATTACCACCAACTGAACTGATCAATTTAGCTTCAGTATCAGACACATCAAACTGTACTCGGTTCCAGAACTCTCTTTGATGACTGTAGTAAGCTGTACACGGTGTAGAGATAGTAGTATGAATCCTTGATCGTTTAAGAAACTTGATTATCTCCACAAAGTAGCTTCCTTCTTCAAGTTCTGTATTGTACAAAGCAACCTGATTTTTCTGTTTTCCCATCTCCAAAATAATTTCGGGTTGAACAGGTGGATTGACTGGATAACTGGAGGATTCTGAATGTACTCCCCCTGAGCTTCTGGATTAACTACCGAAGCATTTGGTTGTGGTTCTGCCATCAATGAAAATCTTAACAAACTGAAATTTTAACAGAAAAGTTAGAAACAGAAACCAGATACTTTAAATAATCAAAACATTTGCAACAAAGTGTTATAATCAAATTAACAGGACAAAACGTGTGAGTAACATGGTCACACGTGCGGCTAACAAGTCAGACGTGAGGTTCATAAGGTCACTCGTGTCACTGTTAACACATTTGAGCAAGAACATATGACTCAGACAAGGTATACGGTTGAGGTAATACTCAGACGAGTGAAGGTCAACCGTGTGATGACTCATGCGTTTAAGAACACGTGTCAGCTCAGATGTACGAGTAAGCAACCAAAAAAACACCAAGCATAATTACACGAGTAAGCACAAGTGTTTACACGGTTGAGCATCAACCGTACACTGACTCGTGCGAGTCATGTATCACGCGTGCGAGTGGATGTCACTCGTGCATGCCTGAACGAAAACCATTAAATGAGTTTTTCAAAAATTCTAAATCACATGTGTTATAACGACCCTCAAATTTCCAACATTTATATATCCTTTCATCATTTAATTTGCCCAAACAATATAATTAAACTTAACGATTTAACTATAATCAATAATCGTTAAGCGTTAAAAAAATTATAAAAATGTATAATTAACTTTGTGTGATAAACGACAAGTTAATAAAAGATAAAAATAAAGGGTTAATAAACCTTTGTGAACAAAATAAATAACCTTAAATTTGTACATTTAAATAATTAAATTGGGATAATTAAGGAACCATTTAAGCTAAATTAAAGTACAAGGACTAGAGTGAAAAAGTTAACCCTAATTCCCCAGCCAAAATTTTAAGGGGTATAATTACCCTTTTGCCCTCCATATTTTCGGCCCAAAATACCTCCTCCACCTCCTCATTTAACCCTAACTTATTCCCTAAGAAAAGCTAACTAAACCCTAATTCTAGAATGCTCCAATCCTCCCTATAAATAGAGGCCTAGGCTAAAGCTAAACATGTACCAAATCTCATTCACAAATCTCTCTCCCAAATCTCTCTCCCCTCTCTCTTAATTTCGGCCAAGAGGACCGAAATCCCCAACCATCACCATCGAAATTCTTCAACAAGATCTTCAAGGGTTTTCAAGCAATCTTCATCGTGTTCTTCGTGTTCATCAAGATCTTCAAGGTGTTCTTCAAATCTTCAAGGGTTTGATCTTCATCTTCAAGTGTTCATCAACTTTTTCTTGTTAATCTTCATAGATCTTCATCAAGGTAAAACCCTAGATCCAAAACTCTTAAAGTTTACTTTCAATTCATGTTATATTCATAATTACATTCTTACTAGATCATATACAATTATATTGTTCATGTAAGAAAAAATAAATATACATATACATACATATATGTCGATTAAAAAAAATATATAATGTATGATCTACAAACCCTAAATATCTAACCCTAATTTATTTAAACCTAATCAAATCTCATTAATTGAATATATAGTCACTTATTAAAATTAATTAGAGTATACCAAGTATCTTTAGTTATTAAGCTTGCTAACCTTGTTTTAAGTATGACTAAATTCGTATTTATTAGAACACTAATTTTTCAGAAACTGAAAAAGTCTTATTCTCTTATTTTGAGTTCATATTTGGATTTCCCTTCAAAACCAATCAAAATGCATATAAATATCATGCGATTTGGATTAAAATTGAGTTAGATATGGTTAAAACTATTTTTGAAGTTTCCATATAAAATAAATCCGAACTTTTTTATAAATTTTTATAAAAATCATTAACTTACTTAATAAGATGACTATTAGACATATTAAATTAATAAATTTATATTTTAAAGTTATCTTGTTTAAATAAATTTACAATATATATACACGACACATATATTGTACATATATTATTAAAACTCTAAATTAACTTTAACCTAAACCTAATTAATTAAACCTAAACCTTAGGACATTAAATTAAACCCTAGTCATTTATTACAAACCCTAATCATTAAAATACCACTTTAATTAACTAACCCTAATTAATGAAACCCTAATACTACTTATACTATTAATTAACATGTATACACTGTTACTATTATTAACACCTAAAACATATTACTTATATTATGACACGTAAAGACATTTTGGGATATGTATTAGAGATGTATAGATCTTCGAACTTTCTGGACGAATGGTTTCTATGAGACTCTAGACAGAGGGTTTGGATTTCCGATTTAAAGGGTCCTATGGCTCAAGCCCCTAGATCTGAAATGGCCATTCGAATGGAAAGGGGTGATTGGAAGCTTATCTAATACGGCAAGTATCCTAAAATGGAAAACACTCTTTAAGTAGAAACTTTCTAAGTATAGAAACTTACTAAAATAGGGAACCTACTAAAATAAGAAACTTTCTAAAAATGGAAACTTTCTAAAAATAGAAACTTACTAGGAATAGAAACTTAGTGAAACAAACTATACATAAACACGTACTTAAACACAAACATGGGCAAAACACTTAACTACTCTTAAATGTCAATAGGTTGACTTTCCTGCTCACTCGTTCAACTCTCCATTCCGAGGAATAACTCTCTCTCTATTTACTAAGGTGAATTCATAGCCCCTCCTTACTGCTAGCAAACTTACTTACTTTACTTGAGGTGAGACACATGCTATTTTTACTTTTTACACTTTAGACACAAGTACCAAACTGTTAAACTATGCTATACCCGGCTATGTCCGACTAAGTCCCTACAGTGATATTTTTAATTGCTGCTGCATGCTTAATTATTGGAAGTAGGCCTATCGGCAGTAACGTCCCCGATACATTTGACTCAGTCTTTGTATTACTTGATAATGAAATTAAAATCGACAAGGACAGACACAACTTGTCATGGGGCAAACTTGAGCGTTTAGTCTAAATATCACACTTTGGCATAACTTTATGATCCTGCGGGAGATCAACTTTACAAACTAAATCATGTGGTCTAAAAACAACTATTCCTACTTTTGTTAAACCTATGAACTTCACTCAACCTTTTTGGTTGACACTTTAGCATGTTTTGTCTCAGGTGCTGTTTGATCAAGTATACTTATCTACTGCTTATGTGATGCTACTTGGACTTAGGATCAATAACTCTCGCATTTATTACTCTTGCATTTGAAACAATTACTTTATTGTAATTTCCATTATTGTAACAACATTTCATTTTCCGCTGCGTACTCAATAAAGCTTATTTTTTTATCATTTAGAATTGTTCTCGTATTATAATATGTTGGTATATTTTGATATTAGTGACGTTCCTTCTAGACCCTCTTGGGAGGTCTTCACAGATTGGTATCAGAGCATAAACAGGCTGTTATAGAGAAGCAGGATTGCATTTTTATGTGTGCCTTACTTGTTAGCTAGGGTGCCTTAGAAATCTAGGAAACTATAACCTTTCCTGCCTTAGACTTTAAAGCACTTAGGATTGCCTTGTAATCTTAAAACATATGCTTTACAATCTTATCTTAAAACTGATCAAAAATCTCCTTCCTAATGTTAGGATGTCTAATTCTTACCAAGCGACCAAAATGAATCTTTTCAAGCCAACCGAAAAAGATACTGAAAGGTCTTCCACTGAAAGACCAGTCCAAAGTCCACCTTATGGCTTTGGTGGTCCTCCCTCACCAAACTATAGTCCGGATACTTTACCTAATTCTCCAGATCACCACCTGACTCCAAGACCGGAAGGCAAGGGGAAACGTCTTGAAGAAACCGGCCCGTCAAAGAAAAGACCCCGATCTCCTTCCTACGATGAAGTTGATGCCAAGTACGAGCTCATGAATCTGCGAAAAACTACCGATGACCTAATTCGTCATATTGCAAGGATCGATGTTCAAATAAAGGAAAAAGACCTAGCAATCAAGAAGTTCATGGAGGAAAATGTTGAATTAAAGAAAGAGATAAAGTTGGTGAAGTATGAAGGTGATATAAATACCCGATGGGGGAAGCATTCTCTCTCCTACCTAAGAGAAGATGTTAACCTTAGATTAATGATGGAGGAAAACCACGTGAATAATCGACTTTCTATAAAGGACCACAATTACCATGTAATCAACAATGAAGTTTCTAATCTTTATGATAATCTCGAGTTCCTGCATGAGAAACAAAAGGCGAAGAATGAGAAAGTTGAGAAGTTTACGAAAAAGGTTGAGGACGAGAAGAAGGAATATGAAGACTACTTCAATATTAATATTTCCTAAGTTATCTTTCCAAAATCTTATCCATGTAAAGGCTATGCCTTAACTATTCCTATTTCCAACTCATGTAATAAAGGCTTATTTAATGCCTCGTTCTTAATAAAATAAAGTGTTTTGTTAATATCATATTCATCTTTATCTCGCTTAAAAAATTTTCAAACTTATGACCTATCAGATTTATCAAACTTCTATACACCCTTATGTAGTGAAGAATCATGGTTCGCCCAACTGCACCAACTCTTACCACGATGTCTAACTACGTCCATTTCCTAACTTTCACGACTTCCATAACTTTCAAAGATATGAAGGTTGACCAAGTCTATAAAGACTGCAACTTAAAACTAGCCAACTATAACTCGACAAGTTCGTAACTGTGTTCATGGATGACATTTCGATCTACTCCAAGAGTGAGAAGGAACATGAGCAACATTTGCAAATTTATTCTTGAACTCTTAAGAAAAATAACAACTATACGCAAACTTTTCCAAGTGCAAGTTTTGGCTTAAAACCGACATGTTGTCGATCGAGCTAAGATTACTGCTATCCTTAACACACTATAAATCATCATTGATCACATATCCTGACCTTATGAAGTGATATTGAAATGGAAATATGAATTAGTGAAATATAATGACGGTGGCCAACGTGATTATATTCCGGTAATTCATAGGAATATTCCAATATCATGACGTATGGAATAGAAAGTGAATCAAAGAAAAACTCTCAAGCTATCTGTCCATAAACCCAAATGCAAGGGCATGAAAGGAGAAAAATGATCATCTTGATATTAGTAGATACATTCTAATCAAACTATATATCTATCTCATACTCATTTAACAAACTTTCATGTACCATGAAAATTGTAAACAAACAAATCTTGAAATTTTACATTCATTTATCCTAAATGAATATCTCCTGATCATGGATACTTAATCATCACTTGTTAAATCCAGATCCTCTCTATCCTTACACTTTTGGTACGACTTTTGAACCCTCAAACGTCGATATCACAAACCCCATGTTCGCTATTACAATTTCTATTTGAAGAATAGAATCTCCATATGTGTAACGTTTGACTATCATAGTCAAGAAACTTCTGCACTCGTGCGCTTATAATAGACTACTTGGCACCATGCAAGTAATGGTGTCATACTTAAACAATAACCAATTATTGTCAACTCGAAAATCAAGGGTGAAATACACCATCTCAAGTTGTGACTTGAGCTATAACCACTACCTCTGAAGAACTGTTGTAGCAACTGAAATGATTCCATCATACTTTAACGTATCCTCCTCTCGTGCCGATTACGGCTGAATTCAAACGATCATTACATAGTTGAAAGCCACTGCTTTAGCATTTATTTATACCTGACTATACGACTGTCAGATTTCTCATGCCGAGTTCTCGAACTCTCACTATCACTCGAACGATTCAAAGTTGTAAATCTTATTTGAAATCCTTTCATACATAACTCTAAATCCGAGGGATTTACTCATTTGATGATAATCACATTATCATCCTTCTTACTTTAACGTTAACATTCTGAGTCCAAGGACTCATACCCTGATAAAAGTCAATTCATTAGTTTTCACTACCTCGAAACAATTATTACACATTTATCCTCCGGAATTTTAAAATCTTCAATCAATACAAATATCCTGTTTTCCAAAGATTTCTTACACGAGTCTTTATTTTCAAGCTATCTCGGAATTTATAAAAATGATTTTTCACTTATGCGATTTATAAAATCTTATACATAAATTTAACTTTACGTACTTTGACTAGTACATATCAAATTATACTTTCGCTTCTACAAATTTCCACTTTGATTAAATCAAAATTACTTTACAAATTTTACGTAACCCTAGTTTTACTACGAACATCATTTCGTCAACTCCTCTAAAATTACCTTCACTAATTATATAAACACTTTCACATTTTTATCAATTTACCTTTGTTTTATCAAATTAAACATTCTTTTAATCAACTCTTTTTCGTATTGTTCAAATTATTTCACGTAAATAGTACGTGATGTACATAACTCAAGTCTTACTAATAGCTCCGCTTCATTTATATTGTTATATCGAACGTCACAACTTTTCAAAAATTACTTTGGCTCATTATTAAAACTTTCGTATTGCTCTCCAATGCGTTTGGATCACCTTTATTCTCATTCTCCCTGCAAGAACGAGACTTACCTCTTTACATACGTCATCTCTTCCTTGCTATACTAATCATTAAGAAGTTTCTACTTCCAGTATTTCATGGATAAACTACAACGCTCTCGTAAACATCAATTCTACGATCTTTCGAACAAAGAAGCAGAGGTTCCTTCATCCTATAAATAATGATTCACATTTATTCGAATCCGCGTTTAAACTCGTAAGTAAATAATAGACTGGCTCGCCATTTGTGCGAAAACACTTTTCTTACTCTGAAGGAGTTACCTTAAACATTTATGAAGATACTCTACACATTTCTTCCTTCTTGGATTGCAACTAGATGTTATTCTAGTAAAGTCTAGATCTATGATTCGACATGAAGCTAAAATCATAAATCTTGAAGCTACATTTTGAAACAATTTCTAAAGACAAGTTCTCATGTATACTGAATGATGTCTTTCATTTAATCACTCGTATTATCCTGAGGTCAATGAATCCTCAACTAATGTCTCATTTATCTATTAGACATCTCTTGAAAACTAAAGGTATTATGGTTACCTTTTGCAACTTGAAGCTGGTACTATCTCTAACAAACACCAGCCATACATCAAACCACGTAACTAAAATCTTTACGTACTCTACTCTATTTTATATGCCTTACTATTGCGGCATAAAAACTCAAAATCTTAATTAGCTCAACGATACATTTCATGCTGATATAGCATCATCTTTCCTTTTAAAGGAAAACTAGTAAGACGACACTCTTGTTATTCCTTGGAAAAATCTCCGCATTTAATGCACTTTGTAAACGACCTAATAAGGTTAAGGATCATGAGATCAAACGTGTAAACAAAACAATATACTTATTGTTAACACTCATTGGAATTCACGAAAGGGCCCCGATTGTACCAGGGAACGTGAAAATCAAACTCTATTAAAATCCATTGGGATTCTTTTAGCAGCCCCTAACATACATGGGAACGCGAAGAGCAAACAATACGGAAATACCTCTATCTATTCTCAACTGTTGATGCAAACGAGAGCTTTACCTAAAACTTCGGGAAGAAGTTTCTAATAACGGGGAGGTACTATAACGACCCTCAAATTTCCAACATTTATATATCCTTTCATCATTTAATTTGCCCAAACAATATAATTAAACTTAACGATTTAACTATAATCAATAACCGTTAAGCGTTAAAAAAATTATAAAAATGTATAATTAACTTTGTGTGATAAACGACAAGTTAATAAAAGACAAAAATAAAGGGTTAATAAACCTTTGTGAATAAAATAAATAACCTTAAACTTTGTACATTTAAATAATTAAATTGGGATAATTAAGGAACCATTTAAGCTAAATTAAAGTACAAGGACTAGAGTGAAAAAGTGTAACAACCCAAATCCGTTTAACCAAAAACGGAGTACATTTTTTTTTTTAGTTAGGTCCCATTAATATAATACATTTTCAACTCTGTTTTAATCGAAACATAACATCATAACGATACGTTTAACAATCTATCATGACCCTTGGCACACAAATTACACTTTACAAAATCATTTGTAATAATGACCCGATCACAAGAAATACGGGTTAAGACTCAATAACCCAACCCAATACCAAGAGCATAATCTCGGGGACTACCAAATCCCCCATCCGCGTCCAAATATCCAAAAGCTACCCCTTCGAGCCCAAGCGCTCCTAAGCATCTAGTCTACAACTAGCTAGCTTCATAATCACAATACCTGTAAAAAGGTAAACAACGAGAGGGGTAAACATAAAGCTTAGTGAATGCAATAATTATACACATACATATATAATATACCTACTTACAAACACTTACTCACATACCGCATACATGCTAGCAACACAAAAAGCTTATCATCACAATACAAAGCTATAAACCTCCAATACCACAAGCTAGCACAACAATAGCATATATATAACCCGAACAATATAGTATGCTACACTACAACACAATAATCATGGTTAACCAATCGTACAAGGGAATGGTATTTGAATTTCCCATCGGTGTTCCCAACAACCGTCAGTGTACAACGAATTATATCACTAACCCCTGGGTGGTATCGAACGCCCGAACTTTAAACCCACCCGTCACGCGTAATGTGGTATCGAACGCCCGAACTTTAAACCCACACTACACGCCCACACACACATATATGACATGGTATCAAACGCCCGAACTTTAAACCCATATCATATATCGACCCGATGTGGTATCGAACGCCCGAACTTAAACCCACATCGAACCTCGTACAAGTAAATACATTATATACACACATGCATAATCATTCCACTCACCTCGTGAACTCGAGCATTACAAACCATGCACGAAATCTTCACCACACGCAACCGAGCAAGATTTTTACCTATAATACGCATATGGGTATACACATAATCAACATATAATCCCATTTGGACTCTCGACCCGCCCAAATGAACAACAAGTGCAAAATATACCCTTTTGCACTTTTAACGCTACCCGAAGGTCCAAAACTAACGAGACTAGTTCCCGAGTTCTCGAAATACCTAATTATGTAAACTTTAACCTTTAAACGCATACTAGCTCGTATTTTACACAAAACCCATTCCATGGTTGACCAAGTTTGACTTTATTGCTAAAATACCAAATTTTAACCTAAAATCACTTCTCGCGAGTAATTACATGAAAAGCATCATTTAACACTCAACAAAAGCGTTTAACATCCAATTAATCCAAATTAGTGTCATCCTCAATTTTGACCCAATTCAAATTGCTTATTTTGACCAAAGTCATAAAACGCCCCAAAATCACTAACTACTAGTGATTATATTTCCAACACAACCACTAACACTTAAATCAAGTATTTACCTACTTGATTTACCAAAACTTGACTTAAAACTTAATTTGACAACGAATCGAGCTTACTTGTCCCGAAATACCCATTTGACCCGTTTTGACCTAAATTAGGGTTTACACCCAAAAACCAAGTCAACACAAGTGTTCTAACGTTTAACCAACACACGCAAGACCCAAACTCATAATTCCATCACTCGAAACCCATTTTGACACATAAACCCTAATCTTGACCCATTTCAAAATTAGTCAACTCAAATACACCCAAAAGGGTTCCAACGCTTCCAAAATCACTAAACTAAGTGATTACACCCAAAACCAAAGCCTAATCATGGTCTAAATGTCAATCAACCCAAAACCCGCCATGTATCAAAAATAACTAGTTTCCATAAACCCGCTTCATCATCTAAATGGGTTTTACAACTAAAAAGCTAAAAACCCCAACTTGATACAAAATCATAAAGATGAATTTCGGAGTTAGAACTTACCATTACTATCACAACGTAGTCGTGAACGAGGAGAACAACTTTAACTCTTGAGACCCGACCCGAATCACTCTTCTTCATCCCCGATTCGAGCTTTCTCTCTCTAAACCCTTTACTCTCTCTCTAGGGTTTGGGGTGTGAGTGGGAGGGAAGAAATGAGAAGGAAATGAGGTTTAGATAAGATTTGGATCAGTTTTATGGCCAAAGACCCGTCCATATGTGAAATACCAACTTTGCCCCTCATTTAACTCATTAAAAGGCTGAAAAGTACCAGAACGTGCCTATTGTCGCGCCGCGGAGCAGATTTGTCGCGCCGTGGCCCAAAGGGTGATTTTAGATCACTTTTTTTTAAGATTTCCGACCTTCAAAATAGGCATTTGTAGAGCCGTGGCCATTCTGGTCGCGCCGCGGCATTTTCCTGTTTCATCCGAACTTCAGCAAACTTGTTTTGGCCATAACTTTTTGACCGTAACTCCGTTTTCGATGAATCAAATATCGTTGGAAACGTAACAAGATTTCCTTTCTAATGGTAAGGTTTTGAAATATTAACTAAAACTTTATTTGGGGTTAAAAAGGTACATACACACCTTGTAACTCAAACAACGTCCAGTTTTCTTCGACATTCGAACAAGCAACACGTACATGCACGCATCATACAATCATCTTTATACAATTATACAACCAAATATGAACATTCTAAAGATCAATCACGTGCCTCGGACATGTATGATGAAAAACGGGATGTTACAACTCTCCCCCACTTATTTCGATCACGTCCTCGTGATCCTCGTTACTTAACTAATCCAGACCTACACCCAACGGTCCTCCGACACCCTCTAAACTCGTTGTCCATAACAAATCCCAATAACCCTTACATACAACAGGGACCACGCCCTACGATCCTACGAAACATAACCACGCTCGTCATCTATAATATCTTCCGTAATCTGAAAAATTTCCCCACACGCTAATAATCACTAGCGTGCATTACCGCAACCAGCGGTATCTCATACACTCAACGTCAAAATACGGAAAACACCATTATATTCCATCAAATTCTCCCGGTTACAACTCACAACAAGCTACATCCATAACCATATCACCCAACGCGATCTACTAAATTCACTACGCCATGAACTAAGTCTTGCATTAATCCAATCGAGAAGGATCCAGGCCTCATTAAAACTCCGTACTTCGTTGGTTCATAAACACATCACTCAACCGGTCAATCATGAATGTTCTCCGAATCAAGAACCAACTTCCCCTGTCTGCACCACCAGGTCATTTCTTCAATGAAGAAATCTCGGTATCACCAACTAATCACACTAGGGATACAAACTTTCCCATGAATTAATCCGTACACGATCATCAGTCTTTGGATTAATCCAGGACAACAATAATACACCACGTGCTAAACAAAACATCAACACTCGACACAGGGTTTCTCCCCTAAACCCAACAACACATCCATACAAAACGGCTTCCTAGCACTAGCATGGAAACTATTTGTGTACTAGAATCCTGTCAATAGCGAATTATCATCCCAATAATTCGCAATTCGTCACGTGACCTTCAAAAGTATTCACCAACACTCGGTAAATCCTCTTACCTAGACCGTCCGTTAAGGATAGCCTCGACATTTCAATGCAACCAACACGTCACATCACTAGGGAACACACCCCCGCAAAGAAACAATATCCGCGTGTCTCTATGTGAGACAATCGGAACCGGCACTCCACGCCTCACAATCGTCCATAAAATGGAATAATCCACTGACGATTTCCACGATCACGTTTCCCGAAAGGGAATATATAGTATCCATACCGAAATCGAACTCGTACCTACTCAACAGCACTATCCGGGTTTTGCACCAACCCAAATTTTTTTTTTTTTCACAAGAGCACCCGCAATGACAGTTACCTTCTCTCACGTCCGTGATCTCAAACTTCACACTTGGTCTCATACCGCACTTGGTACTGCACGACCACCTTATACAAGAAGACTTACGCTTCACTTGATCTAACACCACCGGAGATTCCTCGGGCGACAGTAAAAACTCCCCCACTTAGGATTCATCTTCACATTCTCACCGCCAAGATGATAACATCCCGCGGAATTTTAATTTCACGTCACACCTGACCATTCTCACCGTTGGTCATAAACATCAAATCACCGGAAATTCACTTTAGGCTCTTAGAGCCGACATGTACTAACACTTGAGACGTCGTACACGCGACGACATCGCACCGTCATACCACAAATCATAATTTATAGCTCTTCATCGTTCACAAAGCGAACTCCACCAAAGTCCCACACACGCCTCTATGACTAGGCATATGCCACTCCGCTTAATCAGTCGTGCATCACAGTCGAGATCACCCGACCTTCTACGCAACGAACCATTATCAACAATTGCTCACTCTCATGGGGAAGAGTGACCAATCCGACACAATAATTGCATCGACCGCAATATCAACGCTTCATCATAACCTTCGACCTAATCGCCCATTAAGCCCATCACCGGCTCACCGGTCATCCTTACTCGTCCATCACATAAGGGCAACAAGATTCGCTCATCTGCCACTTCATAAGAAGTATTTACTGCAATGCTCCTAAACTTCGACTTTTGCAACCGTCGAATTACTCTCACCCGTCGATCACTATTTAAAATCTTTGATGCTTCCAAAGGGTATCTCACAGGCACCCTAAGCACAAAGTGATCACACCATCACCGGAGTTGATCATTACACTAGCAGGTATAAGAAGGCACCTGACGCCGTGTCATGCAGACTCCCACCATAATCAACCGAATTTTAGAAACTCGACCTTTAGGTTCCATACACCCGATGTCCTCTATCTCTCTATAGTAATGACCCGAAGTCATATCCACCTGACAAAACCTTACGGTTTATCATCTTATCGAAATTTCCTAGCGATCACACGCTACCCGCAATTTCTGCAAGGCCAAACGATATAGCCACACGAAACCTTTCATCTAACGCTAAAGAGATGCTTGGAAACACCAAGTCTTACACTCTTCCGCACATCTCAAAAAAAAAACCACTACTACAAGGGATATTCCATTAGGAATGTTACCTTATAAGCCACAACACACTAACACAATCATCATCATACGGGTCCCACTCCAATGAGTTTAACGACCCGAAGACTTCTCGATTCGCCAATTCCAAGGCGACTCACAACTAGAATCCTAACACGATTCTCTAACCACACACTCTACCGAGTGTAACTCAAAACTACAATCATTAGACTTGTCGCATTCTATTACGGAATTTAAATCCTTGACGCACACACACGCATACAATAAATCGGTCATCCTAGTTACGATGGGTAACTAAAACCAATAACAATCTCAACAGTGCACCCACTACTTAGGGTGACTAAGCACGTACCAAACTCGTGAGTTGCTCACACACCTTAGCTAACCAGATCCACCGTAACACTTCCCGAATCGCAATGAACTCGACGTGACAACAATCACATTGAAATGTCCCGTTCTTATTGATTAAAAACGTTCCATATTAATTGATTTTGTTGCGAGGTTTTGACCTCTATATGAGACGTTTTTCAAAGACTGCATTCATTTTTAAAACAAACCATAACCTTTATTTCATAAATAAAGGTTTAAAAAGCTTTACGTAGATTATCAAATAATGATAATCTAAAATATCCTGTTTACACACGACCATTACATAATGGTTTACAATACAAATATGTTACATCAAAATCAGTTTCTTGAATGCAGTTTTTACACAATATCATACAAACATGGACTCCAAATCTTGTCCTTATTTTAGTATGCAACAGCGGAAGCTCTTAGTATTCACCTGAGAATAAACATGCTTTAAACGTCAACAAAAATGTTGGTGAGTTATAGGTTTAACCTATATATATCAAATCGTAACAATAGACCACAAGATTTCATATTTCAATACACATCCCATACATAGAGATAAAAATCATTCATATGGTGAACACCTGGTAACCGACATTAACAAGATGCATATATAAGAATATCCCCATCATTCCGGGACACCATTCGGATATGATATAAATTTCGAAGTACTAAAGCATCTGGTACTTTGGATGGGGTTTGTTAGGCCCAATAGATCTATCTTTAGGATTCGCGTCAATTAGGGTGTCTGTTCCCTAATTCTTAGATTACCAGACTTAATAAAAAGGGGCATATTCAATTTCGATAATTCAACCATAGAATGTAGTTTCACGTACTTGTGTCTATTTTGTAAATCATTTATAAAACCTGCATGTATTCTCATCCCAAAAATATTAGATTTTAAAAGTGGGACTATAACTCACTATCACAGATTTTTACTTCGTCGGGAAGTAAGAATTGGCCACTGGTTGATTCACGAACCTATAATAATATATACATATATATCAAAGTATGTTCAAAATATATTTACAACACTTTTAATATATTTTGATGTTTTAAGTTTATTAAGTCAGCTGTCCTCGTTAGTAACGTACAACTAGTTGTCCACAGTTAGATATACAGAAATAAATCGATAAATATTATCTTAAATCAATCCACGACCCAGTGTATACGTATCTCAGTATTGATCACAACTCAAACTATATATATTTTGGAATCAACCACAACCCTGTATAGCTAACTACAACATTCACATATAGAGTGTCTATGGTTGTTCCGAAATATATATAGATGTGTCGACATGATAGGTCGAAACATTGTATACGTGTCTATGGTATCTCAAGATTACATAATATACAATACAAGTTGATTAATTTATGGTTGGAATAGATTTGTTACCAATTTTCACGTAGCTAAAATGAGAAAAATTATCCAATCTTGTTTTACTCATAACTTCTTCATTTTAAATCCGTTTTGAGTGAATCAAATTGCTATGGTTTCATATTGAACTCTATTTTATGAATCTAAACAGAAACAGTATAGGTTTATAGTCGGAAAAATAAGTTACAAGTCGTTTTTGTAAAGGTAGTCATTTCAGTCGAAAGAACGACTTCTAGATGACCATTTTAGAAAACATACTTCCACTTTGAGTTTAACCATAATTTTTGGATATAGTTTCATGTTCATAATAAAAATCATTTTCCCAGAATAACAACTTTTAAATCAAAGTTTATCATAGTTTTTAATTAACTAACCCAAAACAGCCCGCGGTGTTACTACGACGGCGTAAATCCGGTTTTACGGTATTTTTCGTGTTTCCAGGTTTTAAATCATTAAGTTAGCATATCATATAGATATAGAACATGTGTTTAGATGATTTTAAAAATCAAGTTAGAAGGATTAACTTTTATTTGCGAACAAGTTTAGAATTAACTAAACTATGTTCTAGTGATTACAAGTTTAAACCTTCGAATAAGATAGCTTTATATGTATGAATCGAATGATGTTATGAACATCATTACTACCTCAAGTTCCTTGGATAAACCTACTGGAAATGAGAAAAATAGATCTAGCTTCAAAGGATCCTTGGATGGCTTGAAAGTTCTTGAAGCAGAATCATGACACGAAAACAATTTCAAGTAAGATTTCCACTCGAAATAAGATTGTTATAGTTATAGAAATTGAATTAAAGTTTGAATATGATTATTACCTTGTATTAAAAAGATAACCTACTGTAAGTAACAAATGTTTCTTGATCTTGAATGATTACTTGGAATGGATTTAGAAAACTTGGAAGTAAACTTGCAATCTTGGAAGTATTCTTGATTTTATGAAACTAGAACTTTTGGAATTTATGAAGAACACTTAGAACTTGAAGATAGAACTTGAGAGAGATCAATTAGATGAAGAAAATTGAAGAATGAAAGTTTTTGTAGGTGTTTTTGGTCGTTGGTGTATGGATTAGATATAAAGGATATGTAATTTTGTTTTCATGTAAATAAGTCATGAATGATTACTCATATTTTTGTAATTTTATGAGATATTTCATGCTAGTTGCCAAATGATGGTTCCCACATGTGTTAGGTGACTCACATGGGCTACTAAGAGCTGATCATTGGAGTGTATATACCAATAGTACATACATCTAAAAGCTGTGTATTGTACAAGTACGAATACGGGTGCATACGAGTAGAATTGCTGATGAAACTGAACGAGGATGTAATTGTAAGCATTTTTGTTAAGTAGAAGTATTTTGATAAGTGTCTTGAAGTCTTTCAAAAGTGTATGAATACATATTAAAACACTACATGTATATACATTTTAACTGAGTCGTTAAGTCATCGTTAGTCGTTACATGTAAATGTTGTTTTGAAACCTTTAGGTTAACGATATTGTTGAATGTTGTTAACCCATTATTTATTATAACAAATGAGATGTTAAATTGTTATATTATCATGATATTATGATATATAATATATCTTAGTATGATATATATACAGTTAAATGTCGTTACAACGATAATCGTTACATATATGTCTCGTTTCGAAATCATTAAGTTAGTAGTCTTATTTTTACATATGTATTTCATTGTTAATACACTTAATAATATATTTACTTAAAATTTAACATAATTAACCAAGTGTATCAATATCTTAATATGATTCATATGTACCTAGTAAGACGTTGTTATAACGATAATCGTTATATATATCGTTTTCGAGTTTCTTAAATTAATAGTCTCATTTTTATGTATATAACTCATTGTTAAAATACCTAATGAGATACATACTTATAATAAAATAATGTTAACTATATATATAACCATATATATTTCATCGTATAGTTTTTACAAGTTTTAACGTTCGTGAATCACCGGTCAACTTGGGTGGTCAATTGTCTATATGAAACCTATTTCAATTAATCAAGTCTTAACAAGTTTGATTTCTTAACATGTTGGAAACACTTAATCATGTAAATAACAATTTCATTTAATATATATATAAACATGGAAAAGTTCGGGTCAATACAGTACCTACCCGTTAAATAAATTTCGTCCCAAAATTTTAAGCAGTTGGAGGTGTTGACGTATCTTCTGAAAATAAGTGCGGGTATTTCTTCTTTATCTGATCTTCTCGTTCCCAGGTAAACTCGGGTCCTCTAAGAGCATTCCATCGAACCTTAACAATTGGTATCTTGTTTTGCTTAAGTCTTTTAACCTCACGATCCATTATTTCGACGGGTTCTTCGATGAATTGAAGTTTTTCGTTGATTTGGATTTCATCTAATGGAATAGTGAGATCTTCTTTAGCAAAACATTTCTTCAAATTCGAGACGTGGAAAGTGTTATGTACAGCTGCGAGTTGTTGAGGTAATTCAAGTCGGTAAGCTACTGGTCCGACACGATCTATAATCTTGAATGGTCCAATGTACCTTGGATTTAGTTTCCCCCATTTACCAAATCGAACAACGCATGTCCAAGGTGAAACCTTAAGCATGACCATTTCTCCAATTTTAAACTCTATATCTTTTCTTTTACTGTCCGCGTAGCTCTTTTGTCGACTCTGGGCGGTTTTCAATCTTTGTTGAATTTGGATGAAAATCTCGGTAGTTTCTTGTATTATCTCCGGACCCGTAATCTGTCTATCCCCCACTTCACTCCAACAAATTGGAGACCTACACTTTCTACCATAAAGTGCTTCAAACGGCGCCATCTCAATGCTTGAATGGTAGCTGTTGTTGTAGGAAAATTCTGCTAACGGTAGATGTCGATCCCAACTGTTTCCAAAATCAATAACACATGCTCGTAGCATGTCTTCAAGCGTTTGTATCGTCCTTTCACTCTGCCCATCAGTTTGTGGATGATAGGCAGTACTCATGTCTAGACGAGTTCCTAATGCTTGCTGTAATGTCTGCCAGAATCTTGAAATAAATCTGCCATCCCTATCAGAGATAATAGAGATTGGTATTCCATGTCTGGAGACGACTTCCTTCAAATACAGTCGTGCTAACTTCTCCATCTTGTCATCTTCTCTTATTGGCAGGAAATGTGCTGATTTGGTGAGACGATCAACTATTACCCAAATAGTATCAAAACCACTTGCAGTCCTTGGCAATTTAGTGATGAAATCCATGGTAATGTTTTCCCATTTCCATTCCGGGATTTCGGGTTGTTGAAGTAGACCTGATGGTTTCTGATGCTCAGCTTTGACCTTAGAACACGTCAAACATTCTCCTACGTATTTAGCAACATCGGCTTTCATACCCGGCCACCAAAAATGTTTCTTGAGATCCTTGTACATCTTCCCCGTTCCAGGATGTATTGAGTATCTGGTTTTATGAGCTTCTCTAAGTACCATTTCTCTCATATCTCCAAATTTTGGTACCCAAATCCTTTCAGCCCTATACCGGGTTCCGTCTTCCTGAATATTAAGATGCTTCTCCGATCCTTTGGGTATTTCATCCTTTAAATTTTCCTCTTTTAAAACTCCTTGTTGCGCCTCCTTTATTTGAGTAGTAAGGTTAGTGTGAATCATTATATTCATAGATTTTACTCGAATGGGTTCTCTGTCCTTTCTGCTCAAGGCGTTGGCTACCACATTTGCCTTCCCCGGGTGGTAACGAATCTCAAAGTCGTAATCATTCAACAATTCAATCCACCTACGCTGCCTCATATTCAGTTGTTTCTGATTAAATATGTGTTGAAGACTTTTGTGGTCGGTATATATAATACTTTTGACCCCATATAAGTAGTGCCTCCAAGTCTTTAATGCAAAAACAACCGCGCCTAATTCCAAATCATGCATCGTATAATTTTGTTCGTGAATCTTCAATTGTCTAGACGCATAAGCAATCACCTTCGTTCGTTGCATTAATACACAACCGAGACCTTGCTTTGATGCCTCACAATAAATCACAAAATCATCATTCCCTTCAGGCAATGACAATATAGGTGCTGTAGTTAGCTTTTTCTTCAATAACTGAAACGCTTTCTCTTGTTCATCCTTCCATTCAAATTTCTTCCCTTTATGCGTTAATGCAGTCAAGGGTTTTGCTATTCTGGAAAAGTCTTGGATGAACCTTCTGTAGTAACCAGCTAGTCCTAAAAACTGGTGTATGTGTTTCGGAGTTTTCGGGGTTTCCCACTTTTCAACAGTTTCTATTTTTGCCAGATCCACCTTAATACCTTCTTTGTTCACTATGTGACCGAGGAATTGAACTTCTTCCAACCAAAATGCACATTTTGAAAACTTAGCATACAATTCTTCCTTCCTCAATACTTCTAACACCTTTCTCAAATGTTCACCGTGTTCTTGGTCATTCTTTGAGTAAATAAGTATGTCATCAATGAAAACAATGACAAACTTGTCAAAGTATGGTCCACACACTCGGTTCATAAGGTCCATGAACACAGCTGGTGCATTAGTTAAACCAAACGGCATGACCATAAACTCGTAATGACCGCAACGTGTTCTGAAAGCAGTCTTTGGAATATCATCTTCTTTCACCCGCATTTGATGATACCCTGAACGTAAGTCAATCTTTGAATAAACAGACGAGCCTTGTAGTTGATCAAATAAGTCATCGATTCTCGGTAGTGGGTAGCGGTTCTTGATGGTAAGTTTGTTCAACTCTCGGTAGTCGATACACAACCTGAATGTACCATCTTTCTTCTAGACAAACAAAACAGGAGCTCCCCACGGTGATGTGCTTGGTCGAATGAAACCACGCTCTAAAAGTTCTTGTAATTGGCTTTGCAGTTCTTTCATCTCGCTGGGTGCGAGTCTGTAAGGAGCACGAGCTATTGGTGCAGCTCCTGGTACTAGATCTATTTGAAATTCAACGGATCGATGTGGGGGTAATCCCGGTAATTCTTTCGGAAATACATCGGGAAATTCTTTTGCGACGGGAACATCATTGATGCTCTTTTCTTCAGTTTGTACTTTCTTGACATGTGCTAGAACTGCATAGCAACCTTTTCTTATTAGTTTGTGTGCCTTCAAATTACTAATAAGATGTAGCTTCGTGTTGCCCTTTTCTCCGTACACCATTAAGGGTTTTCCTTTTTCTCGTATAATGCGAATTGCATTTTTGTAACAAACGATCTCTGCTTTCACTTCTTTCAACCAGTCCATACCGATTATCACATCAAAACTCCTTAACTCTACAGGTATCAAGTCAATCTTAAATGTTTCGCTAACCAGTTTAATTTCTTGATTCCGACATATATTATCTGCTGAAATTAATTTACCATTTGCTAATTCGAGTAAAAATTTACTATCCAAAGGCGTCAATGGACAACTTAATTTAGCACAAAAATCTCTACTCATATAGCTTCTATCCGCACCCGAATCAAATAAAACGTAAGCAGATTTATTGTCAATAAGAAACGTACCCGTAACAAGCTTCGGGTCTTCCTGTGCCTCTGTCGCATTAATATTGAAAACTCTTCCGCGGCCTTGTCCATTCGTGTTCTCCTGGTTCGGGCAATTTCTAATAATGTGGCCCGGTTTTCCACATTTATAACCAACTACATTGGCATAACTTGCTCCGACACTACTTGCTCCGCCATTACTCATTTCGACACCATTTGTTCCTTTCGTTCTGTTAACCCCTGGTCCGTAGACCTCACACTTCACCGCGCTATGACCATTTCTTTTACACTTGTTGCAAAATTTGGTGCAGAACCCCGAGTGATACTTTTCACACCTTTGGCATAGCTGCTTCTGATTGTTGTTGTTGTTGCGGTTATTATTGTTGTTGGGATGATTATTGTAGTTGTTGTTGTTGTTGTTGTTGTTGTTATTGTTGGGCCGTTTGTTGTAGTTGCGATTGATGTTGCGATTGTTGGGATAGTTGTTGCGATTATTGTTGTAATTGCTGTTGTTGTTGTATTGGTGATTCTTATCACCGTTTTCCTCCCACTTTCTTTTGACTTGCTTCACATTGGCCTCTTCAGCAGTCTGTTCTTTATTTCTTTCTTCAATCTGGTTCACTAGTTTGTGAGTCATTCTACATGCCTGTAGTATGGAGGTGGGCTCGTGTGAACTTATATCTTCTTGGATTCTTTCCGGTAATCCTTTCACAAACGCGTCGATCTTCTCTTCCTCATCTTCGAACGTTCCAGGACACAATAGGCATAATTCTGTGAATCGTCTTTCGTACGTGGTAATATCAAATCCTTGGGTTCGTAACCCTCTAAGTTCTGTCTTGAGCTTATTGACCTCGGTTCTGGGACGATACTTCTCGTTCATCAAGTGCTTGAATGCTGACCACGGTAGTGCGTACGCATCATCTTGTCCCACTTGCTCTAGATAGGTATTCCACCATGTTAACGCAGAACCTGTGACGGTATGCGTAGCGTACTTCACTTTGTCCTCTTCAGTACACTTACTTATGGCAAACACCGATTCGACCTTCTCGGTCCACCGTTTCAATCCGATCGGTCCTTCGGTTCCATCAAATTCCAAAGGTTTGCAGCCAGTGAATTCTTTGTAGGTGCATCCTACACGATTTCCTGTACTGCTAGATCCAAGGTTATTGTTGGTATGTAGCGCAGCCTGTACTGCGGCTATGTTTGAAGCTAGAAAAGTACAGAATTCCTCTTCATTCATATTTACGGTGTGTCGAGTAGTCGGTGCCATTTCCTTCAAAATAGTCAAATGGAACAAGTTAATCATACAGAATATTAAGAGTAGTTAATAGTATTTCGTAGCATAATATGCACTCATTTATAAAAGCTTTTTCTTCATATTAGCGTTTTATAAGTTTAAATTCGGGTAGTACCTACCCGTTAAGTTCATACTTAGTAGCTAATATACAATTCAACTACTACAATTCTATATGAAAAACTGATTATAATAATATTTCGCGTTCAAACTTTTATACAATATTTTACAAACTTACAATACCGCTTATTTTACATAAAGCATGAAATATAGCACACAATAACTTTGATACAAGATAGTTGTGAAGATAATTCTAGCTAGTGCATAAGTCGTTCAGCAAAAGCAATAAAGACACGTAATTCATACGTCCAGAAACAAGTCATGCATTCTGGTTTTACTAGGACTACTTCCCATCCTTGGTCTTGTGGAACATAACCGTTATGGCCATTGATAAGACAGCGTGTTGTAACGTCGTCAAAGGGACGAGGGTTACGTAATGTCCAACAGTCTCGTAATAACCTAAAAACCTCATTTCTTACCCCAATTACCGACTCCGTCACTTGTGGGAACGTTTTGTTTAATAGTTGTAGCCCGATGTTCTTTTTCTCACTTTGGTGAGAAGCGAACATTACTAACCCGTAAGCATAACATGTTTCTTTATGTTGCATGTTAGCCGCTTTTTCTAAATCACGAAGTCCTATATTTGGATATATTGAGTCAAAATAATTTCTTAACCCGTTGCGTAAAATAGCACTTGGGTTCCCCGCAATATATGCGTCAAAGTAAACACATCGTAACTTATGGGTTTTCCAATGTGATATCCCCCATCTTTCAAACGAAAGTCTCTTATAAACCAAGGCATTCTTGGAACGTTCTTCGAATGTCTTACAAACTGATTTCGCCGTAAATAGTTGTGCCGAAGAATTCTGACCGACTCTAGACAAGATTTCATCAATCATGTCTCCGGGTAGGTCTCTTAAAATATTGGGTTGTCTACCCATTTTTGTGTTTTTATACTGTAAAATAGACAAGAGTTAGATTCATAAAAAAATACTTATTAATACAAGCAATTTTTACATATATCATAAAGCATAAGCACACTATATTATATATATTACACCATACGAATACAACTATCTTATTCCGACTCGCTCGTTTCTTTTTCTTCGGTTTTGGTTCGTTTTGCCAAGTTTCTAGGGATATATGATGTTCCCCTAATACTAGATGTCGTTTTCCACAACGGTTTAGAAAAACCTAGTGGTTTAGAGGTTCCCGAGTCATTGTTACAACTTAAGGACTTCGGGGGTTGACGATACATATAAAGTTCATCGGGGTTGGAATTAGATTTCTCTATTTTTATGCCCTTTCCCTTATTATTTTATTTTGCCTTTTTAAATTCAGTTGGGGTAATTTCTATAACATCATCAGAATTCTCGTGGGAATTCGATTCATCGGAGAATTGGTAATCCTCCCAATATTTTGCTTCCTTGGCGGAAACACCATTGACCATAATTAACCTCGGTCGGTTGGTTGAGGATTTTCTTTTACTTACCCGTTTTATTATTTCCTCCACCGGTTCTATTTCCTCCTCCGGTTCCTCCTCTTCCGGTTCTGATTATTCTTCCGGTTCTGATTCTTCTTCCGGTTCCTCTTCGGGAACTTGTGAATCAGTCCAATATATATTCGACTCTTCATTATTATTAGGTGAGTCAATGGGATTTGTGCTAGAGGTAGACATCTATCACACAATATCAAACATGTTAAGAGATTAATATATCACATAATATATACATGTTAATAATATATAGTTTTCAACAAAAATGTTAAGCAATCATTTTTAAAGAAAACACGGTCGAAGTCCAGACTCACTAATGCATCCTAACAAACTCGATAAGACACACTAATGCAAATTTTCTGGTTCTCTAAGACCAACGCTCGGATACCAACTGAAATGTCCCGTTCTTATTGATTAAAAACGTTCCATATTAATTGATTTCGTTGCGAGGTTTTGACCTCTATATGAGACGTTTTTCAAAGACTGCATTCATTTTTAAAACAAACCATAACCTTTATTTCATAAATAAAGGTTTAAAAAGCTTTACGTAGATTATCAAATAATGATAATCTAAAATATCCTGTTTACACACGACCATTACATAATGGTTTACAATACAAATATGTTACATCGAAATCAGTTTCTTGAAGGCAGTTTTTACACAATATCATACAAACATGGACTCCAAATCTTGTCCTTATTTTAGTATGCAACATCGGAAGCTCTTAGTATTCACCTGAGAATAAACATGCTTTAAACGTCAACAAAAATGTTGGTGAGTTATAGGTTTAACCTATATATATCAAATCGTAACAATAGACCACAAGATTTCATATTTCAATACACATCCCATACATAGAGATAAAAATCATTCATATGGTGAACACCTGGTAACCGACATTAACAAGATGCATATATAAGAATATCCCCATCATTCCGGGACACCCTTCGGATATGATATAAATTTCGAAGTACTAAAGCATCCGGTACTTTGGATGGGGTTTGTTAGGCCCAATAGATCTATCTTTAGGATTCGCGTCAATTAGGGTGTCTGTTCCCTAATTCTTAGATTACCATACTTAATAAAAAGGTGCATATTCGATTTCGATAATTCAACCATAGAATGTAGTTTCACGTACTTGTGTCTATTTTGTAAATCATTTATAAAACATGCATGTATTCTCATCCCAAAAATATTAGATTTTAAAAGTGGGACTATAACTCACTTTCACAGATTTTTACTTCGTCGGGAAGTAAGACTTGGCCACTGGTTGATTCACGAACCTATAATAATATATACATATATATCAAAGTATGTTCAAAATATATTTACAACACTTTTAATATATTTTGATGTTTTAAGTTTATTAAGTCAGCTGTCCTCGTTAGTAACGTACAACTAGTTGTCCACAGTTAGATGTACAGAAATAAATCGATAAATATTATCTTGAATCAATCCACGACCCAGTGTATACGTATCTCAGTATTGATCACAACTCAAACTATATATATTTTGGAATCAACCTCAACCCTGTATAGCTAACTCCAACATTCACATATAGAGTGTCTATGGTTGTTCCGAAATATATATAGATGTGTCGACATGATAGGTCGAAACATTGTATACATGTCTATGGTATCTCAAGATTACATAATATACAATACAAGTTGATTAAGTTATGGTTGGAATAGATTTGTTACCAATTTTCACGTAGCTAAAATGAGAAAAATTATCCAATCTTGTTTTACTCATAACTTCTTCATTTTATATCCGTTTTGAGTGAATCAAATTGCTATGGTTTCATATTGAACTCTATTTTATGAATATAAACAGAAAAAGTATAGGTTTATAGTCAGAAAAATAAGTTACAAGTCGTTTTTGTAAAGGTAGTCATTTCAGTCGAAAGAACGACGTCTAGATGACCATTTTAGAAAACATACTTCCACTTTGAGTTTAACCATAATTTTTGGATATAGTTTCATGTTCATAATAAAAATCATTTTCCCAAAATAACAACTTTTAAATCAAAGTTTATCATAGTTTTTAATTAACTAACCCAAAACAGCCCGCGGTGTTACTATGACGGCGTAAATCCGGTTTTACGGTGTTTTTCGTGTTTCCAGGTTTTAAATCATTAAGTTAGCATATCATATAGATATAGAACATGTGTTTATTTGATTTTAAAAGTCAAGTTAGAAGGATTAACTTTTATTTGCGAACAAGTTTAGAATTAACTAAACTATGTTCTAGTGATTACAAGTTTAAACCTTCGAATAAGATAGCTTTATATGTATGAATCGAATGATGTTATGAACATCATTACTACCTCAAGTTCCTTGGATAAACCTACTGGAAATGAGAAAAATAGATATAGCTTCAAAGGATCCTTGGATGGCTTGAAAGTTCTTGAAGTAGAATCATGACACAAAAACAATTTCAAGTAAGATTTTCACTCGAAATAAGATTGTTATAGTTATAGAAATTGAATTAAAGTTTGAATATGATTATTACCTTGTATTAAAAAGATAACCTACTGTAAGTAACAAAGGTTTCTTGATCTTGGATGATTACTTGGAAAGGATTTAGAAAACTTGGAAGTAAACTTGCAATCTTGGAAGTATTCTTGATTTTATGAAACTAGAACTTTTGGAATTTATGAAGAACACTTAGAACTTGAAGATAGAACTTGAGAGAGATCAATTAGATGAAGAAAATTGAAGAATGAAAGTGTTTGTAGGTGTTTTTGGTCGTTGGTGTATGGATTAGATATAAAGGATATGTAATTTTGTTTTCATGTAAATAAGTCATGAATGATTACTCATATTTTTGTAATTTTATGAGATATTTCATGCTAGTTGCCAAATGATGGTTCCCACATGTGTTAGGTGACTCACATGGGCTACTAAGAGCTGATCATTGGAGTGTATATACCAATAGTACATACATCTAAAAGCTGTGTATTGTACAAGTACGAATACGGGTGCATACGAGTAGAATTGTTGATGAAACTGAACGAGGATGTAATTGTAAGCATTTTTGTTAAGTAGAAGTATTTTGATAAGTGTCTTGAAGTCTTTCAAAAGTGTATGAATACATATTAAAACACTACATGTATATACATTTTAACTGAGTCGTTAAGTCATCGTTAGTCGTTACATGTAAATGTTGTTTTGAAACCTTTAGGTTAACGATCTTGTTGAATGTTGTTAACCCATTATTTATTATAACAAATGAGATGTTAAATTGTTATATTATCATGATATTATGATATATAATATATCTTAGTATGATATATATACAGTTAAATGTCGTTACAACGATAATCGTTACATATATGTCTCGTTTCGAAATCATTAAGTTAGTAGTCTTATTTTTACATATGTATTTCATTGTTAATACACTTAATAATATATTTACTTAAAATTTAACATAATTAACCAAGTGTATCAATATCTTAATATGATTCATATGTACCTAGTAAGACGTTGTTATAACGATAATCGTTATATATATCGTTTTCGAGTTTCTTAAATTAATAGTCTCATTTTTATGTATATAACTCATTGTTAAAATACCTAATGAGATACATACTTATAATAAAATCATGTTAACTATATATATAACCATATATATGTCATCGTATAGTTTTTACAAGTTTTAACGTTCGTGAATCACCGGTCAACTTGGGTGGTCAATTGTCTATATGAAACCTATTTCAATTAATCAAGTCTTAACAAGTTTGATTGCTTAACATGTTGGAAACACTTAATCATGTAAATAACAATTTCATTTAATATATATATAAACATGGAAAAGTTCGGGTCACTACACACATCACCCGAGACAACTATAACCTAGGAACCATTAAAAGATTCCCCATTCATCCCGAATCTACCTCAACCATGCCACGTTTCCTCCGCTCGGTACCCGTCATGTCATGCTCGATGTCAAGATACACTTTCGTAATAATGGTGATCAATCACTATTACAAATTCGTACCTTACCATTTCCACATGGTCATGCAAAGTACTTTACCCGGACTGACGCAACATTCACACAAAATAACACGCGATAACTCCTAGTACCCGAATGACCCAAGTCCTTACTGTGAACTTGATCACTCAAACCACCAAACATGTGAATCTCTACAATAGATTCGTCCCTAGGACACCGCACCAAAAGATACCTGTATATATACACCAATATACAATAATAATAAACGTACACAAGTACACCACAACAACAAGTCAACCCACAACCTAGGTGACTATCACTAAAACAACATCTAAGTTCTTCTTACATTAGGCACTAGCGATCTAAGGCACTAATTTACACACGAAATAGGGCCCCACTAAATTTCACATTAGACAATCACAAGTCCTAGTTAGTCACCTACTCTAAGGCACTAACAAATCTCAATCCGACCCGTAATCCTACAAGTCCCGCAATTAACGCACCACTATCAATAAGTCTAAGACTAGGCACCTATTCCAAGGTCACCTAATTCCCTTAGACCATGCTCTGATACCACTTGTAACAACCCAAATCCGTTTAACCAAAAACGGAGTACATTTTTTTTTTAGTTAGGTCCCATTAATATAATACATTTTCAACTCTGTTTTAATCGAAACATAACATCATAACGATACGTTTAACAATCTATCATGACCCTTGGCACACAAATTACACTTTACAAAATCATTTGTAATAATGACCCGATCACAAGAAATACGGGTTAAGACTCAATAACCCAACCCAATACCAAGAGCATAATCTCGGGGACTACCAAATCCCCCATCCGCGTCCAAATATCCAAAAGCTACCCCGTCGAGCCCAAGCGCTCCTAAGCATCTAGTCTACAACTAGCTAGCTTCATAATCACAATACCTGTAAAAAGGTAAACAACGAGAGGGGTAAGCATAAAGCTTAGTGAATGCAATAATTATACACATACATATATAATATACCTACTTGCAAACACTTACTCACATACCGCATACATGCTAGCAACACAAAAGCTTATCATCACAATACAAAGCTATAAACCTCTAATACCACAAGCTAGCACAACAATAGCATATATATAACCCGAACAATATAGTATGCTACACTACAACACAATAATCATGGTTAACCAATCGTACAAGGGAATGGTACTTCGAATTTCCCATCGGTGTTCCCAACAACCGTCAGTGTACAACGAATTATATCACTAACCCCTGGGTGGTATCGAACGCCCGAACTTTAAACCCACCCGTTGTAGTGACCCGAACTTTTCCATGTTTATATATATTAATTGAGATTGACATTTACATGATTAAATGTTTCCAACATGTTAAGCAATCAAACTTGTTAAGACTTGATTAATTGAAATATGTTTCATATAGACAATTGACCACCCAAGTTGATCGGTGATTCACGAACGTTAAAACTTGTAAAAACTATATGATGACATATATATGGATATATATATAGTTAACATGATACTATGATAAGAAAAAATATCATAAAGTATATTAACAATGAACTACATATGTAAAAACAAGACTACTAACTTAATGATTTTTAAACGAGACATATATGTAACGATTATCGTTGTAAAGACATTTAATGTATATATATCATATTAAGAGATATTCATACATGATAATATCATGATAATATAATAATTTAAAATCTCATTTGATATTATAAACATTGGGTTAACAACATTTAACAAGATCGTTAACCTAAAGGTTTCAAAACAACACTTACATGTAAAGACTAACGATGACTTAACGACTCAGTTAAAATGTATATACATGTAGTGTTTTAATATGTATTTATACACTTTTGAAAGACTTCAATACACTTGTCCAAATGCTTCTACTTAACAAAAATGCTTACAATTACATCCTCGTTCAGTTTCATCAACAATTCTACTCGTATGCACCCGTATTCGTACTCGTACAATACACAGCTTTTAGATGTATGTACTATTAGTATATACACTCCAATAATCAGCTCTTAGCAGCCCATGTGAGTCACCTAACACATGTGGGAACCATCATTTGGCAACTAGCATGAAATATCTCATAAAATTACAAAAATATGAGTAATCATTCATGACTTATTTACATGAAAACAAAATTACATATCCTTTATATCTAATTCATACACCAACGACCAAAAACACCTACAAACACTTTCATTCTTCAATTTTCTTCATCTAATTGATCTCTCTCAAGTTCTATCTTCAAGTTCTAAGTGTTCTTCATATATTCTACAAGTTCTAGTTACATAAAATCAAGAATACTTTCAAGTTTGCTAGCTCACTTCCAATCTTGTAAGGTGATCATCCAACCTCAAGAAATCTTTGTTTCTTACAGTAGGTTATCATTCTAATACAAGGTAATAATCATATTCAAACTTTGGTTCAATTTCTATAACTATAACAATCTTATTTCAAGTGATGATCTTACTTGAACTTGTTTTCGTGTCATGATTCTGCTTCAAGAACTTCGAGCCATCCAAGGATCCGTTGAAGCTAGATCCATTTTTCTCTTTTTCAGTAGGTTTATCCAAGGAAATTAAGGTAGTAATGATGTTCATAACATCATTCGATTCATACATATAAAGCTATCTTATTCGAAGGTTTAAACTTGTAATCACTAGAACATAGTTTAGTTAATTCTAAACTTGTTCGCAAACAAAAGTTAATCCTTCTAACTTGAATTTTAAAATCAACTAAACACATGTTCTATATCTATATGATATGCTAACTTAATGATTTAAAACCTGGAGACACGAAAAACACCGTAAAACCGGATTTACGCCGTCGTAGTAACACCGCGGGCTGTTTTGGGTTAGTTAATTAAAAACTATGATAAACTTTGATTTAAAAGTTGTTATTCTGAGAAAATGATTTTTATTATGAACATGAAACTATATCCAAAAATTATGGTTAAACTCAAAGTGGAAGTATGTTTTCTAAATGGTCATCTAGACGTCGTTCTTTCGACTGAAATGACTACCTTTACAAAAACAACTTGTAACTTATTTTCCGACTATAAACCTATACTTTTTCTGTTTAGATTCATAAAATAGAGTTCAATATGAAACCATAGCAATTTGATTCACTCAAAACGGATTTAAAATGAAGAAGTTATGGGTAAAACAAGATTGGATAATTTTTCTCATTTTAGCTACGTGAAAATTGGTAACAAATCTATTCCAACCATAACTTAATCAACTTGTATTGTATATTATGTAATCTTGAGATACCATAGACACGTATACAATGTTTCGACCTATCATGTCAACACATCTATATATATTTCGGAACAACCATAGACACTCTATATGTGAATGTTGGAGTTAGCTATACAGGGTTGAGGTTGATTCCAAAATATATATAGTTTGAGTTGTGATCAATACTGAGATACGTATACACTGGGTCGTGGATTGATTCAAGATAATATTTATCAATTTATTTCTGTACATCTAACTGTGGACAACTAGTTGTAGGTTACTAACGAGGACAACTGACTTAATAAACTTAAAACATCAAAATATATTAAAAGTGTTGTAAATATATTTTGAACATACTTTGATATATATGTATATATTGTTATAGGTTCGTGAATCAACCAGTGGCCAAGTTTTACTTCCCGACGAAGTAAAAATCTGTGAAAGTGAGTTATAGTCCCACTTTTAAAATCTAATATTTTTGGGATGAGAATACATGCAGGTTTTATAAATGATTTACAAAATAGACACAAGTACGTGAAACTACATTCTATGGTTGAATTATCGAAATCGAATATGCCCCTTTTTATTAAGTCTGGTAATCTAAGAATTAGGGAACAGACACCCTAATTGACGTGAATCCTAAAGATAGATCTATTAGGCCTAACAAACCCCATCCAAAGTACCGGATGCTTTAGTACTTCGAAATTTATATCATATCCGAAGGGTGTCCCGGAATGATGGGGATATTCTTAAATATATGCATCTTGTTAATGTCGGTTACCAGGTATTCACCATATGAATGATTTTTATCTCTATGTATGGGATGTGTATTGAAATATGAAATCTTGTGGTCTATTGTTACGATTTGATATATATAGGTTAAACCTATAACTCACCAACATTTTTGTTGAAGTTTTAAGCATGTTTATTCTCAGGTGATTATTAAGAGCTTCCGCTGTCGCATACTTAAATAAGGACAAGATTTGGAGTCCATGCTTGTATGATATTGTGTAAAAACTGCATTCAAGAAACTTATTTTGTTGTAACATATTTGTATTGTAAACCATTATGTAATGGTCGTGTAAACAGGATATTTTAGATTATCATTATTTGATAATCTACGTAAAGCTTTTTAAACCTTTATTGATGAAATAAAGGTTATGGTTTGTTTTAAAATGAATGCAGTCTTTGAAAAACGTCTCATATAGAGGTCAAAACCTCGCAACGAAATCAATTAATATGGAACGTTTTTAATCAATAAGAACGGGACATTTCAGTTGGTATCAGAGCGTTGGTCTTAGAGAACCAGAATTTTGCATTAGTGTGTCTTATCTAGTTTGTTAGGATGCATTAGTGAGTCTGGACTTCGACCGTGTTTACTTGAAAAATGATTGCTTAACAAATTTTGTTGGAAACTATATATTTTTAACATGTGAATATTATGTGATATATTAATCTCTTAACGCGTTTGATATTATGTGATAGATGTCTACCTCTAGAACAAGTCCCATTGACTCACCTAATAATAATGAAGAGTCAAATGTAAATTGGAATGATTCGTGGACTGATTCACAAGTTCCCGAAGAGGAACCGGAAGAAGAGTCGGAACCGGAAGAAGAATCGGAACCGGAAGAAGAATCGGAACCAGATGAAGAAATAGAACCGGTGGGGAAAATAATAAAACGGTTAAGTAAAAGAAAATCGTCAACCAACCGACCAAGGTTAATTATGGTCAATGGTGTTTCCGCCAAGGAAGCAAAATATTGGGAGGATTACCAATTCTCCGATGAATCGGATTCCGACGAGAATTCCGATGATGTTATAGAAATTACCCCAACTGAATTTAAAAAGGCAAAAGAAAATAATAAGGGAAAGGGCATAAAAATAGAGAAATCTAATTCCAACCCCGATGAACTTTATATGTATCGTCAACCCCCGAAGTCCTTAAGTTGTAACAATGACCCGGGAACTTCTAAACCACCAGGTTTTTCTAAACCAATGTGGAAAATTACGGCTCGTATTAGGGGAACATCATATATCCCTAGAAACTTGGCAAAACGAATCAAAACCAAAGAAGAAGAAACAAGCGAGTCGGAATAAGATAGTTGTATTCGTGTGGTGTAATATATGTAATATAGTGTGCTTATGCTTTATGATATATGTAAAAATTGCTTGTATTAATAAGTATTTTTTTTATGAATCTAACTCTTGTCTATTTTACAGTATAAAAACACAAAATGGATAGACAACCCAATATTTTAAGAGACCTACCCGGAGACATGATTGATGAAATCTTGTCTAGAGTCGGTCAGAATTCTTCGGCACAACTATTTAAGGCGAGATCAGTTTGTAAGACATTCGAAGAACGTTCCAAGAATGCCTTGGTTTATAAAAGGCTTTCGTTCGAAAGATGGGGGATATCACATTGGGAAATCCATAAGTTACGATGTGTTTACTTTGACGCATATATTGCGGGGAACCCAAATGCTATTTTACGCAATGGGTTAAGAAATTATTTTGACTCAATATATCCGAATATTGGACTTCGTGATTTAGAAAAAGCGGCTAACATGCAACATAAAGAAGCATGTTATGCTTACGGATTAGTAATGTTCGCTTCTCACCAAAGTGAGAACAAGAACATCGGGCTACAACTATTAAACAAAACGTTCCCACAAGTGACGGAGTCGGTAATTGGGGTAAGAAATGAGGTTTTTAGATTGTTACGGGACTGTTGGACATTACGTAACCCTCGTCCCTTTGACGACGTTACAACACGCTGTCTTATCAACGGCCATAACGGTTATGTTCCACAAGACCAAGGATGGGAAGTAATCCTAGTAAAACCAGAATGCATGACTTGTTTCTGGATGTATGAATTACGTGTCTTTATTGCCTTTGCTGAACGACTTGTGTACTAGCTAGAATTATCTTCACAACCATCTTGTATCAAATTTATTGTGTGCTATATTTCATGCTATATGTAAAATAAGCGGTATTGTAAGTTTGTAAAATATTGTGTAAAAGTTTGAACGCGAAATATTATTATAATCAGTTTTTCATATAGAATTGTAGTAGTTGAATTGTATATTAGCTACTAAGTATGAACTTAACGGGTAGGTACTACCCGAATTTAAACTTATAAAACGCTAATATGAAGAAAAAGCTTTTATAAATGAGTTCATATTATGCTACGAAATACTATTAACTACTCTTAATATTCTGTATGATTAACTTGTTCCATTTGACTATTTTGAAGGAAATGGCACCGACTACTCGACACACAGTGAATATGAATGAGGAGGAATTCCGTACTTTTCTAGCTTCAAACATAGCCGCAGTACAGGCTGCGCTACATACCAACAATAACCTTGGATCTAGCAGTACAGGAAATCGTGTAGGATGCACCTACAAAGAATTCACTGCCTGCAAACCTTTGGAACTTGATGGAACCGAACGACCGATCGGATTGAAACGGTGGACCGAGAAGGTCGAATCGGTGTTTGCCATAAGTAAGTGTACCGAAGAGGACAAAGTGAAGTACGCTACGCATACCTTCACAGGTTTTGCGTTAACATGGTGGAATACCTATCTAGAGCAAGTGGGACAAGACGATGCGTACGCACTACCGTGGTCAGCATTCAAGCACTTGATGAACGAGAAGTACCGTCCCAGAACCGAGGTCAATAAGCTCAAGACAGAACTTAGAGGTTTACGAACCCAAGGATTTGATATTACCACGTACGAAAGACGATTCACAGAATTGTGCCTATTGTGTCCGGGAGCATTCGAAGATGAGGAAGAGAAGATCGACGCGTTTGTGAAAGGATCACCGGAAAGAATCCAAGAAGATATAAGTTCACACGAGCCCGCCTCCATACAACAGGCATGTAGAATGGCTCATAAACTAGTGAACCAGATTGAAGAAAGAATTAAAGAACAGACTGCTGAAGAGGCCAATGTGAAGCAAGTCAAAAGAAAGTGGGAGGAAAATGGTGATAAGAATCACCAATACAACAACAACAGCAATCGCAACAATTATCCCAACAATCGCAACATCAATCGCAACTACAACAAACGGCCTAACAACAACAACAACAACAGCACCAACTACAACAATCATCCCAACAACAAGAATAACTGCAACAACAACAACAATCAGAAACAGCTATGCCAAAGGTGTGAAAAGTATCACTCGGGGTTCTGCACCAAATTTTGCAACAAGTGTAAAAGAAATGGTCATAGCACGGCGAAGTGTGAGGTCTACGGACCAGGGGTTAATAGAACGAAAGGAACAAATGGTGTCGGAATGAGTAATGGCGGAGCAAGTAGTGTCGGAGCAAGCTATGCCAATGTAGTTTGTTATAAATGTGGAAAACCGGGCCACATTATTAGAAATTGCCCGAACCAGGAGAACACGAATGGACAAGGCCGTGGAAGAGTTTTCAATATTAATGCGGCAGAGGCACAGGAAGACCCGGAGCTTGTTACGGGTACGTTTCTTATTGACAATAAATCTGCTTACGTTTTATTTGATTCGGGTGCGGATAGAAGCTATATGAGTAGAGATTTTTGTGCTAAATTAAGTTGCCCATTGACGCCTTTGGATAGTAAATTTTTATTCGAATTAGCAAATGGTAAATTAATTTCAGCAGATAATATATGTCGGAATCGAGAAATTAAACTGGTTAGCGAAACATTTAAGATTGATTTAATACCAGTAGAGTTAGGGAGTTTTGATGTGATAATCGGTATGGACTGGTTGAAAGAAGTGAAAGCAGAGATCGTTTGTTACAAAAATGCAATTCGCATTATACGAGAAAAAGGAAAACCCTTAATGGTGTACGGAGAAAAGGGCAACACGAAGCTACATCTTATTAGTAATTTGAAGGCACAAAAACTAATAAGAAAAGGTTGCTATGCTGTTCTAGCACACGTCGAGAAAGTACAAATTGAAGAAAAGAGCATCAATGATGTTCCCGTCGCAAAAGAATTTCCCGATGTATTTCCGAAAGAATTACCAGGATTACCCCCACATCGATCCGTTGAATTTCAAATAGATCTTGTACCAGGAGCTGCACCAATAGCTCGTGCTCCTTACAGACTAGCACCCAGCGAGATGAAAGAACTGCAAAGCCAATTACAAGAACTTTTAGAGCGTGGTTTCATTCGACCAAGCACATCACCGTGGGGAGCTCCTGTTTTGTTTGTCAAGAAGAAAGATGGTACATTCAGGTTGTGTATCGACTACCGAGAGTTGAACAAACTTACCATCAAGAACCGCTACCCACTACCGAGAATTGACGACTTATTTGATCAACTACAAGGCTCGTCTGTTTATTCAAAGATTGACTTACGTTCCGGGTATCATCAAATGCGGGTGAAAGAAGATGATATTCCAAAGACTGCTTTCAGAACACGTTACGGTCATTACGAGTTTATGGTCATGCCGTTTGGTTTAACTAATGCACCAGCTGTGTTCATGGACCTTATGAACAGAGTGTGTGGACCATACCTTGACAAGTTTGTCATTATTTTCATTGATGACATACTTATTTACTCAAAGAATGACCAAGAACACGGTGAACATTTGAGAAAGGTGTTAGAAGTATTGAGGAAGGAAGAATTGTACGCTAAGTTTTCAAAGTGTGCATTTTAGTTGGGAGAAGTTCAATTCCTCGGTCACATAGTGAACAAAGAAGGTATTAAGGTGGATCCGGCAAAGATAGAAACTGTTGAAAAGTGGGAAACCCCGAAAACTCCGAAACACATACGCCAGTTTTTAGGACTAGCTGGTTACTACAGAAGGTTCATCCAAGACTTTTCCAGAATAGCAAAACCCTTGACTGCATTAACGCATAAAGGGAAGAAATTTGAATGGAATGATGAACAAGAGAAAGCGTTTCAGTTATTGAAGAAAAAGCTAACTACGGCACCTATATTGTCATTGCCTGAAGGGAATGATGATTTTGTGATTTATTGTGATGCATCAAAGCAAGGTCTCGGTTGTGTATTAATGCAACGAACGAAGGTGATTGCTTATGCGTCTAGACAATTGAAGATTCACGAACAAAATTATACGACGCATGATTTGGAATTAGGCGCGGTTGTTTTTGCATTAAAGACTTGGAGGCACTACTTATATGGGGTCAAAAGTATTATATATACCGACCACAAAAGTCTTCAACACATATTTAATCAGAAACAACTGAATATGAGGCAGCGTAGGTGGATTGAATTATTGAATGATTACGACTTTGAGATTCGTTACCACCCAGGGAAGGCAAATGTGGTAGCCGATGCCTTGAGCAGGAAGGACAGAGAACCCATTCGAGTAAAATCTATGAATATAATGATTCATAATAACATTACTACTCAAATAAAGGAGGCACAACAAGGAGTTTTAAAAGAGGGAAATTTAAAGGATGAAATACCCAAAGGATCGGAGAAGCATCTTAATATTCGGGAAGACGGAACCCGGTATAGGGCTGAAAGGATTTGGGTACCAAAATTTGGAGATATGAGAGAAATGGTACTTAGAGAAGCTCATAAAACCAGATACTCAATACATCCTGGAACGGGGAAGATGTACAAGGATCTCAAGAAACATTTTTGGTGGCCGGGTATGAAAGCCGATGTTGCTAAATACGTAGGAGAATGTTTGACGTGTTCTAACGTCAAAGCTGAGCATCAGAAACCATCATGTCTACTTCAACAACCCGAAATCCCGGAATGGAAATGGGAAAACATTACCATGGATTTCATCACTAAATTGCCAAGGACTGCAAGTGGTTTTGATACTATTTGGGTAATAGTTGATCGTCTCACCAAATCTGCACACTTCCTACCAATAAGAGAAGATGACAAGATGGAGAAGTTAGCACAACTGTATTTGAAGGAAGTCGTCTCCAGACATGGAATACCAATCTCTATTATCTCTGATAGGGATGGCAGATTTATTTCAAGATTCTGGCAGACATTACAGCAAGTATTAGGAACTCGTCTAGACATGAGTACTGCGTATCATCCAAAAACTGATGGGCAGAGCGAAAGGACGATACAAACGCTTGAAGACATGCTACGAGCATGTGTTATTGATTTCGGAAACAGTTGGGATCGACATCTACCGTTAGCAGAATTTTCCTACAACAACAGCTACCATTCAAGCATTGAGATGGCGCCGTTTGAAGCACTTTATGGTAGAAAGTGCAGGTCTCCGATTTGTTGGAGTGAAGTGGGGGATAGACAGATTACGGGTCCGGAGATTATACAAGAAACTACAGAGAAGATCATCCAAATTCAACAACGGTTGAAAACCGCCCAAAGTCGACAAAAGAGCTACGCTGACATTAAAAGAAAAGATATAGAATTTGAAATTGGAGAGATGGTCATGCTTAAAGTTGCACCTTGGAAAGGCATTGTTCGATTTGGTAAACGAGGGAAATTAAATCCAAGGTATATTGGACCATTCAAGATTATTAATCGTGTCGGACCAGTAGCTTACCGACTTGAGTTACCTCAACAACTCGCAGCTGTACATAACACTTTCCACGTCTCGAATTTGAAGAAATGTTTTGCTAAAGAAGATCTCACTATTCCGTTAGATGAAATCCAAATCAACGAAAAACTTCAATTCATCGAAGAACCCGTCGAATAATTGATCGTGAGGTTAAAAGACTTAAATAAAACAAGATACCAATTGTTAAGGTTCGATGGAATGCTCGTAGAGGACCCGAGTTCACCTGGGAGCGTGGAGATCAGATGAAGAAGAAATACCCGCATCTATTTCCAGAAGATTCGTCAACACCTTCAACAGCTTAAAAATTTCGGGACGAAATTTATTTAACGGGTAGGTACTGTAGTGACCCGAACTTTTCCATGTTTATATATATTAATTGAGATTGATATTTACATGATTAAATGTTTCCAACATGTTAAGCAATCAAACTTGTTAAGACTTGATTAATTGAAATATGTTTCATATAGACAATTGACCACCCAAGTTGATCGGTGATTCAAGAACGTTAAAACTTGTAAAAACTATATGATGACATATATATGGATATATATATAGTTAACATGATACTATGATAAGAAAAAATATCATAAAGTATATTAACAATGAACTACATATGTAAAAACAAGACTACTAACTTAATGATTTTTAAACGAGACATATATGTAACGATTATCGTTGTAAAGACATTTAATGTATATATATCATATTAAGAGATATTCATACATGATAATATCATGATAATATAATAATTTAAAATCTCATTTGATATTATAAACATTGGGTTAACAACATTTAACAAGATCGTTAACCTAAAGGTTTCAAAACAACACTTACATGTAACGACTAACGATGACTTAACGACTCAGTTAAAATGTATATACATGTAGTGTTTTAATATGTATTTATACACTTTTGAAAGACTTCAATACACTTATCAAAATACTTCTACTTAACAAAAATGCTTACAATTACATCCTCGTTCAGTTTCATCAACAATTCTACTCGTATGTACCCGTATTCGTACTCGTACAATACACAGCTTTTAGATGTATGTACTATTGGTATATACACTCCAATAATCAGCTCTTAGCAGCCCATGTGAGTCACCTAACACATGTGGGAACCATCATTTGGCAACTAGCATGAAATATCTCATAAAATTACAAAAATATGAGTAATCATTCATGACTTATTTACATGAAAACAAAATTACATATCCTTTATATCTAATCCATACACCAACGACCAAAAACACCTACAAACACTTTCATTCTTCAATTTTCTTCATCTAATTGATCTCTCCCAAGTTCTATCTTCAAGTTCTAAGTGTTCTTCATATATTCTACAAGTTCTAGTTACATAAAATCAAGAATACTTTCAAGTTTGCTAGCTCACTTCCAATCTTGTAAGGTGATCATCCAACCTCAAGAAATCTTTGTTTCTTACAGTAGGTTATCATTCTAATACAAGGTAATAATCATATTCAAACTTTGGTTCAATTTCTATAACTATAACAATCTTATTTCAAGTGATGATCTTACTTGAACTTGTTTTCGTGTCATGATTCTGCTTCAAGAACTTCGAGCCATCCAAGGATCCGTTGAAGCTAGATCCATTTTTCTCTTTTACAGTAAGTTTATCCAAGGAAATTAAGGTAGTAATGATGTTCATAACATCATTCGATTCATACATATAAAGCTATCTTATTCGAAGGTTTAAACTTGTAATCACTAGAACATAGTTTAGTTAATTCTAAACTTGTTCGCAAACAAAAGTTAATCCTTCTAACTTGACTTTTAAAATCAACTAAACACATGTTCTATATCTATATGATATGCTAACTTAATGATTTAAAACCTGGAGACACGAAAAACACCGTAAAACCGGATTTACGCCGTCGTAGTAACACCGCGGGCTGTTTTGGGTTAGTTAATTAAAAACTATGATAAACTTTGATTTAAAAGTTGTTATTCTGAGAAAATGATTTTTATTATGAACATGAAACTATATCCAAAAATTATGGTTAAACTCAAAGTGGAAGTATGTTTTCTAAAATGGTCATCTAGACGTCGTTCTTTCGACTGAAATGACTACCTTTATAAAAACGACTTGTAACTTATTTTATGTAATCTTGAGATACCATAGACACGTATACAATGTTATGTAATCTTGAGATACCATAACTTAATCAACTTGTATTGTATATTATGTAATCTTGAGATACCATAGACACGTATACAATGTTTCGACCTATCATGTCGACACATCTATATATATTTCGGAACAACCATACACACTCTATATGTGAATGTTGGAGTTAGCTATACAGGATTGAGGTTGATTCCAAAATATATATAGTTTGAGTTGTGATCAATACTGAGATACGTATACACTGGGTCGTGGATTGATTCAAGATAATATTTATCGATTTATTTCTGTACATCTAACTGTGGACAACTAGTTGTAGGATACTAACGAGGACAACTGACTTAATAAACTTAAAACATCAAAATATATTAAAAGTGTTGTAAATATATTTTGAACATACTTTGATATATATGTATATATTGTTATAGGTTCGTGAATCAACCAGTGGCCAAGTCTTACTTCCCGACGAAGTAAAAATCTGTGAAAGTGAGTTATAGTCCCACTTTTAAAATCTAATATTTTTGGGATGAGAATAGATGCAGGTTTTATAAATGATTTACAAAATAGACACAAGTACGTGAAACTACATTCTATGGTTGAATTATCGAAATCGAATATGCCCCTTTTTATTAAGTCTGGTAATCTAAGAATTAGGGAACAGACACCCTAATTGACGCGAATCCTAAAGATAGATCTATTGGGCCTAACAAACCCCATCCAAAGTACCGGATGCTTTAGTACTTCGAAATTTATATCATATCCGAAGGGTGTCCCGGAATGATGGGGATATTCTTAAATATATGCATCTTGTTAATGTCGGTTACCAGGTATTCACCATATGAATGATTTTTATCTCTATGTATGGGATGTGTATTGAAATATGAAATCTTGTGGTCTATTGTTACGATTTGATATATATAGGTTAAACCTATAACTCACCAACATTTTTGTTGACGTTTTAAGCATGTTTATTCTCAGGTGATTATTAAGAGCTTCCGCTGTCGCATACTTAAATAAGGACAAGATTTGGAGTCCATGCTTGTATGATATTGTGTAAAAACTGCATTCAAGAAACTTATTTTGTTGTAACATATTTGTATTGTAAACCATTATGTAATGGTCGTGTAAACAGGATATTTTAGATTATCATTATTTGATAATCTACGTAAAGCTTTTTAAACCTTTATTGATGAAATAAAGGTTATGGTTTGTTTTAAAATGAATGCAGTCTTTGAAAAACGTCTCATATAGAGGTCAAAACCTCGCAACGAAATCAATTAATATGGAACGTTTTTAATTAATAAGAACGGGACATTTCACCCGTCACGCGTAATGTGGTATCGAACGCCTGAACTTTAAACCCACACTACACGCCCACACACACATATATGACATGGTATCGAACGCTCGAACTTTAAACCCATATCATATATCGACCCGATGTGGTATCGAACGCCTGAACTTAAACCCACATCGAACCTCGTACAAGTAAATACATTATATACACACATGCATAATCATTCCACTCACCTCGTGAACTCGAGCATTACAAACCATGCACGAAATCTTCACCACACGCAACCGAGCAAGATTTTTACCTATAATACGCATATGGGTATACACATAATCAACATATAATCCCATTTGGACTCTCGACCCGCCCAAATGAACAACAAGTGCAAAATATACCCTTTTGCACTTTTAACGCTACCCGAAGGTCCAAAACTAATGAGACTAGTTCCCGCATTCTCGAAATACCCAATTATGTCAACTTTAACCTTTAAACGCATACTAGCTCGTATTTTACACAAAACCCATTCCATGGTTGACCAAGTTTGACTTTATTGCTAAAACACCAAATTTTAACCTAAAATCACTTCTCGCGAGTAATTACATGAAAAGCATCATTTAACACTCAACAAAAGCGTTTAACATCCAATTAATCCAAATTAGTGTCATCCTCAATTTTGACCCAATTCAAATTGCTCATTTTGACCAAAGTCATAAAACGCCCCAAAATCACTAACGACTAGTGATTATATTTCCAACACAACCACTAACACTTAAATCAAGTATTTACCTACTTGATTTACCAAAACTTGACTTAAAACTTAATTTGACAACGAATCGAGCTTACTTGTCCCGAAATACCCATTTGACCCATTTTGACCTAAATTAGGGTTTACACCCAAAAACCAAGTCAACACAAGTGTTCTAACGTTTAACCAACACACGCAAGACCCAAACTCATAATTCCATCATTCGAAACCCATTTTGACACATAAACCCTAATCTTAACCCATTTCAAAATTAGTCAACTCAAATACACCCAAAAGGGTTCCAACGCTTCCAAAATCACTAAACTAAGTGATTACACCCAAAACCAAAGCCTAATCATGGTCTAAATGTCAATCAACCCAAAACCCGCCATGTATCAAAAATAACTAGTTTCCATAAACCCACTTCATCATCTAAATGGGTTTTACAACTAAAAAGCTAAAAACCCCAACTTGAATACCAAATCATAAAGATGAATTTCGGAGTTAGAACTTACCATTACTATCACAACGTAGCCATGAACGAGGAGAACAACTTTAACTCTTGAGACCCGACCCGAATCACTCTTCTTCATCCCCGATTCGAGCGTTCTCTCTCTAAACCCTTTACTCTCTCTCTATGGTTTGGGGTGTGAGTGGGAGGGAAGAAATGAGAAGAAAATGAGGTTTAGATAAGATTAGGATCAGTTTTATGGCCAAAGACCCGTCCATATGTGAAATACCAACTTTGCCCCTCATTTAACTCATTAAAAGGCTGAAAAGTACCAGAACGTGCCTATTGTCGCGCCGCGGAGCAGATTTGTCACGCCGTGGCCCAAAGGGTGATTTTAGATCACTTTTTTTAAGATTTCTGACCTTCAAAATAGGCATTTGTCGCGCCGTGGCCATTCTGGTCGTGCCGCGGCATTTGCCTGTTTCATCCAAACTTCAGCAAACTTGTTTTGGCCATAACTTTTTGACCGTAACTCCGTTTTCGATGAATCAAATATCGTTGGAAATGTAACAAGATTTCCTTTCTAATGGTAAGGTTTTGAAATATTAACTAAAATTTATTTAGGGTTAAAAAGGTACATACACACCTTGTAACTCAATCAACGTCCAGTTTTCTTCGACATTCGAACAAGCAACGCATACATGCTTGGTACCCTTCATACACGCATCATACAATCATCTTTATACAATTATACAACCAAATATGAACATTCTAAAGATCAATCACGTGCCTCGAAGATGTATGATGAAAAACGGGATGTTACAAAAAGTTAACCCTAATTCCCCTAAACCCTAGCCGAAATTTTAAGGGGTATAATTACCCTTTTGCCCTCCATATTTTCGGCCCAAAATACCTCCTCCACCTCCTCATTTAACCCTAACTTATTCCCTAAGAAAACCTAACTAAACCCTAATTCTAGAATGCTCCAATCCTCCCTATAAATACAGGCCTAGGTTAAAGCTAAACATGTACCAAATCTCATTCACAAATCTCTCTCCCAAATCTCTCTCCCCTATCTCTTAATTTCGGCCAACAGGACCGAAATCCCCAACCATCACCATCGAAATTCTTCAACAAGATCTTCAAGGGTTTTCAAGCAATCTTCATCGTGTTCTTCGTGGTCATCAAGATCTTCAAGGTGTTCTTCAAATCTTCAAGGGTTTGATCTTCATCTTCAAGTGTTCATCAACTTTTTCTTGTTAATCTTCATAGATCTTCATCAAGGTAAAACCCTAGATCCAAAACTCTTAAAGTTTACTTTCAATTCATGTTATATTCATAATTACATTCATACTAGATCATATACAATTATATTGTTCATGTAAAAAAAAATATATACATATACATACATATATGTTAATTAAAAAAATATATATAATGTATGATCTACAAACCCTAAATATCTAACCCTAATTTATTTAAACCTAATCAAATCTCATTAATTGAATATATAGTCACTTATTAAAATTAATTAGAGTATACCAAGTATCTTTAGTTATTAAGCTTGCTAACCTTGTTTTAAGTATGACTAAATTCGTATTTATTAGAACACTAATTTTTCAGAAATTGAAAAAGTCTTATTCTCTTATTTTGAGTTCATATTTGGATTCCCCTTTCAAAACCAACCAAAATTCATATAAATATCATGCGATTTGGATTAAAATTGAGTTAGATATGGTTAAAACAATTTTTGAAGTTTCCATATAAAATAAATCCAAACTTTTTTATAAATTTTTATAAAAATCATTAACTTACTTAATAAGATAACTATTAGACATATTAAATTAATAAATTTATATTTTAAAGTTATCTTGTTTAAATAAATTTACAATATATATACACGACACATATATTGTACATATATTATTAAAACTCTAAATTAACTTTAACCAAACCTAATTAATTAAACCTAAACCCTAGGACATTAAATTAAACCCTAGTCATTTATTACAAACCCTAATCATTAAAATACCACTTTAATTAACTAACCCTAATTAATGAAACCCTAATACTATTTATACTATTAATTAACATGTATACACTGTTACTATTATTAACATCTAAAACATATTACTTATATTATGACACGTAAAGACATTTTGGGATATGTATTAGAGATGTATAGATCTTTGAACTTTCTGGACGATTGGTTTCTACGAGACTCTAGGCAGAGGGCTTGGATTTTCGATTTAAAGGGTCCTATGGCTCAAGCCCCTAGATCTAAAATGGCCATTCGAAGGGAAAGGGGTGATTGGAAGCTTATCTAATACGACAAGTATCCTAAAATGGAAAATACTCTTTAAGTAGAAACTTTCTAAGTATAGAAACGTACTAAAATAGGGAACCTACTAAAATAAGAAACTTTCTAAAAATGGAAACTTTCTAAAAATAGAAACTTACTAAGAATAGAAACTTAGTGAAACAAACTATACATAAACACGTACTTAAACTCAAACATGGGCAAAACACTTAACTACTCTTAAATGTCAATAGGTTGACTTTCCTGCTCACTCGTTCAACTCTCTATTCCGAGAAATAACTCTCTCTACTTACTAAGGTGAATTCATAGCCCCTCCTTACTGCTAGCAAACTTACTTACTTTACTTGAGGTGAGACACATGCTGTTTTTACTTTTTACACTTTAGACAGAAGTACCAAACTGTTAAACTATGCTATACCCGGCTATGTCCGACTAAGTCCCTACAGTGATATTTTTAATTGCTGCTGCATGCTTAATTATTGGGAGTAGGCCTATCGGGAGTAACGTCCCCGATACATTTGACTCAGTCTTTGTATTACTTGATATTGAAATTAAAACCGACAAGGACAGACACAACTTATCATGGGGCAAACTTGAACGTTTAGTCTAAATATCACACTTTGGCATAACTTTATGATCCTGCGGGAGATCAACTTTACAAACTAAATCTTGTGGTCTAAAAAAAACTATTCCTACTTTTGTTAAACCTATGAACTTCACTCAACCTTTTTGGTTGACACTTTAGCATGTTTTGTCTCAGGTGCTGTTTGATCAAGTATACTTATCTACTGCTTATGTGATGCTACTTGGACTTAGGATCAAGAACTATCGCATTTATTACTCTTGCATTTGAAACAATTACTTTATTGTAATTTCCATTATTGTAACAACATTTCATTTTTTCCGTTGCGTACTCAATAAAGCTTATTTTTTTATCATTTAGAATTGTTCTCGTATTATAATATGTTGGTATATTTTGATATTAGTGACGTTCCTTCCAGACCCTATTGGGAGGTCGTCACATGTGTCGAGTGTTAAAGTGCTCGATTTACATCGTGATGGCATATACAAGGTTCATTTAACACAAAACAACAGCAAATATCAAACAAAACACATCACATTTGTGCAAAATTGGACTTGTAACCCATTAGGGTTTCGGTCCACTTAAACAACGAATTAACTAACGAAAACTTGATGAAATCTTACCAAAAGAGTGGCGATAGAGTCGGCTAGGTATGCTAATCAAAACCTACGGTGGAAATTGTAAATGGCAGTGATCGATTTTGAGAGTAAAATTGAGTGTAGAGTGTAATATTGAAGGTCGGTGTTCATCCTCCATATATTTATACTCTCAAGCTCAACCGTACGGTTAAGCGAACGATTCACTATCCAACCGTGCGTCTCACCTATCACTAGTGCGTTTGACCTAGAAGTCTAAAAGACTACCCTAAGATTTGGTCATGCATATGGTTAGCCTCAAACTTGTGGTAACACGTACGGTTCACATATCAGTCGTGCGAGTGAGCCACTTTGGCAATTGCAAAATTTTACAACTTAGGATTTCGACTCATTTGTCAATCTTAGAGCTAACTGGCACCTTCAATTTGAGTCAAAAATCACTAATCCTTCAAGAAATGAACATTAACACTTAGGCAATCCCAACATCTTAACCAAAACGAGGTTGTTTCTCCATACACTATTTTTCACAAAAGGTATATCCTGCAGTGTAATGTCATCTTAAGGTAACTAACTCCTTAAAAACATTTAAATCCTTTAAACAATCACAAGCTCTATAAACTTCTATCTTATGGATTTGGTAGCCAGAAATATCTTGATCTCAACAAGGTTCTTTCAGATGTTATTGCGCTTTCAGAGGATAATTAGAAAATAAGTGAAGTATAAAATCTTTATAAATTTTTTGAGATATAATATCATGCAACTAAAATTATGCAAAAGAAAGACATTCTATCATGAAATGCAAAAACATGCAAAACCAAAATCTTTTTGTTGTTTTACAGTTTTCAATGAAAGCAATTTAACATAAGCAATAGAAAGGTAAAACAAAACATACAAATCCACATTCTTTTTGTGAGCAACATGACTAACAATTTTAAAAATGGATCAGAACTGACATATTGAATCAACTTCCATTGTTCATTCCCAATTGTCTAGTCTATGTCTATTATCATACAATCACTGATATCTATCCTCATTAAACATGAACATATTCTTTCCAGACACTTCGACAATCATGTTGGCATTAGTTGCTTGAACACTAAAGCGCAATGATTTTTCAGATCACGCTAAGTTCATTAATCCTTGATTCTTTCATCACTTATGATTGTGCGTTTTTATTAGGTTGTCAATTCATTACAAGTAACTTTCTGTTATCTCTATCCATGTACTTCATTCAAATTGAACAGGATGGTTCTCACGGCATTATGAATAATCCTCTTAGCCTTTGGCTTCTACCAATGTGTTAACAATCTTCAATCTAGATGGCTTGGCTGATCTCAGAATATATTGGATTATCTAAATAGGGGCATTATTTACCACGGGATTGGTCTACAGTTAAAGTAGACTTGCCTGATGACCAGTCGTCACACGAAATGAATCTCAGGGCTCTTAACTTCTTTATGTTCAACTTGTCATGGAAAAAGGAATCAAAAATTAAACTTTCACTTATATGTTATTTATAGTATATCTAGGTAAGTATCTTTCCAACTTACAGTCTTAATGGGTATAACTCTAAATCGCCGACGACAAGAATCTTGATAGCTCAGTGTGAACGTCGTGATTAAACAATTCAGGCTGCACGGGGGTGTCACACTTAGAATGATCTGAGTTCTTTATGAGCACATTATGAATCAGCATTCTTCATACTTTCAGGTCTTTGCCATCTTGATACACCAATTATTATTAACATTGATTTTCTTTAGATATTTACCTTTTTCAACATATCACTGTCTTTTGATATATTGATTTTGAACGCCATCATGAATGGATTTTCCATTTTTATGCATGAAATCAAGTTTATTTGTTGTGTGCTTAGATCACTCGAAGGTATTCTCCCTTAAATGTTTGAACGGTCCGCAATAAAGAATCATGCTTTTCAACTTTGAGCAAGAAGGAATACCTACTTCAACATACACTAATGTTCTTTGTATTTTCGGGTTTAGTTTCAATTATTAAGTCTTAGGCCTGTGACAACGTGGTATGCACCAGCCAAACAGATAATCCTCATCCCCTTAAATGATCTATTGAATGTCCTAATCATAGCTGTGAGGCTGAATTGGTAGAGCAATGTTTGAATATTTCTTGGGGACATCCAACACCAACTTTCTCTAACGATTATCAATTATGATAGGGGATACCCTCAATCGACTGTTGAGTTCCTCAACAATTATCAGTTCATACAGATTCGGAGATAATTAGGTGATTACCTTCAAACGCTACAGATCGTCCATGACTTCTAAATCTTAGATAATTGTTATTCTTATAATGATTGTCTAATGCCAAAAATTCATAAGTCACAACATCACACAACAGATAAACATAAACGTTCAAATCAGTCCTTATTAGTCAATTATCAATTCTCAGTACAGTAATTTCTTCATCTCCAACATAATAATCAAAACAAGCTCATTTTCGGAATTTTCAACTTTTAAGATTTTCTGATGAGGCATTTTACACTTTTTAAGTATTTTCTAGTTGAAACATATACTCCCCCTAAAATACTAAAACATAAAATCTTTTTGACTTTTAGCATTTTAAACAAAATTGAACAGGAAATATCTACAGATTAGCATGCAAACATGAAGATGATCATGCAAGGAAATGCAGACAGCAAATATAAATATGCAATAAAGATAACATAAACCAAATATCTATATGTCATGCAATCTACATGCAAAGTCTAAAAGTTTGATTAAACCTCACATACGACATCCGAAATTACTTTGTCTCGATCAACAATGCCATTCATCTCAAATAGTAGCAAGAACCTAGGTTTATCAAAAGCCTTAGTGAAGAGGTCAGCCCTCTGGTCCTTAGTACCTATTCTCTTAACCTCAATTATCTTTTTCTCATGGCAATCTCTAAGAAAGTGATACTTAACTCCTATGTGCTTAGTCTTAGAATGTTGAACATGATTCTTAGTAATTGCAATAGTAGTAGTATTATCAATATAAAGAGGAGAGAAAGAGATTCTTAGTCCGTAATCGCGAAGTTGTTGTTGAATCCAGACAACTTGCGAACAGCAACAAGCAGCAACAATATATTCAGCTTCACATGTGGAAAGAGCAACTGCAGTTTGTTTCTTGCATTGCCAGGTCACCAGCCTTTCACCTAGAAACTGACATCCTTCTGAAGTAGACCTGTTGTTGATTTTGCAACCTGCGTGAATCACTGTATGCTATAAGATCAAACTTGTCTTCGTTCGAATACCAGATACCGAGATTTGGAGACTGTATTAGATAACGTAGAATTCTTTTAGAAGCTGTAAGATGAACTGTATTCGGATTAACTTGATAGTATGCATACAGACATGTTGCGAACATAGTATCCGGCCTAGATGCAGTGAGATACGTGAGCGATCCGATGATTGCTCGATAGTATGTAGGATCAACAGGCTCCCCTTCACAATCTAGCAAAATTCTGTGATTCACAGCTAGCAGGGTTGACACAGGACGTTCTTGAGTCATACCAAAACTTTCGAGTATATCATTTACATATTTTACTTGGTGAAGAAAAAATCCATCTTTAGTCTGTTCGACTTGCAAACCAAGGAAATATTGTAAGAGACCCAATTTGCTCATTTCGAATTCGTCCTTCATCACCTGCTCAAACTCGTCAATGAGTTCCTGCTTAGTAGAACCGTAAATAATGTCGTCTACATAAATCTGGACTAAGATAATATCATCATCTTTTACTTTTGTAAACAGGATACAATCTATCGTGCCCATTTGATATCCTTTTTCGATCAGGTAACTTGATAGACGTCCATACCAAGCTCTTGGGACTTGATGTAGTCCATAAATGGCTCTCTGTAAACAGTAAACTTTGTCAGGATGAAGATGATCTTCAAAACCTGGTGGTTGACTGACATATACTCTTTCATTAAGCTTGCCATAAAGAAATGCACTCTTGACATCTATTTGATACACTTTGAACTTTATGAATGAGGTGAAAGTCAAGAAAATACGATTTACTTCCAATCTGGCAACAGGAAGAAAAACTTCATCGTAATCGAATTTAGGATCTTGCTGATAATCTTTAGCAACTAATCTTGCTTTGTTACGGATAACATTGCCATCTTCGTCAAATTTGCACTTGCAAACCCACTTGAGATCAATGAATTTGGCTCCATGCGGTTTAATAACCAACTTCCAAATATCCAAACGGTTGAATTGTTGAATCTCTTCTTGTATGGCCATAACCCAATCAACATGCTTCAAAGCTTCTTTTGTTGTCTTTAGTTCTATTCTGGAAATATGACATGAGTACTCGAAGTAAGCAGCAGCCGTCACATGAGGATCAACTTGACCATCAAACTGAACTTGTCTTCTCGTTCTAACACATGCTTTGATACCACTAATGAAACATGATTTGAATCTTCGAATCCAACTGACTTGACACACACAAAGGCAGAACAAGTGAATCAAACCTTCTAGTGAATCGGTTTTACCTTTTAGGATTGATTTAGTCAAGTCACACAATGGATTGTGTGATTAGATGAACACCTTGAGCTATTATTCACCTTTTGCAAGGATTTGTGCTTGAACACAGAGAGAGAATTGGACAGGTTACCAGATCTGAGTGATACACAAATGAGAGGCTTAACCTAAAATGAAGAACATAACACTTATATACCTCAGCTGTTAAGTCAACTGCGCGTGTCAGGTCTTACTCGTATGAGTGGACACACTTAAGCGTACGGTTGATCACTCACTCGTGTAAGTGTCATCAGATTAGGTTTGTGACTCAGCTTAGCACCCACGTGCATATGAGCTTGTCATCCATAGAGTGAGGCTTCACTCGTACGTCTGACTGAGTCTAAGTTAGTCAAATATCCATATCTTGTTCCTACAGTACCTATATATGCATGTAAACATAGATAGGATAACAACGAGTGATCATGGTAACCTGATAACTAAAGTACTGATCACAAACGTACAGAAGATGTCTAGGGACTAATGTAAAATGCACTAACAACCATTTTATCAACGATAAGCTCATCATCATCTTCTTTATCAATTTTAACCATTTTCACATTTGAGCGAGGAACTTTAGATCTCGGGACTAACAGAATATATTCAAATATAGCCCCATAACGAATGGTTAAAGTATTATCGGCATAGTTAATGGTGGCACGAGCAGTAGCTAGAAACAGAGATCCTAAGATTAAAGGAGTTATCGGATCTTCTTTCATGTTCATAACCACAAAATCAATTCTATAGAAAGCATAACTGATGATAACTTCAACTTCTTTAACAACCCCCAACGATTCATGTAAACGACTATCTTTAAAGCACACATTCCCTTTGATAGGTTCTAATGATGGCAATCCTAAGCGATTGTAGACAGATAATGGCATAACGTTAATGCTAGAATCAGTATCGGCTAATCCAATAATAGGAATGAGACCACGAATTAAGCAAGGGATTTGGAATTCCCCGAGATCAGTACGCATAAGAGGAGTTTTAGGTACTGCATATGGGTCTATGAGATCAATTGTGAATGAATAAAGAGGGTGGAAACCTTCTTTTCTTCTTTCTTCCAACTGTTTCATAGTTTCAGCTAACCAATCATCTTTATTTTCACACTCTGATTTTTTAGATTTTTCAGTAGTAACTTCATCACTTTCATCAACCTTTTTATCAACCCCCTCTTCCTTCTCATCAAATAACTCATGCATAAAGATTACCTCATCACGATCAAGACCTCGTACTTTAGTACCTTTTGATTTATCTTCTTCATTAGCAGTCAACTTCTTTATTTCTTGATCATATTCTTCCTCTACCATTTCAAACTCCTAGAAGTACCTTAAACCAGGTTCATAAATATCAACCTTATTCACTTCTCTAATCACATTCACCTTTTCAAAACAAACTTCCTTAGAAACTTCGGATTCAGCAGGAACTTTTCCCTTGACAAGTTTGAACAACTTAACAACATTACGTTCTAAGTTTTGAATGGACGCTTGATGATTATTTTGCACTTGGGAAAGTTGAGCCTTTATGTTATCATTCGCTTCATTTTGATTCTTGATAAAATTTAGGATGCTTTCTTCAAGATTAGACTTCTTTTCAGTTTGAGCATTAGAAGATGAATTTGGAATGACTGGTGCTCTAACAGGAAAGAAACCTGGTGGATTTTTATTATTAGTAGGATAAGGTGTATTATAATTATTTCGGTAATTCGGGTTTCCTTGATATTGATTCACATAAGAAACATTCTCTACTTGCTCCATAGTAAGACTAGCAACACAATCTTTAGTAGCATGAGGACCTTGGCATTTTTCACAACCTACCTTAATCATATGCATTTCTTTGGTACGCTTTTCAATTTACCTTCCCAGATTACCCAACTGCACATTCATAGCCTTAACCATATCTTCAGAATCATAACTAACAGAATTTACCGAACAAGAAATGTCTAAGTCTTGATGCCATTCATGGAAATGAGCAGCTAACTTATTGATTAATGTTTCAGCTTCTTCGGCAGTTTTACTCAAAATGTTTCCTCCAGCAGATGTATCAATCTCTCTTCTTGTAGCAATATCACAACCATTATAGAAAGTAGTTACCTTTTTAAACTTATGCGAACCATGTTGTGGACAACCCCTAAGCATTTGTCCAAATTGAACCCAAGCAGAATAAAGAGACTCGTTAGTTTTCTGACGAAAAATAGCAATTTCGATTTGAAGGGTGACAGTTTTTGATGCGGGAAAGAATCGAGTTAGAAATTTAAAAGGTGACAGTTTTTGGTTATCCTTAAGCAAGTGAAATATAGGACCTTTAATATCAAAGTTTTCTTTTATAACTGGCTGAGTAATAGCATGACCTAATCCTTCCCGACCTGCTTTCATTAACGCTTCCATTGAATCAGTAGTCATTTTAGTTTCTGAACAAAAAAGAAGGTATTGTCCTTGGCCATAAAATTTCTAATAAGGGAATTGAAGTTGATAAAGCAAAAAAAAATGTTATTTCCAACCTTCCGAACCTACTAATGTTAAATCAATTAGAAGTTTCCTAGGGCACGATGGATTTTATAGACGATTTATTCAAGATTTCTCGAAGATTGCTCGACCATTAACTAAACTCTTAGAAAAAGACTCCTCTTTTGAATTCAATGAAGATTGTAAAAAATCTTTTTCTATTTTAAAAGAAAAACTCACTAATGCACCTATTATTATATCACCCGATTGGTCTAAACCTTTCGAACTCATGTGTGACGCTAGTGATTATGCAATAAGAGCTTTCGAACTCATGTGTGACGCTAGTGATTATGCAATAGGAGTTGTCTTAGGGAAACGAAAAGAAAAAAATTTCACCCGATCTACTATGCTAGTAAAACACTAGCAGGTGCTCAATTAAATTATACAGCCGCTGAATAGGAACTGTTAGCAATAGTCTTCGCTCTTGATAAATTTTGACCATATTTAACTATGAATAAAGTAATAGTTTACACCGATCACTCTGCTCTTAAATATTTACTTAACAAACCCGATCTAAAGCTCGACTCTTACGATGGGTTCTACTCCTACAAGAATTTGATATGCAAATTATAGATAATAAAGGAGCTGAGAATCTCGCAGCAGATCATCTTTCACATTTAGAGAATCCTAATCTAGATAACTTAGATGAAATTCATGATACATTCCCTGACGAATGTCTCATGATGATCTCAGATGAGTCATACCTGTGGTTTGCTGGCTTTGAAAACTACTTAGCAGCTAAAGAATTAAGAAAAGATTTAACATATCAACAACGAAAAAAATTCTTCACCGATTTAAAACATTACTTTTGGAAAAATCCTTACTTATTTAAAGTAGGTCCTGACCAAATTATTCGTTGTTGCATTCATGGTAAAGAAGCACATGAAATCCTATTAGAATGCCTTAGTAGTGCTCCAGGAGGACACTTTGGTCCTATCTATACTGCTCGTGAAGTTTTAGATGCAGGATTTTATTAGCCTACCATATTCCAAGATGCACATAAGTTACTCCAGTCTTGTGATGCATGTCAAAGAGGAGGAAACATCTCTAAACGTGATGAAATGCCCCGTCAAAATATTCAAGTATGTGACATATTTGATGTGTGGGGTATTGATTTCATGAGACCATTCCCCTCTTCCGAGAGAAACCAATATATTCTTGTAACTGTTGACTACGTTTCTAAATGAGATGAAGCAAAAACTCTTCCTACTAATGACTCACGAGTAGTGGTTGATTTTCTAAAAAAACTATTTTGTCGATTTGGTTTTCCTAAAGCTTTAATTAGTGACCGTGAAACCCATTTCACTAATCAACTACTCGAGAAAGTTCTAAAAAGATATGGAGTTAATCACCATTTCTCTACAGCTTACCATCCTCAAATGAGTGGTCAAGTTGAAAACACTAATCGAGGATTAAAAAGGATTTTCGAGCGAACAGTTGAAAACAATCCAAAACTCTGGTCTCAAAAATTGGATGATGCATTATGGGCTTTCCGATCTGCATATAAGACACCTATAGGAACTACTGCTTTTAGGTTGGTTTATAGAAAAGCTTGTCATCTACCTGTTGAGATTGAACACCATGCATATTGGGCTTCAAAACAATGTAATTTAAATCCTAAAGAAACAGGAGAGAATCGAATTCTCCAATTAAATCAACTTGATGAAGTTAGACTTTTTGCTTATGAAAATTCAATAACTTATAAAGAGAAAACAAAAGGATGGCATGATGCTCGTATTAAAAATAGTAAAAGTTTTCAACCAAGGGATAAAGTTCTAATTTTTCAATCCAAATACAAATTTTCTCCTAGGAAGTTAAGATCTAGATGGATGGGCCCTTCTATAGTTAAACAATCTTTCCCACCGGATATGTTGAATTATATAATAAGAAAGGAGAAACCTTTAAAATAAATGGCCATCGTTTAAAAATTTACTTTGAGAAAGATGCGTTACCAGTAGGGGAAGTAATTTCCCTTACTACCATTAAAGGTTGATAATTTAAACAAATTACCGTAGAGTTTGTAAATTAGCTATACACTCCGTTTAAAATTCGAAATATTTAAAAATAAAAAAATTAAAAAGGAAGCCGCTGGCTTTGGCTACTGAAGCCACCAGCCCGAATTATGCCAGAAAAAGATGTAACCGTGTCAAATCATAAATGCTTTTTGACCACGAAGTCAACGAATTGGCTAATGAAGCCGCCATCTTACACTGCAGATGGATTTTAAACCCTAAACCACCTCACTTTTTCATTTTTACACCTACAACCACCAAAAAATGCTCTCAAAATCAAATAATCATTGTTTTCTTCATTTACCTTCAAAACAAGCATGGCTGGAAGAGTAAGTTTCAATTTTTATTTCTGAGTTGTTCAAATCCTTTTATTTTCTACAAAACTGTTATACTTCCTCTACCATGCCATGAAGCTGCCGGCATTACATTGAAGCTGTCGGCCTCCTTCGTTTGCCTCTGTTAAAATTGATAATATTTGTTAGTTTGCTAGTTTAGGAATTTCTAAGAATTGCATAGAAATCACTGTTATGATAATTGCTGTTAAGATTGTAATGCAAAATTCTAAAAATCTGAATATGATTCCTATACATATAAAGCCGCCGACTTTGTAATTAAGCCGCTGGCATCATTTTAATTAATTACGAATCAGAAATTGCTGCTTAAACAGGTTGGAATTGCTGCTTAAAATTCAATTTTTTTATTGCTAATGTTTGTTTGAATTGTGGTGACACAGAGAGTTAGAAACAGGGAGGAGCCTGAGCCAGTCGAAATTCGAATTGATTGGGCTTCATTACATGAGTGGTTAAGGTTTCCGCAGAACGACCCTAGGTTCCAGACCATGGCCCTTAAACTTAAGAGGATGTTGCGAAAGGAGATGTTAGCTCCCTATGAGATTTATTGGTCAACTCTAAACTCTGTCGGGTTAACTCTTGCCTATAAGGAGGTAATGCAGACTAACTATTTGGTACCGTTGGCCAATGGAGGAGGTATGAGTGTGGTGATGGAAGAATGGTTTAATTTGTTCAACATTCGTGTGCCGATCTATCCGAGTTTGACTTATGAGTTATTGGCAATTACTTCTTATTCCTGTCACGCTCAGAGTGTGACAAATGCTTCATTCTTCAGGTTTCGACTGGGTGGACGTGAGCAGTCGATGAGTATGTTTAATCTTGCTCATGCTTTAGGGATTTATGGGGATTTTGTTCAGGCTATTTGGTTTGGAGATTTTCTTGCTGGTACTGCTAGACAGGGCTATTCGAGCCCTAACCTGGGTGCTTTTGATTATAATGCTGCATGGAGTCAGATTGGTATCCCTACTCTTTATTTTCTTAATAATGATTTGAGGAGGAAACACATTGCTTTTATTTACATGCGCTACTTTCATGTCTTGCTTTCTCACACTATCTCTTTGCGAAAGGAGAATACTGGGAATTTGACTCATCCCGATTGTTGGTACTTGTCTCAGATGTTTAACCATTAGCCAGTTAACATTCCTTATTGTGTAGTCGATTATTTGAGTAGTTCGGCCAGGGGTAGGACGCAGGGCAGTGCTGTTTATGGTGGTCATATTATGACTTTGATTGCTAGGTGGTTAGGGATTTCGCTTATTGGTTTGGGTACTCTTTCGACTGAGATTGGTCGTATTAATGCGAGGATTAGGTTGAATGCTAAGGTTGCTAAGCGAGGGTCGGGTGAGAGTTTTGTTCCATATAATCCGTCGGTTGGTCAGTTAATGGATGTTGAGCATCCGCAGCATGCGCCTCATACTGAGGCCTCGAGCATCCGTTCTAGGGGTAGTCGTAGAGGTGGTCATGGGATGATCTGGCTCGTGTGATTGAGATGATGACTGCCCTGAACACTCGTCAGGGTGATATGTTAGATAGGATGGGGACTCATCATAATGAGTTAATGGCTAAACGCCAGGAGGATAGAACTGAGTTTGATGATTATAGGAAGGAGTCTACTTATGAGCGGGGGCGTATGGACTACTCAATTTAGTGGGGAGTTCATAATGATGAGAGGTTTTCTAGTCATTACCCTGGTACCGAACCTTTTGACGCTACCTATTATGAGGCACCACCACCGTATGCTCCAGATGTTACATTCCCACCATCGCGTTATAAACGTGCTTATGCTATGGCGCAGATTTAGCCTGTTGTTAATGAGGATGATGAGGAAGAAGAGGAAGGGATGAGGAGGTTCCCAGGATGATCATTGGTTATGTTATGCTATGTTTATTTTAGACATTATTATGATGGTTTGTAATAACTTTGATTATGTTTAATTATCGTATGTGTGGAACTTATTATGATTATATATATATATATATTTTGCTATGGTTGATTATGTTGTATAAGTATGTGATGATGCTTGAAGAATGGATAGGTGATGAAGCAATTAAAGATGAATCAATTAAAGATGCATCTCGATTACATTAAAGCTTGAAAGGGGGATATTTGCTTTTCTCGCTCATAATTATTATCTCTTTTTATATATTTTTATGCAATGAGGACATTGCAACTTTCTAAGTGTGGGGTGGGAGATATGATTAAAAATAAATTATTTTTTCAGCCAAAACAAATGTAAAAATGGGTACAACTTAATTTTTTTTAGAAGTATAAATTCTTAGTCAAATTTATTTCTTTTTACTAACTTAGTCTTTAAAATAATACATAGAACTACTCTCAACTTCGAGACCAGACTACTTGTTTAAGATAGGAAATAAATGCCAAATATTGTAAAACGATTGCAAACTTATAGCCACTACCATATGGCATAATAAGCATGGACCACTGAAGCAGCAAAAGAGTCCCAATGAGGACCAACTTAGAAAAAAAATTCCAAATGTAAAGCTAATGCTAAGCATGAAAGCAAAAGAACTGGAAAAGTTAAAAGAGTCCAATGAAGGCCAATAAGAGTGATGAGAGCCAGAGAAAAGAGTTCCAATGAGAACCATACACTTTAAAAATTTATAGTTAGAAAACAAAAGAGTCCAATCATGACCAACTTGTATAAATCTGAATTAATAAACATTAGGACCACTTGTGCTCCTTGGTCTGGTTCAGACTAGTTCTTATAATAATAAAAGCTAATTTTCAAAGTAATTAGAAATCTTTTTGACTTTGCAGTTTACGTCAAATTTATATACCCATTTAAATTGATATGATTTAATAGTTTACTTAAGGACAAGTAAAAGCTCAAGTGTGGGGTATTTGATAACTCCTAAATTATACAGTTTATTGATAACATTTTGAGGAGTTATCTTGGTATTTTAAAGCCATTTTAATTCTAAAACACACTAAAATGGGTAAAAACTGGGAAATAGGTATTTTTAATATTTTGTTGAAGTTATGTATCAAACAGGTACAAAAATAGTCAAAAATGCAAGAAAACATGATGAAGCCGCCGGGCTGAAGGCACTGAAGCCACTGGCTTCCCTCCAGAATTTCATAATGTTCCAGATTTGATCGCAGAAATTGATGAACTTGGCGACCAAGAAAAATACAGCCAAGCCGCCGGCTTCACACTGAAGCCGTCGGCTTAATTCACACTGTTTAAACTTCGTGTTGTTCAAGTTCAAGTTAAAATTGAAAGATATTCTCACCTTGATTCGAAAGAAATCAAGCCGGCGGCTTTACACTGAAGTCACCGACTTAAGTTATACGGAAGGATACGACGTATTATTTCAAGTTCAAGTTTTACGTAGGCCCCAATCCAAGTCAAGGGAAGCCGCCAGCTTCCTATCCAAGTCGCCGGCTTGGGTTGATGGTTTAAGAAACTATAAATTGAAACAACCCAACCCGTACTCCGTACGATAAATTTTAATTTTTTTTATATAATACACATTTACGCGCCAATTAAATATGTAACCCATTCCACACAATTCGTCAAAACATATTACGAGTTTAATGTTTACAAAAAGGCACAAAGGCCTATTAACGAATGTGATACAAGTTTGACCAACAACAAATGATAGTTTATAATCCAAACGACACTCGAGCATGGTTTGGGGCTAAACTATCCAAAACGTTCGGCCACTTCAAAAGCTATCCCAAAAGCATCCCCTGTCAACACAAACGGGAGACAAACTAATCCAACCGTATGCCCTTACCCTTGTCCAAGACGGAACCTATAAAATGGTAAACAACGAGAAGGTAAGCAAGGCTTAGTGAGTGTAACAATTATACATACATATATATAACCTACTTACTTGCAAACACTTACCAAATCCGCATACATACTAGTTACATAATTAGCATACCTTTCACATGTATAACGCTAAGTACCACGATAACAAGACTAGTATAACAATAGCATATAACACAACGATACATCATGCTAAAATACAAGTATAACGATGATGTTCACAACATCCAAAGTGCTCAAGATCTCAAGGCTAACCCAACGAATGGTATCGTCAACATCAAAATTAAACCCCATTCGTCTACATTATTGTGGTATCGTCAACACCGAACTTTAAACCCACATATGAGGTATCATCAACATCGAACTTTAAACCCTCATCAACTCACTACAATAGTCGTATGGCATCGTCAACATCGAACTTTAATTCCATACATATGAGGTATCGTCAACAACGAACTTTAAACCCTCATCCACAACATAATATACTCTAGGGTATGGTATCGTCAACATCGAACTTTAACCCATACCCCACAAGCAAATAAATCATATACATGCATATATAATTATTCCACTCACCTTGTCACAAGGATGATGATCTAGTACTTCCAAGCTTCAATGCAATGTACCTAAATCATTAAGTGCACATTCAATTCCACAACTAGTGGGATTAACCACAATACTCCCACTTGAGCATTTAATGACACAAATTGCATTAAATGACTCAACTGCTCACAACCGCCCATACATGGCCAAGAATCGACTTTAATCACTAAGACTAGTGAATTAAAGTCTATTAACTTCAATTAACACAAAACTAAGGGTAATCCCTACCCATTTCATCCCATTAGGTCAACTAGTACATTTTGACCCATTTTATCTCACGTAAACTCACAATCAAGTCAAACTTACCCATTAACCCTTCTTTCATAAATCTTAAAGTGCATTAGTGACTAACAACACCAATTGACACTTACAACCTCAATTCACAAGGCCAAATCCCTAGATTGTGGCCATTAGGGTTTCATAACAATAACATAACCCAAATTCACCCATTTTACCCTCAAATGGGTCATACATACCCCACATGAACCAAACCCTAGCTTAAACAAATTAAAACTCAAAACATAGAGTTAAGACTTACCAATACAATCACAACGTAGCTAGAGACGTAGGGAACAACTTTAAAACTTGGATTCGGGTGAGATTTGGTCTCCTTCTTTTCCAAGTGAACTTTCTCTCACTAAACCCTAACTCTCTCTCTCTAAAATTGAATGTGGTGTAGGTGAAGATGTGTTAAATGAGTTAGGATAACTCATTTGTCAGTTTTCTAGAACTAAAACCGTCCACAAGTGAAAAGACTTAAACACCCTCAAAGATGCCATTTAAATTGGGTCAAATTTGTCAAACAGCGACATCTGTCGTGTTTCGAGACAACCTGTCACGTAACGCGACGTCCAAACGCGACAAACCACAACATAACGCGATAACCTCGACAGAACTGGGGGTTCTGGAGCTGTCGCGTTCCAACCCACTTTGACGTGTATCGCGACGCACCAGGACGCGATGAAACTCACTCAGACGCGACAGAAGGCCTAATCAAACCATTTTCCAATATTTTCACACATTAAACTAAAATAAACGATCATAGATGCAATAATAAACGTACACAAGGTTAATTACGCACCTTAAGTCATATCCAAGGAAAATGGGATGTTACATAAATAGAGGCCTTTGGGGTCAGTTTTATGCACTCCAGAATTTTTGTACTCTGCATGCAGAGGCAAAATACGAATTAGTTAGGGCTTTGCTCATTTCAAACACTCAAGTTATTCAATCAAGTATTTTCTTTTTTAATTCCTTTTATGTCGGTATGATTTGTTTTATTAATTCTAGTCTTTTATTTGTTTTTACTTTAGTTATGCGCTAATAGCCTTACATATGCTTGAGCTATGTAACACCTTGTGAACAATGCTTAACTATTCGAACTGTATAAAAGAAAACAGAAAACTGGATCTGGTGTATGAAGCCGCCGACTTCATATACCAGATCCGCCGACTTTATCATAATATTATGCTATTTGATTGTAATTTATACTCAGATAAAATAAAATAGTATTCGGCAAAATTGTTCAACAGAGTCAACGAAGCCACCAACTTCGTTGACTAAGCCGCCGGCTTTATCCTATAATTACAGAAATAGTTAAATTTGAGAGAATCTCTGAATTCTTTGTTATGTCTTATATCTGTTTAAAACACCATTGTTTGATTAGTCTAATTTATGTTAATCAATTACTATTAAGTTTTAACTAGAACATCACTAGGTCTAAAACTTGGTAAACTTAAATATAACAAAATCAGATTATTTTAATAGTGAGGATTATAGCTGGTAACTATAATTAGGGTTTGGTTAATCATACTAAATCTACTATCAGGTCTTAAGTAAACAGTCAATCTAGACATCTATTCTAGGATTAACATGATCAACTAGTCTTGGATTAGATATTCTTAGGTCATTAATACATCTGAGTTTTGTTTAATTTAAAAGGAAACAGTGAGCAAGGTGTGAAAGGTTCAAACATGTGTTTTATTTATTATTGTTTATCTTTTTAATTTATTTATTGCAATTTATTTGTTCTTCATTTCATTGTTAATTAAAGCAACCAAGTCTTAAAATCAAAGCGTATATTCTAAATCTACTCGTTCTCTTGGGACGAACCTTAACTTACTAAATAATAAACTACATCTGATCGACTTTTGTTGCTCATTTGGGTGTTAAAAGTAAACCGCAAACTAGGATATTATAAATTTAAAAGTTAGATTAAAAGACACGCATTACTGCACACACTTTTGACACATCAACCACAAAAAGGGTCCTAATATAACTAGATGTTAATTTAGTACCACAAAAGGGGGTCCTAAGTACCACAAAAAGGGGTCCTAATATAAGTAGATGTTTTTTTAGTACCACAAAAAAGCATCCTAACAAGTAATAGGAGCGAGTCCATTTCGGGTTTTGGGCCGGGTTATGGTAACTGGGCCTTTTGACTCCAGTTCAGACAATTGGGCCTTTTAGGTCCGGTTTTGCTAATTGGGCCTGTCACCACTTTTAAGCTTACTGGGCCTTTTGTGCCCAGTAACGTTATTTGGACCTTACGGGCTAGATTCAGCCATTTGGGCCTTTCAGGCCTGATTTAACTATTTGGGCCTTTTGGGCCCAGTTCGGATCCAGTTTTCTTTTGATGCATCAATGTATTATTCATACAATTACAATAATTTTAAAATTTTAATTTACAAAACAAATATCAAATATAAAACATAATATTGATCACCACATTACAATTACAATAATACAAATCAAATAAATAAATCAAATTAGAAAAATTAAAAATAACCTGATTCATCTTGTTCTTGTCTTGTTTGTTGCTCATCTCTCAAACTTATATCATTCACATTTAATTCTTTACTCGCATAATTGGCATGCATATAACAGTAAAAGAAAATGAAAGTTAGAATACATTATTTAACATAATAAAAAGAATCAAGTATCAAGCAATATAGAACAAATAAACCTTCTTCAATTTTTGTTGTTGATGCTCTTCAAGATCTTCATAATAGCCATTGTCATATATGTTATCCTCGTATTCATCATTCGCTTCATTTTTGAGCTACGTATCCATTTCCTCATCTCTAAGACTTCCAACTATAACATCTCTGCATCCGCTTTCAAAATATACTTGTTAACATCTCTCTTAAAGTTCTTGCAATCATTCTTAGAAGCCCCAACTAGCTCATGACTACCATGAACACTGGTCAAGACTCTGTAACCTACATTAGGTCTGATACCCGATTGAGAATTGAAAAGACTCGTCTGAGATTTCAAATGCTTAATATGTTGAGGAGGAACCAAAATATGGTTTTGTTTTTTTGAAAACTTAAAAAGCTGATATTTATTATCAGAATTAAGATTTATGACAAAACAAGGACAACAACCAATTTTCTGTGATGGACTTTTCCTTTTCTATCATTTCTTTTTCTTGATATCCTTATTAAGAGTTGACACTTCCCCAAAGTCTACATCAGAAACTTCAGCACTAGATAACAAGTCTTTTTGTTGGATTCTTATTTTTATCTTCTTTAAAACCATGTTTGCTACACAAAAAGTATTGGTGACTAACAAAAATAATTTCCTGAATCATCAATCATCAGTCAACCATTTTGAAGATGACTTAATTGCTTCGAAACCTCCAAAGATAGCATACTCTTTATAAAATATAAACACACTATCAATAGAATCAAAGACCATTCCCACTACTGGTCTAACACTAGGAGCAACAGTAGGAGTCCAAAATCTTACACCATAAGATTTTAAAGATTGAACACCAATACAATAGTTTTCTCGGACATAAACACCTATAAATGTACAAAGTTGAACATAATAAGAACAAATAATACAACACAATTATAAGTGCATAAGATAGGTGAAATAAGCTAAATGCATAGATTAAAAATACATATTACATATTGACCGTTTCACATTCAGTCTGTGAATATATTTGAATTCGTTTTATCTAAAACTATAAACTTTTTAAAACAAGAAAGGTAAACAGAATGTTAATCTGTGCAAAGCTTGAATGTCAATCCGTGCCGAGAGGGGAAAACACTTTGAACACATTTATATTATAAAGTCATTCCTTTGAGTACATATTGAATTAAAAATTTATACACAGGCTGAATATCAAATCCGTGTACAGAGTGAATGTCATCTTGAAAGTATTGATTTAGATACATTATTATTGCAAAAGCTAGGTGAATAATCTATGTAAATAAGATAAATGCATAGGTTAAAATACATATCACATATAGAAATATATAATACATGTGAAAAAGTAAAATATGAACTTACAATCTCCATCTGTATATGATCAAACCAAAATCAAAACTGATGAAGTGGATTTTAGATTTGAGTGCTTGATTTGTGGAAAAGAGTGGATCGAATGTTTTATCTCCAATAACTGTGCAAACCCCGATTTGAAATCTGGATTTCAAGGGCGTAAAACAAACGATGGGATTAACCTTACTCGATTTGGATCAAATAAGTTAATATCTTAAAGATTAACTCCGATATCGATCGGAATCTCTATTAGAGTTATATTTTTGGCTGGAGAATGTTACTGTAAGAAATTTGGGCAGAGTAATATTAATGCATCCAGTGTTGTGTAATGAATGATCCTATGCGTGTAATTATAGGTGTTATGAGGGAATGATGACGTGACACATATATCTTTCATGGTTATGAAAAACTTCACCAGATTCTAGGGCTGACGTGGCACCTGTCCCTTTCATTGGTATAACAAACTTTCCTAGATTCATGGGCTGACATAGCGTTCAACTGGTTTGTGCGTTTGTTATGGGACTACGTGCCTGTCCGGGGTCAAGTGTTTGTTCCGGGACTAAATGCACATCCTGGAATGGTTGATATCGGCTAAAAGTCACATTTTCACCTCGGTACAAAGGCCCAAAAATAATAAAGTTTCAAACTTTATCGGCAAAAATATTCGCTCCATCGGTTAAAATTGAAAGTCAAGTAATTATGAAGACGGTGCAAAAATAATCAAGAGAATCGGAGCTAAAACGGAGATTCTAGAGTGAAAATGGTGAAAGACAAGAAATCAAGTTACGATCTAGCAAATCAGCAAGCCAAACGGCTTGCCAAATGGGCTGCCAAACGGCCTGTCACTATGGCAAACGGCTTGCCACACGGGCCAAGCAAACGGACACAACAAATGGGCAATCTGGTCAAACCGACCCTGCAAATGGCTTGGCAAACGACTTGCCAAACGGCATGCCAGCCGTTTGTAGGCAAATTTTAGTCTTATTTAAAGGGTCTTTGTCATCCATTTCAAAACACACTTCAATTCACTTCTTTCTTTCTCTTTCTATAATATTAGTCATACTTTCAAGGTATTCGACTCCGTGCGGGAAATCTAGTACCCGGAGAAGAACGTCGAAGATTGTATTAGGAGAGGTCTGGAGTTTGAAGTTGTCACTTTTGTATTCGGAACTCATTTAATCTACTGGTACTTCTATCCTTTATCTTTATACAATGTCTTTCATCATTATGCTTTGTGATGTTGTTACCATGATTAGCGAGTAGTTATCTTTAGTGTATGTTATGATGTAGTCAGTTATAATGCCGAAATAATATAATGGTTTGTGTATGTTGACAAGATTCTTTCCGATTATGCTTTAAACTCAATCGCTTTTCCAACAAATAGAATGTAGTTATTGGCTCTGTTATTTGGAAGTCGCGAACCCCGAACCAGAGTACACTATCTGTGTCACCCCTTGGTAAGAGAAGTCTATCAGATACAACGCGAGATCGACCGAGGCACACCGGTTGTAGTAAGTCTATCAAGCTTTGGATTTCGACTGAGGACTCTTTCGTAGTGAAACATCTAACTAGACCCCTAGTACATTGTCGGTCTCATGCTAGGGTAGTCACCAAGCATAGAAACTTCGTACGTGCATACTAAAGCACAACAGTTGTTGTAAGCTGTACCTCTGCTAAGTAAGGCCATGGAACACAGTCAGTGCTGATTAGTACACTTCACCATAATGCGGTCTCAAGCATTGCACCCCGTTTGAGGGATTCTTGGAAAATTAAGGAAATGTTTGTTTAAACACATGAAGGATTGGACCGTTAGGATAACCGAACGTGTTCATGGAAGTTAAACTTGACTTGGCCATGGTGTTCTTTATGGTTGAAGTCTTTTTAAGGGCCTAACTATCTTTTAAACCCAATCATTAACGAAAGCATCAAAACACATCACAACTCTCGAATACGGAAAACCCTGTATTCCATTATGCTTAAGAAAGTTTAGACCTTTGTGGAATGTTAATACGTCACCCAACCGAGTCACTCAATTAGATGAGCCGTCTGAACGTGTATGCCTGTAGTCAGACTGCAAGGGCGTCAGGGGTAAAGGACGTTGCTGTCTATTCAGAATCTTCAAGCCTATCGCATTACCCAATGACATGTCTTATGATAGGGGCGTTTAGGACCAGCGTAATGAATACAAGGTCCCTACCTATTCATGAGCCAACATTCCATAATCCTGGCAGAGTAACTGGTGAAATCATAGTATGCGCTTTTCTTAACCTTATCTGAATTACAAATTTTAATGCATTTACTTTATCTGTCTTATAAACTAGAAAAAACCCAAAATTAGGTAACCACTACTCCTCCACCTTAGAATTATCTTATGCTTTAGATATAGGTTTGATTCTACTGATATCTTAAAATACGACCTTAGGTCATACTTCCCTTACTCATAATAAGGAGTAGTACGATTTAGGCCCCGCTAAATATAAATTTAAAACCATTACCCTTTCTTATGCCTGATTCTGATGTGTGGCGACCTAACGACACCGCACAAATAAAACCGTCCGTTTCGGCCGTATCAGGAGGTAAGTAAGTTTTTGGCACCGCTGCCGGGGAACTGGTATCAGATAATACTGCTTTTTATCAAACTCATTCACAAACATTTAGTGGTGTCTAAGAATGACATTTATACGCGAACTTGATTGTTGAATTTTCCGAACAGCCTCCAATTATATTGGAACCAAAAGCATCCTGCCTCTCCGTAATCGGACTGGCCACCTAGATACTCAGTAATCTGTAAGAAATCCTATCAATTGGAATATCGATAAGGTTAGCGACCGACTTTTAAGAATAATTATTTTTATTAAATTATCGTTCCTTTTAGTCAATTAATATTTTCTAAAAGTTACTTTTGAGTCTTTCTTTTTAAAACAGAAAATCATAAAAATGGAACAACAAAACACCCTTGCTTCTATGCAAAATCATGCTTAGAAGAAAGAGGAGGACCGATCACCTTAGGAACCAAAGGAACTCCTGAAATCTGTTCACCTATGATCAAGCTGGTCAGTATGACTTGTAAATTTCAAGGATTACAAACTGAAGATCTAAACTTTCACTTAGACAAATTTATCAGTCTGGTTGACTCTTTTAAGAAGGAAGAAAACGAGAAAAAACTTTTGAAACTAACATTGTTTGATGAGCTTAAACCAAATTCAATACATTCATGTGAAGAATTGGCCACTAAGTTTATAAATAAATTTTATCCACCTTCCCTGCAAACCTGTTTAAGAAATGACATCACCAACTTTTCTCAAAAAGAAAACGAGTCATTGTGTCTAGTATGGAATAGAGTAAAAGTGTTGCTTAAAAGATGTCCGAATCATTTGTTAAGTCGGGCAGACATAATCTGCACACTCTACAATGGTTTACCAAGGATGATAAATCTCTCCTAGACATGGCCTCGCAAGGCAATTTCATGTCACAAATAGCAGACGAAGCATGGGATCTTTTGGACACAATAGCCGCACAACAGGAATATTGGAACAATGAAGCTGCTGAAAAGGATGATGTCTTTGCTCATACGGTAGAATTCCTGGAAACCTGGTTACAAGATCTCACCCTCACTCTTCAAAGTTTACCAATTCCTAAAAGTACCAATGCTAATAGAACCAATCTAAGGTATCCTTAACCTAGATGGGCATATAAACAGCAGAATAGCTCGGACTTTAATATACTCCTCCCACTACACCAACCTGCTACCCTCTCTAAGGAAACTTTAGTTGAATTTATAAAAAAGCAATACACGATAAACCTTCAAGTCATAGAATGCCAAAACAAGTTTGATACCTTGATAAAAACTTTTGAAGAGTTAATAATCAATTTTCAGCTTACGCTTAAACGATTAACCACTAAAGTTGAATTAGAGTGTAGTGAGTTTGATGCCCTAGTAGTCACTAGAGGTGGGAAGGTAACAACTGTTAACATACCCATACAAGATTTTTCCGATAAGGAACCTGTGCAAATTGACCCAGTTGTCAATCCACCGGAACCTATCTCTCCTAAGGCCCCGAAAATCATTCCGCGCACCCGCATACCTTTCCCAGGTAGGCTTAGGAAGGAAAAATAAGAAGCGCAATTCGCTAAGTATTGGGATATTATTAAGAATTTATATTTGAATGTACGACTAGTAGATGCTTTAGTTGAAATGCCAAACTATGCTAAATTTTTCAAAGAACTACTTTCAAACAAAGAGAGATTAAGAGAGATAGTTAGCTTGCCCTTAAATGAAGAATGCTCGTTAGTGTTACAACATGGTATTCCCCCTAAGTTAGGAGATGCAGGATGATTTACGGTACCTTGCTACCTGCAAGATGTCCAGATTAGCAATGTGTGAACAGACTTAGGAGCCAGTGTAAACCTAATGCCCTATTCGTTATTCAAAAAGCTAGGATTAAAAGACTTACGACCAACCAGAATGACTATCCAACTCGCGGACAGATCAGTTAAGATTCCTCGAGGAATAGCTGAGGATGTCCTAGTCAGAGTGGATAAGTTCGCATTCCCCGTCGATTTCGTCATTATAGATATTGAGGAAGACACGAAGGTCCCACTCATACTTGGCAGACCATTCCTAAATATTGCCAAGGCCGTAATCGATGTTCACGAAAAATGGTTGAAATTAAGAGTTGGAAGTGAAGTAGTCACATTCAATGTCGATCGACTCATGAGCCACCCCCGCGAAGAAGATATCAATCTCACTGATTCTTTTCAAGAACTTGTCAACGAATATCTGGAGGATACCATGGCTATATGCAGTCAAGATCAAATTTCTAAGGATCTATTTTTTACACCTCCTAAAGAAAATCTCGACACCCATTCAGCCATAGATCCTGGTCAAAATAAATCTCCCCTCTCTGAAAGTAACTTTCTCGGCAAAACTATCCAAATAGCACCACTAGGTCAAGGCATTCCCCTACCTCTATTAAGGAGAAGACCAAATGAAGAAACAGTTTTCATTACGGTATTTCAGGAACCCCAGTCAGAAGAGGAATGTGTGGAGATTCCTGAACCGATCTTCGAAACTAAAGAAGACGTTTCTGAAGAAGAAGCATTAAGAAGGACAATTTCCAGAACTAACGAATAGATAGCATCAGTGACTGCTATTAAGGATGAAGAATCAGAATTCTAGGAGAGGTATGACTCGTTAGACAGAGCAGAAATAACGAGAATGAAGCCATCTATCGAGGAGCCTCCGGAATTGGAATTGAAGAAGTTACCCGAACATCTGGAGTATGCATTCTTAGAAGGAGAATCGCAACTCCCAGTAATCATTTCGAAAGACCTCACACTACATGAGAAAGCAAAACTAATTCATGTTCTGAAATCATATAAGAAAGCAATTGCTTGGAAGATTTCTGACATAAAAGGAATCAGTCCCAACTATTGCACCCACAAGATCTTCATGGAAGATGATTTCCGACCATCAGTTCAGAGGCAAAGAAGGGTCAACCCTATGATTCAAGAAGTCCTCAAGAAAGAAGTAATCAAACTTCTGGACGCCGGTCTGATTTATCCTATTTTCGATTCGCCATGGGTCAGTCATGTTCAAGTCGTACCTAAGAAAGGAGGAATTACTGTAATCCAAAATGAGAATAATGAACTTATTCCAACACGGGAGGTCACCGGTTAGAGGGTTTGCATAGATTACGTAAACTTAACGATGCAACCCGGAAGGATCATTTTCCATTACCTTTCATCGATCAAATGTTGGAACGTCTATCAGGAAATGAATTCTATTATTTCCTTGACGGTTTTTTCGGCTACTTTCAAATTCCTCTCGATCCAAAGGACCAAAAAAATACAACCTTCACATGTCCTTATGGAACATTTTCCTATCGACACATGCCCTTTGGGTTATGCAATGCACCAGCTACATTTCAGCGATGCATGATAGCAATATTCTATGGCATGATTGAACGTTGTATGGAAGTCTTCATGGATGACTTCTCAGTCTTTAGTAGTACCTTTGATTCGTGCCTTTCTAACCTTGACAAGATGCTCACCCGATGTGAAGATTCAAATGTAGTTCTAAATTGGAAAAAAATGTCACTTCATGGTAAAAGAAGGTATAGTTTTAGGACATAAGATTTCAAAGTCAGGAATAGAAGTTGATAAGGCTAAGATTGAGACCATAGCTAAACTTCCAAAACCTACCACAGTAAAAGCGGTAAGGAGTTTCCTTGGATACACCGGTTTCTACTGACGCTTCATCAAAGATTTTTCAAAGGTCACTCGACCTATTACTCATCTCCTCAGAAAGGAAGTTCTGTTCGTCTTTAATGAAGAATGTGTGCAAGCATTCAACTATCTGAAGGAACAGCTCACACATGCACCCATCATGATTGCTGCTGATTGGAGTCTACCGTTCGAAATCATGTTTGATGCGTGCAACTTTGCAGTTGGAGCTGTACTCGGACAATGGAAAGATAAACACTTTCATCCAATCTATTACGCCAGCAAAACCTTGACTGGAGCTCAGGAGAATTATACCACCACGAAAAAAGGAGCTGCTAGCTGTAGTTTTCGCCTTCGACAAATTCTGTTCCTATCTCATCCTGTCCAAAACTATGGTTTACACAGATCACTCAACCCTTAAATATCTATTCACTAAGCAAGATGCTAAACTGAGACTCCTACGATGGATCTTACTCCTACAAATAGTCATTTGGAGAACCCATCGATGGAACAACTTGCTGAACAAGATATCAGAGGCAAATTTTTGGAAGAACAACTTATGAGCTTAGGAGAAGCTAACATACGATCGCAATTTACTGATACCCCTTGGTACGCTAACATAGCCAACTACCTAGTTGCTAGAGTAGTACAAAAAGGAATGAGAGCATCCCGAAGAAGGAAGTTCTTCAGGGACGCTAAGCACTACTACTGAGAAGATCCGTACCTGTTTAGAATTTGCCCTGATCAGATAATCAGGAGGTGCACAGATGAGAAACAAGCAACATGGATCCTTCACCAATGTCACCACAGAACAAATGGAGGTTATCATGGGGCAAACTTAACCGCAAGAAAAGTCTACGAATCAGGATTTTATTGGCCGTCTATATTCCGAGATGTGCAAGAGCTTGTAAAGTGTTGTGATGCATGCCAAAGGCAAGGCATTATCTCTATGAAGAATGAGATGCCTCGGACTAATATCCAAGCTTGCGAGATCTTAGATATATTGGGATTAGACTTTATGGGGCCATTCTCTAAGTCTAACGGGAAATAATATGTCCTCGTAGCAGTAGATTACGTCTCCAGATGGGTCGAAGCCCAAGCATTTCTAACCAATGATGCCAACGTCGTCACCAACTTCTTGAAGAGACACTTCTGCCGATTCGAAGCTCCACGCGCTATAATAAGTGATAGAGGCACACACTTCTGTAACACCCAGTTTATGAAATTGATGAATCTATACGGAGTTACCCACAAAATGTCCACTGCCTATCATTCGCAGACTAATGGAAAAGCAGAGGTCACTAACAGAGCACTCAAGAGAATTCTAGAACGCACCGTCGACCATCATGGGAATAAATGGGCCGAGAAACTAGATGATTCTCTGTGGGAATTCTGGACTACTTACAAGATCCTCTAGGAACTACACCCTATCGAATGATCTATGAAAAAGCCTGTCATCTTCCGCTGGAACTAGAGTATAAAGCTCTCTGGGCACTGAAAACTTGTAACCTCGATCCTTCAATAACCGCTAGGCATCGAAAGATGCAGATGAATGAACTCGCTGAATTAAGAGACAAAGCTTACGAGAAGTCATATATCTACAAGGAATGAACAAAGCTGACACACAATGCAAAACTAATACCTACAAAGTTCTCTCCTGGAGATAAAGTTCTACTCTTTAATTCCCAGTTCAAGAAGTTCGCTAGAAAATTCAGATCAAGATGGAGTGGGCCATACAAAGTTGTGAATGCTTTTCCACATGGAGCCATCGAATTAGATGGACCTACTGGCAACTTCAAAGTCAACAGTCACTGGTTGAAAGCTTATCTAGAAGACCACGACAAGGAGGAGCACCTCTTCTCCTTTGATCCATTCTGAAGATCTGGCAAGAAAAGTCGAGCTCTAACGACTTGATAAACAAATCGTTCTTGGGAGGAACCCCTTGCTTATCCTTTTTATTTTATTAAATGTTTTTTCAAATTATTTTCAGTCTACAAATATATTATTTATGTGCACTAACCCTAAGCGCCATACTTGCGCTTAGTGCTTACGAGTTTGTTGAATGTATTCAGGTAAAATGTCAAGCTCAGGAGCTTCTTATTGCATTCCAGTTCACAGGAGGAGGACTCCCCGAGTTTACCTATCGGAGAGCAGCACATATCAGTTTAGGCCATCTACAGGACAATTAGGCCCAAGAAGTATGATCCTTGAGAGTGTTGCGGAGGACATTAGTATGGCACTACCAGTCCCTCTAGTGAAACGCTCCCAACGTTTAGCTTAGAGACCAGCTGAGTTTCCAGAGCTACCAGAGACACGTGAGCCGCAGAGTATGATTCATTATGGAGCCACCTTAAACGATCCAAATGTTACTTGGGCATTACTTTGAGACCAGCAGAGACTTTACCGAGCTTTCAGAGCGTACCTTCATCGTGAAGGAATGCCCAAGAGTACTCTGAGCCCTTCATCGTTCAAGCTAGCATGCCGTGTTACTCCGACACGACAAGCTACTCCCAGGCACACCACTCCAGTCTCAGTCCATTCAGTCGCCTCAGTCGCCGTTCCGACTCACGCTGCTCCCATCACGCCACCTGTACAAGTTGTTTCACCTGCCCCAGTCATGGAGATGGTCCCTGTTCATGAGCTACCTGAGGGCTTCCACTTAGTGACAGTGCCTATCTCTGTAGAGCCACCCATAACCCAGGTTTTTGAGATTACCGGAAACATCCCCGATGAGGAGCCATTTCCGAGCCTATCAAACCTGGAGTTACCATCGGACCTTTGTCTAGACACACTTTTGAGTCCCGAATTGGATGTAGGACAGTCGCTCGAGTATTTGCCGACCCTTGAGGATGACGATGATCTCTTCAAACCTAATGGATACTTCGCGGATACCGCTCAGCACTTTGGCCAGGATAGTATTCCGTAGACTACTCTACTTTACTTTAATTTTAGTTTTATCTTCTTTGAAGCATTGCATAAAAAGTTATATATATAGGTTGAAATGCTGCCTTTCTCTTTTTGTTCTTCATGCAGAATTTTTATCAAAGTGACTGGTCCTTTCTAGCACTAAGAGAACCTGACCGTAGGAAAGCACAACACTAGGAGAGTAACCTAACCGTAGGGAAGTAATCTTTCCTCAAATCTCTTTCAATTATCACGCACTAAAATCTCTAAGTGTGAGGTCATCCCCGCACCAAACTCAGATATTCTAGAAGCACTGTCCTTAATTTATTAAATATTAAAATATTCTATTTCAGAGAACATTAGAGACAATGTTCTTCTAAGTGTGGGGTATTGGGTAAAGGTTTAAGGACAAGTAATCGTAAAAACGCCAGAGTTTTGAAAAAATTCTTTGGTCTAAAAGTGACTAGCAAGGAATATTTAGGTAATTTCAAAAAATTCTTACCTCGTTTTACCCAAAAGATTCTATAAAATTGCCAGAAATCAGTTTTCAAAACATTTACTAGAACGGAACGATTAAGCTAAAACTCATGATTTATGTCAAAAGATTTCTTTCGATAAAATATGTTAAAGGCTACGCATGACCAAACACAACCCCGAAAAAGTAAGGACTCTTGGACCCAAAGTATCTGTATGACCCATCAAATCTACAGTACTTTGTCAATTCAATTGAGGAGCGTACCGGTGTACGGTTCAAGTTAGAACTTGGTTTTGGCATACGTTTCGAGGCCAATGGTTAGTAAGCGTCATACGTGATGCAGGTGCGATACTCCTTCTGAAATCATTCTGAATAGAGAAGACAAAAAGCCACCCATTTTCGTTTCCACTCTACGAAATTTAAACCCGACCATCTCACACAAAGAGTTGATGAATCAGAAATATTCATCCCAAAATCACTCCCAAAATACACTACCCATTCACCTGCATTCTCTCTCCACTTATCAAAAGATCCAGAGATTGATGAAGAGATAGATCGATCAAATTCGCTTCAAAAGCACTTGTTAAAATATTCCGAACCCCCAACTGTTTTTTATAGGTCAAAACCTATTTTCGGTGAAATATCACTTCCTCTCTGGGCATCAGGAACAAAGGAAAAAAGTTATGAAGAAAGGGTATGCAGCAAAAATAATATATATATATATATATATATATATATATATATATATATATATATATATATATATATATATATATATATTGGACCAATCGAGGGATAAGCACTAAATGGGGTACAAACTGGATAAGTGAAGCCTCACATTTTAGAAATCTTAATTTTATACTAAAAACGCAGAGGGTATTTTGGTCATTTTCATAATTTAATTTCCCATAACTTACATTTAGTCTCCAGCTACCGAAACATATCCGGCGCCGGCGGTAGCTTCTACGAGTAAAACACACAATAGTATTGTAGATCTGAAGGAAATTTCATCGTCGCACGTTGATTCTATTAAGCGTCAGATCGATTGCTCTTATTCCGATTTAATCAAGGACATGGAATTTTCTTACTCTCATTTACAGAAACGATATAAGGTGGGTTGGTGCATAGACCGGAGAAATCAGCAACATCTGTTGACGATTAGCTCTTATAACTTGTAAGATTCGATCTCTACAATCTCAATTTCTTCACAATTATCATTAAAAATTGTATAGTAAATTATTCGTGTTATATAGTAAATCATTCGTGTTATATCTTTACAGATCATGTTTTCCAAAATTTAGTTTTATAGGTTTTATGCACTTATATTGGAAACTTAAATACTGATATACAATCAAACTGTATCGCCGATTTCCATTAATAATTGAATAGGAATAGGAATAATTATAATTACATACGCGGCAAATTTTGAGAAAAAAAGGTATTGGTTGGATTCAAAATAGCTCGTGTAGCAGTAATAGGTTCAATTTTGTTAAGCTTATTTGGACCTTACATTACCTTTTTTATTTACATTCTCCTTATCAGTGTATTTCTTTGAATTTGTGATCGATGCGAAATGTGAATCAATTTCATGTTAATATGCAGGCTGAACAGGAGATGGAGACTGTGGTCAAAGTACTTCAGCCTGGGCCTCTGGGAATTATCAACGAATAATTGGGTAATGTGGAGAGCAGTAATGACTTTGGATCTAAAATTTGACGTATATTTTCTAGTCAAGAGTTCTTTACTAGATAAAAAAAAGAAATACTCCATATGAGATTTGTATGAGCTACAATAAAGGCACTTGTTTGTAGGTTGAATTCAATTGGTAAGATTTATCATCTAAAAAATTAGTTGCACACCAGATGTTTGATGTTATGTCTCAATGAATGTTTTTTGTTGTTGAGTATGTTGTTTAAGATGTTAATAGCTTCTAGCTATTAAACTTTAGACATCTAAAGTGTGAAACATGAATTGTAAATATAGTTATGAAGCTTCAAACATGAGACATGAAATGATTTTGTAGTATGACTGCAAAAATTTGTCAATATGAAATGATTTTGTACTATTCCGAGTTTGTTAATTGATACAGCCTTGCAACCCAGCAGTTGGTGGACCTGCAAAGTCTCAACTAGTACATGAAGTGGATGCATTAGGGGTGAATTGGAAAGATGGCTGATAGGTAAATCTCATGCCCCAAGTAGACATGTTATAAAACGATTTGGCACCTACGAGTTCGATTCTCCGAATGCCTTTTTTTTAGTTTAAACAAATTTTTTATATATAAAAAGCGTCGTTTAAGTGAAATATTATCATATATTCATGTTGTACCAAAATAAGTTTAACAACTAAAATATAGGACATAATATCTGTCAAAGTTTTTTCCATTGTAGTTGTTATAAAAACATTAAAAACTTGTAAAAACTACAAGTTTGTGAACTTGTAATATAGAAACTTAACTTACCTTGCTTGAAAAAATCGCATTGCTAGTTTGCTAGTTTACTACTTGCTTCACGGAATAATGAATTGTTATTTTGGTTATATATATAAGATATGTGGTTCCAAAATATGGATATACTAATTCACTTGATTAGATTGTTCCATTAGAGTTGTGAAACCAGTAGGCTTTTTGACAATTTACTATACAATTATTTCTTCCTATTGCTTCTGATAAATTCATATGATAAATGCCCAATTGCACCAGCAATACATGATGGTTGTGTAATCATTAAATAACATGTTTTTTTCTATTCATTTTGTAGTTATACGTTAGTGAAGCTGTTCTGCAACCACAACAACGTGCAGTCCCAAATCGCTAAATTAGCTGCTGCTTCTAAAGCTCTCAAGGGTGATGGTGAGTTTACACAGTGTTTTTCTTTCATATATATAAAATTTGTAATTTCTTTTGGAATACTAATGGTGATATATGTATATACGTATATAGAAATGTTGAAGGTAAGTTAAGTTTCTATATTCCTGTTCACGTTCTTGCAATCATTTCAAAATCCAAGTATGCTGATTATATATCTATTCTAACTAAAACCAAACCTAATTACAGTTCATCTTCTACAACCCATTACACCGTTGAAATTAAGGACGCATATCTTCCGCCATTGATAACGATCAATGTTTGTGATGCTCTAAGGGCCAATGGAGATAAATCGTTTGAAGCAAGGTATGATTAGATTCTTGTTTCTAACTTCTAATTGACATGTGATTATTACTAAAACTTTTATCATTCATCATATTTTTCCTCATTCATCATATTTTTTTCTCATTCATCATATTTTCTTTTATCATTCATCAGTTTTTTTTTTTTTTTTTTATCATTGATCATATTTTTTTTATCCATCGTGGTTTTTAATCATTATTTGCTTATCATTTATCATCTATTTATATTATTCATTGGGTATTTTTATTATTAATCAGATATTTTTATCATTCATCAGATTTTTTATCATTCGTCGGGTATGTTTATCATTCGTCCGGTATTTTTATCATTCGTAAGATATTTTTATCATTAATCAAGTATGTATTTTTTATTTTTTATTTTATCATTCATCAGGTCACTTTTATGAGTATCATTCATCATACTTCATACAAAATATAATACTTTGATGAATGATAATTATTATCTTATGAACGATAAATGATAACCGTATTCTGATAAACGATAAGTGTCTTTTATATGAATGAAAACAATTAGATGAATGATAATGTTTGATAATTGGGTATTTGGTCTAGTGGTATGATTCTCACTTTTGGTGCGGGAGGTCTCGAGTTCGATTCTCGGAATGCCCTATTGTTTTTTTATAAAATTAGTCATATTATATCAAGTATTCGAAATTCCACTACTTTTGTAACTCTATTAAAATGTTTGATGATATAAAATATTTTAATGCAAGATAATCATTTTGTGATGAATGGTTATTGTTTTCTTTTGAATGATAACCGATTTTTAAAAAAATGATAACTATTTGATGAAAAATAATTTAGATGAATCATAATTTTTTCTAGTGAATGATAAATGTTTGATGAATGATAATTTTCTGATGAAATGATAACTATTTGATGAATGATAATTGTTTTCCGATGAATGTTAAATGTTTTTGGATGAATTATAATTTTTTTTCGATGAATGATAATAATTTTTCGATGAATGATAATTATTTTTAGATGAATGATAAATGTTTTTCGATGAATGATAAATGTTTGATGAATGATAAATATTTTTTGATGAATGATAATTGTCTGATGATAATTATTTTTTGATAAATGATAATTTTTTTTCGATGAATGATAAATGTTTTTCTGATGGTTGATGGTGGTGGTTGGTTGTGGTGGGGGTGGTTGGTGCTTATGGTTGTGATGGTTGGTGGTGGCTGGTGGTGTTTCGTGGTGGTAGTAGTTGGTGGTAGTTTTTGGTGGTGCGTGTTTGGTGGTAGTGGTGGTTGCTGATTGTGGTGGTGGGTGATGGTCATGGTGTGGGTGGCGGTGGTAAGTGGTGTTGATTGATGGTGGGTGGTGGTGGTGGTGGTGGGTGATCGTTGTGGTGCCAGTAGTGGTGGTGGTTGGTGGTGGGTTATGGTGGTGGTTGATGGTGGTTAGTGGTGGTGGGTGGTGGTGGTGGGTGGTGGTGGCGGGAGGAAGGTGGTGGTGTGTGGTGGTGGTGATGATGGCGGGTGATGGTGGTTGGTGGGTGGTTGGTGGTGGTGGGAGGCGGGTGGAGGTGGTTGGTAGGTGGTGGTGGGAGGCGGCTGGTGGTGGTGGCGGGTGGTGGTTGGTGGTAGGTGGTGGTGGTGGGGGTGGGTGGTGGTGGTTGGTGGTGGTGGGTGGTGGTGGTTGTTGGTGGTGGTGGGTGGTGGTGAGTGGTTGGTGGTGGTTGGCGGTGGTGGTGGTGGTTGGTGGTGGGTGGTGGTTGGGTAGTGGTGGTGGGTGGTGTTGGTTGGTGGTAGGTGTTGGTTGGTGGTGGAGGGTGGTGGTAGTGGGTGGTGTTGGTTGGTGGTGGGTGTTGGTTGGTGGTGGTGGGTGGTGGTTGGTGGTGGTTGGTGGTTGGTGGTGGTTGGGTGGTGGTGGTGGGTGGTGGTGGTTAGTGGTGGGTGTTGGTTGTTGGTGGTGGTTGTTGGTGGTGATGGGTGTTGGTGGTGGTGGTGGTGGGTAGTGATGGTGGTTGGTGGTGGGTGTTGGTGGTGGGTGTTGGTGGTGGGTGGTGGGTGGTGGGTGGTAGTTGGTGGTGGTTGGTTGTGGTGGGTGGTGGTGGTGGTGGGTGGTTGTGGGTGTGGTGGGTGGTGGTGGTGGTGGTGGTGGTGGTGGGTGGAGGGTGGTGGTTGGGGGTGGGTGGTGGTGGGTTGTGGTGGTGGTTGGTGGTGGTGGGCGGTGGTGGTGGTGGGTGGTGGTTGGTGGTGGTGGTGGTGGGTAGGGGTGGCAATGGCCACCCGATCCGGTGGATATTCACACGATCCACCCGCTTCGTGATGGATATGGATGAACCTAAATGGATATGGATACGGATATGGATGAACCTAAATGGATATGGATATGGACATGGATGAAAAGTTTCATCCATGGATATATCTATTATCACCCGAAATACATATACAAATACATAAATATAGATATATGCTTACATATTTACCATAAAAAATTCATTTACCGTTATATTTACATTATGTTTTAATACCTATAATGAAATAACTATAATATATTACAATAAAACACGTATATCTAACAAAACAAACTTAAAATTTCATATTTAATTTTTCATAATCTATGTTTTATAGTAAATTTAACAATTTTTGTTATATTTGCGACAAAGATTACACATTTTTATGGATAGATTTTAATTTGTCATGTTATACTCATATTTGTTATACTACGTTTTTATTTTAATCGCGTTTTTATTTTAATCGCATATTAGAAAATTTTATAACAAAATTTAAATAAACATTAGATATCCATTAACCCGCTTAATCCACTGGATATGGATGTGGATGGATGACTTGGAACTAAATGGATATGGATATGGATATGGATGAACAAAAATTAAATGGATATAGATATGGATACGGCGTCACCCGATCTATATCCGATCCATTGCCATCCCACTGGTGGGTGGTGGTGGTGGGTGGTGGTGGGTGGTGGTGGTGGTTGGTGGTGGGTGTTGGGTGTTGGTGGTGGTGGTGGGTGGTGGTGGTGGGTGGTGATTGGGTGGTGGTGGGTGGTGGTTGTTGGTGGTGGTGGGTAGTAGTGGAGGGTGGTGGTTGGGTGGTGGTGGTTGGTGGTTGTTGGTGGTGGTGGGTGTTGGTGGTGGTGGTTGGTGGTGGTGGTGGTTGGGTAGTGGTGGGTGGGTGGTGGTGGTTAGTGGTGGTTGGTGGTGGGTGTTAGTTGTTGGTGGTGGGTGGGTGGTGGTTGGTGGTGGTGGGTGGTGGTGGTGGTGGTTGGTGGTGGGTGTTGGTTGGTGGTGGTGGGTGGTGGTGGAGGGTGGTGTTGGAGGGTGGTAGTGGTTGATGGTGGTTGGTGGTGGTGGTGGTGGTGGTTGTTGGTTATTGGTGGGTGTTGGTGGTGGTGGTGGTGGTGGGTGGTGGTGGGTAGTGGTGGGTAGTGGTGGTGGTTGGTGGTGGTTAGTGGTGGTTGGTGGTGGTGGAGGGTGTTGGTGGGTGGTAGTGGTTGTTGGTTGTTGGTGGGTGTTGGTGGTGGTGGTGGGTGGTGGTGGGTAGTGGTGGTGGGTGGTGGTGGTTGGTGGTGGTGGTGGCAGGGGGTGGTGGCGGTGGAGGTTGGTGGTGGTGGATGGTGGTGATTCATAATATGTTCACTTTTGTATAATTAATTTTTATTAATTATAATTACTAAAATGACCTTTTTACCCTTCTATGCATTTTAAGCTAAATTGAAGTTTTATGATATTTTGTGGTCCATACTTGCTTATCCGGTTTGTACTCATTTTAAGCTTAGCCACGGATCGTGCCCATATATATATATATATATATATATATATATATATATATATATATATATATATATATATATATATATATATATATATATATATATATATATATATATATATATATATATATATATATATATATATATATATATGTTTGATGATGAAAGAGCAAAAGTCTCTAAATAAAGGCTAGAAAAACTCGAGAAGTTGCCCAAAGAAGAATTACCGGAAGAGCCGAGAAAATTCTAGACAAAATCTTAGCAAAATCCGCATCTTCCGAAGAAAACTCTTACGGAATTTAAGCCGGTCTCTATCCAAAAAGGATACTCTAAAGAATCAAAATCTATCAATTCTCTCTGAAAATCAAAAGATCTAGACACCTTTCACTCTTTTCATAAACTCCTCAACCAACCCTATAACCCGTCTTCCTCTTGAAAGAATTCCTAGGAAGAAGATCAGTGCTGTCCTTACTTAACCAGTAGAGATATCGATGCTTCACCAAGCCTATGATGAGAACTGTTACACGACTGGATTCTGAGCGACAATACAACTAGATTAGGGCACCCTAAACACTTGAGTGATACGAGTGATCCGCTATTGAGAAGCCTGGTCATGTATACTCTACATCTGAGAGTTGGGAAGTACGCCTTTTTCACTATGGATGCGATTGAAATCTAGCGACTAAAATCATCGAAGTTCGAAACTTTTTCTAATACTTTCGAAAGAAATGACGACTTCTGATGAAGGCATAATAAAAGAATCGACGGGTAGGCAAGGAAGAATCTACTAAAAAGAACCTTATATTCCCGCCTTTTGCTTGAGGACAAGCAAAGCTAAGTGTGGGGTATTTGATATTGGGCAAAAAGTCACATTTTTACCCTCGATATTGGGCCCTAAAATCCATAAAGTTCCAAACTTTATCGCAAAAATAATTGCTTTGTCGGTTGATTTTGTAGAATCAAATAAAACAGAGCTAAAACGAAGAATCTAGAACGAAAACGGTGAAAGACAAGAAATCAAATTACGATCCAGTGAATTTCAGCTGACCGGGCAAGCAAACGGCTTGCCAAACGGGCTGCCAAACAGCTTGCTTGGATTGCAAACAGCCTGCCACACGCCCAAGATAAACGGCCTCAGCAAACGGCCTGGCCTGGCAAACGGCCTGCCAAACGGCTTGTCAAACAGCCTGCCAGCTCACACATGCGCCCATCATGATTGCTGCTGATTGGAGTCTACCGTTCGAAATCATGTTTGATGCGTGCGACTTTGCAGTTGGAGCTGTACTCGGACAATGGAAAGATAAACACTTTCATCCAATCTATTACGCCAGCAAAACCTTGACCGGAGCTCAGGAGAATTATACCACCACGAAAAAAGGAGCTGCTAGCTGTAGTTTTCGCCTTCGACAAATTCTGTTCCTATCTCATCCTGTCCAAAACTATGGTTTACACAGATCACTCAACCCTTAAATATTTATTCACTAAGCAAGATGCTAAACTGAGACTCCTACGATGGATCTTACTCCTACAAATAGTCATTTGGAGAACCCATCGATGGAACAACTTGCTGAACAAGATATCAGAGACAAATTTTTGGAAGAACAACTTATGAGCTTAGGAGAAGCTAACATACGATCGCAATTTACTGATACCCCTTGGTACGCTGACATAGCCAACTACCTAGTTGCTAGAGTAATACAAAAAGGAATGAGCACATCCCGAAGAAGGAAGTTCTTCAGGGACGCTAAGCACTACTACTGAGAAGATCCGTACCTGTTTAGAATTTGCCCTGATCAGATAATCAGGAGGTGCACAGATGAGAAACAAGCAACATGGATCCTTCACCAATGTCACCACAGAACAAATGGAGGTTATCATGGGGCAAACTTAACCGCAAGAAAAGTCTACGAATCAGGATTTTATTGGCCGTCTATATTCCGAGATGTGCAAGAGCTTGTAAAGTGTTGCGATGCATGCCAAAGGCAAGGCATTATCTCTATGAAGAATGAGATGCCTCGGACTAATATCCAAGCTTGCGAGATCTTAGATATATTGGGATTAGACTTTATGGGGCCATTCTCTAAGTCTAACGGGAAATAATATGTCCTCGTAGCAGTAGATTACATCTCCAGATGGGTCGAAGCCCAAGCATTTCTAATCAATGATGCCAACGTCGTCACCAACTTCCTGAAGAGACACTTCTGCCGATTCGAAGCTCCACACGCTATAATAAGTGATAGAGGCACACACTTCTGTAACACCCAGTTTATGAAATTGATGAATCTATACGGAGTTACCCACAAAATGTCCACTGCCTATCATCCGCAGACTAATGGAAAACCAGAGGTCACTAACAGAGCACTCAAGAGAATTCTAGAACGCACCGTCGACCATCATGGGAATAAATGGGCCGAGAAACTAGATGATTCTCTGTGGGAATTATGGACTACTTACAAGATCCTCTAGGAACTACACCCTAACGAATGATCTATGAAAAAGCCTGTCATCTTCCGCTGGAACTAGAGTATAAAGCTCTCTGGGCACTGAAAACCTGTAACCTCGATCCTTCAATAACCGCTAGGCATCGAAAGATGCAGATGAATGAACTCGCTGAATTAAGAGACAAAGCTTACGAGAAGTCATATATCTACAAGGAATGAACAAAGCTGACACACAATGCAAAACTAATACCTACAAAGTTCTCTCCTGGAGATAAAGTTCTACTCTTTAATTCCCAGTTCAAGAAGTTCGCTAGAAAATTCAGATCAAGATGGAGTGGGCCATACAAAGTTGTGAATGCTTTTCCACATGGAGCCATCGAATTAGATGGACCCACTGGCAACTTCAAAGTCAACAGTCACTGGTTGAAAGCTTATCTAGAAGACCACGACAAGGAGGAGCACCTCTTCTCCTTTGATCCATTTTGAAGATCTGGCAAGAAAAGTCGAGCTCTAACGACTTGATAAACAAAGCGTTCTTGGGAGGAACCCCTTGCTTATCCTTTTTATTTTATTAAATGTTTTTTCAAATTATTTTCAGTCTACAAATATATTATTTATGTGCACTAACCCTAAGCGCCATACTTGCGCTTAGTACTTACGAGTTTGTTGAATGTATTCAGGTAAAATGTCAAGCTCAGGAGCTTCTTATTGCATTCCAGTTCACAGGAGGAGGACTCCCCGAGTTTACCTATCGGAGAGCAGCACATATCAGTTTAGGCCATCTACAGGACAATTAGGCCCAAGAAGTATGATCCTTGAGAGTGTTGCGGAGGACATTAGTATGGCACTACCAGTCCCTCTAGTGAAACGCTCCCAACGTTTAGCTTAGATACCAGCTGAGTTTCCAGAGCTACCAGAGACACGTGAGCCGCAGAGTATGATTCATTATGGAGCCACCTTAAACGATCCAAATGTTACTTGGGCATTACTTTGAGACCAGCAGAGACTTTACCGAGCTTTCAGAGCGTACCTTCATCGTGAAGGAATGCCCAAGAGTACTCTGAGCCCTTCATCGTTCAAGCTAGCATGCCGTGTTACTCCGACACGACAAGCTACTCCCAGGCACACCACTCCAGTCTCAGTCCATTCAGTCGCCTCAGTCGCCGTTCCGACTCACGCTGCTCCCATCACGCCACCTGTACAAGTTGTTTCACCCGCCCCAGTCATGTAGATGGTCCCTGTTCATGAGCTACCTGAGGGCTTCCACTTAGTGACAGTGCCTATCTCTGTAGAGCCACCCATAACCCAGGTTTTTGAGATTACCGGAAACATCCCCGATGAGGAGCCATTTCCGATCCTATCACACCTGGAGTTACCATCGGACCTTTTTCTAGACACACTTTTGAGTCCCGAATTGGATGTAGGACAGTCGCTCGAGTATTTGCCGACCCTTGAGGATGACGATGATCTCTTCGAACCTAATGGATACTTCGCAGATACCGCTCAGCACTTTGGCCAGGATAGTATTCCGTAGACTACTCTACTTTACTTTAATTTTAGTTTTATCTTCTTTGAAGCATTGCATAAAAAGTTATATATATATAGGTTGAAATGCTGCCTTTCTCTTTTTGTTCTTCATGCAGAATTTTTATCAAAGTGACTGGTCCTTTCTAGCACTAAGAGAACCTGACCGTAGGAAAGCACAACACTAGGAGAGTAACCTAACCGTAGGGAAGTAATCTTTCCTCAAATCTCTTTCAATTATCACGCACTAAAATCTCTAAGTGTGAGGTCATCCCCGCACCAAACTCAGATATTCTAGAAGCACTGTCCTTAATTTATTAAATATTAAAATATTCTATTTCAGAGAACATTAGATACAATGTTCTTCTAAGTGTGGGGTATTGGGTAAAGGTTTAAGGACAAGTAATCGTAAAAACGCCAGAGTTTTGAAAAAATTCTTTGGTCTAAAAGTGACTAGCAAGGAATATTTAGGTAATTTCAAAAAATTCTTACCTCGTTTTACCCAAAAGATTCTATAAAATTGCCAGAAATCAGTTTTCAAAACATTTACTAGAACGGAACGATTAAGCTAAAACTCATGATTTATGTCAAAAGATTTCTTTCGATAAAATATGTTAAAGGCTACGCATGACCAAACACAACCCCGAAAAAGTAAGGACTCTTGGACCCAAAGTATCTGTATGACCCATCAAATCTACAGTACTTTGTCAATTCAATTGATGAGCGTACCGGTGTATGGTTCAAGTTAGAACTTGGTTTTGGCATACGTTTCGAGGCCAATGGTTAGTAAGCGTCATACGTGATGCAGGTGCGATACTCCTTCTGAAATCATTCTGAATAGAGAAGACAAAAAGCCACCCATTTTCGTTTCCACTCTACGAAATTTAAACCCGACCATCTCACACAAAGAGTTGATGAATCAGAAATATTCATCCCAAATTCACTCCCAAAATACACTACCCATTCACCTGCATTCTCTCTCCGCTTATCAAAAGATCCAGAGATTGATGAAGAGATAGATCGATCAAATTCGCTTCAAAAGCACTTGTTAAAATATTCCGAACCCCCAACTGTTTTTTATAGGTCAAAACCTATTTTCGGTGAATTATCACTTCCTCTCTGGGCATCAGGAACAAAGGAAAAAAGTTATGAAGAAAGGGTATGCAGCAAAAATAATATATATATATATATATATATATATATATATATATATATATATATATATATATATATATATATATATATATATATATATTGGACCAATCGAGGGATAAGCACTAAATGGGGTACAAACTGGATAAGTGAAGCCTCACATTTTAGAAATCCTAATTTTATACTAAAAACGCGGAGGGTATTTTGGTCATTTTCATAATTTAATTTCCCATAACTTACATTTAGTCTCCAGCTACCGAAACATATCCGGCGCCGGCGGTAGCTTCTACGAGTAAAACACACAATAGTATTGCAGATCTGAAGGAAATTTCATCGTCGCACGTTGATTCTATTAAGCGTCAGATCGATTGCTCTTATTCCGATTTAATCAAGGACATGGAATTTTCTTACTCTCATTTACAGAAACGATATAAGGTGGGTTGGTGCATAGACCGGAGAAATCAGCAACATCTGTTGACGATTAGCTCTTATAACTTGTAAGATTCGATCTCTACAATCTCAATTTCTTCACAATTATCATTAAAAATTGTATAGTAAATTATTCGTGTTATATAGTAAATCATTCGTGTTATATCTTTACAGATCATGTTTTCCAAAATTTAGTTTTATAGGTTTTATGCACTTATATTGTAAACTTAAATACTGATATACAATCAAACTGTATCGCCGATTTCCATTAATAATTGAATAGGAATAGGAATAATTATAATTACATACGCGGCAAATTTTGAGAAAAAAAGGTATTGGTTGGATTCAAAATAGCTCGTGTAGCAGTAATAGGTTCAATTTTGTTAAGCTTATTTGGACCTTACATTACCTTTTTTATTTACATTCTCCTTATCAGTGTATTTCTTTGAATTTGTGATTGATGCGAAATGTGAATCAATTTCATGTTAATATGCAGGCTGAACAGGAGATGGAGACTGTGGTCAAAGTACTTCAGCCTGGGCCTCTGGGAATTATCAACGAATAATTGGGTAATGTGGAGAGCAGTAATGACTTTGGATCTAAAATTTGACGTATATTTTCTAGTCAAGAGTTCTTTACTAGATAAAAAAAAGAAATACTCCATATGAGATTTGTATGAGCTACAATAAAGGCACTTGTTTGTAGGTTGAATTCAATTGGTAAGATTTATCATCTAAAAAATTAGTTGCACACCAGATGTTTGATGTTATGTCTCAATGAATGTTTTTTGTTGTTGAGTATGTTGTTTAAGATGTTAATAGCTTCTAGCTATTAAACTTTAGACATCTAAAGTGTGAAACATGAATTGTAAATATAGTTATGAAGCTTCAAACATGAGACATGAAATGATTTTGTAGTATGACTGCAAAAATTTGTCAATATGAAATGATTTTGTACTATTCCGAGTTTGTTAATTGATACAGCCTTGCAACCCAGCAGTTGGTGGACCTGCAAAGTCTCAACTAGTACATGAAGTGGATGCATTAGGGGTGAATTGGAAAGATGGGTGATAGGTAAATCTCATGCCCCAAGTAGACATGTTATAAAACGATTTGGCACCTACGAGTTCGATTCTCCGAATGCCTTTTTTTTAGTTTAAACAAATTTTTTATATATAAAAAGCGTCGTTTAAGTGAAATATTATCATATATTCATGTTGTACCAAAATAAGTTTAACAACTAAAATATAGGACATAATATCTGTCAAAGTTTTTTCCATTGTAGTTGTTATAAAAACATTATAAACTTGTAAAAACTACAAGTTTGTGAACTTGTAATATAGAAACTTAACTTACCTTGCTTGAAAAAATCGCATTGCTAGTTTGCTAGTTTACTACTTGCTTCACGGAATAATGAATTGTTATTTTGGTTATATATATATAAGATATGTGGTTCCAAAATATGGATATACTAATTCACTTGATTAGATTGTTCCATTAGAGTTGTGAAACCAGTAGGCTTTTTGACAATTTACTATACAATTATTTCTTCCTATTGCTTCTGATAAATTCATATGATAAATGCCCAATTGCACCAGCAATACATGATGGTTGTGTAATCATTAAATAACATGTTTTTTTCTATTCATTTTGTAGTTATACGTTAGTGAAGCTGTTCTGCAACCACAACAACGTGCAGTCCCAAATCGCTAAATTAGCTGCTGCTTCTAAAGCTCTCAAGGGTTATGGTGAGTTTACACAGTGTTTTTCTTTCATATATATAAAATTTGTAATTTCTTTTGGAATACTAATGGTGATATATGTATATACGTATATAGAAATGTTGAAGGTAAGTTAAGTTTCTATATTCCTGTTCACGTTCTTGCAATCATTTCAAAATCCAAGTATGCTGATTATATATCTATTCTAACTAAAACCAAACCTAATTACAGTTCATCTTCTACAACCCATTACACCGTTGAAATTAAGGACGCATATCTTCCGCCATTGATAACGATCAATGTTTGTGATGCTCTAAGGGCCAATGGAGATAAATCGTTTGAAGCAAGGTATGATTAGATTCTTGTTTCTAACTTCTATTTGACATGTGATTATTACTAAAACTTTTATCATTCATCATATTTTTCCTCATTCATCATATTTTTTTCTCATTCATCATATTTTCTTTTATCATTCATCAGTGTGTTTTTTTTTTTTTTTATCATTGATCATATTTTTTTTATCCATCGTGGTTTTTAATCATTATTTGCTTATCATTTATCATCTATTTATATTATTCATTGGGTATTTTTATTATTAATCATATATTTTTATCATTCATCAGATTTTTTATCATTCGTCGGGTATGTTTATCATTCATCCGGTATTTTTATCATTCGTAAGATATTTTTATCATTAATCAAGTATGTATTTTTTATTTTATCATTCATCAGGTCACTTTTATGAGTATCATTCATCATACTTCATACAAAATATAATACTTTGATGAATGATAATTATTATCTTATGAACGATAAATGATAACCGTATTCTGATAAACGATAAGTGTCTTTTATATGAATGAAAACAATTAGATGAATGATAATTGTTTGATAATTGGGTATTTGGTCTAGTGGTATGATTCTCACTTTTGGTGCGGGAGGTCTCGAGTTCGATTCTCGGAATGCCCTATTGTTTTTTTATAAAATTAGTCATATTATATCAAGTATTCGAAATTCCACTACTTTTGTAACTCTATTATAATGTTTGATGATATAAAATATTTTAATGCAAGATAATCATTTTGTGATGAATGGTTATTGTTTTCTTTTGAATGATAACCGATTTTTAAAAAAATGATAACTATTTGATGAAAAATAATTTAGATGAATCATAATTTTTTCTAGTGAATGATAAATGTTTGATGAATGATAATTTTCTGATGAAATGATAACTATTTGATGAATGATAATTGTTTTCCGATGAATGTTAAATGTTTTTGGATGAATTATAATTTTTTTTCGATGAATGATAATAATTTTTCGATGAATGATAATTATTTTTAGATGAATGATAAATGTTTTTCGATGAATGATAAATGTTTAATGAATGATAAATATTTTGTGATGAATGATAATTGTCTGATGATAATTATTTTTTGATGAATGATAATTTTTTTTCGATGAATGATAAATGTTTTTCTGATGGTTGATGGTGGTGGTTGGTTGTGGTGGGGGTGGTTGGTGCTTATGGTTGTGATGGTTGGTGGTGGCTGGTGGTGTTTCGTGGTGGTAGTAGTTGGTGGTGGTTGTTGGTGGTGCGTGTTTGGTGGTAGTGGTGGTTGCTGATTGTGGTGGTGGGTGATGGTCATGGTGTGGGTGGCGGTGGTAAGTGGTGTTGATTGATGGTGGGTGGTGGTGGTGGTGGGTGATCGTTGTGGTGCCAGTAGTGGTGGTGGTTGGTGGTGGGTTATGGTGGTGGTTGATGGTGGTTAGTGGTGGTGGGTGGTGGTGGTGGGTGGTGGTGGTGGGTGGTGGTGGTGGTGGTAGGTGGTGGTTGGTGGTGGTGTGTGGTGGTGGTGATGATGGCGGGTGATGGTGGTTGGTGGGTGGTTGGTGGTGGTGAGAGGCAGGTGGAGGTGGTTGGTAGGTGGTGGTGGGAGGCGGCTGGTGGTGGTGGCGGGTGGTGGTTGGTGGTAGGTGGTGGTGGGTGGTGGTGGTTGGTGGTGGTGGGTGGTGGTGGTTGTTGGTGGTGGTGGGTGGTGGTGAGTGGTTGGTGGTGGTTGGCGGTGGTGGTGGTGGTGGTTGGTGGTGGGTGGTGGTTGGGTAGTGGTGGTGGGTGGTGTTGGTTGGTGGTAGGTGTTGGTTGGTGGTGGAGGGTGGTGGTAGTGGGTGGTGTTGGTTGGTGGTGGGTGTTGGTTGTTGGTGGTGGTGGGTGGTGGTTGGGTGGTGGTGGTGGTTGGTGGTGGTGGTTGGTGGTGGTTGGTGGTTGGTGGTGGTTGGGTGGTGGTGGTGGGTGGTGGTGGTTGGTGGTGGGTGTTGGTTGTTGGTGGTGGTTGTTGGTTGTTGGTGGTGATGGATGTTGGTGGTGGTGGTGGTGGGTAGTGATGGTGGTTGGTGGTGGGTGTTGGTGGTGGGTGGTGGGTGGTGGGTGGTGGTTGGTTGTGGTGGGTGGTGGGTGGTTGTGGGTGTGGTGGGTGGTGGTGGTGGTGGTGGAGGGTGGTGGTGGTGGGTGGAGGGTGGTGGTTGGGGGTGGGTGGTGGTGGGTTGTGGTGGTGGTTGGTGGTGGTGGGCGGTGGTGGTGGGCGGTGGTTGGTGGTGGTGGTGTTGGGTAGGGGTGGCAATGGCCACCCGATCCGGTGGATATTCACACGATCCACCCGCTTCGTGATGGATATGGATGAACCTAAATGGATATGGATACGGATATGGATGAACCTAAATGGATATGGATATGGACATGGATGAAAAGTTTCATCCATGGATATATCTATTATCACCCGAAATACATATACAAATACATAAATATAGATATATGCTTACATATTTACCATAAAAAATTCATTTACCGTTATATTTACATTATGTTTTAATACCTATAATGAAATAACTATAATATATTACAATAAAACACGTATATCTAACAAAACAAACTTAAAATTTCATATTTAATTTTTCATAATCTATGTTTTATAGTAAATTTAACAATTTTTGTTATATTTGCGACAAAGATTACACATTTTTATGGATAGATTTTAATTTGTCATGTTATACTCATATTTGTTATACTACGTTTTTATTTTAATCGCGTTTTTATTTTAATCGCATATTAGAAAATTTTATAACAAAATTTAAATAAACATTAGATATCCATTAACCCGCTTAATCCACTGGATATGGATGTGGATGGATGACTTGGAACTAAATGGATATGGATATGGATATGGATGAACAAAAATTAAATGGATATAGATATGGATACGGCGTCACCCGATCTATATCCGATCCATTGCCATCCCACTGGTGGGTGGTGGTGGGTGGTGGTGGGTGGTGGTGGTGGTTGGTGGTGGGTGTTGGGTGTTGGTGGTGGTGGTGGGTGGTGGTGGTGGGTGGTGATTGGGTGGTGGTGGGTAGTGGTTGTTGGTGGTGGTGGGTAGTAGTGGAGGGTGGTGGTTGGGTGGTGGTGGTTGGTGGTTGTTGGTGGTGGTGGGTGTTGGTGGTGGTGGTTGGTGGTGGTGGTGGTTGGGTAGTGGTGGGTGGGTGGTGGTGGTTAGTGGTGGTTGGTGGTGGGTGTTGGTTGTTGGTGGTGGTGGTGGGTGGTGGAGGGTGGGGTGGGTAGGTGGTGGTTGGTGGTGGTGGGTGGTGGTGGTGGTGGTTGGTGGTGGTGGGTGGTGGTGGAGGGTGGTGTTGGAGGGTGGTAGTGGTTGATGGTGGTGGTGGTGGTAGTTGTTGGTTGTTGGTGGGTGTTGGTGGTGGTGGTGGTGGTGGTGGGTGGTGGTGGGTAGTGGTGGTGGTTGGTGGTGGTTAGTGGTGGTTGGTGGTGGTGGAGGGTGTTGGTGGGTGGTAGTGGTTGTTGGTTGTTGGTGGGTGTTGGTGGTGGTGGTGGGTGGTGGTGGGTAGTGGTGGTGGGTGGTGGTGGTTGGTGGTGGTGGTGGCTGGGGGTGGTGGCGGTGGAGGTTGGTGGTGGTGGATGGTGGTGATTCATAATATGTTCACTTTTGTATAATTAATTTTTATTAATTATAATTACTAAAATGACCTTTTTACCCTTCTATGCATTTTAAGCTAAATTGAAGTTTTATGATATTTTGTGGTCCATACTTGCTTATCCGGTTTGTACTCATTTTAAGCTTAGCCACGGATCGTGCCCATATATATATATATATATATATATATATATATATATATATATATATATATATATATATATATATATATATATATATATATATATATGTTTGATGATGAAAGAGCAAAAGTCTCTAAATAAAGATAAGAAAAACTCGAGAAGTTGCCCAAAGAAGAATTACCGGAAGAGCCGAGAAAATTCTAGACAAAATCTTAGCAAAATCCGCATCTTCCGAAGAAAACTCTTACGGAATTTAAGCCGGTCTCTATCCAAAAAGGATACTCTGAAGAATCAAAATCTATCAATTCTCTCTGAAAATCAAAAGATCTAGACACCTTTCACTCTTTTCATAAACTCCTCAACCAACCCTATAACCCGTCTTCCTCTTGAAAGAATTCCTAGGAAGAAGATCAGTGCTGTCCTTACTTAACCAGTAGAGATATCGATGCTTCACCAAGCCTATGATGAGAACTGTTACACGACTGGCTTCTGAGCGACAATACAACTAGATTAGGGCACCCTAAACACTTGAGTGATACGAGTGATCCGCTATTGAGAAGCCTGGTCATGTATACTCTACATCTGAGAGTTGGGAAGTACGCCTTTTTCACTATGGATGCGATTGAAATCTAGCAACTAAAATCATCGAAGTTCGAAACTTTTTCTAATACTTTCGAAAGAAATGACGACTTCTGATGAAGGCATAATAAAAGAATCGACGGGTAGGCAAGGAAGAATCTACTAAAAAGAACCTTATATTCCCGCCTTTTGCTTGAGGACAAGCAAAGCTAAGTGTGGGGTATTTGATATTGGGCAAAAAGTCACATTTTTACCCTCGATATTGGGCCCTAAAATCCATAAAGTTCCAAACTTTATCGCAAAAATAATTGCTTTGTCGGTTGATTTTGTAGAATCAAGTAAAACAGAGCTAAAACGAAGAATCTAGAACGAAAACGGTGAAAGACAAGAAATCAAATTACGATCCAGTGAATTTCAGCTGACCGGGCAAGCAAACGGCTTGCCAAACGGGCTGCCAAACAGCTTGCTTGGATTGCAAACAGCCTGCCACACGCCCAAGATAAACGGCCTCAGCAAACGGCCTGCCCTGGCAAACGGCCCCTGCAAACGGCCTGCCAAACGGCTTGTCAAACAGCCTGTCAGCCGTTTGCAGGCAAAAATCAAGTCTATTTAAAGGGCTCTCTCCATCCATTTCAACATACACTTAATTTACAATTCATTTTATATTTTCAAGTTTTAGTTAGTTTTTAGTAGTAGCTCGCTTAACTTTTATTTTTCGGAGAATATCCCGGCGAGTCCCTGCGATCTAGGGCAGATTTCTTCAGCCTTTTCATGTTTTTATCCAAAAGCGCTTGTATTTTGTATTAAACATGTATTCTTACCTTTTATGTTTAATAATGCATTCCGATATTACCATGTTGGCTTAATTAATCTGTATGTTGACATGATATAAGTTTGAGTTAGCATAGTTATGTTAAATTAGTACGGTTACTGTTATTATGTTGAACTTGTGAGTCTGATAGATTTGTATGCTAGCATCTTAAGGATTGACCAACCTAGGTTGTGATCAGGACTTGTCCACCTATATGACCTTAGCTACTTCATAAGATTACGACCCCCGGTTATACTGTATCTGAAGATTCTATGAACTCGGTATGGCCGGAGTTTCCGAGAGGCATCTAATGAGCTTTTAGGACACGGAACTTAGGAATTGATACATGAATGACCTAGTATGCCTATTGACTATTCCAAAGAGACCTCTTAGTAGCTGTTAAGATCTAGCTAGTGCCCTGACTTTATTACCCAAACCTATTGCATGTTCTTGTTTGATTGTTGCCCTAGGATTAAGATCTAGCTAGTGCCCTAACTTTATTACCGTATCTTTAGAAGCACATCAACGGTCTAAGAAGACCAAAGGTAATTTGCACATTTCGGCATACTTATTTGTCTACTATGATATGTATTATGTACCAATAATTTTGTAATGTTTGCAGGTCTGGTGGGTTCTTCTGCTACTGACGGTGGTGCCACCTTGACGGATCCCATCCAGTTGAAGGATGATGAGAAGGGTGGGTAATACAAGTATACGCTGGAGAGTTTCGATGATGCTACCTTTGACGTCTCTATCGGGGATGACATCATCCGAGCTTTCTCCCAGCTACACATTGACTATGACGGTTGCCAGAATGCCCTAGAGAAGGGATCCTCCTCTACCATGCTGCAAACTGTTGTTGTCCTCTCCCAGGATGAGGCGAAGATTGCCCGTGCCCGGGCCTTTGTGACATTAAATGCCTTCGTGTTCGACAACTTTATCCAGGAGGATGAGGCGAGCAAAGTCCGGGACGCTGCTGTTGAGGATTTGGAGAAACGGTTGAAGGCTGCCGAGGAGAAGCTGGCTAGAAGGATAAGGAAATATCCTCCGTCTCTCGGTTGAAGGATGCGGCTATGGCCGAGTGTAAGCATTTACAGGTCGCCCTGCCTTTTGTGCTGAAGAAGGCTATCAACTTTGGTACTGTTTGATGCATAATTGAAGAATTTTGGGGCGGTAAACTTTGTTCAGGTAGTGCGGTTGATGTAGAGGCATCATGTTGGAGGAGGGGTTACCCTTCACGCTGATATTGCCAGGAAGGTTGTCCCGGGTGCTATGCAGGAGCTGCAGGCTGCCGAGAAGGCTTTATCGGAGATTCAATTTGCCAGTTTCGAGGAACTTTGTGTTGCTAACGGCATAACCGTTCAATAAGTGTTGGATATTCAGTTTTAGTATCCTGTACTGCAGTTTGTTGCACGTGTTTTTATAATCAATTATACATTTTGTAATGAAAACTTCGTAATTAATGAAGCATATATTGCAGTTTATTTTTTGTTATGGTTGTCTTTTAGTCGAACTAGTTCGTGTCTTCGTATATAAGTCTAGACTACATTTGTATTAGTTTTGGCATGTACACTGTGCAGTCACATGTGTGTATGCCATCTACTCTTTGGCCGTTTATCAGTATAAACTTGTACTGACGAGGGCTAGACAATCACCTCTTAAGGGGGTACAAGTAACTCGCAGGGGACTTATTTGGATGTCTGAATCCGTCTGCCGCTAAATGGTTACTTTATATGTGAACAACGTTGTGAATAACTGATGTGTAAAATCGTGTATATAATTTATCAGTGGAAAATACCGGTTTAATTGATTAGACACACTAACGGGCAGTGTACCCGATTGTGTACTAGTATGATTCGGTAAAGTCCAAAGTTCGTTCCAAGGAAAGTTTTCGTATCAACTTAAAAGTGTAGCTACAAGTAATTAAACTACTTTATCTAGAAATCTAATGAAATTACTGGTTTTTGTAGTTTTGGATATTTAACAATTAGCCGAATCAAGAAAAAGTTTATAAAAGTAAAAACAGACATTTTGTTCTTTTTAGTTTATGAGCTAGCACTTAACAAATATTAAAGATAGATTTGTAATCAATTCAAACAAGAATGTTCATCTAGACCTTTTACCCTCGGTAATGGATGTTCGTGTTATTAAGACCTTTTATCTCAATTATGCATGCAAATTAACTAAACGGATCACCAAGAGTTCTCTTAATGATCACTCAAACTCTAATTACACAGTGTAGGGTTCCCTTGCACTTAAGTCCTTATTGTTTGTGTTCAACTAATTAACTAACTTAGTAATTCGATTAACAATTGTGCTTACGTTCGCTTACACAATTCATTCCTATCCAATTTACTAGTCTTTACCCAATTTATCCCCTTGGTCCGGTTTAGCAAACAACCACTTAAGACACAATAGTTGTAAATTAAAGTGTTAAATTAACCCTGAGTTCCCTTGATCAAACAAACACAATAATCAATTGAGAGCAGACATGTAAACATGAACAAGAATGGGTCTTTTAATCAAGACCAAATTAACATGCATAAAATCCTTGATAATTCAAATCAACATCCAAAACCTCGGTTATTAGTCTAGACAAACATTAAACAATTAGCAAACAATCATGGCTAAAACCAAAATCACAATCAAAATAATAGATGAATTCATTGTTTGAAACAAAGAGATAAACCTAATAGATGAATGAATCTTGAGTGATGATTGAATCGAAGCACGTTCCCGTAATGATTGAAGCGTTAGAATGATCTTGGGATTCCCCAAAAATCACCCTTTTTCATCTAAAAGCTGCTACAATTCGTCTGGGAATAAGATATATAACTAGGGTAAAAATTCGTGCTTTAAATACCCAAATTCTGAACCCGGCTGAAGATGGAGTGGCGCTCCAATTGTTGAGCGGTGCTCAAAGCCTCAATGTATCTGATCTATGGACTTTTAAAACTCTCGACCTCATATTTGTGCCTAATGGAGCGGCGCGCTAGGTTTGTTAGCGGCGCTCCAGGCCCCATTTTGCTGAATCTAAAGCTGCAAACTCACTAACTCCAACCGAACTCGAACCGAACCAACATCTTTCACTCGTTTACATAGAAAGTCACTAAAACCATCAAATAACTTCAAATTTCATCTTCTTGGTCTTAGAACTCGAACTTTCATAACACTTATCGAAATAAATGCCAAATCGTATCCGAAAGGACTAAAATGTGATCGATATCGCTAAGGAAAACGTGTATTAAATATGCGATATCAAACAACCCCACACTAGAGTTTTGATTGTCCTCAAGCAATTGAACTCGACAATAATCTTCTACCATATAATAACTTCTTCAAACATGAATGTAGAACCAAACGAACAACCAACAAACCAACAACTAGCGTGGGCACGATTTTGGAGTAAATATCAACCATACCTCCCACTTGCATTCCCCCAAAATTAACTTCCCAAACCTCAAGCAATTAATATTAACAAAGTAGCTAAATATAGTCTCGAATAGCGTACCATAATAATGAGGTAGAGAATCTCGAACCATAATATAAGTCTTCAAAGAAACCGAGAATCAAGTGGGAGCCGAACACCAAAGATATGATAATCGAACATGTGTGCCAAAAGAACGCACGGGCTACCCCGCAATTAGTCAAGCCAAGCCTCCAACAAGTACCTAACATCGTAATGATGTCGGTAAGAAAATAATGTCGCTTAGGAGGATACTACATTACGTCCAGATATCATCGATAGTCATGAGGTAACCATCTAATCTATTAAATCAATCATGACGATTGAGGTTCATCAGTCTTAAAAGCTGATTAATCTTTAAGGAGATTATCCTTTCGGGGATCTGATAAATCACTGACATTTTGTGTATACATGGTGCCCCCCCCCCCCCCCGGTTTTACAAGACAGATCTCCCTCATTGAGATGAGTCTAACCACTAGCTCCCTGTTTGATGTTGAGGCCTAGTGGATTTCCAGCCGATGATAGAGAAGACTTTTCAAGACTGTTCGTCAACCTACAGCTGGTCTGGACTACATCTTATGACATAAGTCATCAAGTGTGTCGGTCGGGAGACTTGACTCCTTTGAGGGTGGAATGGATACATCCTGTATGGTAATATTAGGTGGTCGGGCACAACATTATCCTTGTTAGGAGAAACAATGAAAATCGCCCTATTTAAGTGTTCGATCTAGCTCATGGCCCGGTTTTGACCATGCGATCCGATCACCGTTCATACGGTTGACACCCCGTTTGGTACAGGTGACCTACGTATGAACTTTTATGTTCATGTAGGATATCACATTCAAAATAATGAACATGTTTTGAAAGTTTAAGACTTTCACCTCTAACAGTACCTCTTCATGATATGATGGGTAATGAAATGGTACAACTTAAGAGGTATACGTACCAAGTAAAACGGTCGGAAGACTTTACTTCCTTAATGAGTGGATCTGACTCACTCTGGATTTCCAATCTATTTCAATTGACACTCGGTTTGAAACATCTTTCGGAACACTTTACTTCCTAGTTGGATAAATCCCAAAAACCTTTGGGTGCCATAGCTTTTGGCTATGGGTTGTGTTGTCTAAGCAAACACAAGCACGTAGCTATTGTTCCTAAAAAGGACAACACTGGTGAAGCTCGCGGCTCCTCTTCCCACAGTATCACACCATTAGATGATGTAATAATAAAATGATATAGTTTCGGAAGTCTGCTATACCAAGTAACCAAAAGTTTTTGATCTGGCACGTGATTCGGTCACAATCATGCTATGCAATCACCGCTCTCTCACGGTTTACACCCATTTTGGTACAGGTGACCTACTATTGAGTTCCCCGAACTCGTAGGATTTCATGTCCAAGAAAATGAACATGTGAAACAATGTTGGCTTCTTTGAAATCACGAAATGCCATAAAAATACCAAGCCATATCAAAACCAATTTTAATAAATAAGGTTTTGGCCGAATTTTCAATTGTTTTTCTACTTTTTTTTTTTCTTTTTCTCTAATTTTTCTATTTTTTTATTTTATTTTTCCCTAATTTTTTCAAATTTTTTTTACGACCAAAACCCGTGAAACGTCAAGACTTTTAGATTCAAAACATACATGTTGATAATTCCTAAGAAACCAAACCGAGAGATTTTACATCCCCACCCCACACTTGAGATCAAGTAATGTCCCCATTACTTGAGATCAAAAATAGATTAAAATCGAAAGGGTAATGTGAGAAAGAAAATAAAACTTATCGAGTTTAACCACTGATCGAGGAATGCAAGTGATAGATGGCGCTGAACTGACTGCCAGCATAAGAACATCGTCCATTCTCGATCCTTACACCAATATCATCAATCACGCAGTTTTGCTGAACTTAATGCCAGACTTGAAAATCGTTTCACCACCAAACCTAACAAACATAACTAAATAATAAAGTGAACCTAATACATGCCGGGGCACAAGGTGGCACCACCGAGGTGACCAAACGCCTTGCACCCAAAAATAATATCCAAGTTTAAACCACACATAATAAATAAAACCTACAAGCATTTAGAGTTATCACATGCGAAAATGAAATAAATAGTCTTAAACACCAAATACAACAACATCATGTGCAACGACCAATCATTCCCTCGGCCACAAATCTCTGAAGGGGTCCCACGCCACACCATATGTGTCCTGGCAAGCCTAATAAGGGTCATACGACGGATCCGGCCTCGGGGGAGTAACTGCTGTATAATCAAGAATCGTAGTATGCGTCGGAATGTAAGCCTCCGGTGTCTGACGCATCTGTTTCTGAATCTGCTGCTGATGAATCTCCCAGTGATTATGAGCCTGAATCCCCATCACATTATACTCAACCCTATCAACTCGCTCACCCAAGCGACCAACCTCCGTTCCAAACAGCCCCAACACTGTGTTAATCGAACCATAACTATTCTGATGCCAAACCCTCATATCCTCGTTATGCTTTCGTTGTTCCTCCAACATTCTCTCATTATGCTCCACCTGAGCATCGTACGCTGACTGACTATTCCGACACTCCAAATGCATTCCATGTACACTGTTAACCAAAGTATCCCAACTTTCTTCACTAAGTGCCCACGTACCCTGTACGTTTATAGCACTTGAACTACCTGCCTCATAAGTTGATCGACTAACACCACTCCCGCGACCACGACCAGCACCATCACCTTGTTGTTGTTGTTCATCATCCCATAACACCCAACCTCTTGGACTTCTTGATAAATTCGACTTTTGAGAAAAATAAAATATTAGTAGGCATCTCCTCAATTCCCAACCTATCACACCTATTAGTAGGAACTGAAAATGCCCGAGCAAACCTAGTCACCAAATGCCCACCTAACAACGGGCGTTCCGTGCGTTTATCCGTTCCAACCTCCTGTAACCAGACTCCTACCATACAAGGCACATCAATTCGTTCTCTAAATTAAATTTGCTATAAAATCTAAAGATCTCTTCGCTGCACTTTATTCGCATTTCCACGTGCCATGAACATATGAGCAATCATTTTAAAAATTATACGGTCCTCCGAAAATCGAAACATTGACCCAACACTTCTACTTGCACTAAAAGCACCCGCGGTATCTTTCGCCACAGTTGGCCAATACTCACTCTCACTAAAAGCTTCTTGCCCGAACACTTTACACTGTATTAAAAACCACTTCAAATCATTGTCATTCAACTCGGGATACAAATCCAATGCCCGAGCTAACCCAATCTTACTCATGCCACGATCCAATCAGCCTAACCTAAGCGTCAAGAAATTCTCCTCAGTCGGAGAAGCTCTTGGTCGACAACTAACCATCGAAAAGAACTCTAAAGTCAATTGCTCATAAATATCCTCTCGGATTTCAAACAACTTTTCATACGGCCTCAAATCTTGACCCGCATATGTTAACCACAAATAACCACGCAACTTTCTTACAATATTATTACCCAACGCTGTAAGTTGCGTCCAATCCAAATAAAAAAATGTTCTTTCAATCGGACGTGCGCTAATTATTGTAAATCGTTCCTCCAAGTCCTCATCATTAGTAATCTGTGACAATCAAAGTTCCGGATTGTTCGGTAGTTGTCGTGGTTGTTCCAGGTTGCTTCTCGTTCTCTACACACATGAAACAAGTAAAGGAAACAAAACACCAAACTCAAAAGTTAGTGTTAGTTAAAATAATAATTATCAAATACCCATCACAACCCAACCATGTTGCATGTTAATCCACCTTAAAAACAATCTCCAAGTCAAACAAGTAACACATGCGAAGACCTCAAATCTAACGCATATCGCATCATCTCTTAAAACATAGCAACATATCAACCATACTCACTTAACAACACAACCAAAATATTACAAACATGACTATACATAACCCTTTTAATTTCCACAAATCTAGTAAAGTGCATCATGTTTGCTAATTTTCACCAACTCAAGTTACTACTAATAACATACTTATCACATCTCCAAAAACACATGTTATATAACCTCTAGCATTGCATCATACATAAATAAACCCAATATAGCACAAGTCATTCAAATCAACATGACCCGTCCATACTAACACAACCCCACACTAGCTCAAAAAACACATCAACAACTCAAGAACAAGAACAATTTAAGCAATTAACTCTTCTATCACATATAAATTCGGATTTGCAAACACACAAACCCTAGATTCAAGTGAAACTTCTAAAAACACAAAATTAATCATGAATTCAAAGCATACAATCATAATCTAACAAAACCCATCACCAATTAGAACACAAAACCCCAATTAAACCAACCCCACACTAATTCATCATGTAAATCAAAGAATAAGCAAGTAATTACACATAATTAGATGAGATTAGCAAGGTAGAAAACAAATTCGGACCTTAGTGGGAGGCATTCCTGTAAGATTTGGCGGTAACTGAACAAGAAATTGGGGTTATGGAAATTAGGGTTTTTAGATCTAGGAATATGTAGGTGTAAGGAAGATAATTAGAATAGATGGAATGAGAGGTTGGAGTGTAAAAAGGCCATAAAACCGTCGCCTATATTTGTGGTTGTGAAAAATGGTTTTTTTTTTAAATCGGACAGGTCCAACAGCTCAATCGGAGCGGCGCTCCATGGGGTCGCGCGACGCTCAATTTGCTGTCAAAATGGAGCGGCGCCCAGAAACCTTGCGCGGCGCTCCGTTTAACTAAAAAAATCAGGTCGAGGGTTTTCCAACATCTGGTACATCATGTACGTACATGTTGAGCGGCGCTCAAAGTTCTGGAGTAGCGCTCCAAATGCTGTTAACCCAGAAATTCGAAATTCTAAGTGAATTTAGCACAAATCCTCATCCTAAAAACCAACAAACGACCAAACCACAAAGCCGAGCAAGATCACATTGCACATATCATCAAACAAGCACAAAAAGACACAAACTCTACAACAATGTGAAGTTTATTACCGAGTCGTTCACAGGACTCGACTCCGCAATCACTCGTTTTCTGGCTCGAAGTTGAGGTTAACCTCATCTTCGATCTCGGTCTCTAGAAAACCATCAATGTAAGGTCTGAACCAGTGGCCATTTACCTTAAACTCTTCACCTTTCGAATTCACTAACTCAATTGTACCATATGGGTACACCTTCTTCACAACGAATGGCCCGTTCCATCGGGACTTTAACTTTTTGGGTGACAACTTATACCTAGAATTATAGAGAATGACTCGATCGCCCTCCTTGAACTCTTTCGGGTTTTTGATTCGGTTATCATGCCAACGTTTGGTTTTCTCCTTTTAAATAACCGAGTTCTCATATGCGTCAAGGCGCAACTCATCTAACTCGTTTAATTGATCCAAACAAAAGCAACCCGCCTCATGGTAATCCATATTGCACACCTTTAAAGCCCAATGAGCTTTATGTTCAATCTCCAAAAGGATATGGAATGCTTTACCATATACCAAACGATAAGGAGTCGTGCCTATCGGTGTCTTGTAGGCCGTATGAAATGCCCACAATGCATCTTCAAGCTTTGTAGACCACTCCTTAGGATTCGTACCAACGGTCTTTTCTAAGATTTGCTTCAATGACTGGTTGGTATTCTTAACTTGCCCACTTGTTTGCGGGTGGTAAGATGTTGAAACTTTGTGGGTTACCCTATATCGTTTCAACACTTTCTCCATTTGAGCGTTACAAAAGTGGGTCCCTCTATCACTAATGAGGGCTTTCGGGGTGCCAAATCGGGCAAAGATGCCCTTTAAGAAGGTGATTACAACTTGTGCATCGTTAGTTGGGAGAGCTTTGGCCTCTACCCATTTAGAAACATAATCAATTGCAACGAGAATGTAAAGATTCGAATGAGATTTAGGATACGGGCCCATAAAATCAATCCCCCAAATGTCAAACACCTCACATACTTGAATGCTATGTTGGGGCATCTCATCTCTTTTGGTGATTTTCTGGCCCGTTGGCACGCATCACAAGATTTGAAAATTAGGTGGGCATCCTTGAAAATACTAGGCCAATAAAAACCTGCCTTATAAACCTTCATCCCCGTGATATGGGGACCTAAGTGCCCACCTGTAGGACCAAGATGGCAAGCTAGCAAAATTCTCGTGCATTCATTTCCGGAAACACACTTTCGAATTGTACCATCCGGACAACGACGAAAAAGATAGGGATCTTTCCAGAAATAGTGTTTAAGGTCACAGAAGAATTTCTTCCTCTTTTGATGTGACCACCCTTTCTCCAAGAATCCCCCAACAAGATAATTAGCTATGTCCACATACCATGGCTCGTCCACCATATCTACCTTCATGAGATACTCGTCGGGAAAATCATCATGAATACTCGACTCATGAAGGACTTCGATATTTGGATTCTCGAGTCTAGACAAGTGGTCGGCCATGAGATTTTCAGCACCCTTCTTATCCCGTATCTCGATATCGAATTCTTGCAAAAGCAAGATCCATCTAAGCAGTCGAGGTTTGGCATCCGGTTTCGAAAATAGGTACTTTAGAGCAGAATGGTGCGTAAAAACAATAGTCTTAGACAAGACTAAGTAGGACCGAAACTTATCGAATGAAAAGACCACCGCAAGGAGCTCTTTTTCAGTGGTAGTATAATTCAACTGTGCTCCTTGCAAGGTCTTGCTTGCATAATGGATGGGTCGGAAATGTTTCTCGACCCTTTGGCCCAAAACAGAGCCAACAGTAAAATCGGATGCATTACACTTAAGCTCGAACGGAAGGGACCAATTCGGAGCAATTATGATAGGTGCATTGATGAGTTTCTCCTTAAGAAGTTGGAATACCTTTTGGCACTCTTCGGAGAAGTTCCAAGGTGTGTCCTTTTCGAGGAGTTTGTTCATCGGGTTAGCAATTTTAGAAAAATCCTTAATGAACCGCCGATAAAAATTGGCGTGCCGAAGAAAACTCCGAACACCCTTAACATCGGTGGGAGGTGGAAGGTTCTTAATAGCAGTTACCTTTGCGGGATCCACCTCAATACCGTTCTTAGAAATCTTGTGCCCGAGAACTATGCCCCCTTGTACCATGAAATGGCACTTTTCCCAGTTGAGCACAAGATTAGATTTCTCACACCTTACCAACATCCGTTCTAAATTAAGAAGGCATGAATCGAAAGTGTCACCGAAGACTGAAAAGTCATCGATGAACACCTCCATGCAATCTTCTATCATATCGTGGAATATGGCCATCATGCACCTTTGAAAAGTGGCCGGAGCGTTACAAAGGCCAAAGGGCATGCGACGGTATGAGAATGTGCCATACGGGCACGTGAAACTGGTTTTCTCCTGGTCCTCGGGCGAGATAGGAATTTGGAAATAGCCCGAAAAACCATCAAGAAAACAATAAAAGCTGTTTCCCGCTAACCTTTCTAACATTGTTCCATAAAAGGTAACGGGAAGTGGTCTTTGCGTGTGGCGTCGTTAAACTTTCGGTAGTTAATACAAACACGCCACCCCGTGACAGTCCGAGTGGAAATTAACTCATTTTTATCGTTGGTGGTAATAGTCATACCACCTTTCTTGGGTACACAGTGTACCGGGCTAATCCACGGAGTGTTAGAAATCGGGTAAATCAGACCAGCATCGAGGAGCTTAACGATCTCTTTCTTCACGACATCTTGCATGTGAGGGTTCAACCTCCTTTGACGTTGCACCACAGGTTTGGAGTTTTCCTCCATTAGGATTTTGTGGGTGCAATATGAGGGACTAATACCCTTGATGTCGTGAATTTTCCACGCAATGGCCGTTTATGGGCCTTTAGCATGGTTACAAGTTCAGTTTTTTGACCTGTAATAAGAGAAGAAGAAATAATTACCAGGAGCTTAGATTCCTCCTACAAATAAGCGTATTCCAAATGATTTGGAAGTGGCTTCAATTATAACTCGGGAAGCTCTTCAATTGAAGACTTGCTTTGGTAATCAACATCACGATCGAGTTCTTTGAACTCCTCCTCAGTCGGCTCATAGCCGTTTTTCATCAAGGTGGTCAAAATATCCACCTCCTCAACCTGCAACTCTTCATCAATTTCAACCAATGAACATTCTCCTGAACCCTGTAACTCTGGGAATTCCTGCAAAAACTCAGACTGGACATCCACAGTGTTAAGAAAATAACATGTATCATCAGTGTAAGCAGGGTATTTTAAAGCACGGTCGATTGAGAATGTTGCACTCAAGTCATCTATCTTAAGGATCAACTGTTGGTCATAAACATCGATGATACATCTAGCCGTATTTAAAAATGGCCAACCCAAAATAAGTGGAATGCTTTCATCCACTTCCATACCCAAAACCACAAAATCGACCGGGAAAACCAACGACCCGGTCTTAACTAGCATACTCTCTATAATTCCACGAGGGAATTTAATAGAGCGGTCAGCTAGTTGAATAGCCATACGCGTGGGTTTTAACTCCCCGGGGTCTAGCTTTAAATAAATAGAATAAGACATTAAATTTATGCTAGCCCCCAAATCTGTCAATGCCCACATACAATCCAAATTACCAAGTAAACAAGGAATGGTGAAACTCCCAGGATCCTCAAGCTTCTCGGGAAGCTTGTTTGCAACTACCGCTGAGCATGCGGCATTCAACCTGACTGAAGACACGTTCTCCAGCTTCTTCCTGTTAGTCAGCAAATCCTTAAGAAACCTTGCATACTTTGGCATACCTGCAAGCACATAAATAAAAGGCATATTTATGTTAACTTTTTTAATCAAGTCCATGAACTTGGACTTTTCTAACTCTAGCTTCTCCAATCTCTGCTTCCTCGAGAATGGGAGCGGTGGTTGATACTCTTTAACTACCGGTTTAGCAGCAACGGTTTCCGGTACCCTTACAACTTTCTCAATCACCTGTTCCGGCTCCTTTTCCCCATCCGGTTCACTAACCACAACTGGCTCACAATTCTTCGCTAATGGCACCTACAAATCATACTCATCGGGCTTCCTCGGTGGATCATATGCTAAACCACTTCGGGTGGTGATTGCATTAACGTGCCCATTCTTCGGGTTAGTATCTGTTTTACTCGGTAACTCCCCCGGTTTCCTCTCATTACTCTGATTAGCAAGTTGACCAATTTGTTTCTCTAAATTCTGAATAGCTGCTTGCTGATTTCGAAACATTTGATCATTCTTCTCATTGTTTTGGGTAACAGTGGTAACAAGCTGAGTTTGAGATATCACATGCTTTTCGATCATAGCTTCAAGGTTGGACTTTTTCTCTTCGGGTTGGGGTTTCTGAAAATACCCGGGAGCTTGCTGTTGGAATCCTCCACTCGGCTGATTCTGATAATTATTACTACTACTCCCTTGTCGACCTTGAGGATTGTAGGGACTATTGAAGTTGCGGTTGAACTGAGCACGCCCTTGAAATTGATTATGATTCTGCTGACTGATGAACGCTATCTCTTCTTTTTGACTTATCGTCAAACCCGCATCACAATCTTTTGCTAAATGTAATCCCCCACAATATTCACAACCAACCTTCATACCATGAATATCCTTATCCATCTTCTCTAAATGTCTACCAAATTTATTTAACTTGGCATTTATAGACCCAAAATCATCATACGCACCAGTGGTCTCGGTACGCCTTACTGAAGCTGAACGGGATGACTCATAATCTTGATGCCATTCGTGAGTGTAGGCAGCTTGCTTTTCAATAATCTCTAACGCCTCTTCTTCTGTCTTATCCATTAATGTACCACCTGCTGCTTGATCAATACTCTGACGAGTTGGTATGTCACAACCTTTGTGGAAAATCTGGACCTTTTGTAAATCATTCAACCCGTGTTGCGGACACGAGCGCAACATATTAGAAAATCGGTCCCAAGCATCAAATAATGTCTCACTGCTCTTTTGTCTGAATTGTGAAATTTCTGCTTGAAGTCTAGAAGCTCGAGACGCAGGGAAAAACTTTGATAAGCACTTATCTACCAACCCATCCCAAGAGGTAAACGTACCCTCGGGTTGCTTATCTAACCACCTCTTAGCTTCTCCTTTAAGAGTCCAGGAAAAAAGCCTTGTCTTGATCGAAGTATCATTAACCTGATTCAGCTTGAATAAGTTGCAGACATCATTGAAAACATGAAGATGCTCGTTAGCATCCTCACTATCCTTGCCATGAAATTGGCAATCAGTAGCTATCAAACTCAGAATTGGACCTGTGATTTGGAAAGGCTGAGTAATGTCTGGTTGAGTAATCGAATTCCCTTAGCCAGCTCGGGTGGCCTTCAACTTTTCTGCCATAGTATGAGGCAAGGTTGCAAAATACGTGAGACGGGGTCGAGACGGTCGGGTTCTAAAAAGGTCGAGACGTTCGAGACGGGGTCGAGACGGGGGTCGAGACGGACGTTGACCAAAATTGACTTTTAAATATATAAGTATATAAATGTATATATGTGTACATATTTTAAAGTTAAAAACTTTAATCGACTAATTTGTACTCATAATTGCTACCACCGTTAATATAATAAAGAAAATTCAAACTAAAATACTACAAATTTGACCGATTTTATCGACTTTCTGGCTTTTCCAAATTTTGAGAGACTTTGACTTGATTTTTTCAACTTTGACCCGAATTTTGACCGTTAATTGTCATATTAGACGGTTTTCTTCAAGACGGGATGGGCTAGTCACCAAAACGTCGCAACGGGCGTCGAGACGGCTCTAGACGGGGTGTTTTGCAACAGAGGTCTGAGGATGAGGTGGTTCTTCGGCCATCTCTTCAGTCTCGAAAATATCTAATGAAACGTAAGTGTCATCCTGTTCGTTGATTTCAAGCGGTGTATTTGGCACCACAGTCTCAGAACTACTACCCAATGGAATTATATTATCACTCGAAGAAGCTGATGAATCCACTGTAGACTGTTGTTCTTGACTTCACGCTCTAAATCACTCTCTTTCAGGTTCTTCAAATGGTCGAAGAATCGGAGAATCTGAAGAACGCATATGTGGCATGCACTACCTGTTATCTGTAAAACACAAACGATAAAAAGATTAAACGCACTGACTCAAGAAATATTTAAAATCTAAGAAAATAAATCCTAATTAATCACAAATAGATAGCGATCTCAAATTGACACAACTTTCCCCGGCAGCGGCACCAAAAACTCGATGTGTAAAATCGTGCATATAATTTATCAGTGGAAAATACCGGTTTAATTGATTAAACACACTAACGGGCAGTGTACCCGAACGTGTACTAGTATGATTTGGTAAAGTCCAAAGTTCGTTAAAAGGAAAGTTTTCGTATCAACTTAAAAGTGTAACTACAAGTAATTAAACTACTTTATCTAGAAATCTAATAAAATTACTGGTTTTTGTAGTTTTGGCTATTAAACGATTAGCCGAATCAAGAAAAGGTTTATAAAAGTAAAAACAGAATTTTTGTTCTTTTTAGTTTATGAGCTAGCACTTAACAAATATTAAAGATAGATTTGTAATCAATTCAAAAAAGAATGTTCATCTAAACCTTTTACCCTCGAATATGGATGTTCGTTTTATTAAGACCTTTTATCTCAATTATGCATGCAAATTAACCAAACAGATCACCAAGAGTTCTCTTAATGATCACTCAAACTCTAATTACACAGTGTAGGGTTCCCTTGCACTTAAGACCTTATTGTTTATGTTCAACTAATTAACTAACTTAGTAATTCGATTAACAATTGTGTTTACGTTCGCAAGCAAAATTCATTCCTATCCAATTTACTAGTCTTTACCCAATTTACCCCCTTGGTCCGGTTTAGCAAACAACCACTTAAGACAAAATAGTTGTAAATTAAAGTGTCAAATTTACCCAGGGTTCCCTTGATCAAACAAACACAATAATCAATTGAGAGCAAACATGTAAACATGAACAAGAATGGGTCTTTTAATCAAAACCAAATTAACATGCATAAAATCGTTGATAATTTAAATCAACATCCAAAACCTCGGTTATTAGTCTAGACAAACATTAAACAATTAGCCAACAATCATGGCTAAAACCAAAATCACAATCAAAATAATAGATGAATTCATTGTTTGAAACAAAGAGATAAACCTAATAGATGAATGAATCTTGAGTGATGATTGAATCGAAGCACATTCCCGTAATGATTGAAGCGTTAGAATGATCTTGGGATTCCCCAAAAATCACCCTTTTTCATCTAAAAGCTGCTGCAATTCGTCTGGGAATAAGATATATAATTAGGGTAAAAATTCGTGCTTTAAATACCCAAATTCTGAACCCGGCTGAAGATGGAGCGGCGCTCCAAATGTTGAGCGGCGCTCAAAGCCTCAATGTATCTGATCTATGGACTTTTAAAACTCTCTACCTCATAATTGTGTCTAATGGAGCGGCGAGCCAGGTTTTGGAGCGGCGCTCCAGGCCCAATTTTGCTGAATCTGAAGCTGAAAACTCACTAACTCCAACCGAACTCGAACCGAACCAACTTCTTTCACTCGTTTACATAGAAAGTCACCTAAACCATCAAATAACTTCAAATTTCATCTTCTTGGTCTTAGAACTCGAACTTTCATAACACTTATCGAAATAAATGCCAAATCGTATCCGAAAGGACTAAAATGTGATCGATATCGCTAAGGAAAACGTGTATTAAGTATGCGATATCAATAACATAGTAAAGTTATTGTAAACAAAGAGCCATTTTATTCATCTTAAAAAAGAAAGACATACAGAGTTTCTTATTTGAAAAGAAAAACATAAATAACAAGATAACCTTGACTGAAGTGATCAGTTTTAACCAGGGTATCCGTCTAAACTTCAGCGTGACATCTGGCCACTTTTGTTTCCTTTAGCCGGTGTTCTATCCTAATTTGAGATCTCACAACTTTCTGGCTTGGAACGTCCGAGTGACGTACTTAAAGGTTCGTTCATTTCTCGTGTAGAGATAAATTGTCCTTCCCATTCTGACCGGCGGTACTGATCGGCACTGCCCTGCCCTATTTCATAGGTGGTGATGGGTTTCTTCCTAGTTGACTGTGTCGGTGGCGTTAAGTAAGTCAGCCTTTTAAGAACTGACACACGTTCTTCTTCCAGGATATGTGATGTCCCCTAGTTTCGATGTACTGCCTTGCTTGTGTATTCTCTGCTTCTGGGAACGGTTGACGGGTAGATTTGACCGTCGCCACACCCTATCGGGTTGGAAATTTAAGCAGACCGTGAGCGGTGGAAGCTATTACACCTAACTTAGTAAAAAAACTTTCTTCCCAAAATCACGTTCGTGCCGGTTACAGATTTAACAACGTAAAAGTAGATGATTTCACTACGGAGGTAAGGCTGAGTGCCCACTGTGATTGTTGCCTTGAGTTTGCCAATGGGTTTCTTGGTTGACCTCGTGAACCCAGAGATGATAGCGTTAGATTGCATCATTTTTCTTCCAACACATTTTGGGAGTTGGGAAAGGCAATGGGCATACAGAATATCGACTTCACTCCCTGTGTCGGTGTAAATTTCTTTAACACGAAAACCATCTATTAGTCCGTCTATCACTACCGGTTCTTCCCGAGAGTCACGTCCCGGTAGCTTTGGGAAAGTGATTACAACGTATTTCCAGGAACTTCGTGCAAAGTGCTTGTTTTCTTCAACGCTGATCATGTTGATTACCACCGTGTCCTTTGCTTTTCGCATTTTTTCTCATCTTCTTTTTAGCAGCTAAACGTTTTGTTCGGATCAGCTTTTTTTAAATTTTCGCCCTTGCAGCAAATGATTTAGTTCACCAGCTTTGATTATTGCAATGATCTCGCGCATTAACGCTTTGCATTCATCAGTGTCGTAGCCATTGTCCTAGTGGAACTCACAGTATTTGTCTGACTTTTGGCCATCCCTTTTTTACATTGGTGCCATAGGGGTGAATTTTTCTTTCACCGGCTCTGTCAGTAATATCTCCCTTGGTGTTTTTTCAGACTATCGATTAAAGATCCCTTATCATATGGCCTTCGGCTACCTTTGTCATGCTTATGACTGTCATGGCTTTCTACCGTGGCTGTTATGGCTTCTATGATGGCTGTCGCTTCGGCGGCCACCGTCATGATGGTGTCGACTTTCACTACGCCTTTTGTCATCTTGCTTCTTCTCGTCCTGGTGATATCCGGCTTGCCTTTCTCACCCAGAATGTTGATATTTTCTTGCTACCATTACGGCGTTCGCGAAAGTATTCCGGATGTTCCACTGAAGTTCGGTGACGAGCGACGGGTGTGCTTCTTTGTCACGCATGTTACGAACCTTGAAATCTGTTGCGTCTCCGGGAGCCATTGAATTTTTTAGCATTCTGACATGTATCTGGTGATAAAGTTTCCGATTCCCCCCCTCCCCGGTACATTAATATTTTGTGAGCATACAGGTGGGTGAGTGTGTGCCATCAGAAGATTTGATATTGCATGAGAATCTTCTCCCACAGATCGGCGAATCATGTGATGCCGTTAGGTGGCAGTTTGGCGAACCATTCTCTGGAAACAGACTGTAGGATGGTCGAAAAAAGATGGCATGCCACCTCATCACTCTAATGTTGGGTTTTCATGGCACCCTCAAAAATTTGATGGAAATCATCCAGGTCAGTTGTGCCGCTGTATACCCCCAACGTAACCGGTATGACGATGTTGTCGGGAAGAATGCAACCAATAATTCGTTAACAAAGGTTTTGGCTGGTAACCGACATCTCAACCGGTCGTTTTGCTTTGTTTTCGGCTGTAAAGCAAACGCGTTCTCAAGTGCAGTGCCTTGACGACATGTTGCGGCAGAGAATGTTTATATGCCGGTGGGGCAGCCTGCACAAGGAGTTCAGCAAGCTATGCATTGGCAGCAGCCTTTGCGACGCCTTCACCCCCTGCACCGTTGTTTGGCAGAGAGCTAACCTTCAGGATGTCGGAGCTCTGCCGTTGTTTTCTGCTTTCCAAGTTAGGACTATCACCCAACATGGCCTTCAATTTCTCGATCACTTGCTTTTCAACGTTAGCTGAGATCATTTTGGTGATCATTTCAGTGTCACCCTGAGATGATCCAAAACCGATTGAACCACCAGTTTTAGGAACGGAGATGCTGAGGTTCAATCGTCTATCACCAGTTGGGGATTTCTCCCGTGTATCTTCGTCATCGCCAGAAACGTTCATTTGGTCATCTGAAGTTTTACCGGAGTGAATGTGAGCGATCAATTGTTTCTGGGGTTGGGATGGTTCCACTGTTGGTGAATTTTCTTTGTTCAAAGTTTGTGGAATGACATCAGACGTACCCTTCTTGTTTGCCGTTTCGTTGCCTTGTTTTATTAGATTGTTCGTACCTTTAGGTGGCTCCATTTGATCAAACCAAAATGGTATCTAATGAAGTGGATTTTAGATTTGAGTGTTAGATTTGTGGAGAAAAGTGGATCGAATATTTTGTCTCCAATAACTGTGCAAACCCCGATTTGAAATCTGGATTTCAAGGGAGTAAAACAAACGATGGGATTAACCTTACTCAATTTGGATCAAATAAGTTAATATCTTAAAGATTAACTCTGATATCGACCGGAATCTCTATCGGAGTTGTATTTTTGGCCGGAGAATGCAATCATAAGAAATTTGGGCAGAGTAACATTAATGCATCCAGTGTTGTGTAATGAATGATCTTGTGCGTGTATTTATAGGTGTTATGAGGGAATGATCACCTGACACATGTCCCTTTCATGGTTATAACAAACTTCATAAGATCTGAGGGCTGACGTGGCACCCGTCCCCTTCATTGGTATAACAAACTTTCCTAGATTCGTGGGCTGATGTGGCGTTCAGCCTGTTTGTGCGTTTGTTTCAGGACTACGTGCCTGTCCGGGGTCAAGTGTTTGTTCCGTGACTAAATGCACATCCTGGAATGGTGCAGTCATTCCGAGATGGTGTGGTGGGTCCGACTATAATGCGACGGAAGAATGTCTTGCTCTTGGTTAGGACTTTGCTTGATGTTTGTTTCAAGTGCTTCTTCTCGGTATTCTTATGACAGGGTAAGATTGCAACCAGTTCATATTTCGTAATGATCTTGTATAGATTGTTGGGTGCCCGACGGACTTGGTCCAGTAGGCCTTTTTGTTATAATATGGTTCATAACCTCCCAATATTTTGTATTCGGCTAAGTGGTGCCGGTAGCCTGCACATTTGTCTAGGTAGGATGGGCCTTATGTGGCATCACGGTTAGCCTTTGTCCGAGACTCTTCTTCCCGGATGTGCACACGAATAACCTTCTGGTCGGATTACCAAAGTGGGGCCGGGAAGAGGTTCTTTGTCTGGGATAGTTCATGCCGGTTATGTTCAAGACGGAATGTTGTCAATAATGTGTCTTTTTGATACAGATCACTATGCGTATCATCAGTATCATAAACTCGACAACCTCAAAATCATTATCTTCAGTGTGACGACCCGGAAATTTCTGACCAAATCTATACTTAATCTTTAATGTGATTTAGACATGATAAGCAAAGTCTGTAATGATTGAGTCTCAAATTTTTGGAATTTATTATATGGATTCAGTGACCTTTGACTACTCTCGACGATTCACGAACAATTGTGTGTAAATAGATATGTAAATATATATATAAATATAAATATATGTGTATATATAATAAATTAATAAAGTACACTTAATCAATTGGATTTAAAAATGTAAATAATAAATAAAATAATTAAGTTACTATTATATGAATATATATAAATATATATATGATATTATTATGGATATATATATATATATATATATATATATATATATATATATATATATATGTATATATATATATATATATATGATTTCTTTAAATTATTATTATTATATTGTAAAGTATAGATATTAAATATTAAATATATGTTATATTATATATATATATATATATATATATATATATATATATATATATATATATATATATATATATATATATATATATATATATATATATATATATATATATATATATATATATATATATAATGTATTATATAATTATATAATATTACATAGTTAATAAATTTTAATATTAATATACTAACTGTAATTACAATTTTAATTAAAATTGTTATATTAATTAGTATTACTAGTATTAGTATCATCAAAAATTATAATATGAAATCTGTTACATGTAATTGTTATATTATTATTACTCTTATTATTAATATTAATATTAATATTAATATTAATATCAGTATATTGTTATTTTAATATAATATATAGATATAAAAATTGTTATATATTTAATTTGTTACATCATTATTATTGTAAATAGTAGAAAAATTATAATGTTAGTATTATATGATTATTATTAAAATTGTTACTAAAAATTTATTATTTTTATTTAAAATTATCATAATCATAATTTTTATTATTTTTATCATTATTATTAATGTTACCAGTATTATTCTGATATTAATATTATTAATTTTATAAATAATATTTAAGGTATTATTATTATTATTATTTATATAATTATAATTACTAATTACTAATTATTAATATTAAATATATATTATATTTATAAAATCAAAGAAAAAGGATCGAATCTGTTATACTTAAACATCAAACTGTATTAATTTTTTTGTTTCTGTCTTCAATTTGTTACAAGTCTTTATCGAACGTACCAATCAATTTAACATCACAGCTCGAATTTTCGTGTTCTTAATTGAAGAACTTATTCGACTACATTTTATTATAAATTGATCCATTCATGAAGTATTGCAGTCATTGAGATTTATTATCACTATCAATATCGTTTATAAAAATCAATAACTGTTTAAATCAATTAAAATCATCGATTTTTTTTTAAAACAGTCAAATACTCTGTACGCTCATCTCTTATCCAAAATCTCGAATTTGAATTGCATTTCAAAATCCTTAAATGTAGAAGTGTTAGGATTCTTCTACTCAATCTTTCTAAAAAATCTCAAATCCCAATTCTTTCTATCGAGTTTCAATTTACGAGTCAAAGTTAATTGTCAAAAAGTCCAAGTTTGTGTTCATCGCGAAATTCGTAATCACTTTGATGTTTTAAGTCTAATTGACGATCCAGAAAGTTTCTAGGAGTGAATTACAATATATTTCATGTTGTAATATCTGTCTAAAACCGCCTTAATTTCATAATCAATACTCGAGTTCTTGTTTTGAATAAAAACGCTGCTGTGCTCTTTTTATTTTATTTTGTTTTTGTTAAATTCAAATGTCAAGTCTATGAATCGTTTATGCTTTGGTTATAAATTCTAAAACTAATCCAATGTGTGATATAATTATGGTATTCGATCACTGGTCGACTTATTAAGTGAAGAAGAAGAAGATAAATACGTACGGGTTATATATATATTATAAGTTGGTTTAGTATCAGAAAACGAGCAACAACTCAATGGTTAAGTGTGTTTTGGGTGAACGGGAGGTCATGGGTTCGAGCCCGGGCATGGCCTGTTTTTTTTTTTTTTTTTTTGGAACATCTTCCTTTGAGGTAGTTTTTTATTATTATTATTATTATTATTATTATTATTATTATTATTATTATTATTATTATTATTATTATTATTATTATTATTATTATTATTGGTATTGGTATTGGTATTGGTATTGGTATTGGTATTGGTATTGGTATTGGTATTGGTATTGGTATTACCAACACAAGTAGTAAATATCATTGTTATTGTTATTATGATTATAGTTACAAAAATGAATATTATTATTAATATTGTTAAGATAGGTATTATTATAACTATCATATTACGATTTATTATTATTATCATTAAATATTAATATTATCATCATATTTACAATTGTTATTAACATTACTATCATTATAATTATTATAAGTGTTATTATTAATATTACAATTATTATTATTAAAATGATTATCATTATCAATATGGTTATTAATATTAGTATGGTTAAGTTAATTATTAGTATTACTATAATAAAGCAATTACATATTATTATCATTTAAATAGGTGTTATTATCATAACTATAATTATTATTATCTCCATAAATATTACTATTAAGGTTGTTATTATTACCACTAATATTACTATAAGTATTATTATTTATATTTATGTTATCATGAGTATTATTACGTATTTACTAAAATCATTATCATAATTAGCATTAACAATAAACTTAATATTTTTACATTTACTATCATTAATATCATTATTATTATTATTATTATTAGAATTATTAACATTATTATCTCATTAATAATATTAAGTATTATAAACATTTTTACCACTATTAATATTATTTTGGTATTATTATAACTACTATTATTAATATACAAATGATATATTTAAATACATATAATATAATAAAAATTAATATTTTTATATACAAAATGAATATATGAAACATATATATACTATTAATATAAAAAGGATATAACTAATAAATTTATATATATATTTGTTCGATTTCCATTATGTATATTAATAAATATACAAATGATATAGGTTCGTGAATCCAAGGCCAACCATGCATTGTTCAGTATCGTCGTATGAATATTTTTACTACAAAATATTGTATCGTGAGTTTCATTACTCCCTTTTTAAATGCTTTTGCAATATATATTTTTGGGACTGAGAATACACGCGCTACTTTTATAAATATTTGACGAAATAGACACAAGTACTTAAATACATTCTACGATTGAGTTACGAATACACCGGATATCACCCCTTTATAATCTGGTAATCTAAAAATTAGGGAACAGACCCCCTAATTGACGTGAATCCTAAAGATAGATCTATGGGCCTTGGCAAGCCCCAGTCAGAGAATTTGAACTGCTTTAGTACTTCGATTTTAGTATACAACCGCCAGCTTTAAAAGATATGGACCTGTTTGTGAGGTGTACACAACCGTCATATTTAAATGAGTGGCCTGTTTGTATGCTGTTTGCATGCAGTTTGCGAAATCCCTGTATGCGGGGGATATTCTAGATGCATTTTGTTAATGTCGATTACCAGGTGTTAATTTTGTGTGAATGATTTTTATAGCAGTGAGCAGACCTGCACAGATTATTTTCGAAATATGAGTATCTTGTGGTCTATTATACTATTGAAAATGATTGATTATGATAAACTAATGAACTCACTAACCTTTTGGTTGACACTTGAAAGCATGTGTATTCTCAGGTATTAGAGAAATCTTCCGCTGTGCATTTGCTCATTTTAAAGATATTACTTGAAGTCATTCATGACATATTTCAAAAGACGTTGCATTCGAGTCGTTGAGTTCATCAAGATTATTATTAAGTCAATTATAGTTGGATATATTATGAAATGGTATGCATGCCGTCAACTTTCGATGTAATGAAAGTTTGTCTTTTAAAAACGAATGCAATGTTTGTAAAATGTATCATATATAGGTCAAATATCTCGCAATGAAATCAATTATTATGTAACATTTATAATCGATATGAACGGGGCATTTCATTCAGCAACTAGGTTTTCATAATCAGCATACGCGTTCGAATAAAAAATCACAATACGATTTGAATCAGGAAATTCATCGTTTAAAGATTTGAATCATGAACACTGATCGGTCCGTTGGATTTCATGCAGGAACTTCATTGTTTAAAAATTATTATTTTTTGAAAAAAAAAATCAATCACATGTGATTGTCGCGCCACATGTCGTGCTCTGATGATTGGTCCGTTGGATTTCAATCAAATTGTTGGATTCAAGAAATTACAACTCATATATATATATATATATATATATATATATATATATATATATATATATATATATATATATATATATATATATATATATATATATATATATATATATATATATATATATATATATAGTGGTAGGATCAAAGAGGGAAGTAACCAATCGGGGGGAAGCGGGGGGAAGCAAAAACTTTTTTTTCTTCGTTTTTTGAAAAAACTTTGTTCACGAACATTATAGATGAGATGAAAATATGAACATTTAGTAGAGACACTTTGTGATAAATGTTTTTATTTTGGCGAGAAAACGCTCAAAGAAGTAATATATAACAATTATCGTGTTTTTCTAGCGTATATTGAGGTTTTAGCTATTGCGGTTTAGATATTAGGGTTTAGATATTAGGGTTTATAGGGTTTAGATATTAGGGTTTAGAAATTTAGGGTTTATGGTTTAGATTTAGGGTTTAGATTTAGGATTTAGATTGAGTTTTTAACACGAACGGTTTAGAGTTTAGGGTTTAGGGTTTAGGGTTTGGTGTTTTGGGTTTATGGAATAAACCCAAAACACCAAACCCTAAACCTAAACCTAAACCTAAACCTAAACCTTAAACCCTAAACTCTAAATCGGGCTAAATTTTACTTCACAAAACATGAAGAAAAAAAAAACGTTCATATTCTTCATGAACAATATTATCTTGAATGTTATTTTTGTCGATCGTTTTCCCGCCTAAATAATAACATTCATCACGAAGTATCTCTTCTAAATGTTCATATTTTCGTGTGATCTTGATGTCGAAAAAAAAAATTCCAAAAAAACAAAAAAAAAAAATTTTTGCTTCCCCCGATTGGTTACTTCCCCATTGATCCTGCCCATATATATATATATATATATATATATATATATATATATATATATATATATATATATATATATATATATATATATATATATATATATATATATATACAAGTAATTTCTCGCAGCAATGCGCAAAGCATCTCTCTGCTTTTTTAAACTTTTGAGTATATTTATTTTATAGAAAGTTTGTAGAAATTTCCGATATGTGTATTGTAATTAGAAACTAGCGAAAGAGTGTTTAATGCATACCAAATGAATATTCAATGCATATAGTGCAATGACATATGCTGCAAACCTTTTTCTCCCCAATACGCGAATCATATCTACTACAGAAAGATGTTAAAGATATAGAGCGAAATTATTCCCCGCATTAACGCGCGGGCAACCCTTCGCTCCTCTGAACCATGAAAAAGGAGACTGATATTTTGTTATACTTCCAATTCTATCTATTTTTGAGGAATAACTTTATGGTTACAAAAGTAGGGAATCATTCATATTTGCGGCACAAACATGGGGACCACCAACTAATGGTGTTTGTACATTCATATTATTCTTTGCATTTCTATCCAACTAAACAGCTACTAGTAGCTCTATAAAAAGGCCCATGGTATATAACAAGAGTTTCTCATCACAAAGCTTTTAGATATCAAATAGCTAAATTTTCAAAAGAATAAAATGGGTCTAACTGGGAAGAAGGTTGTTAAAGTTGATATCAAACGCAACAAAGATGTTGTTTATGAACTCTTTAGGTACAAATTTTTTGAATTGGTCAACATAGTCCCTGAGCACTTTCTTAGTGTTGACTTGCAAGATGGCGAATGGGGCGCTGTAGGATCCGTTATCAACGTGAACTATCTCCTTGGTACGTAAAGATTCATTTTTTGTAGGGAATAAGTATAACACATTTAATTCCCGTTGTTGTTGATGATGATATTGATGATGTTGCTTGAAATCATATTCTATGATTATTTAGAGTTGATAGACATACATGTTACTATGTACACTCATAAGTTAATAACTGAAGTAAATTCATAAGTTAAGTAACATGATGATACTAACTTGTTTGATGATCAATGAACTCGACAAATGATGTAAAATTAATGTAATAAGCTTATAAATGAATAAATAAAATAATATAATTGTTTAATAACTAATTTATATTTCATTTAAGAAAGGTGTTAGAGGAAAGGGGGATGATTCTCACACACACTTTTTTGATCCTCACACACCAATTGATTATTATTAGAAGAGTAAAAGGTTAAAATAGGTGTGTGAGGATCAAAAAAGTGTGTGTGAGAATCATCCCCTAGAGGAAATAGATGTGATAAGTAGTTATGAGAGTATTTTTAACTTTGAGTGATTCAACAGATAGTTGAATGGTTCATCATTGTTTATCATTCATTCAGATGTTATCAATCAACTTACTGAAATACATAGATTGCTGATGAAGCAATCAAACGCACCCAAAATTTTATGATCTGTATGTATAATATTTATATGTTAAGTAATCTACATAACGTTTAGCAAGTTTGGAATTTCAATTGAACAATTTAATATACTGTAGTAGAACATTTTCATAAAGTAATTAAAGTAATGTATATGTCTATTTATTAATCATTTTATAAGAAGACATGAGATGAATTTTATTTTTTTGAAAGGCAGTCATGAAATGAGATGAAAAAAATGATCATATTTGAACTTGGAAGGTTTCAGTCCATAATTAATCATATTTACAAACAAGGCTATATAATTTCTATACTAGTGAAATGGCCCGTGAAATCTCGGGTTTGTTTAAACGAAACAGTTTAATGATATATTTTAGGTATTAAGTGAACGCAAATGCTAAAGTTATTTAGTTTAATGACCCGTGGAATCACAGAGTTCGACTAAGAAACTCGTCAGCTGAACATTTCATTAAACACCTAAAATGCATATTAAACAATCCACATCCAATCATAAGAGATAATATTGATTGTCATTTTATTTAAAACTGTAAATTAAAATATAAATTTAGAATTTGTTTTTTCTGCCTAACTTTTATACCTTCTCGTACTCAATTCAAAATAATTAATTAAAATTATTCAAAATTATTTAAATTTAATAATTAAAATAATTATTAATAAGATTTAATAATAATAATTAATTAATTAATAAGATTTAATTTTAATTCAAAATTATTTAGATTAATGACATCACTTATCCATGCTTAGATTTTTTTCTTTTTCTTTCTGATTTTTTTTTAACAAAAGAATTAGTCTAATAATATCATCATTATAACATTTTAATATTAACTATCGATGTTAAACAATTTGTCAATATTGAATTCTTCATTATTAAGTGACAAATCAGTAGTAGTATCCATATCATGTTTGTTTGATTATTTGTAGATGGAAAAAAACAATTCTGTAAAGTTAAAATCGAAGCTGTTGTTGAGGCCAACATGTCAATCACCTTTAAGATATTGGAGGGAGATCTGTTAAGTGTTTACATAAGCTTCAAAGCGGAACTGCGTGTTGATGGAAACAACGTTAACTCCACTGTCACATGGACCATTGAATACCAGAAAGTGAACGAAAGTGTCCCCGACCCAGATTCGATTATTCGGGCTGCTCAAAAAATTATCAAATATGCTGAAACTCGTCTGGATGCTGCTCTTAACATTACCAAAGATGTTAAGATTCCTCAGCTTCAGTGATCATATATATTTAGTACTGATGAAGTGATGATGAAGTCTTTAAGAAGTTAAAGGTTGTTCCAATAAATAAATGTTTGCACTAATTAATAATGGGATGTGATATGTATGTTTGAAAGTTATGAACACGAGATTTCATGGCTTTCAGTATGTCTGATAAGAATAAAGTTGATTTGAATGTGTTTGTAAGATAATGTTGATTGTTAAAGTACTTCAAACTAATTTTCAACTATAACAACAACAACAACAATAATAACAACAACAACAACAATAGGCCCAATCCAACATGCGTGAGTAAGGGCGGAGACAAGGGGGACAGGGTGGTGCCGAGCCTCCCCCAATGCCCAAATCTCGATCATTATTTATACTGTTGAATTGTGAGTCTGTGCCATAAAAGAGGTGAAGATGTCGATTGATTCGTTTGAGTTTCAGATTGGTAAATGGTCATGTAGCCTATATAAGTTAGGTGAGTAGAAGATGGTTTATTTTGGTATAGATTTCATTTTAGTACCTTTAACCAATATCTTATATATTAGTTTAACCCTTCAAGTTTAGAATACATATCAATTAAAACCATCATGAAGAAATAAATATTGTATCATTTAATAAGAAATCAAGTAATCAACATATCAATATACGGAGTAATTAGCAAAATTTTCATTCCTTGAAAATATAATATTTTTTTCGTGTTTGAATAAGTTGTACAAAATATTATATCTATAAGAAACTTAAAGAATTAATTCTTGTTACTAACTCGTATATAATTTGAACATGGTGATTTTGTGTACATTTAAATATTTTTCACTTTTTATATTTTGAGTCATGAAACATTTTCATATAAATTATGTAACTATGTCAAAAGCAAGGATGAAATAACATTTCATATTAATATTAATAAATGTATATATATTATGTATACTGTTTAGAACAAATTCTAATAAACTTTTGAGATGCAATTGCATATAGCAGAAAATGACTAATGAGTTAATCTATGCTATTTAGCCCCACTCAATCCTTCATCTATCATAGAATAAAGAGAAATCATTTTTCCACCTCGAGTGAAACACTCACAAGAGTAGAGAAAGTTCTCTCTCTCTCTGTTCGACGGATAAAGAGATTGCTTCCAAGAGAACCTCCGGCCCAAAAAGTAGGAGAAAATAAAATAAAACAAACTACAATGAATAAAGTAAACAATTTAAATAAATAGAGATAAATAAATAAATAAAAAGAATAAGATACAAACTTGATAAAAGTAATAAAATTGAGACGCCATGAAAATGGTAAAAGCAAATTTCCATGGGTTTTAAATCAAGCATGGAGTTCAATTTAATTAGCCTCTAAGCGGCAGTCAAGTCGCCAATAAATCGACGCTTATGTTGCCTCATATGATTTTCAAGTATAAGTATGTTGTATTTATTTTGTCCGTAATTGATTTAATTCATTTCTCAAGTATTTTGATACAGCTTCATATTCCTTACAAGGATCATTTTTAAGTACGTGAGACTCTCGCGTCATACGGCTCCGTCCCGGAATCAGGACCCCTTTCCTTTGACCAATGGAAAGGAGCGAACGGAAAGAGCGATCTTACTTATAAGGGTACAAGCTTAGAGCCTTGCGTCACTCTGGTATGCTAATTACTTCGAGGCTTGCCTCGAGAGGATGATCGGCGTAAACTAATCGAAAGAAAGAAATCTATTGATCCTCCATCGCTCGAGCAACTCCTTTCCTCTATACATGAAATATGTTGGAAAAACTTGATAAAACATGTGTTTTCACCAAACTTTGGACACAAATAATTATATGTTCGAGTGATATATAATAGTAACTATTTTGTGAGTTTTGTAGTCCTTGACGAGGGCTTTAAAATTGTGACGACCCGGCAATTTCCGACCAAATTTAAACTTAATCCTTATATGTTTCCGACACAATAGGCAAAGTCTAGTAAATTGAGTCTCAAAATGTTTGAACTATTTTTCATGAATGTATTTGACCTTCGACCGCTTCCGACGATTCACGAACGATTGTTTGTAAATAAATATGTATATTTATATAAATGTATGTATATATATATATATATATATATATATATATATATATATATATATATATATATATATATATATATATATATATATATATATATATATATATATATATATATATATATATATATATATATATATATATATATATAATTGGAAATAATAAAATAAATATAAAAAAATTAAATATGTGAATTAAGATAGAAAATAATTTAAAATTAACTTATATATAATTTCTATATATAATATGTATATTGTGGTATATATTAAAAGGTATAAAAATTTAATATTAAATAATAGATCTATAATATACATTATATAGTTATATTACATAAACAATAACATATAATACTAATATACTAAATTTAATTATTAAATTTTATAATAATATTGTTGTTTCTTTCAATATTAATATCAATATTATTATTATATTATTATCTGTATATAAGAAATTTAATGTATACAAAGTGATAGTTTATTATTATTAATCTTATGATTATCATTAATAATAAGTATTACTATAATTAGTATTATTATAAGTAATATTATTGGTACCACAAATAATAGTGTTAATATCATTTTTTTTTCATGATTATTAAATCGATTAAAATCAATATTATTGTTATTATTAATAATATCATATTATTATTATTATTATTACTTTTATCATTATTAATGTTAACACTAGTATTGGTATATTTTTTTTATTTAATATCAATATTAGTAATCCTATTATTATTATTATTATTATTATTATTATTATTATTATTATTATTATTATTATTATTATTATTATTATTATTATTATTATTATTATTATTATTATTATTATTATTATTATTATTTTTATTAACATTAATATTATCATAACTAATATTATAATTAGTATCACTAATAATATGATTATGACCATTTTCATTAATAGTAACATTATTATTTATTATTAATATTAATATAATAATAATAATAATAATAATAATAATAATTATAATTATTATTATTATTATTATTATTATTATTATTATTATTATTATTATTATTATTATTATTATTATTATTATATTTATTAATATTAGATTAATTATATAGATTAATTATAAAATCAAAGAACTCGTACCAATCTGTTTCATGTATCCATCGAGCTATAGTTAATTCTGATTTTCTGTCTCAAATCAGGTACCAGTCGATTCTTTTACATAAACATAAGTCCAAATTCAGTTTCATATCATCCTCAACTTTTTATTTAATTTTTTTCTTCTTCTTTCCTAACCTGCTTGATTCCTTCTGTCGAGCAATGGATTATAAGACAAATCTATTTGCTTAATGATTTTGATAAACACACTTCACCCTCCATTATCAAATATAAATTACTAAACAACAGCTTTCATATTATTGAAAATTTTTTTTAGAAAGAAAGATGAACACAGGAATATATAAACTCTGTTCTTATGCAAAATTTTGAAAAACCTTAATTCGATTTTAATTGCGAATTGTATTAATGCAAAGTTGTTAGGAATAATCTATACAAACTTTCTGTAAGTTTTCAGCCTTCAATTTCTCTTATCAAGCTTGAATTTTCGAGTCAAACTTTTAAAAACAAAAAGTCAAAATTTGTGTTCATCTTCAAATTTGTAACCGTTTTGAAACAACCCAACCCGTATTAAAACCGGCCCATAAAATTTTTTCCTTTTAATACGCGTTAAATAATACTTTAGGTCCCGTTACACATATTCCAAAACGTATTTGTTATCAAAGTAAGTTCATCGAACTTAAAACATACATTAATGCTTTAAACTCCTTAATACAATGGTTCGTTAATTAAATCGTAAACCGGTTATAATCATTATGACCCGACTAGTTATGTTTACACAAAACCGAGCATGGTGATTTGGGACTACGCTACCCAAATCCTAATCGAGTCCAAAAGCAAGATCTTCTAAAGCAACCTAGCCGAGATCTCTAATTCCCAAGCTTACCCGAGCCGCCAAGCATGCGAACCTATAAAAATATCAACAACGAGAGGGTAAGCTAACGCTTAGTGAGTGAGAATATACTACATACATATATATGCATAAAATGGACACGCCACAAAATAGCAAATACCGCATACCGGAGCATCCAAACATAAAGGCAAGCTAGTCTAAGCATACCGTAAGATCACTAAGCAATGAGCTAAAGATACATCAACAAAATATAAGTTTGCCAACAACGATGTGAACAATGGCAATAAGCTACACCCGGAGGGTTAGCTACAACACGACAATACAACATTATATGTATACAATATATATGTATATATATGTATATATCTCTCGAATAACATAATTTGCTTACGCTTACAACACAATAACCATGGTTAACCAATCGTACAAGGGAACGATACTCGTAAGAGACCGTCGGAGTTCGTAACATCCATTAGCGTTACTTAAACACCGCGTAATCACTAATCCCCCGGGTGATGTCTTAAACACCGCGACTAATTCACCCCCATGACAATGTGGCGTCTTAAACACCGCGACGAATCCACACGCCAATCAAAATAATGAGTGGTGTCTTGAACACCGCGACAATTCCACTCCCATGACAATGTGGTGTCTTAACCACCGCGACAATACCACATGCCAATCAAACAATGAGTAGTGTCTTAAACACCGCAACACTACTACTCGTTACTTAGAATGTGGTGTCTTGAACACCGCGACAATACCACATTCATACTACACAAATAAATACATTATATACGTACACGCATAATTATTCCACTCACAATATTAACCCTTCGCCATTGGGGTTATATAATCCACATCACACGCCCATGTGATAGAGTACACGCAAGGTGTGCACCTCGTCAAAGATGGTCAACCAAAACGCACAACCTTGCCAATTGGACCTACACACAAGTCCATCAATCCACCTATATGTGAAGTGAGCTCTATAACCGAGAACCACTTCACCCGACCCGCACCCATCCTACACATACATATGCATATAGGATATTAACACTCACCTTAAGCCTTGATGAATGCAACCAAGTAATCCGCAACTCGTCAATGGAAAGTACCTATTCCATTATCACAAATTCAACAACACACTTAGATTGGATTTACAAACCAACCCAATTTGACACTTAGTGCAAATTCGACCCAAATGTAATTCCAAGTACAAACCGCGCCCAAACTAACCAATAATTACTAACACGGGTGAAAATGGTCCTAATATGCCAAGTAAACCCAAACACAAGTGTTAAACACATGTCTCACCCATTTTGACACCAAAACCCTAATTTTGACCCATTAAGTCAAAATCTCACCGTTTACAAGTCTTGACACCAAAACACATTTAACTCGATTTAATACTTCAACTTAATCCATTTTAAGTTTATAAACCTTAATAAATCAACAATCGGGTCAAAATCATCACCAAACCCTAATTTTGGCTCTAGTCAAAATTAGTCAACTCCAAGAACCCTAAATGTCCCCAAAACCTCAATAATCACTAATACTAGTGATTATACACCATTTACAAGTCTTACAAGCATGAACTTGCACACCAAACCCAAAACCCGACATTAACAACAAAAAAACCGAATCTTGGTGTTAACCTTCAATTAACAACTAAATGGGTTTCACCTATGAATCATACAATCAAAAGCCCTAACTTGAATGATGAACACGAAAATGAATTTCGGAGTTAGAGCTTACCACTAGTATCACCGTGTAGCTAAGAACGAGGAGAACACACTTGTCAACTACGCCAAGGATCAACTCCCGATCCTTCCTTTTCAAAAATCCTTTTGAAATCAAATGGGTGTTTGAGTTTGAGAGGAAAAATGAAAAGAAAAGGGAAATTAAAATGAGAAATGAAATGAATGGATGAGGTTAAATCCTCAAATCTGGCTCAAACGCGAAAAGACCAAATTGCCCTTGAACTTCATTTAAATTTACAAGAATCTGGTGCCAGTTCACACCATTCGTCGCGCCGCGGCCTAATTCGTCGCGCCGCGACGATTGCCTCGAACTGGTGACTTTGTTAACAAGCTTTCTGATCTGGATTTATTTGAAACGCCGCGCCGCGGCTCCCTTTGTCGCGCCGCGACACCCAACGTGGCCTGACACATTTTCTCGCATACAAGACTTTAACACCCAAACATGTATCGAACCCTTCATACGCCTGTCGTACATACACAATACACCTATAAATCATGTACGGGGAAAAACGGGGTGTTACAACTCTCCCCCACTTAGACTCGATCACGTCCTCGTGATCCTTGTCATTTAACCAAACGGACCACACTTCACGGTCCTCAAACATAAGTCCAAACCGACTTTCCTAAGCAATTCTTCCCACTGAATTGCCTTTAACAACTAAATCGTCACCCGCGATTTATCAAATCCACAATCCGAGCACTAAAACCATGCTCATTCCCTAACATCGGGAAAACTCAACCAATCTCGTACAGAGATATCAACCCCTTAGCGTACCCTTACCGAGTACAACGCTAAAAGCAACCAAGTCTCAACCTAAGGTCAACAATCCGAAACGATGAAGACCGAACCAACGAATCCTGACGGATAACACCAATCACTAAACATCCCTTGTAGTGCGCAATACGATCAATACGCAACTACCGTAACATCATAATCAAAAGGCTAAAACCGATAGCGCCCAAAACGACTATGAAAATGCCAAATCCAAAGGTGTACAAAATCGACTATCGTCACACCCGTAACAACACGTGAGCGAAACATGGCTATCGCATCACTAATCATACCACATGGTCCTCGCGACCCCACCATCGGCGTATAAAAACACCCGATCGATCACACAACACGGTCCTTACGACCCCACCATTGGTGTATAAAACAACCAACAGATCAACATCATGGTCCTTACGACCCCACCATCGGTGTATAAAACAACCGACAGATCACACAACACGAAGGCTGGCCGAAAACACACGCGCCTTAGTGAATCCGAACTACACGCGATTCACTACCATGATGAAGTCAGCGAACCCGAATATCATGCTTCACCAATCAATAATCCCATGATGAAGTCAGCGGACCCCGAAGGTCATGCTTCACCAATCTCAACACCGGATGAAGTCAGCGGACTCCGAAAGTCATGCTTCACCGATATAACACCTCGCTCATGATGAAATCAGCGGACCCCGAAGGTCATGCTCCACCAATCGCATACTCCCATGATGAAGTCAGCGGACCCTAAAGGTCATGCTTCATCTATCACCAATACCATGATGAAGTCAGCAGACCCGAAAGTCATGCTTCATCAATCAACGCCCTTTTGGCCTCGAACGACGAGCAGCGTAACATCGCGCTCTGCTACGCCATAGTGAATCCTAACGGATACCACTAACCATTCACATACACGAGCAAGAACCACCTATATCAAACATAGGCACAAAACAATTATTCTCTAGAAGAGAATCCGACACACACCTCCCTTAACCGAAGGATTTCACCTTGCTCGCCAAACACGTCCATTATCTCTCAATCGAGATTTACCACATTACCACCTCGGTGATAATTCAAATCCAAACCATAAGTACAATTTATCCGAAATTGTAATCTACCACAAATCGACCAAAATCAGGTCTCGACAACATTTTCCGGATCTACCAAAAGCATCATCCGAAATCTCACACTAAAACTTCCTCGTGCGGGAGTGTAACTCCCCCATTTGGAACTACGTCCCATATCCACAACTCGTACAACCGTACAATGCTACCTAAGGTAGACTTTACAAAGATTGGGCTCACATGACCCGTCACCATATCTTGCTCCAGCCTTGAGCACACAAAGGATTTCAATCAATCCTTAAACACTTCGAGCAAAAAGTGTACCACGATTACACAAACCATACCTTCGCAATCATCCAATTGCTTTAGTTTGTCAAATTACACCTAGTCACTCATGTACCTAAGGATTTCACTTCGGTACCCTAAGTACAATGTAACCGCAACATAATCGGAGTCGAACACCACGCTAGTAGGTATAAAAGAGGCACCTAATGTCGCGTCATAAAGACTCCATTACCAACATACATCGAGATTCAAAACACTCGATCTCAAGGGTTTCAGCCCACCCGTCGAACCTCACGGTTCATCGACCTCAACACAAAAGCGAACACGCGCTTAACAACCGAACACCAACCCATTTCCATGGCTTGGTAGAAACATTTTACAAATATCAAGGAATGCTTGGTTACACCAAGTCTTACGCCCTTCGCCCGTCAATCAAAACGTCGTCATAGGGTACTTCCATTAGGAACGTCACCCATATCAATAACATGCACAACACAATGCATTTAATAAACTCAACTTCAAACGGCACTTAATAAATAATCAAAAGACATATTTATTAAAACGAAACGTACCTTAACGTCTCCTTGCCGGCCTCGTCCCCGCTAACTTGGGACATTCCGACTTACGATGTCCTTCTTCTTGGCAATTGAAGCACACCATGCCATCGCCTTTTGGTACCGAACATTCCCACGACTTGTGACCCCTTATGCCACAATTGTAACATCTAGACGCACTAGAATCCAATATACCCGTCCGTGTACCACTCGTGCTCACACTCGGACCCTTAGTCCTCTTACTCAGAGCACCATGCGAAACAACCCTTCTCTCGCTCGAAGGTTCACCCTTCTTTGATCGTGAATACGACTCGAAACCTCTAGCCACGGCGAATAATTCCGCAAACGATTTCGCGTGACCCCGGCTAATCTTATTCTTCAAGTCATCATTCAAGGTTCGATAGAAATCCTCCATCAACAACCGATCATTCCCTAAATACTCCGGGCAAAAACGAGTCTTCGCCATAAAGGTCGTCTTGAGAGTATTCAAATCCATAGATCCCTGTTGCAAGTTTCGCAACTCATCACGCAATTCCGACAAGTCGGCCGAAGTCCGGAACTCCTCGAAGAATTCCTTCTTAAAATCGTCCCACGATAATGCCATAAACGGCTCACCACTGACAAGATCAATCTTACCATCCAACCAATCCTTCGCCCTACCCCGCAATAAACTTGTAGCGAGTCTTGTATTTTTCTCGGGAGGGCATTCAATAGTACGAAAACACCCTTCAACATCCGAGATCCAAGTTGTGCTTACTAAAGGATCCGGTTTCCCGTCATACATCGGAGGTTTAGTCCTCATGAAGCTCTTAAGACAATGCTCCATTTCTCCACCATTTCGAAATTCGGAATACTTCCTATCCATTTCTTCTCGAAACGCACTCATTTGCTCTGCAACGGCGGCCGCAACTCTAGCGTTAAACTCAGCATCGTTCGTCTCGATCCCATTTCCTGTCGCCATTCTAAGGAATGCAAAGCGGTTAGACCACGAACGTGTAAATCACACGCACAACACCGCCCCATCTTGCTAAACATTTGTCGTACATCACTTGCTAGACACGATTTGCACCCGTAATAAGGTTTGCAAGTCCTTATTACGCATACACGCTGTATCGGCTCGTTAGTACAACAACTGTCTCGCTCGATGATATATGTAAACACAAACAAAATTCTACGCGATATAAGCACACGCGAGAATTATTATCACATCACAATAGCATATTAATAATATTCGTATTACTAATATAAACGTTAGTCAACCTATAAACAAGGCACTAGCTAGAACCCATTCCGACCCGTACTCCTACAAGTCCCGCAACAAATTAAGCACACACAAAAGTCTAAGTCTAGGCACCTATCTCAAGTCACCTAAATCCCTTACACCATGCTCTGATACCACTTGAAACAACCTAACCCGTATTAAAACCGGCCCGTAAAAATTTTTCCTTTTAATACGCGTTAAATAATACTTTAGGTCCCGTTACACATATTCCAAAACGTATTTGTTATCAAAGTAAGTTCATCGAACTTAAAACATACATTAATGATTTAAACTCCTTAATACAATGGTTCATTAATTAAATCGTAAACCGGTTATAATCATTATGATCCGACTAGTTACGTTTACACAAAACCGAGCATGGTGATTTGGGACTACGCTACCCAAATCCTAATCGAGTCCAAAAGCAAGATCTTCTAAAGCAACCTAGCCGAGATCTCTAATTCCCAAGCTTACCCGAGCCGCCAAGCATGCGAACCTATAAAAATATCAACAACGAGAGGGTAAGCTAACGCTTAGTGAGTGAGAATATACTACATACATATATATGCATAAAATGGACACGCCACAAAATAGCAAATACCGCATACCGGAGCATCCAAACATAAAGGCAAGCTAGTCTAAGCATACCGTAAGATCACTAAGCAATGAGCTAAAGATACATCAACAAAATATAAGTTTGCCAACAACGATGTGAACAATGCCAATAAGCTACACCCGGAGGGTTAGCTACAACACGACAATACAACATTATATGTATACAATATATATGTATATATATGTATATATCTCTCGAATAACATAATTTGCTTACGCTTACAACACAATAACCATGGTTAACCAATCGTACAAGGGAACGATACTCGTAAGAGACCGTCGGAGTTCGTAACATCCATTAGCGTTACTTAAACACCGCGTAATCACTAATCCCCCGGGTGATGTCTTAAACACCGCGACTAATTCACCCCCATGACAATGTGGCATCTTAAACACCGCGACGAATCCACACGCCAATCAAAATAATGAGTGGTGTCTTGAACACCGCGACAATTCCACTCCCATGACAATGTGGTGTCTTAACCACCGCGACAATACCACATGCCAATCAAACAATGAGTAGTGTCTTAAACACCGCAACACTACTACTCGTTACTTAGAATGTGGTGTCTTGAACACCGCGACAATACCACATTCATACTACACAAATAAATACATTATATACGTACACGCATAATTATTCCACTCACAATATTAACCCTTCGCCATTGGGGTTATATAATCCACATCACACGCCCATGTGATAGAGTACACGCAAGGTGTGCACCTCGTCAAAGATGGTCAACCAAAACGCACAACCGTGCCAATTGGACCTACACACAAGTCCATCAATCCACCTATATGTGAAGTGAGCTCTATAACCGAGAACCACTTCACCCGACCCGCACCCATCCTACACATACATATGCATATAGGATATTAACACTCACCTTAAGCCTTGATGAATGCAACCAAGTAATCCGCAACTCGTCAATGGAAAGTACCTATTCCATTATCACAAATTCAACAACACACTTAGATTGGATTTACAAACCAACCCAATTTGACACTTAGTGCAAATTCGACCCAAATGTAATTCCAAGTACAAACCGCGCCCAAACTAACCAATAATTACTAACACGGGTGAAAATGGTCCTAATATGCCAAGTAAACCCAAACACAAGTGTTAAACACATGTCTCACCCATTTTGACACCAAAACCCTAATTTTGACCCATTAAGTCAAAATCTCACCGTTTACAAGTCTTGACACCAAAACACATTTAACTCGGTTTAATACTTCAACTTAATCCATTTTAAGTTTATAAACCTTAATAAATCAACAATCGGGTCAAAATCATCACCAAACCCTAATTTTGGCTCTAGTCAAAATTAGTCAACTCCAAGAACCCTAAATGTCCCCAAAACCTCAATAATCACCAATACTAGTGATTATACACCATTTACAAGTCTTACAAGCATGAACTTGCACACCAAACCCAAAACCCGACATTAACAACAAAAAAACCGAATCTTGGTGTTAACCTTCAATTAACAACTAAATGGGTTTCACCTATGAATCATACAATCAAAAGCCCTAACTTGAATGATGAACACGAAAATGAATTTCGGAGTTAGAGCTTACCACTAGTATCACCGTGTAGCTAAGAACGAGGAGAACACACTTGTCAACTACGCCAAGGATCAACTCCCGATCCTTCCTTTCCAAAAATCCTTTTGAAATCAAATGGGTGTTTGAGTTTGAGAGGAAAAATGAAAAGAAAAGGGAAATTAAAATGAGAAATGAAATGAATGGATGAGGTTAAATCCCCAAATCTGGCTCAAACGCGAAAAGACCAAATTGCCCTTGAACTTCATTTAAATTTACAAGAATCTGGTGCCAGTTCACACCATTCGCCGCGCCGCGGCCTAATTCGTCGCGCCGCGACGATTGCCTCGAACTGGTGACTTTGTTAACAAGCTTTCTGATCTAGATTTATTTGAAACGCCGCGCCGCGGCTCCCTTTGTCGCGCCGCGACACCCACCGTGGCCTGACACATTTTCTCGCATACAAGACTTTAACACCCAAACATGTATCGAACCCTTCATACGCCTGTCGTACATACACAATACACCTATAAATCATGTACGGGGAAAAACGGGGTGTTACACGTTTTAAGTTTTCTGTTGAATTTGATAATTCAGAAAGTTTATAAGAACGATTTAGAATCTTTTTCATGTTTTGATCTTTACCTAAAACGCCTTTAATTTTCGAATTTGAATTTGGGTACATATCGAACTCTATAGTCTGTTCGTTAGTTTTTTTTATTTTTTTTATTTTTTTTCTCTCTTCGTTGCTATTAATCTCAACATCTCAAATAAATTCTCTCTGTTTATTTAGGTCGAAAATAAATTTTGAGTTTTAATGTTTCTGTTATTTGGGATTCTTGGATCGATTGATTTGGGGTTGAGGCATTTGAAGAAGAAGGTGAAAAAGAGGCAGCAGATATTACGAGTTATAAATTTATTCATGAGATATAATTTAGAGAAAATGAGAATAGCTGAGTGGTGAGTTTGTTCGTGTGTTACCGAGAGGTCGCGGGTTCGAGTCCCGGCTTGGACAGTTTTGATACCTTTTTGAGCCTTTAAGGTAGTAAACATTTTTGTTATATTTATTATTATTTATTTTTATTTTTATTATTATTATTATTGTTGTTAATATTATTATTATTATTGTTATTGTTATTATTAATTAATGATAATATTACTAGTATTATAATTATTATTATCATTTGTATTATTATATGTATCATAAATATTATTATCAATTTAATATTATCCTTAAGTATTATTATTATTATTATTATTATTATTATTATTATTATTATTATTATTATTATTATTATTATTATTATTATTATTATTATTATTATTATTATTATTATCATCGTTAATTATTATAAGTATTAATAATATTATTATTAGTAGTAAACTTATCATTTTAGTATTATTATTATCACTATGATTATGATTATGATTAACATTATTATTATTATGAAAGTAATAAGGATATATTATTATTATCATTAATATTAGAATTTGTATCATTTTATTAATATTAGTATTATCAATATATTTATAATTATTAATATCATATTTATCCTTAATATTGTTATAAGTATTATCATTAATATTATCGTTAGTAATATTATGATTATCATTATTAATACAATTATTATAAAAATTTATTATCATTACTATCAATTTTATTAAGGTTATCAATAAAACTATCTATATTATTATTATTAAAAATAGTTTATTAATATAAAAATAAAAGTTTTACTAACGTTGTTAAGACTATAGGTGTGAAAATAAAGATTTCTATATACAAAGATATATTCAAAGTACAGAACTTAATTATATTAATATCTCTATGTATATAAAATGAAAATGTATAAATAAATAATGAAACTTATAAATATAACAAATACATTATTAATAATAAATAGATTTATTTGATTACGAGAATATGTATTAATATATAAACAAATGTTATAGGTTCGTGAATCCGAGGCCAACCCTGCATTGTTCAATATAGTCATATGTATTTTTACTACAAAATACATTAGGTGAGTTTCATTACTCCCTTTTTAAATGCTTTTGCAATATATATATTTTTGGGACTGAGAATACATGCGCTTTTATAAATGTTTTACGAAATAGACACAAGTAATCGAAACTACATTATATGGTTGAATGATCGAAGCCGAATATGCCCCATTTTACTTAGTAACCTAAGAATTAGTAAACCAGTCTACTAATTGACGCGAATCCTAAAGATACATTTATTGGGCCCAACGAACCCCATCCGATGTAGCGGATGCTTTAGTACTTCGATGTTGTTTTATCATGTCCGAAGGATTTCCCGGAATGATAGGGGATATTCTTATATGCATCTTGTTAATGTCGGTTACCAGGTGTTCAATCCATATGAATGATATTTTTGTCTCTATGCATGAGACGTATATTTATGAGAACTGAGAATGAAAATCTTGTGGTCTATTAAAATGATGGAAATGATTATTTATGTTAATCTAATAAACTCACCAACCTTTTGGTTGATACTTTAAAGCATGTTTATTCTCAGGTATGAAAGAAATCTTCCGCTGTGCATTTGCTCATTTTAGATATTACTTGGAGTAATTCATGTTATATTTCAAAAGATGTTGCATTCAAGTCGTTGAGTTCAGTAAAGATTACGATTAAGTAAATGACAGATTAGATCATTTATAGATGGATATTATGAAATGGTATGCATGCCTGTCAATTTTTGATGTAATGAAAGTTTGTCTTTTAAAACGAATGCAATGTTTGTAAAATGTATCATATAGAGGTCAAATACCTCGCGATGTAATCATATGTTATTGTATTCGTTCTTATGGATTTGGATGGGTCTTTACATGTGGTATCAGAGCGGTGGTCTTTGCGAACCAGGTCTTGCATTAGTGTATCTAACTAGTAGTTGTTAGGATGCATTAATGAGTCTGGACTTCGACCGTGTCTGCATGTCAAAAGTTTTGCTTATCATTTCGTGTCGAAAATTATCTACTTATCATCCTTAGGAAATTACCTGCTTATCATTCCTAGTCTAGACACATCTTACTGCATTGATTGCATGAAAAGTGTATAGACAAATCCATATCTTAGCGTATCTGTTACTGTAGACTTTATCTGACACGTTTCCTTAATTTCCTCCGTAATCTACGGGATCTTCTGTACTATATTAGATATTCTATATAATTAGAATATTATCCGATAACCGAAAATCATTTCATATCAAAAATCCTCTAACTGATCATAAGAGATGAATCCTACACCTAGCTTGGATTCCATTAGTTCCGGAAGCAATTTCGAGATGCGTATTGAAGTAGACTCCGAAGTCAATGAACCTGAAGTGTCTCCACCATTTAGCTATTTTTCTTTCTGGAGTAGATGGGGGTGGGTCCGAGACTTACTCACTCGATGGAGAAATGAAGAAGGCGAGCCCTACTGCGAACCAAACTTACCTCCTAACATCGGAGAAAACGATGTACTCACCGGTGAACCTATGCGCAACACTGTATTCACCCTTCTTGCTAAATTTTTCCACCTCGAAGGTCGCATTACTGCAATCTCAGAGAATATTTAACATCTACTTCCGAATACCAATCGAAGGGGAATATTAGAAGAAGTTAAGGAACTTTGAATTGATAATCAAGATCTATCGAATCAGATGAGTGGATGGATTGAAATGATAGAGGGTAGGATAGAAACCCTGACAAGAATGGTGCGTGATTTACAAGCTATACTTACTACACCAACATCATCACCAACCTCAGCACCAACAACACTTGTAGCACTGACAGCAACAGTACCACCATCAGCAGCACCAGCAACATAACCAGTACCAACAACAACAACATCATCACACGTCTTAACCTCGCAATCTATAACTCAAGCATAATCATCGTTCTACGAATCATTCTACATAAACTATCTTCGTCCTTCATGGCGATTATGTAATCTCTAATGTTTTAGAGATTATGTACTCTAATTTTAGCCGTAAATCTGATGAGTTTAATATCATATTAACTCATAAAATCCATGATTACATATGAAAAAAATATATATGTACATATATTTTTATAAAGATTGTAATTAAAAATTCTTTCGTACAAACTGTTAATGCTGAAAATATTTTAACGGGTAGGTAATACCCGAGGAATATTTAGATTTCACATTAATAAGTACACTGTACATTCTTTCAAATCTAATTCAACAATCATTTACTATCCTATTTACATCCACCGATATACAAATCCGTTCACCACATAATAACCATATTCATCCAATTTCATATTTAAATTTTGATTTATCAGAATCCAACAAGTGGCATAATGAAGAAAACATTTGACAAAATAAAATTTGTTAGAAACAAACAAATTAACTATAAAGAATTTTGTTAAGAATCCACGCTAACTGTTCCTAGCTAATTGTTCCTAGCTAACTGATTACATTTTATTTATCGCAATTTAATTATCGCAATTTACATTCTCGCAATTTTATTTATCGTCATTTAATTTCTGTTATTTACTTTACGCACTTTATTTATCATCATTTAATTTCTGTTATTTATTTTTACGCACTTTAAATATCGGGACACGTATACAAGGTTTTGACATATCATATCGACGCATATATATATTATTTGGAATAACCATAGACACTCTATATGCTGTAATGATCGAGTTCGCTATACAGGGTTGAGGTTGATTCTATAATAATATATATACTTTGAGTTGTGATTGAGTCTGAGACATTACACGGGTCACGATACGTATTAATTAATTCGAATATTATATATTAAACTATATATGAATTATTGGACTATTAACTGTGGACTATCGACGGTGGACTAATGACATTGGACAATTAAAATGAATTAAAATATTGATTATAACATATGAAACTAAACATCTCTTTAAGTTTGCCACTTGATTTCATCCTAAACTTCATTTGTATCTTGACGATTACGATCTGCGTTCAAACCTTTCATGATTCTTGAAAACACCTCAAGCAAGAGAATGGACCAACTGCACTTCATCCACGGAAGAAAAGATTTATGCATATAGCTATGCACCTGAAAAACTCTCGGGAACTGAGTAAACGTTTAACACGTAGCTGTGCTAACTCCTTTGGCGTTATTATTACCAAAAATAACTTTTCAATTTCTTTCCAAATTAGCCAAATTTGTCACAGCTTCAACAAGTCAACTTCGACTTTTCGTTCGAAACAACCTTATTATAACCTTGACATATATGTGTGCTCTTTTATTGTTACCGGGAAACCTTTTATATTCCACCATATTACCATCAGCATTTAATCATCTAAAAACACAATCCTCCTGAAACCACCTCGGATTGATAACCGATGATTCAGATATCGTAGCATTAAATGCAGAGGAAACAGAAAAATTGTTGATGATCTAAACGGCCAAAAGTTTGATGATAAAGAAAGGAGTGTTAGGAACGCTCGATAGAAAATTTAGAGCTGAAAAACATATTAAGCAAACCATGAAGGAGACCAAGGCCAAATACAAGGACCATACCATATATTAAAGAATTCAGGTAATTCTGGATCCGATGAAACCTTCAACGAATATCTTGCTCCGTACTCATGTTAAAATCTTGCGGGAAATCTTTCTTCATCAACCATCAAAATTAGAAATTCCAAAATATCATCATAAATATCTTCGATATTTCTAAAGATATTTTCATAAATATTCTCGTCCGAAATTATTTATCTCTTCGTGCTATCTGTATTACATCATAAAGGAAACTATTTAGTTTCTATCTTCTGAAAACCTTCGAGTTTAAATTTGAAGGTTTTTGAAGTAGTGTGGAAAATTGATGCATGAGTTAGTATAATATAATGACACTTGATCAACGTGATTATATTACAGTAAGTCGTGCTGAATTTCTAATGGAACGTGATGATTCACAGAATCATAACATCATCATGTACTATTCTACACGACTCTTACATTCTACCTAATCTCCAAACATATCAAGAACATATTTCCTTGATAGTTCTATTCTCAGTGATTTTGGTAATTTGACAAATCAAATCGTGCTATTACGTTCTTTCTTGTTTAGAACATGAAGTTCATTCGAAAACTCTATAGTTATGAATTTTGAACCATTACTCGCTTTACTAGAGGTCGAGAAGAGAATGAAAAGGCAAAGAGCTCCAAAATATAAGAGAAAATATAAAGCCCAATAACAACACGGAGATTACAAATCGTGGATATTAATACGAATGGCAATATAAAGACACGGTAGAATTAAGAATATATCACCCCAAGGTAATAGTATAAGTAAACAGATTTTCTGGTGGAAGATTGAAAAGAAGGATGACAGAAATAATAATTCGGAAAATATCAAGGATTAGAACTGGATTAAGCATTTTCATAATCTTTTGGATGTATCAATTAAGAAAGAAAGTATAGGAATGGTGAGAATAATGGAACGGAAGAGCTTAATTTATCATGGAAATATCAGACAGAGTAATCGAGGCAGATCACCGTATTTAATTATAGAGATCTTTGATAATGCTAAAAATGAACATATATTTCATAGAATTATCCTTCAAGAAAGACAAGATTTTAGTTGCAATTGTTCTATTTACAAGTGATATTCGTTTAAATAATAAAAGGTGAAGACAAAAGACAGATTTGACGAATTGAAGACGCAAATGACCAAAAAGCTCAAAAGTACAAAGTACAATCAAAGTGGTTCAAATTATTGATGAGATACGTCTAGAAATTACAAGAGTACGAGCCGCAAAACGCAAAGTACAAGATATTAAATTTTACGCAAGGACGTTCGAAAATTCGGAACCGGGACCAGAGTCAACTCTCAACGCTCGACGCAACGGACTAAAAATTACAAGTCAACTATGCACATGAATATAATATAATATAACATATAATTAATTCTTAAAATTATATATATATTACATTATTTATTAAAACCGTCGGCAAACTAGCAAACAAAAGCATGTGGCCTGATCCAGCTGGCCATGCGATCGCATGGTGAAAGGATCCGTTCATATACATTATAAACGATTCACAATAGTTGATTACATCGCGAGGTATTTGACCTCTATATGATACGTTTTACAAACATTGCATTCGTTTTTAAAAGACAAACTTTCTTTACATCAAAAATTGACGGCATGCATACCATTTCATATTACATCCAACTATAATTGACTTAATATTAATCTTGATGAACTCAACGACTCGAATGCAACGTCTTTCAAAGTATGTCTTGAATGACTCCAAGTAATATCCTTAAAATGAGCTAATGCACAGCGAAAAATTTCTTTAATACCTGAGAATAAACATGCTTTAAAGTGTCAACCAAAAGGTTGGTGAGTTCATTAGTTTATCATAATCCATCATTTTCGTAATAGTAATAGACCACAAGATTTCAGTTTCTATAAATATCCGTACACTCGCAAGTGTATAAAAGTATTCTATAAGTTGTAGGCACCCGGTAACAAGCCTTAACGTTCATGTTTTACCCTCTGAAGTACACCAGATCAGGTGTGTTCAAAATAACCTCGAAGTACTAAAGCATCCCATAGTCAGGATGGGGTTTGTCAGGCCCAATAGATCTATCTTTAGGATTCGCGCCTACCGTACATAGACAAGTAGTTTAATGTTACCAAGCTAAGGGTATATTTCTGGTTTAAACCCACGTAGAATTAGTTTTAGTACTTGTGCCTATTTCGTAAAACATTTATAAATCAGCGCATGTATTCTCAGCCCAAAAATATATATAAAAAGGGAGCAAATGAAACTCACAATACTGTATTTCATAGCAATTATGTATATGACGGCACTGAACAAGTGCAGGGTTTGTCTCGGATTCACGAACCTGTATTAAGTATATATATTTATATGTTGGTCAATATCTGTGTAACAATTTAGGTCAAGTCGTAGTTTATCACAATCCTAATGCTCGAGACCGACATGCAAAAGTCAACAAAAGTCAACTTGACCCAAAATGACTTCCAAAATCTATACATGTTTATTATATAACTTATATATAGTAGTTTTATATATTTAAATATATTTATTAGATCTTATTATACTAAATAATACAAGTCATTTATTAATAAATAAAAATTTATATTAAAATTCATATATGATAAAAATATACTTTTATATATCTCAAGTAATAAAATTTATAAAATTCACTTAATATCATAAAAATATAGTGGTATGTATTATTAATGTAATTACATTACGTGTGGTAAAAATATCTTTGTACGCATATTTATTTGATAAAATAATATTGATAATAATGATAATGATAAAAATAATAAAATGATAGTTTCAATAAAAATATTAATTTTTAGTAATAAAGATAATTTTAGAATTAACATCAACTGATAACAGTTATAATAATCATTTTAATAATAATATTAAAATTAATGATAATTCAGTTGACCATATCTTTTAATCCGTTCATCGAAACCACACGATTTCTAAATGAAAAGTTATTAATTTTTTCTTCAGCTTTTCAACGACATGCATATCATATAACTTATCTCAGTAGCATATGTATCAAATTCGTGATTTATCATAAACTATTTAACGACGAAACTAAGCATACAAACATGCATAATCATATATACTCGAGCACTAGTTAGGGATACACTATTAATATATAAAAGATAAGATATGAATGCTCACGTATCAATATTGTGATTCAATATTGCAGGAAAGTACGTAGACGCAACGAAAATGATAAACGTTAGGTTGACCTCACGAGCAATACCCTCGATTAATACCCTAACCTTCATAGCTATAACCCATAATTTCCTTAGCTCTATCCCATTTGAAAACTTATTTTGAAATCGTCTGAATATAACTCCGTCGTAGTATTTTATGTATACTAATAATATCTTGAAATAATACTAAGTAAATATATATATGTAATTCGATTGAGAGAGTTTAGAGAAATATATTTTCAAGTTTCTATGAAATAATGAAACCTATTGAATTCTATTTATAATAGATTTTTGAATTATTAAAGTGAATTATTAAAGTATGAATTATTAAAGTGAATTATTAAAGTATGAATTATTAAAGTGAATTATTAAAGTATGAATTATTAAAGTGAATTATTAAAGTATGAATTATTAAAGTGAATTATTAAAGTATGAATTATTAAAGTTAAAGTAAAGTAAAAGTAAAGTAAAGTAAAGGTAAAGTTAAAGTATAGTAAAAGTATAAAACTATGTACGTATAATACGCGTATAAAAAAATATATATAATATTAATTTAAATCGTTTTATATATTTAATAAAATAAAATATAAATATCGTTATCTTTATCATACTGGTTAAGTATTGAGTTGTCAAAATGAATAGATTTCTTAAATCACAGTGGACCTCATAACATAGGCCCGTAATCATATCATAATGTATCTGATAATTCAATTATTTGATATTATCTCTTAATTCTGTCGATAAATATATCGAAATAAATATGTTCATGTAAAGTATCATATATCTAATACTTTGTTAATGTTTTCAGTTAATATTATATATTATATATATATATCTATATACACATAATTGTTCGTGAATCGTCGAACACGGTCATAGGGTAATTGATTACATTAATGTAGTTCCAAACTTTTTTGAGATTCAACATTACAAATTCTGCTTATCGTGTCGGAAACATATAAAGGTTAAGTTTAAATTTGGTCGGAAATTTCCGGGTCGTCACAGTACCTACCCGTTAAAGAAATTTCGTCCCGAAATTTGATCGAGGTCGTCATGGCTAACTATAAAAATGTTTTCATGACGAATATGAGTTGATAAATAGAGTTTTATCATCATTGAGTAATATAGATAAAACAATTTGATTACGCGAAGAGTATAAGTGAAGCTATCGCAAGAGAGTGAAATGAGTAAACGTATATTCGTTTTAACCGATGACGTAGTTATGATTGATTTTCGGAATTCATGGGATTTAAAGAAAATCTTTGCAATAAGATTTGGTTCTTCGGCGATTAAGGAAATCAGGATCTTCTTTGATTAAATGCGATAATCTGTCTCGATTTTTCTGTCTGATATTTTACTATAATTCCACCCCCTTCGTTTCTTTATTTCCACAGCTCACACCTTCTAGTCTTTCTCCCCAATTCATACTTTAAAGCATTCGTTAATATGCTTCATCCAGTATTGATTCTTGATATACTCTTAACTTTCATATCTGTCATTCTTCTTTTTCATCTACCACCGGAGGAAGTTATTTTATTCTACCATTACCTTGGGGTTATTGTGTTTTTTATTCTCCCGTGTCTTTATATTGCTATACGCATTGATATACACGGTTTGTAATTTCGGGATTGTTATCGGGCTTTATATTCTCCATTATATTTCGGAGCTTCATGCTTTCGTTTTCTCTTCCCGACCTTAAGTCAAGCGGATAATGGTCCAGAATTCATAGATATGAATTTTTGGATGAACAAAGTTAATGTTCCAAGAAGAAAATCTTAATGGCACGATCTTGATTTGGCAAATTACCAGAATATCCGAAAATATAGAGCTATCAAGATGATATGTTCTTAATATGTTTGGAAATTGGGTAGAATGTAAGAGTCGTGTAAACAGTACATGATGACGGTATGTTCTGTGAATCATCACGTTCCATTAGAAACTCAGCATGACTTACTGTAATATAATCACGTTGATCAAGTGTCATTATATTATACTAACTCATGCTTCAATTCCCAACACTACTTCAAAAACATTCCTATTTTAAATTCAAATTATTTTTTTTTAGAATTTAGAAACTAACAAAGTTTCTTTTTATGTTGTAACGTAGATATTGCGAAGAGATAAAAGATTTCGGATAAGAATAGTTGTGAAAATATCTTCAGGAATATCGAAGATATTATAATAAAATATACGATAATATGGATGATGAAGAAGATTTGTCTGTGAAGGTTTAGAATAAGAAGTAAGTTGTTTGCTAACGATTTCAGTAGACACTGAATCATTTGGATCCTTTGAAGGCAGGTTTAGTCTTTGTGATTTGTCCACAGCCTCCTTCATGGTCTGCTCAATCCGTTTTCCAGTTTCAAACCTTCTCTTTTTCTCAGCTTTACCACCATACTATTCTTTATCATCAGACTTTTGACTGTTAAAGTCGTTTACAGTTTTTGCTGCTTCATCAACATTTTTCCAATTTCGGAGAACTAGTTCATAGTTTGGGATGTTTTTCAGAAAATTCACATTCGAAGTATGTAAGTCTAGGAGATAGACGTTATATGTATAACTTTTGACGTAAAATTGTCGCGAAATTCAAAATACTGATTGCTAATTCCCAGTAGTTGGTTTGACAATTATTGTTACAGGATGTAGGTGACTACATGATGGGGTTTTAATGAAAAAGTATAGTGGCTTTTCGGAGAGGCTTAAGTCGAAGGTTAATGAAGTTGTTGCTAAGTTTACTGCTAATGTGGCGAGATATGAAAGGTTCCCCGGTAACAATGATGAAGAGGTAATTGTTATAATAAGGTTTATTCGTATAAACAAATGAAGGTGATTTGCTGGAGCTGTGACAAAACTGTCTATTTTGGAAAGAGATTGAAAAATTATATTTGGTAATAAATATCAAAGGATCTGACACGGATACGTGTTAAACTATAACTTTGGTTTAGAGAGCTTTTCAGATGCATGACAGTGGGTAATATGTAGTTGGATCATCATCTCGCATGTCTTTAGGAATTTTGAAGTGTTTGAACACATATTGTAATTGTTAATATACATATGATGTTCTAAGATTTTGAATGATACAAATGTTTTTTGTGAGTTCCATGAATAGAAATGAGGTTCTAGGACAGTTTTGAAGTCAAAGTATAGTTTTGAAAGATGTAGGAATCTAAGAGTGATGATTTCGGTTATATCTTGAATCGAATTCTGAGATTTCAAAATCAGAATATGTAATTAGATTTTGAATGAGTATGGTTGTTTTGATTTCTATAAAAGAATGTATATTGTTGTGAAAGTAGGGAGTATAATGGATGATTTGCTGAATCAGATTCGAAGAATGTAACATATTAATTGTGAATTTATATATCTCCCGGGTATTACCTACCCGTTAAAAAAATTTTACAATTAATATTTTGTACAAAAGAATTTTATTACAGTCTTTATGGAAATATATATGTGTATATTTCTTCAGATGTAATATTGATTTAATGAGTTAATATTAAATTAAACTCATTTGATTTATGGTTAAGGCTAGGATAGATAATTTCTAAACTTTAGAAATTACATAATCGCCGTAGAATGTTTCCCCAATGAAGTTATGAATCAATACTTCATCGTTGTGGTATTCCTTGGTATCTACATGGCGTATGACGTCGATGCTCGTGGGACAGATTGTGAAGTTGAGGTTTGCGATGCGGTTGTTGTTGGTGGTGGTAATGGTACTGTTGATGTTGTTGATGGTGGTACTGGTTATGCTGCTGGTGCTGCTGCTGGTGTTTGTAACCTTTGCACCATATTCTCCAAAGCCACTACCCGAGCGCGAAGCTCGTTGACTTCTTCTATTACACCGGGGTGATTGTCGGTTCGGACGAGCGGATAAATAAGATCTAGAATTTGGTGTAGTATACAATTATGACGAGATACTCTGGAAATGAGAGAGAAAATGGTGTTTCGGACAGGTTCGCTGGTAAGTGCTTCAGGTTCATTGCCAAGAGGGCAATGTGGTGGATGAAAGGGATCGCCTTCTTCTTGTCTCCAATGGTTAAGTAGATTATGAACCCATCCCCAATTCATCCAGAATAGATGATGGCTAATTGGTTGATCTATTCCGGTCACACTGCTTTCGGAGCTCATGTGGAAATCCATATCGGCACAGCTGTCGGAATCCGAGGAACTCGAACTGGTTGAGGGATCCATCTTGTATGATCAGGGAAAGAATTTTTTTTTTGGTATGAAATAGATTGTAGAATTTAGATTTGGTATTCTTCAATACATAATTTACATATGTATATATAATACCAAAATCCCATAAATTACGGAGGAATCTTTGAAAGATGTCAGTCAAAGTTCACAGTAACAGATATTCTAAGATAAGAATTCGTCTATACACTATTATGCAATAAATGTAGAAAAACGCATCTAGACTTAAGAATGATAAGCAGGTAATTTCCTAAGGATGCTAAGTAGATGATTTCCGACTAAAAATGATAAGCAAAACTTTTGACATGCAGACACGGTCGAAGTCCAGACTCACTAATGCATCTTAACAACTATCAGTTAGACACACTAATGCAAGACCTGGTTCGCTAAGACCACCGCTCTGATACCAACTGAAAGGATCCGTTCATATACATTATAAACGATTCACAATAGTTGATTACATCGCGAGGTATTTGACCTCTATATGATACGTTTTACAAACATTGCATTCGTTTTTAAAAGACAAACTTTCTTTACATCAAAAATTGACGGCATGCATACCATTTCATATTACATCCAACTATAATTGACTTAATATTAATCTTGATGAACTCAACGACTCGAATGCAACGTCTTTCAAAGTATGTCTCGAATGACTCCAAGTAATATCCTTAAAATGAGCTAATGCACAGCGAAAAATTTCTTTAATACCTGAGAATAAACATGCTTTAAAGTGTCAACCAAAAGGTTGGTGAGTTCATTAGTTTATCATAATCCATCATTTCCGTAATAGTAATAGACCACAAGATTTCAGTTTCTATAAATATCCGTATAATCGCAAGTGTATAAAAGTATTCTATAAGTTGTAGGCACCCGGTAACAAGCCTTAACGTTCATGTTTTACCCTCTGAAGTACACCAGATCAGGTGTGTTCAAAATAACCTCGAAGTACTAAAGCATCCCATAGTCAGGATGGGGTTTGTCAGGCCCAATAGATCTATCTTTAGGATTCGCGCCTACCGTACATAGACAAGTAGTTTAATGTTACCAAGCTAAGGGTATATTTCTGGTTTAAACCCATGTAGAATTAGTTTTAGTACTTGTGCCTATTTCGTAAAACATTTATAAATCAGCGCATGTATTCTCAGCCCAAAAATATATATAAAAAGTGAGCAAATGAAACTCACAATACTGTATTTCATAGCAATTATGTATATGACGGCACTGAACAAGTGCAGGGTTTGTCTCGGATTCACGAACCTATATTAAGTATATATATTTATATGTTGGTCAATATCCGTGTAACAATTTAGGTCAAGTCGTAGTGTATCACAATCCTAATGCTCGAGACCGACATGCAAAAGTCAACAAAAGTCAACTTGACCCAAAATGACTTCCAAAATCTATACATGTTTATTATATAACTTATATATAGTAGTTTTATATATTTAAATATATTTATTAGATCTTATTATACTAAATAATACAAGTCATTTATTAATAAATAAAAATTTATATTAAAATTCATATATGATAAAAATATACTTTTATATATCTCAAGTAATAAAATTTATAAAATTCACTTAATATCATAAAAATATAGTGGTATGTATTATTAATGTAATTACATTACGTGTGGTAAAAATATCTTTGTACGCATATTTATTTGATAAAATAATATTGATAATAATGATAATGATAAAAATAATAAAATGATAGTTTCAATAAAAATATTAATTTTTAGTAATAAAGATAATTTTAGCAATAACATCAACTGATAACAGTTATAATAATCGTTTTAATAATAATATTAAAATTAATGATAATTCAGTTGACCATATCTTTTAATCCGTTCATCGAAACCACACGATTTCTAAATGAAAAGTTATTAATTTTTTCTTCAGCTTTTCAACGACATGCATATCATATAACTTATCTCAGTAGCATATGTATCAAATTCGTGATTTATCATAAACTATTTAACGACGAAACTAAGCATACAAACATGCATAATCATATATACTCGAGCAATAGTTAGGGATACACTATTAATATATAAAAGATAAGATATGAATGCTCACGTATCAATATTGTGATTCAATATTGCAGGAAAGTACGTAGACGCAACGAAAATGATTAACGTTAGGTTGACCTCACGAGCAATACCCTCGATTAATACCCTAACCTTCATAGCTATAACCCATAATTTCCTTAGCTCTATCCCATTTGAAAACTTATTTTGAAATCGTCTGAATATAACTCCGTCGTAGTATTTTATGTATACTAATAATATCTTGAAATAATACTAAGTAAATATATATATATATATGTAATTCGATTGAGAGAGTTTAGAGAAATATATTTTCAAGTTTCTATGAAATAATGAAACCTATTGAATTCTATTTATAATAGATTTTTGAATTATTAAAGTGAATTATTAAAGTATGAATTATTAAAGTGAATTATTAAAGTATGAATTATTAAAGTGAATTATTAAAGTATGAATTATTAAAGTGAATTATTAAAGTATGAATTATTAAAGTGAATTATTAAAGTATGAATTATTAAAGTTAAAGTAAAGTAAAAGTAAAGTAAAGGTAAAGTTAAAGTATAGTAAAAGTATAAAACTATGTACGTATAATACGCGTATAAAAAATATATATAATATTAATTTAAATCGTTTTATATATTTAATAAAATAAAATATAAATATCGTTATCTTTATCATACTGGTTAAGTATTGAGTTGTCAAAAAGAATAGATTTCTTAAATCACAGTGGACCTCATAACATAGGCCCGTAATCATATCATAATGTATCTGATAATTCAATTATTTGATATTATCTCTTAATTCTGTCGATAAATATATCGAAATAAATATGTTCATATAAAGTATCATATATCTAATACTTTGTTAATGTTTTCAGTTAATATTATATATTATATATACATATCTATATACACATAATTGTTCGTGAATCGTCGAACACGGTCATAGGGTAATTGATTACATTAATGTAGTTCCAAACTTTTTTGAGATTCAACATTACAAATTCTGCTTATCGTGTCGGAAACATATAAAGGTTAAGTTTAAATTTGGTCAGAAATTTCCGGGTCGTCACACATGGCCTGGAAGAACAAAACTCATGCGATCGCATGGCCCCAAAAGTAGGGTCAGGTCCTATAAATTTCTCGTGTTTTAGCCGAATTTCATACATAATTTTCAATCTCTCTCACACACAGATATATATATATATATATATATATATATATATATATATATATATATATATATATATATATATATATATATTATAATTTTAATTTTAATTTTAATTTTAATTTAAGATTAATAATAATAAGGGTATGTTAGCGAATGTTGTAAGTGTGTAAGTAGAAATTCTGCCCGTGTAACGCTACGCTATTATTAATCATTGTAAGTTATGTTCAACCTTTTTAAATTAATGTCTCGTAGCTAAGTTATTATTATGTTTATTTAAATTGAAGTAATCATGATGTTGGGCTAAAATATTAAAGACGGGGTAATTGGGCTTTGTACCATAATTGGGGTTTGGACAAAAGACCGACACTTGTGAAAATTGGACTATGGGCTATTAATGGGCTTTATATTTGTTTAATTGAATGATAGTTCGTTAATTTAATATAAAGATTTAAAATTGGACGTACCTATAAATAACCACATACACTCGATCGGACACGATGGGCGGGATATTTATAAGTACTAATAATCGTTCATTTAACCGGACACGGGAATGGATTAATAGTCAATGGACTTATTAAAACAGGGGTGAATTACATACAAGGAAAATTGGTGTAATTATAGTTTAAGTCCCCAATTAGTTGGAATATTTGACTTCGGATATAAGGATAATTTGATGAGGACACTCGCACTTTATATTTATGACTGATGGACTGTTATGGACAAAAACCAGATGGACATATCGAATAATCCAGGACAAAGGACAATTAACCCATGGTAATAAACTAAAATCAACACGTCAAACATCATGATTACAGAAGTTTAAATAAGCATAATTCCTTTATTTCATATTTCATCGCACTTTTATTTACTGTCATTTTATTTAATTGCACTTTTAATTATCGTACTTTTTAATTATCGCAATTTTATTTATTGTCATTTTATTTATTGCATTTTAATTTATCGCACTTTAATTATTGTCATTTACTTTACACTTTAAATTAAAGTTATATTTATTTTTAATATTTTACATTAGGTTTTAAGTGCGACTAAAGTTTTAAAATCGACAAACCGGTCATTAAACGGTAAAAACCCCCTTTTATAATAATAATACTACTTATTTATATATATATTTACAAATATAGTTTTAAAAATATAACGTTAAACTTGGCTAGTTCCCTGTGGACGAACCGGACTTACTAAAAACTACACTACTGTACGATTAGGTACACTGCCTATAAGTGTTGTAGCAAGGTTTAAGTATTTCCACTCTATAAATAAATAAATAAATAACTTGTGTAAAATTGTATCGTATTTAATAGTATTTCGAAATAAAAATATAACTATTTCGTATATACCTCTGCACACATCAAGTATTTTTGGCGCCGCTGCTGGGGATTAGCATAAATGCCGAAAGTGAAACGTTATATAAAAAAAAAGGTTTTTAATAAGTTTTAATTTCTTTCTGTAAAAATACGTTTTAAATATTAAAAATACAAAAATATAAAAATAAAAACAAAATATATATATTTTTAAGAGTTGTTCAAAATATAAAAAATTAAAAAGTTTGTATTTTCTTTTAGTTACAAAAACTAATAGGTAGTTTTTTTTTTAAAATTAAGTTTTTTATTTATTTTATATAAATATTCTATATAAATTAAAAACAAAAAAAAATAAATAAGTAATCGGGCCGACACTGTAGCAGCCCAACTAATCAGGCCTGGTATCCGAGTTCATGCAATCGCATGGAAAAACAACTAATACCTCATGCGATCGCATGAGGTGAAAAGACAGGTCAGTTACCTAGTCCGACCAGTTTAGGGTTAGATTTAATTAATTATTATTATTAATTAAAACCTAATTAGGTTTAGTTTATTTTAATATTTAGTTTAGTTTTATTTAATTTGTAATATTTAGTTTAAATTAGTTTTATTAATTATAAAACTAATACTTTTATAAAATAAAAATATAAAAATAATATTTTTATAAAAATTGTATTTTTATAAACTTTAAGTTTTATTTTTATATTTTGTATCTTTTTAATCGTTAATTCGTAATATTTATATTTTTCGCTCGTAATTAGTTTTAAGTTATAGTTTAGTATTTTGCCGTAGTTATTTTTATTTCAAGACTCTTAGGCTTTGCCGTAAAATCCCTTAAGTGCTTTTTCTTTAGATTAAAATTTAGACGCTTTAGAATTTTATGACGTCGCTCATCGCTTTAATATTTAATAGACTTTAGTACCTTTTTAAGTTATTACCGTTTTGGATATAGAATTTCTTTTAAGCTTTAATACCTTTAGACGTAAGTTTTTATATTTAGTTTTTAGACTTTTAAGTTTCGACGCTGCATTTTATTATTTTTCGACGCTTATTTTTCGACCTTTTATTTTTCGACGTTTTTCGACGCGCTCTTTTTCTTTCTTATTTCTCTACGCTCTAGTTTTTAGGATATAAAATTTTCTATTTCTTCTCTAAATTTTCTTTAAAACCAACGAAAAATTATTTTAAGCAGATAAATTGATAGACATCCAAAATTTTCTGGTTCGTAGTAATAGTTGGATTTGTTAGTGGCGAGTTGTGGGCTTCCGATTTAAAGGATCCTGGTTACCTGCTGCATCTATTGGCTATTCGAAACATGGGCAAAATCAGAAAAGTCTATTAATTTGATAACTTATATAATTTTTATCTTTTATAACTAATAGGATATTCAGTGAATGCACCGAGCAAAACGTTCACCACCTTTCATACGTTCACCACCTGTAACTCGATCAAGACATCTAGCCAATATTGTCGCCGTTGATTTTTCTTTAGAATCGTCTTCTAGCCGACCAAGTACTCCAATTCACATTTCCGATAATCCATTTTTTGAACCCGACCTCACAATTGAGAATCCGGAGGATATTCAGGGACAATTCAAAGATCCTGAACCACTAATCATTCCTCCTGAACCACAAATCACTCATCCAGAGATTGTCGAGGAAAGAACCATTAAATCAGAATCCTCCAGTGATTCAGATTCAACAAATTCAATCATGGAAAATCTGGAACCTCTAAGTATGGAAGACCGAATTAGAGCTAAACGCACTGGCCAAGGTCACGCAATTACTCAACCAGATATTAATGCGCCAGATTATGAAATCAAAGGACAAATCCTACACATGGTAACTAATCAATGCCAATTTAGTGGTGCGCCGAAGGAAGATCCAAACGAACATCTTCGAACCTTTAATAGGATCTGTACACTATTTAAAATTAGAGAAGTGGAGGATGAACAGATATATCTCATGTTATTTCCCTGGACTTTAAAGGGAGAAGCCAAAGATTGGTTAGAATCATTACCTGAAGGGGCGATTGATACATGGGATGTTTTAGTTGAAAAATTTCTTAAACAATTCTTTCCGGCATCTAAAGCCGTAAGACTTCAAGGAGAAATTGTTACGTTCGTGTAAAAGCCAAATGAAACATTATATGAGGCGTGGACAAGATTTCAAAAGTTGTTGAAAGGATGTCCGCAACATGGTTTAGATACTTATCAAATAGTACAAATATTCTATCAAGGATGTGACATACTACAAGAAAAGACATCGATATAGCAGCTGGTGATTCCATTATGAAGAAAACCGCAACTGAAGCTTACAAAATTATTGATAACACTGCTTCCCACTCACATGAGTGGCACCAAGAAAAAGATATCGTTAGATCATCTAAAGCAGCTAGAGCCGATTCTAGCCATGACTTCGATTCTATTTCCTCAAAGATAGATGCTGTCGAGACACGAATGGAAAAGATGACTAAAGATATTCACTCAATACGAATTAGTTGTGAGCAGTGTGGAGGACCACATTTGACAAAAGATTGTCTCAGTATTGAACAAACAATGGCCGAAATGTTCCATACAACAACCAACAAGGTCCTAGCAATCAACAAGTATCCAATAATACTTACAACCAGCAAACCTATTTTTCAAAATAAACCACCACAAACCGATGATAAAAAGCCAAATTTAGAAGACATGATGTCAAAGCTAGTTGAATCTCAAACTCAATTTTTCACATCTCAGAAACAAACGAATGAACAAAATGCTTAAGCATTTAGAAATCAACAAGCTTCTATTCTAAATTTGGAACAAGAAGTAAGCAACCTAGCAAGGTTGATAGGTGAAAGAAAACTGGGAAGTCTACCTAGTGATACAAATGCTAACCCCCGGAATGAAACAGCTAAAACCATTACCACAAGAAGTGGTATTACACTTAAACCACCTGAAATACCTGAAATTTATGATGACTCTATTCCTACTCCACAAGAACCACAATCTGAACAAGATAAGGAAACATAATCGGTAGTTGAAAAGGTTAATGAAGATAACACAGTTAAGGCTAAACCTTATATTAAACCATATCAACCACCACTTCCTTACCCAAGTAAAATGAGAAAAGAAAGACTTGAAGTCGTGCAATCTAAATTCTTAGATATGTTTAAACAAATAAATGTTAATCTTCCTTTCATTGATGTGATTTCAGGAATGCCAAGGTATGCTAAATTCTTGAAAGATCTAATCACAAATAGAAAGAAAATGGAAGAACTCTCGGCTGTTACTATGAATTCTAATTGTTCTTCAGTACTGTTGAATAAGATACCAGAAAAATTATCAGATCCAGGAAGTTTCACAATTCCATATTTTCTGGGTAGTCTTAGTTCAATAGAAGCATTGGCAGACTTAGGTGCTAGTATAAATTTAATGCCGTATTCACTATATACTAAACTAGACCTTGGAGAATTGAAACCAACAAGAATAAGTATACAACTAGCCGATCGATCAGTAAAATATCCTAGAGGGATAATGGAAAATATGCTAGTTAAAGTTGGTACTTTAGTATTTCTAGTAGATTTTGTTATTCTGGACATGGAAGAAGATTCTCGAGTTCCTCTCATATTAGGAAGACCATTCTTAAACATGGCTAAAGCAATAATAGACGTGTTTGGAAAGAAACTGACCTTAAGTATAGAGGACGAGAGTGTTACCTTTTCTGTTGATAGAGCCATGCAACAACCGCAATCTGCAGATGATACATGCTATTACATTCAAACTATAGATTCACATGCAGAATTGTTAGAAGAATTTCCAGAATTACAAGGAACGGGAGAATGTTCTTTAGGAGAAGGAAGTGAACCAATTGATGAAGCTAAAATGTTAGCTACACTAATGTCTAATGGATATGAACCAACAATAAAAGAAATTCAAATGCTAAAAGAAGAAGACAGATATCGATACAAATCATCGATAGAAGAACCACCGACATTAGAGTTAAAGCCACTTTCAAACCATTTGGAATATGCTTATTTACATGGTGAATCTAAATTACCTATAATAATATCGTCTTCTCTTACTGAAAATGAAAAATCTCAACTCATTTCTGTGCTAAAAGCTCATAAACCAGCTATTGCATGGAAGATTCATGACATTAAAGGCATAAGTCCTTCGTATTGCACACATAAAATCCTTACGGAAGAAGGTCATAAAACGTATGTGCAATGCCAACGAAGACTAAATCCGAATATGCAAGATGTTGTTAAGAAAGAAATTATTAAACTGCTCGATATAGGTTTAATTTATCCAATCTCTGATAGTCCATGGGTAAGCCCAGTTCAATGCGTACCTAAGAAAGGTGGCATGACTGTCATCACAAATGAAAAAAATGAGCTTATTCCTACTAGGACTGTAACAGGATGGCATGTTTGTATTGATTATAGAAAATTAAATGACGCCACCAGAAAAGATCACTTTCCCTTACCTTTTATTGATCAAATGTTGGAAAGATTAGCCGGAAATAGTTACTATTGTTTTCTTGATGGTTTCTCCGGATACTTTCAAATTCCAATCGCACCCGAGGACCAAGAGAAAACCACTTTCACGTGCCCTTATGGTACTTTTACTTACAAACGCATGCCATTTGGACTTTGCAACGCCCCTGCAACCTTTAAAAGGTGCATGATGGCGATTTTTCACGACATGATAGAAGAATGCATGGAAGTATTCATGGACAACTTTTTAGTCTTTGGTGATACATTTGAATCATGTCTAGTTAATCTTGAACGAATACTTATTAGATGTGAACAATCAAATCTAGTTCTTAATTGGGAGAAATGCCATTTCATGGTTAGAGAAGGTATCGTTCTTGGTCATAAAATTTTAAAAGAAGGAATTGAAGTGGATAGAGCTAAAGTAGATGTAATTGCTAAACTTCCACATCCTACCAATGTTAGAGGAGTTAGAAGTTTTCTAGGGCATGCCGGTTTTTACTGACGTTTCATAAAAGATTTTTCTAAAATTGTTACTCCTATAAATAAACACCTAGAAAAGGATGCTCCATTCATCTTTTCGAATGAATGCATCAAATCTTTTAATATTCTTAAAGAAAAACCCACTAATGCGCCGATCATGATAACGCCAAATTAGAATCTACCATTTGAACTCATGTGCGATGCAAGTGATTTTGCAATTGGAGCCGTTTTAGGACAAAGGATTGAAAAACAATTTCAACCTATTTATTATGCTAGTAAGACGTTACAAGGAGCACAAACTAATTACACAACTACTGAAAAAGAACTCCTTGCTATTGTCTTTGCTTTTGAAAAATTTCGTTCATATCTCGTTCTAGCTAAAACTGTGGTCTATACTGACCATTCTGCTCTTAAATACCTATTTTCAAAACAAGATGCCATATCACGATTAATCCGTTGGATCTTACTCTTACAAGAGTTCAATATTGAAATCCGAGACAAAAAAGGAGCAGAAAATCTCGCCGCTGATCATCTTTCTCGTCTTGAAAATCCTGAATTAGAAATTCAAAATGAATCGGCCATACAAGATAACTTTCCTGATGAATATCTATTGAAGATAGATTATAATGAAATTCTATGGTTTGCAGACTATGCAAACTATTTAGTATGTGGATTCATTGAAAAAGGGTTGTCGTACCAAAAACAAAAGAAATTCTTTAGTGATATAAAACTCTATTTCTGGGAAGATCCACATTTGTTTAAAAGTTGTCCCGATGGAATAATACGCCGATGTGTATTCGGGGATGAAGCCAGTCAAATCTTAAACCATTGTCACACAGGACCAACAGGAGGGCATTATGGGCCTCAACTCACAGCAAGAAAAGTTTACGATGCTGGGTTCTATTGGCCTACAATTTTCAAAGACGCACACCTTCTTTGCAAATCCTGTGATGCATGTCAAAGGGCCGGAAAAATAAGTCAACGTGATGAAATGCCACAAAATGTCATTCAAGTATGTGAAGTATTTGACGTTTGGGGTATTGACTTTATGGGTCCATTTCCAAAATCTCATAATAATCTCTACATTCTCGTTGCCATTGATTATGTATCTAAATGGGCAGAAGCACAAGCTCTCCCGACTAACGATGCACGAGTTATAGTCAACTTCTTAAAACGTCTTTTTGCAAGGTTCGGAGCACCGAAAGCTTTGATAAGTGATCGGGGTACTCATTTTTGTAATAATTAACTTGAGAAAGTTCTCAAAAGATATGGAGTAACTCATAAAATCTCAACCGCTTATCATCCACAAACAAGTGGACAAGTTAAAAATACCAACCGAGCTTTAAAACGTATTCTAGAGAAAACCGTAGGATCAAATCCGAAGGAATGGTCTATGCAATTGGAGGATGCACTGTAGGCTTTTAGAACAGCCTACAAAACTCCAATTGGAACTACACCTTTTAGACTCGTTTATGAAAAAGCATGTCATCTTCCAGTAGAAATTGAGCACAAAGTATTTTGGGCTTTGAATACATGTAATCTTGATTTACATGAAGCCGGACGTCTACTGTTAAGTCAGCTAAACAAATTAGAAGAATTAAGACATGAAGCATATGAAAATTCGTTAATCTATAAAGAAAGAACGAAGAAATGGCATGATAAAAGAATCAGAAGTTCAAAAGAATTTAAAGAAGGAGACAGAGTTCTTCTTTTCAATTCACGATTCAAGTTATTTACTGAAAAATTGAAATCAAGATGGTCTGGACCATTCATAGTCAAAAGAGTTTTCCCGTACCGAACAGTAGAATTAATAAAATCGAATGAGATTGATTTTAAAGTTAATGATCACAGAGTTAAACATTACATAGATAGTCCAATGGAAGTTGAAGATGAAGTTAATCACAATTTCGACACCACAGCTAACTAAGTGTGGGGAGAATCAAGTCTTTTAAGGATAATATTTATTTCTGTTAGAGTTAGATATTCTGTTTTCGTGTAGTTTCCGAAAATAGAATCCGAATGGCCTTTCTCTAGCAGACCCTAAAGAACTAGTCTTCTCCCTCCATTCTGAATTTTTATTTTTTTTTAGGTTTTACAAGATGAAGAATTCCTTTGATCTGAACCATGGTCCAATGCTACATGCTATGATTACTAAACGTAATAATGACACCCTTCCGAGTGAACTGGTATCATTCATAAGAGGCAAAATGGATGAAGTGAGGAAAGAACCCAGAAAAAATCATTATAAGATACATTTTGGTAAAGGAAAATCAAAATCCGCAACAAAAAGAAGAGCACGATACCTTGAAAGATGTCATAAATGCGGAAAATGGTCACACGAAGGTAAATGATCGAACAATCAAACATATTCAAATATAAAATTTGTTACTTTATGCAGAGAAGGACCGTTTATATGTTTAGAAGAAAAGATATTGAAGAATTGAGGTTACGCTTATGTAGCTATGGGTAACCAAATCACACGACTCTCTTATGAGTCAGCTAAAGCAGGTCTCTAAGAATTCTTTCTCATAGGTAAGTATGTACAGTTTTTATTTTTTTTATTTATTGCTTTTTACTTTTTGATAATAAACGCTGAATCGTTCGCTATAAAGTATTAAATTGGCATTCAATAAAATTAGGTATGCATAACCGAAATTATTGATATCATACAAAAATTTATTACATCACTGCGAAATTTACCGTTTATTCGTAAGGTATAAATATCTTTAATCAATCAACCTAAAATATTTCAAAAATTCGTCAGGAGTAAAACTAGGTTATGGAACTGAAATTACTTTACCGAAAAGAGGGGCGTATATTTTTGATAATATTTGATTGATTAAAGTGGGATAAAAGACCAAAAAGATTTTTAATTTTAATTTTTACCTTGTTTTTAAAATTAATATATAAATATTAAATTATTAATGTAAATTTTTAAAATCAATATATTTAAGTTTTTAAATTAATATTTTTAATATAAGTTTATAAAATTAATGTATAAAAATATTAATGATATTTATTTGAATTTTTAATTTTATGCATTTTAAATTTAAGTTTGGTGTGAATTTAAAAACAAAAATTTACTTTATTTCATTAAGTTAAAAATTTGATATCTAAAAATTCGTCGTGAGTTGAAAACTAGGTCGTTGAACTGAAATTGCTTTACCCGAGGGCGGGACGAGAAATTTTATTATAATTAATTTTAATCTTATTGAATTAAAGTATGCCAAAAACATTTAAAAAACCCAAAAATCTTTGCTTTTAAAACAACGCTTTGAAATGACAAAATTTTAAAATTTTGTCGAGGGACGGACTAGGACAACGATCCGAAACGACCTCGTCCTAAATAACAAGGAAAACAAAATTTCAAAATTAATTTAATTATTTGTTTTAATTAGTTAAAGGTTTTTACAAAAAAAAAAAAAAATACCAGACCCCATGCGATCGCATGGGGTTCCTTTGTAAAACTCATGCGATCGCATGAGGCACAAAATCTGGGCAGGAACAAAAGTCAGTCGACCTGTTCTGTTTCTTCATAAACACACACACATACATACGAACACACTCCAAAAACACCCCTAATATCTTCTTTTTTTCACCAAAATTCACCAAATCTCTTGCTATAATCCGCTTTAATCATGAATTTGTTAAGAAGTTTTTCAAGAAAGGTAAAAATTTCACCCCTAAACTCTTTAAATTTTCAGTTTTAGTGTTCTTGAGCTAATTTTTACCTAATTTGATTTTGTTAATTTTTAGTGTAATTAGAGTTAAATTGTTAGTATATTTTGCATGTATAACCTAGATTGATGCTATTTAACATGATTTGAAGTCAAAAACTTCAAAATTTTTAGGAATCTAAGGTTTGTGTTCTTGAGCAATTTAGGGCTTTTTAATATAAATAGGTTATGGCCGATTTTTATCATGAATTATTGCTAAATTAAGTAGTGTAACATGTTTAGGGAGCTAAATGATCCAAACTTTGATCCTAAACATGATTTTTGAGAATTAAAGTGGAATTTTCAAGTCTAAAATTCATGAACTTGATTAATTTGATGTAAATGCCATTTGAAACTTGTTTAATTGCTAGTAATGGTTATTTTAACATGTTATTTGAGTTGAATGCTTATGAACTTTGTAAATATTTTCATATATGCTTATTTGAAAAAGTGTAGAATTGTGAAAATGTGTAGAAGTTTAATTTTGATTGAACATGTTATTGTAATTGTTTCAAGTTGTTATTTTGCTAACAATAATGCATATTTGAATGCACAAATATTGTGTTTAATGTGTTTTGCAAAGATATACCGATACTGATGGTGCATCATCATCATCTAGGCAACCTGCTCCGGGACCACAACCAGAAATGCAATATGAGCCACAATATGAACCGGAGCAACAACAGGAACAACAACAACAACAACCTGATCAACACGTACCATACTATGATCCGCAACAAGAATATGTTAATGCCTACCTACAATTTCCAATTCATCCAATAATAGAACACCCAACGATTCATGAAGAACAGTTGCATCCCAATTTGAGATTTGATCGAAGTTGGAGAGATTACCCGACGTATCAAAGTAACAAATTTAAACTGGTACAGAAAAATGTAGAAGTGCCAAGGGTAATCGATTGGGAGCCTTTGGAAAGGGTCCAACTAGTTAACTCAGTTAGGCAGCATCTGATCCAAAGGTATGGCAGCTCTTATTTTCCCGATTGGGAACGTTTATTCACCATTCGTAGGTCTGTATATAAGGAATGGTGTGTTGAGCTTATGAGTACTATATTACTTAATGCGGATGTAGTTAGGTTAGATGATAGAAGTTTTCTTAGATTTTTACTTGGCCGTAGGATGTACATGATGTCCATGCTGGACATGGCCAGGGATTTACAGATTTACACTTCTGGTGAATTACTACTACCCGATTGTACAAATTTGATTTATCATGTGGAGCGGGTAGATAGGAATTTTGACGCGGACGCCGTCTGGAGGCCTATGTCAAATTATAATGTTTTTACACTGGGAGGAAGACACTCCTATTTAGATGTTAACAAAGCAGAGTTACGTATTATACATAGATTTTTAGCTAATTCGATTACACAAAGAGGTAAAAACAAGGAGAAGATGACCTTACACGATTTATTTTACCTTAAGTGTATTCGAAACCCTAGAAGCTTTGTTAATATCCCCTACTGTGTTGGTTTTTATCTGTCCAAAATAGTGGCAGGAACACAGGACGGGGGAATAATAGGAGGAGGTATTTTTGTTACTCTCGTTGGAGAGTATTTGGGTGTAGATAGGGATCAAGGGGGTCCACTGATAGTGTGTGGGGAACAGGTTGATACTTTAGGATTGAAGGTCTATCAGGGTGCAAAGGTATTAAAGAGCAGACTCAATCAAGCAATACCATATGATGGTCGTCATCCACAGGTAGAGAGAGGTTCCGATGAGGAAATGGAGGAAGCGGATGACATTAGGGATGTCATTAGGGAGGCTGTTACTGACATTTATCAGTGTATAGATGAGGTAGAAATGACAAACGAGGCTAGATTTAGTCAGTTCAAGCAGTGGCACGCCGAGAATGTGTACGAGCATTCCAGGTAACGACAACATGATAGATGGCACTATCATCAGCATCAGATCATGAGCCAGCTATCATCTCAGGTACCAAATAACTACGTACCGACCCGACCTGCTTACTATCCTCCACACCAGCCCGAAATGCGACCACCATTTACTCTCTACGACCCCAACCAGGCCTATCTGTACACCTATAACCAACCGTGGAACCCGCCCGATGACATGAACTGGAACCCTTTTCCAGATTGATATAGTTCCCGTTGGTGATTTCTATGATTTTTATCTTTTTATTATTTTTATTTACTTATGTTTAAAACATATAATATTGTGATACTTTAATGTAAGTTTTAATTTTTTTATTATGTTGTACTAATATTTCATATTTGATTTGAAAGTGAGATGTTAAGTCCCATTTCAAATTACCATGCATGTTATTATTTGTATGTATGTATATTGTCAATTGTACACAACAGGGTAAAACAGCGCATTTTCAAAGACTGGCATTAAGTTCAGCAAAAGCTACTAATTTTGATGACAAAACGAAAAACAAATGTGATGTAACAACAAGACGGAATGAACAGATGAAGTGCACCATTTATCATTCAACAAACAAACACCAATATGTTTGGAAACTTTGGTAAAATTTAATCATTTTTCTACGCTAATCACCCTCAATAATTTAAATTGTACTGATTTCTTGCAAATGAGGGCATTGCAAGATTTTAAGTGTGGGAAGGGGTTAAATTATTTCGGATTTTTAAAATTTTTTGATTTATACACTTGGTTACCATTAAAAATACTAGTAACGCAGTAGTTGTATTAGAATCTAGTGCTCTCTGATAATAAAGAACAGCCTTAGTCTTATATACTGACTACCCAATTCTAGTAAAATGTTTCAAAATTTTCAATTAAATGAACTCAAAATCATGTTTATACAAATTTATGAACGATAAAAGTAGGTGTTAACACCGAAATTATTGTTACCTAGGAAAGGACATAAATTGAGAAACAACCCAAAATGTTAGAATTCATTTAAAATGGAATAGAAGAAAATAAAATGGCAAAGAAAGAAAAATAAAAGCCAAGTGTGGGAAAAATTTACCAAACTATTTAGAACATATATCACATATTTTTGTACAAATAATTGAAGATACTTTTCTTTTGGACGATATTTATCAGTTTTACCCAGTTTATTGTAATATAAAAGGAAGTAAAGTCTTTCGAGAGAAAAAGACACGCGCTTCTTAATTTAGGTCAGGAAGTTGTCGTCCAGACCAGTTGTAGAGTCTAGGAAAAGCCTTGAAAAGTTTTCTCAAAAATCAGCTGGAAATCCACAGACCTCAGCATCAAACAGGGTCGCCAAGTGGTCAAACTTTTCTTAACCATGAGAGGATCTGTCTCGTACAATGGGGGGTACCGTGCAAATTAGCTTATAAGACTAATGAATCAGATCCCCAGAAAGGATAATCTTCTTAAAGATCAAAAATCAGCTTTTAAGACTGATATTACTCAATCTTTGAGATTGACCTTAAAGATTGAGAATTCAAACTCATGGAATTCGATAATATCTAAACTCGAGCTTGAACGAGAAAATATTTTGATCAAAATTACAAAACGATTTGTTTTCTGAAAACCCTATTTTCAATGCGTTCATTACCATTGAACGTAAAATCCTAGGAATTCACCTGGAATTCATTAGGTCACCTGAACCAAATCGGGTGTCAACCGTAAGAACGGTGGTTGCATAGCATGATCAAAGACAGGACCTTGTGCCAGACCGAAAAACTATAGGGTGATCTTTACTATTGCTCCTACAAAGGATAGTAATTGCATTCGACATGATATAGACCATAATCAAAAGCATGTCACGGGACATTGCCTCAACAGTTGCTTGTTCAAAGCTTTCCTTTACAACCGGACGGTAGTTTACCGAAAGGTAATATACGGAGCAAGTATACTGGACGTGTTGCTTTCCCAATACAAGGTTAGCAAGTGGGTGACACAAAACCGCAAGTTTTGAGCTAAAATTTTCAAATCTGAAAACCACAAAACCCACAAAAACAATTTGCAAACACCGGTGAAGGGTTATTCCGGAAAACTTATCTAGGGTAAAAGCTAGATTAAATTTTCAAAAGAGCAAATGTTTTCATAAAGATCCAATTTCCTAAAGGATCTAAATTTTCATAGTCATGTGGGACTGTAAACCACATCATTACTACCATGGTTCATACCACTGTATAGAAATCACTGATGTACAAAGTGTGAAGAATAAAGAAGTGATTCTAGTATTTTTATTTCAAGACTATATTGCTTGAGGACAAGCAACGCTCAAGTGTGGGAATATTTGATAATGCTAAAAATGAACATATATTTCATAGCATTATCCTTCAAGAAAGACAAGCTTTTAGTTGCAATTGTTCTACGATAAAAGACAAATTCGACGAATTGAAGACGCAAACGACCAAAAAACTCAAAAGTACAAAGTACAATCAAAGTGGTTCAAATTATTGATGAGAAACGTCTAGAAATTACAAGAGTATGAGCCACAAAACGCAAAGTACAAGATATTAAATTGTACACAAGGACATTCGAAAATCCGGAACCGGGACCAAAGTCAACTCTCAAAGCTCGACGCAACGGACTAAAAATTACAAGTCAACTATGCACATGAATATAATATAATATATAATTAATTCTTAAAATTATATATATATATATTATATTATTTATTAAAACCGTCGTCAAACTAGCAAACGAAAGCATGTGGCCTGATCCAGCTGGCCATGCGATCGAAGAATAAAACTCATGCGATCGCATGGCCCCAAAAGTTGGGTCAGGTCCTATAAATTTCACGTGTTTTGGCCGAATTTCATACATAATTTTCAAACTCTCTCTCACAGATATATATATATATATATATATATATATATATATATATATATATATATATATATATATATATATATATATATATATATATATATATATATATTTATATTTATATATATATATTATAATTTTAATTTTAATTTTAATTTTAATTTAAGATTAATAATAATAAGGGTATGTTAGCGAATGTTGTAAGTGTGTAAGTCGAAATTCTGCCCGTGTAACGCTATGCTATTATTAATCATTGTAAGTTATGTTCAACCTTTTTAAATTAATGTCTCGTAGCTAAGTTATTATTATGCTTATTTAAATTGAAGTAATCGTGATGTTGGACTAAAATATTAAAGACGGGATAATTGGGCTTTGTACCATAATTGGGGTTTGGACAAAAGACCGACACTTGTGAAAATTGGACTATGGGCTATTAATGGACTTTATATTTGTTTAATTGAATGATAGTTCGTTAATTTAATATAAGGATTTACAATTGGACGTACCTATAAATAACCACATACACTCGATCGGACACGATGGGCGGGATATTTATAAGTACTAATAATCGTTAATTTAACCGGACACGGGAATGGATTAATAGTCAATGGACTTATTAAAACAGGGGTGAATTACATACAAGTAAAATTGGTGTAATTATAGTTTAAGTCCCCAATTAGTTGGAATATTTGACTTCGGATATAAGGATAATTTGACGAGGACACTCGCACTTTATATTTATGACTGATGGACTGTTATGGACAAAAACCAGATGGACATATCGAATAATCCAGGACAAAGGACAATTAACCCATGGTAATAAACTAAAATCAACACGTCAAACATCATGATTACCGAAGTTTAAATAAGCATAATTCCTTTATTTCATATTTCATCGCACTTTTATTTACTGTCATTTTATTTAATTGCACTTTTAATTATCGTACTTTTTAATTATCGCAATTTTATTTATTGTAATTTTATTTATCGCATTTTAATTTATCGCACTTTAATTATTGTCATTTACTTTACGCTTTAAATTAAAGTTATATTTATTTTTAATATTTTACATTAGATTTTAACTGCGACTAAAGTTTTAAAATCGACAAACCGGTCATTAAACGGTAAAAACCCCCTTTTATAATAATAATACTACTTATTTATATATATATATTTACAAATATAGTTTTAAAAATATAGCGTTAAACTTGGCTAGTTCCCTGTGGACGAACTGGACTTACTAAAAACTACACTACTGTACGACTAGGTACACTGCCTATAAGTGTTGTAGCAAGGTTTAGGTATTTCCACTCTATAAATAAATAAATAACTTGTGTAAAATTGTATCTTATTTAATAGTATTTCGAAATAAAAATATAACTATTTCGTACACACCTCTGCACACATCAATCTTAATTTCCTTACGCACCGAAGAATCAAATCTTTTAGATTTCGAAGATTTTCTATAAATCCCTTGAACTCCGGAATTCAACCGTGGCTACGTCGCCGGTTAAGACGAATTGGCATTTACTCATTTCATTCTTTTATGATAGCTTCACTCGTACTCTCCAAGTAATCAAATTATCTTAGCCATATTACCCAACAGTAATAAAACTCTATTGATCAACTCATTTTCGTCATGAAAACATTTTTATTGTTAACCATGACGACCTCACTCAAATTTCGGGACGAAATTTCTTTAACGGGTAGGTACTGTGACGACCAGGCAATTTTCGACCAAATTTAAACTTAATCTTTATATGTTTTCGACACAATAAGCAAAGTCTAGTAAATTGAGTCTCAAAATGTTTGAACTATTTTTCATGAATGTATTTGACCTTCGACCACTTCCGACGATTCACGAACGATTGTTTGTAAATAAATATGTATATTTATATAAATGTATGTATATATATATATATAATTGGAAATAATAAAATAAACATAAAAAAATTAAATATGTGAATTAAGATAGAAAATAATTTAAAATTAACTTATATATAATTTCTATATATAATATGTATATTGTGGTATATATTAAAAGGTATAAAAATTTAATATTAAATAATAGATCTATAATATACATTATAAAGTTATATTACATAAACAATAACATATAATACTAATATACTAAATTTAATTATTAATTTTTATAATAATATTGTTGTTTCTTTCAATATTAATATCAATATTATTATTATATTATTATCAGTAGATTAGAAATTTAATGTATACAAAGTGATAGTTTATTATTATTAATCTTTTGATTATCATTAATAATAAGTATTACTATAATTAGTATTATTATAAGTAATATTATTGGTACCACAAATAATAGTGTTAATATCATTTTTTTTTCATGATTATTAAATCGATTAAAATCAATATTATTGTTATTATTGTGACAACCCGGAAATTTCCAACCAAATTTAAACTTTAATCTTTATATGTTTCCGACACGATAAGCAATATTTGTTAAGTTAAATTGCAAGAATTTTAACCTATGTTCATACATTCATTCAACCTCGACCATGTTCCAACGATTCACGAACCATTAAACAAATATGATTATATATGTATATGTGTATATATATTATAACTTGAAACGTAAACAAAATATTAGATTAAATACTTTATATGATTGTATCTGTTTTAAAATATTTATCAATGGAATTAGAAGATAAGATCAAATGATTGAATTATCAGATATATTGAATTATGATTACAAGTCTCTGTTGAAAGGCCCACGTTGATTTGAGAAATCTTTCCGTTTTAACAATATTCGGAAAATGGTAAAGTGATTTATAAATAAGAACAAATTGTCAATCATTGAGAACTAGACAAAGGATAGTGGAAGATTGAATCTCATAAAGACTCGATTGATCTATTTAGTTTCAAACGTACAAAAACGTTTTCAGTTTAAAAAGAACTTTATTATTAAAACGTATATAACTTTTATAAATATCTAGAACCACTTTTGACAACTCATTACTTAACTAGTATGATAAAGATAACGATATTTATATTTTATTTTATTAAATATATATAACAATTTAAATTAATATTATATATATTTATACGCGTATTATACGTACATAGTTTTATACATTTACTATACTTAAACTTTACCTTTACTTTATTTTTACTTTACTTTTACTTTAATAATTCACTTTAATAATTCATACTTTAATAATTCACTTTAATAATTCATACTTTAATATTTCACTTTAATAATTCATACTTTAATAATATTCTTTAATAATTCATACTTTAATAATTCACTTTAATAATTCATACTTTAATAATTCAAAAATCTATTATAAATAGAATTCAATAGGTTTCATTATTTCATAGAAACTTGAAAATATTTTTCTCTAAACTCTCTCAATCGATTTACATATATATATTTACTCCGTATTATTTCAAGATATTATTAGTATACATAAAATATTACGACGGAGTGCTGTTCAAGTGATTTCGAAATTGTTTTTCGAGTAGGATAGGATTAAGGAAATTATGGGTTATAGCTATGGAGGTGATCGAGTATGGTTCATGGGTATGCTCATGAGGTCAATATAGTGTTTATCATTTCCGTTGCGTCTACGTACCTTTCCTGCAATATTGAATCTCAATATTGATACGTGAGTACTCATAATTTAACTTTTACATACTAATAGTGTATCCCTGACTTGTGCTCGAGTATTTAGGATTATGCATGCTTGTACTTTTGATATTGCCCTTAGACAGGTTAGGTTGAATATTGAATTAGTTACACTTGTGGTTGAGATAAGGTATAAGATATGCATGTCCTTAGAAAGCTAGCGAAAAATTAAGGACTTTTCCTTTAGTTATCGAATGGTTTCGATGAACGGATTAGAAGTTATAATCAATTGAATTTTCGATATTTTTATTAAAAATGATTATTATTATCGTCGTTTTTATCGTCGTTCTAGTTTTATCTTATTATTATCATTATCATTATCTTTATCAATAAAAGGGATTTATCATTAAAAATTGTTATTTTTTTATTATTACTATCGTTATTATCGTTAAAGTTATAATTAGTATTATTATAATTATTATCCAATTATTATTATTATTATTATTATTATTATTAGTATTATTATTATTATTATCATTATTAATATATATATCATTATTTAAAAATGGATATTGTCATTGTTATTATTATTATTACTATATTATCATTAAGATAATTATTAGTATTATCGTTAAAAATGTTATAGTAACTATCATTATTAATATTAGTGTAATTAAAACAAATATTTGTAACACCTAATTATTTTGATTACTATTATTATCATTATTATGAACACGATATAAAAGACGATTAAAAGCTATTAAACGAAACGATTAGGAAATAATGAGTAAGAGTATCATGATGAAATTAAAATATTATAAGATATTGATTTAGATAAAATTATCGTTCTTATTATTTTTATCATTACTATTATTATTAAAAATATCGTTAGTATTAAAACTATCATTTTAACAAAAATTATCATTTTGATAGAAATGTCATTGTTACTATAAAATATCATTATTATTATTATTTTAAATAGAATTATTATTTTAAAGATAATATTAAAAATTATCGTAAATATTAAAGTTATCATAATTAGAATTATCGTTTTATCATAATGTCATCTTAGCAATTATAAATATTGATATTTTTATAATAATAATTATTATTACAAAATAATACAACTTTTACTTACTATCATTATAGATATTATTTTATCAAATAAATATGTGATACAAACATATTTTACTACGTGTAATAACTTACTTTAATAATACCTATCATATTATCTTTATGATATTAAATGAACCCTATAAATTTTATTACTTAATATATATAAAAGTATATTATATTATATAAATTTAATATAAAATTTTATTTATTAATAAATAAATTATATTATTTACTCTAATAAATCTTTTAAAAATATTTAAAAATATAAAACGACGATATTTAAACTATATATTAATCATGTATAGATTTTTGGAAATTATTTTGAGTCAAATTTACTTTTGTTGACTTTTGCATATTAGTCTCGAGCATTAGGATTGTGGTACACTATGACTTGGCCTAATTTGTTAGACAAATATTGACCAACACATAATTATATATAATTAATTTAGGTTCGTGAATCCGAGGCCAACCTTGCACTTGTTCAATGACGTTATATGTATTTTTACTACGAAATACAGTATGGTGAGTTTCATTTGCCTTTTTACCCTTTATATTTTTAGGACTGAGAATACATGCGCTTTTATAAATGTTTGACGAAATAGACACAAGTAATTAAAACTACATTCTATGGTTGAATTATCGAAATCGAATATGCCCCTTTTTATTAAAGTCTGGTAATCTAAGAATTAGGGAACAGACACCCTAATTGACGCGAATCCTAAAGATAGATCTATTGGGCCTAACAAACCCCATCCAAAGTACCGGATGCTTTAGTACTTCGAAATTTATATCATGTCCGAAGGAGGATCCCGGAATGATAGGGGATATTCTTATATGTATCTAGTTAATGTCGGTTACGAGGTGTTCACCATATGAATGATTATTTTTGTCTCTATGCATGGGACGTATATTTACGAGAACTGGAAATGAAATTCTTGTGGTCTATTAAAATGATGGAAATAAATGATTATGATAAACTAATGAACTCACCAACCTTTTGGTTGACACTTTAAAGCATGTTTATTCTCAGGTGTTAAAGAAATCTTCCGCTGTGCATTTGCTCATTTTAAAGATATTACTTGGAGTCTTTCATAGCATATTTCGAAGAACGTTGCATTCGAGTCATTGAGTTCATCAAAGATTATTATTAAATCAATTTATAGTTGGATAGTGGATATTATGAAATGGTATGCATGCCTGTCAATTTTCGATGTAAAGAAATTTTGTCTTTTAAAAAACGAATGCAATGTTTGTAAAATGTATCATATAGAGGTCAAATACCTCGCAATGTAATCAACTATTGTGAATCATTTATAATGTATATGAACGGATCATTTCAGTTGGTATCAGAGCTGGTATAACGCCGTCCATGTGTGGCGGGTTAGTCGTAAAGGAGGTTCTCACAGTGTTACCTGTGACGAAGCATTGGCTCTTACTCCTTGCGATCCCTTACGAGGGTTGGCAATTGCCGAGAGGCAGGCCCTAAAATCAGCATCTGAGGTACACTCAGTGGTCACCAGGCGGTTAGCTGGGAAGGCACTAGGTGGGACGGTGGTTGTCCCCAACTGTATTTCAGTTGGTATCAGAGCGGTGGTCTTAGCGAACCAGGTCTGCATTAATGTGTCTAACTGATAAGTCGATAGGATGCATTAGTGAGTCTTGACTTCGACCGTGTCTGCATGTCAAAAGTTTTGCTTATCATTTTGTGTCAAAAATTAACTACTTATCATCCTCAGGAAATTACCTGCTTATCATTTTTAGTCTAAGACACGTCTTGCTGCATCGATTGCATGAATAGTGTATAGACAAAAATTCATATCTTAGCATATCTGCTAAATCATATCTTATCGTATCTGTTACTTTAAACTTTTCCTGACATATCCCGCAAAGTCCTCCGTAATCTACGAAATCTTTTGATATATATATATATATATATATATATGTATATATATATATATATATGTATATATATATATATATATGTATATATATATATATATATATGTATATATATATATATATATATATATATATATATATATATATATATATATATATATATATATATATATATATATATATATATTCTATGTAATTAGAATACCATCCGTTAGCCAAAATCATTTCATATCGGAAAAAAATCCTTTATCCAATCGTACGAAATGGAATTAGTCATCAGTTCAAGTCACTCAGATTCCGAAATGGAATCCCATTCAAGCTCCGAAAGCAGTGTGACCGGAATAGATCAACCAATCAGTCATCACCTATTCTGGATGAATTGGGGATGGGTTCGTAGCCTCCTCAATCATTGGAGACAAGAAGAAGGTGATCCCTTCCATCCACCACATTGCCCTCTTGACGAAGAACCTGAAGCACTTACCGGCGAACCTGTCCGAAACACCATTTTCTCGCTCATTTCCAGAGTATCTCGTCACGATTATATATTGCATCAAATTTTAGATTTTATTTATCCGCTCGTCCGAACGGACAATCACCCCTGTGTAATAGAAGAAGTCAACGAGCTTCGCGCTCGGGTAGTGGCTTTGGAGAATATGGTGCAGAGATTACAAACACCAGCAGCAGCATCAGCAGCATAACCAGTACCACCATCATCAACGCCAACAGTACCATTACCACCTCCAACCACAACCGCATCGTAAACCTCAACTTCACAATCTGTCCCACGAGCATCAACGTCATACACACCATAGATACCAAGGAGTACCAACAACAATAACTGACGAAGTATTAATTCATAACTTCATTGGAGAAACATTCCGCGGCGATTATGTAATCTCTAGAGTCTTAGAGATTATCTAATCTAGCCCTAACCATAAATCAGTTAAGCGAACCAAAATGATAGAAGGAAGAGTAGAAACCCCGACAAAAATGGTGTGTGATTAACAAGCTAAACTTGCTTTACCAACAGCATCAACAGTACTGTCAGCGTTACCAGCATCGTCAGTACAGTCAACATCCGAATCAAAAACACCGATAACATCACAAACTCCGTTAGTTCAAGAATCACTGTGGACATCATTACGAATCAATAACGCATATATTGTATCAACGAGTTATAAAGAATTAACTCATTCCCTCTGAAGAAATTATATGTATATTATATATATATATATATATATATATATATATATATATATATATATATATATATATATATATATATATATATATATATATATATATATATTTGAAATAAATCTTTCCGTGCTAAGCTATTGTGTGTGAATCTTAACTACTCGGTTAATTCATATTACAAATATGCAATAATGTACGTCCTTCGGCCGCAACTTAACCAGCGTTAACTACAATCTCTGTCGCAATTCAAAAAATTCCAATTCATAATAAATCAAGTATATATTTGATTTTACACTTTCATCATCGATGTACCCGAAACTTTTCAGATAACATCATTCGTACTATGCGAAATTCACAAGAATTCCACGAACCGAACATCATACATCAACAAATAATGAAGTATTGATTCATAATTTCAATGTCATTAAAGAAATACTGCGTAAAAGTTATGTTCTTTTTAAAGCCTTTAGGGATTATTCAATTCTAGTTTCAACCGTAAATCAAATGAGTTTAATTTAACTTTAACTCATTAAATCTATGTTACATCTAAAGAAAATATACATATATATATTTTCATAAAGACTGTAATAAAATTCTTTTGTACAAAATATTAATTGTGAAATTTTTTTTTAACGGGTAGGTAATACCCGAGAGATATATAAATTCACAATTAATATGTTACATTCTTCGAATCTGATTCAGCAAATCATCCATTATACTCCCTACTTTCACAACAATATACATTCTTTTATAGAAATCAAAACAACCATACTCATTCAAAATTTAATTACATATTCTGATTTTGAAATCTCAAAATTCAACTTGAGATATGACCAAAATCATCACTCTTAGATCCTTACATCTTTCACAAGCTATATTTTGACTTCAAAACTGTGTTAGAACATCAAATGTATGTTAACGATTACAATCTGTGTTCAAACCCTTCGAAAATTTATGAAGACACTTCGAATGATGAGCAATCGAGATGATGATCCAACCACATGTTACCCATAGTTTTGTACCCGAAAAACTCTTGAAACCAAAGTAAAAGTTTAAACAACGTATCCGCGTCAGATTCTTTGGCATTTATTAGCAAAAATAACTTTGCGACTCCTATTCAAAGTAGCCAGTTTTGTCACAGCTCCAGCAAGTCAACTTCAACTTTTCAGTCAGACTAACCTTATTATAACCTTGAGATATACACCTTCGTTACCAGGGAACCTTTTACATTCCACCACATTATTAGCAGATGTACCAACAACTTCATTACCCTTTGACTTTAGCCTCTCCAAAAAGTCATTATAATTATTCATTGAAACCCCATCATTTACTCATTCGCATCTTGTAATAAGAATTGCCATACGAATCATTGGGAATTAGCAATCAGTATTTTGAAATCTCGCAGGATGTCTACGCCAACAGTTATATGTGTATATATAACGTCTATCTTCTGGACTTAATTTGAATGTGAAGTTTCTGAAAAACACTCCGAACTACGAATTAGTTCTCCGAAAATGGGAAAAAAAAATGCTGATGAAGCAGCAAAAACTATAAATGACTTTAAACGGTAAAAGCTGGATGATAATGATGAAGTGTGTTGGCAAAGCGCAGAAAAAGAGAAGTTTTGGAACTGGAAAATGGATTGAGCAAAGTAGGAAGGAGGCTGTGGACAAATTACAAAGACTGAACCTGACTTCAAAGGATCCAAATGATTCAGTACCTGCTGAAGTCATTAACGAATACCTTGCTCCTGACTCTAAACCCCTGCGGACAATATTCTTCATCATCCTCTGATATAGAAATTCTAAAATATCATCATATCTTTCATTATAAATATCCTCCATATTTCTGAAGATATTTTCTTAATTTTTCTTATTTGAAATCATTTACCTCTTCGCGCTATTTGTATTACATCATAAAAGAAACTATTTTAGTTTCAAAATTCTGAAACATTCAAGTTTAAAATAGGAATATTTTGAAGTAATGTTGGGAACTGAAGCATGAATTAGTATAATATAATGACACTTGATCAATGTGATTATATTACAGTAAGTCATGCTGAGTTTCTAAATGGAACGTGATGATTCACAGATCATAACATCATCGTGTGCCATGTTATACGACTCTTGTATTCTATTTAACCTCTAAAATATAAAGAAAATATTTCTTGATGATTCGGCCTTTTCTAAGGTATTCTAGTAATTTGACAAGTCAAGATCGTGCCATCACAATTTCCTTCCTAGAACATTAACAATGTTCATTCCGAAATTCATATCTGTGAATTCTGGACCATTACAAGCGGTGCTTAATCGCAAGAAGAAGAAACGAAAGGACAAAACTCCGAAATAGAAATTGGGGTATAAATTACAGCAAATAAAAGAGAGCATTAACTGTGAATGATAATGATTATAGAAGACAGAAGCAGATACTTTGAAATATAAGAGAACATATAAATCCCAACGACAAACTAGAAATTATAAACCATATATATCGATGCATATAACAATTTAAAGACACGGGAGAACTAGAAACACTATAAACCCAAGAGTATAGTAGAAGTAAATAGATTCTTCCGGCGGTAGATGAAAAAGAAGAATGACCGATATGAAAGTTAGAAGTATATCGAGAATCAAAACTGGATGGAGCATATTGATGAATACTTTAAAATATGAGTTGAGGGGGAAAGAATAGAAGGTGATGAAACATGACTAGGAACTTACAAATCAACAGATTTAACTCACACAATGGCGGAATAAGTGAATCAAACCCTCTAGTGAATAGGTTAAGTTTTTTTTGATTAATTTAGTCAAACCACAACTAAATCAAGTGTGATTAGATCAACACCTGGAGCTATTATTCACCACCTGGGTGATTTGGACTGAGAGAGAATCAGAGGAGCTCACTAGATCTGAGTGTGTGTAACAAATGAGAGGCTTAACCTAAAATTAAGAACATAAGACTTTATATACCCCTGCTGTTGACTCACCTATACGATTCATTCATCACACATACGAGTTGGCTTCATCAGTCGTACGGGTGATCACTCACTCGTGTCTTCTCATTTAGGTTGTAATTGTGACTTAGCTCAGCATCAACCGTGCGTATGAGCCTGTCAGCTGTACTAGTGAGGCTTCACTCGTACGTCTGACTAAGTCTAACATAGTTAAACATCTAAATCTCGTTCCTGCAGTTCCTGTAACCACATACAAACACGGATAGGATAATAACGAGCAATCATGGTGGCCTGTAAACTGTTGTACCTGCAATGGACGCGGGTAGATGTCTAGGAACTTGCATAAAATGTATCAATAGAAGGTGTGAGTTGTAAGGAAACGAAGGGGGTGAATTTATAAGAAAATCTTCGACAGAACAATTAAAATGGACGATCGCATTTAAAGCGGATCCTAATTCCCTTGATTACCGGAGAGTCAAATCTTATTAAGAAAATTTTCTTCAAATCCCTTGAAATCTGGGAATCAATCACATCTACGTCAAATGATAAGATGAATCTACACTTACTCATTTCACTCTTCTATGTTAGCTTCATTCGTACTCTTCATATAAATGGATTGTTTATCCAAATTATTCGCTGATGATAAAACTCTAATTTTCAGCCCGTATGCATCATGAAAACATACTTATTATAATTCACGACCTTTCCACTCAAATTTCGGGACGAAATTTCTTTAACGGGTAGGTACTGTGACAACCCGGAAATTTCCAACCAAATTTAAACTTTAATCTTTATATGTTTCCGACACGATAAACAATATTTGTTTAGTTAAATTGCAAGAATTTTAAACTATGTTCATACATTCATTCAACCTCGACCATGTTCCAACGATTCACGAACCATTAAATGAATATGATTATATATGTATATGTGTATATATATTATAACTTGAAACGTAAACAAAATATTAGATTAAATACTTTATATGATTGTATCTGTTTTAAAATATTTATCAATGGAATTAGAAGATAAGATCAAATGATTGAATTATCAGATATATTGAATTATGATTACAAGTCTCTGTTGAAAGGCCCACGTTGATTTGAGAAATCTTTCCGTTTTAACAATATTCGGAAAATGGTAAAGTGATTTATAAATAAGAACAAATTGTCAATCATTGAGAACTAGACAAAGGATAATGGAAGATTGAATCTCATAAAGACTCGATTGATCTATTTAGTTTCAAACGTACAAAAACGTTTTCAGTTTAAAAGAACTTTATTATTAAAACGTATATAACTTTTATAAATATCTAGAACCACTTTTGACAACTCATTACTTAACTAGTATGATAAAGATAATGATATTTATATTTTATTTTATTAAATATATATAACCATTTAAATTAATACTATATATATTTATACGCGTATTATACGTACATAGTTTTATACTTTTACTATACTTAAACTTTACCTTTACTTTATTTTTACTTTACTTTAACTTTAATAATTCACTTTAATAATTCATACTTTAATAATTCACTTTAATAATTCATACTTTAATATTTCACTTTAATAATTCATACTTTAATAATTCACTTTAATAATTCATACTTTAATAATTCACTTTAATAATTCAAAAATCTATTATAAATAGAATTCAATAGGTTTCATTATTTCATAGAAACTTGAAAATATTTTTCTCTAAACTCTCTCAATCGATTTACATATATATATTTACTCCGTATTATTTCAAGATATTATTAGTATACATAAAATATTACGACGGAGTGCTGTCCGAGTAATTTCGAAATTGTTTTTCGAGTAGGATAGGATTAAGGAAATTATGGGTTATAGCTATGGAGGTGATTGAGTATGGTTCATGGGTATGCTCGTGAGGTCAATGAAACGCCCGTTCCTAATCCATCCGGACGAAGTCCGCATCGATTATAAACGAATCACAATAGTTGGTTACATCGCGAGGTACTTGACCTTTATATGATACATTTTACAAACATTGCATTCATTTTTAAAATATAAACTTTCATTTACATCGAAGGTTGACAGATATGCATACCATTTCATAATATCCTAACTATAAATGACTTAATCTGTCATTTACTTAATAATATTCTCTAATGAACTTCAATGACTCGAATGCAACATCTTTTTGAAATATGTCATGAATGACTCCAAGTAATATCCTTAAAATGAGCTAATGCACAGCGGAAGATTTCTTTCAAACCTGAGAATAAACATGCTTTAAAGTGTCAACCAAAAGGTTGGTGAGTTCATTAGTTTATAGTAATCATTTCATTTTCATCATTTAAATAGACCACAAGATTTCATATTTCCATTTCTCATAAACATACATCCCATGCATAGAGACAAAAATAGCATTCATATGGATTGAACACCTGGTAACCGACATTCACAATATGCATATAAGAATATCCCCATCATTCCGGGATCCTCCTTCGAACATGATATAAATTTCGAAGTACTAAAGCATCCGGTACTTTGGATGGGGCTTGTTGGGCCCGATAGATCTATCTTTAGGATTCGCGTCAATTAGGGTGTCTGTTCCCTAATTCTTAGATTACCAGACTTAATGAAAAGGTGCATATTCGATTTCGATAATTCAACCATATAATGTAGTTTCGATTACTTGTGTCTATTTCGTAAAACATTTATAAAAATTGCGCATGTATTCTCAGCCCAAAAATATAAAGGGTAAAAAGGCAAATGAAACTCACCATACTGTATTTTGTAGTAAAAATACATATAACATCATTGAACAAGTGTAAGGTTGGCCTTGAATTCACGAACCTAAATTAATTATATATATATTTATATGTTGGTCAATATTTGTCTAATAATTTAAGTAAGGTCATAGTGTACCACAATCCTAATGCTCGAGACTAATATGAAAAAGTTAACAAAAGTCAATTTGACTCAAAATGATTTCCAAAATTTATACATGATTATTATTATATAGTTTAAATATCGTCGTTTTATATTTTTAAATATTTTTTTAAAAAAAATTTATTAAAGTAAATAATGTAATTTATTTATTAGTAAATAAAACTTTATATATAAAAATATACTTTTATATATCTTAAATAATAATATTTATAAAGTTTATTGAATATCATAAAAATGTTATAATAGGTTTTATTAAGGTAATTATATTATTTGTATTACATTTTTATTTGATAAACTAACATTGATAATAATAATAATAAGTAGAAGTTGTATTATTTTGTATTATTAATTATTATTCTTTTACTAATAATGATAACATTATTTATATTTACGAAAATGGTATTATAATAATATAATAATTCTTATTAATAATGAAATTTTATATTAACAATGATATTCCTATTAAAATGTTAATTTTTATAAAGATGATATTCTTAATATTTATAATAATACTTTTAATAATAATAGTGGTAAAAAATAATGAAGAATGATAATTTTATCTAAATCAATATCTTTAAATTTCATCATGATACTCATTATTTCCTAATTAATTTGTTAATAGCTTTTAAATTGTCTGTTATATCACGTTCATTTTAATGATAATAATAGTAATCATAATAATTAAGTGTTACTAATATTAGTTTTAATTATAATAATACAAATAATTATGATAATGATAATACTAATAACTATTTTAATGATAATAATAATAATAATAATACTAATTATAAGTTCAACGATAATAATGATAGTAATAATAATAAAATAACAATTTTTAATGATAATACTTTTATTGATAATGATAATAATAATAATAATAATAATAATAATAATAATAATAATAATAATAATAATAATAATAATAATAATAATAATAATAATAATAATAATAATAATAATAATAATTGGATAAGAATTAGAACGACGATAATAATAATCATTTTTAATAATAATTCAAAAATCAGTTGATTATAACTTCTAATCCGTTCATCGAAACTATTCGGTATTTAAAGGAAAAATTCTTAATTTTTCGCTAGCTTTCCAACGACATGCATATCTTATACCTTATCTCAATCGCTGGCGTAACTTAATTCAAGATTCAACATAACCTATCTAAAGGCAATATCAAATGTACAAGCATGCATAATCCTATTTTCTCGAGCACTAGTCAGGGATACACTATTAATATGTAAAAATTAATTTACGAGTACTCACGTATCAATATTGAGGTTCAATATTGTAGGAAAGGTACGTAGACGCAACGGAGATGATAACTACCAAATTGACCTCACGGGCATACCCATGAACCATACCCATCACCTCCATAGCCATAACCCATAATTTCCTTAGCCATATCCTACTCATAAAACTTGTCTTGAAATGACCCGCTCATGACCTCGTCGTAATATTTTATTTATAATACTAATAATAATACTACTACTAATAAAGATAATGTGATTAATAATAATAATAATATTAATCTAATTAATAATAATAATAATAATAATAATAATAATAATAATAATAATAATAATAATAATAATAATAATATTAATTATTATTATATATATGTGTGTAACTGAGAAAGAATGCGAGAGAACAGATATGAAAATGAACTAGCGAGTAGCTTTATAGAAGGGTCATCCACTTTAAAATCTTGCCGACACTTTCTCTCATTTACACATATACGTTTATTTATATATTAATTAATATATAATATATTTAATCTTTAGAATTAATTAAATATTATATTATATTTACGCTCATGGTAAAAATATAATTTTTACAAAATGACACGGTCGTGGTCCCACGACTCATGTACCACTTTCGGTTTTTCGAGCGCACTTTCGTACATTTAGAAAACTAGCCTTTTACGTTTAATGACTCATACCATTATAAAAATTTAGTTTTAGTTATTGAAAAATTACTTTATGACAAATGTATCTTATATAATTGAGTGTTGTGGTCATTTCCTTCTATAAATCAGTGGCTCGTTGTTTGTCAAGATATATTATTTTAAGTCAGGACATTTTATGACTAAGTTAAAAAAATATATATTTTCATTTAAAATTGTAAATTTGCTCAATATATATATTTGAAATATTTATCAAATGATATAATATTTTGTCTTTCAAAAGCGATTACATTTCAAGTTCATTTTATATAATTTACTTATTTTAAATAATAGTAGTTATTTTACTAACTACTGTATTTAATATGAAAAACTAAAGAGTTGATTTATCTAGGGATGCAAGTTAATCAATTAAAGTACATTTTTGAATTTTAAACGAAAATGATTACTATCTTTTGACTAACTCTTGCTAATGACACTTTTGTAAATCACTCTTATCAGATATTCCAGATACCGTTAAAAAGAAAAGGTTTTTTAAATAAAAGTGGACCTCTTAATAGAGACTCGTAATCATAATTCAATGTATCTGATAATTCAATCACTTGAATATTATCTTTTAATTCCATTGATATTTATTTGAATATATTTTGCAGCCGATACGTTTATGTAAAGTATTATACGTCTAATACTTTGTTAAAGTTTCCAAGCTATAATTATATATACGCATATACATACATAATCATATCCATTCATACAATGGTTCTTGAATCGTCGAAACTTGATCAAAGGGTAATTGATTACATGAATATAGATTTCAAAACTTTCGAGACTCAACATTACAGATTTTGCTTATCGTGTCGTGAATATATACAGAATAAAGTTTAAATTTGATCAGAAATTTTTGGGTCATCACAGTACCTACCCGTTAAAGAAATTTCATCCCGAAATTTGATATAGGTCGTCATGGCTAACTATAAAAATGTCTTCATGACGAATATGAGGTGATAGTAGAGTTTTATCATCATTGAGTAATATAGATAAAACAATTTTGATTAGTCGAAGAGTATAATTGAAGCTATCGCAAGAGTGTGAAATGAGTAAATGTAGAATCTTTTTAATCGATGTCGTAGTTACGATTGATTTCAAGAATTTAAGGGACTTAAAGAAAATCTTCGTAATAAGATTTGGTTCTTACGTGATTAAGGACATTAGGATCTTCTTTGATTTAATACGATATTCCATCTTGATTTCTCTGTCGGATTTTTCACTATAAATTCACCGTCTACGTTTTCTCACAACTCACACCTTCTATTCTTTATCCTCAATTCATACTTCAAAGCATTCGTTAATATGCTCCATCCCATTTTGATCCTTGATATACTCTTAACTTTCATATCTATCATTCTTCTCTTTCATCTACCACCAGAGGAATCTATTTACTTCTACTATACTCTTGGGTTTATAGTGTTTCTAGTTCTCCCGTGTCTTTATATTGCTATATGCATCGACATATACGGTTTATAATTTCTGGGTGGTTGTTGGGTTTTATATCTTCCCTTATACTTCGATGTCCCTGCTTCTGTCTTCTATAATCAGTGTCATCCACAGTTAATGCTCTCTTCTATTTGCTACGATTTATACTCCAGTTTTTAGTTTGGAGTTTTCATTCTTTCGTTTCCTCTTCTTGCGATTAAGCATCTCTTGTACTGGTTCGGAATTCACACATATGGATTTCGGAATGAACATTGTTATTGTTATAAGAAAGAAATAGTAATTGCACAATCTTGATTTGTTAAATTACCAGAATATCCTAGAAAAGACCGAATCATCAAGAAATATTTTCTTGATATGTTTAGAGATTAGATAAAATGTAAGAGTCGTGTAAATGGTACATGATGATGGTATGTTCTATGAATCATCACGTCCATTAGAAACTCAGCATGAATTACTGTAATATAATTACGTTGATCAAGTGTCATTATATTATACTAACTCATGCATCAGTTCCCAACACCACTTCAAAAACATTCATATTTGAATTTTTTTCAGAATTTAGAAACTAACACAGTTTCTTTTATGTTGCAGATATTACGGAGAGATAAATGTTCTCAGATAAGAATAGTTGTGAAAATATCTCCAGAAATATGGAGAATATGTATAATGGATGATACGAAGATATCTTTTAATATTTAAGATAAGATGATGATGAAGAATATCTATCTGTGAAGGTTTAGAATAAGAAGTAACGTGTTTGCTAACAACTTTAGCAGACATTGAATCATTTGGATCCTTTGAAGGCAGGTTCAGTCCTTGTGATTTATCCACAAATTCCTTCATACTTTGCTCAATCTGTTTTTCAGTACCAAATCCTTTCTTTTTCTGAGCTTTACCAACCTACTATCTTTTATCATCAAACTTTTGGTCGTTTAGACCATCTACCATTTTTATGTTTCCTCTGCACTTAATGCTACGATATTTGAATCACTGGTTATCAATCCGAGGTGGGTTCAGAAGAATTGTGTTTTAGATGATTAATCGCTGATGGTAATATGGTGGAATATGAAAATTTTCCCAGTAACAATGGCGAACGGGCAATGTATCTATTGAGGTTATAATAAGACTAGTCCGACTGAAGGTCGAAATTGACTTGCTGGAGCTGTGACAAAATTGGCTACTCTGAAAGGAATCGTAAAGTTGTTTTTGCTAATAAATGATATGACGCTTGTACGTGTTAAACTATGACTTTAGTTTCGAGAGTTTTTCAGGTACAAGATTGTGTGTATCGTGTGGTTGGATCATCATCTCAAGTGCCTTTAGGAATTTTCGAAGGGTTTTAAATGCAAATTGTCATAGTCAATATCCAAATGATGAAATCGTCATGAATCTCGAATGATTCTCATATCCTTCTGAGTATTATGGATAAAAGTGATGTTCTATCACAGTTTTGAATTCAAAGTATATCTTTGGTAGATGTAGGAATTTAAGAGTGATGATTTCGGTTATATCTCTAATTAAATTCTGAGATTTCAAAATCAGAATATGTAATTGAATTTGGATGTGAATGGTTGTTTTGATTTCTATGAAAGAATGTATATTATTGTGAAAGTAGTGAGTATAGTTGATGATTGTTGAATCAGAATCGAAGAATGTAACATATTAATTGTGAATTTAAATATCTCTCGGGTATTACCTACCCGTTAAAAAAAATTTCACAAATAATATTTTGAACAAGAATTTTCATTACAATCTTTATGAAAATATATGTGGGTATATTTTCTTCAGATGTAATACAGATTCAATGAGTTAATATCATACTAAGCTCATTTGATTTTCGGCTTGAATTAGAAATGAATTTTCTCTAAAACATTAGAGATTACATAATCCTTGCGGAGTATTTCACTAATGTAATCAATACTTCAATATTTATTCTTATAGATATTTTCTTAGTGAATTATGCTGATGCTCATAGAAGTCTTGTTAACTTCGCAAGATACGAATGTTGTTTTCTAGTAAGTTTCGAGTACATCGAAGATGAAAGTGTAAAAACAAACATGTTATTGATTAATACACTTGGTTTATTATAAGACGGAATTCGTTGAATTGAAACAGAGATTGTAGTTAACGATGGTTAAGTTGTTAACAAAGGATGTACATCATAGCATATTAGTAATATGAATTTAACCGAGTAGTATCTACCCTTTTTCAATTCATACTTAATAGCTTAGTACGAAAGATTTATATAGTTTCAGATTTCATATATATAAAATATATGTATAAATTCTTTAGAAGAATGAGTTAATACTCCATAATTCGTTGATACAATATACGCATTTGTTGATTTGTGATGATATCCACGGTGATTCTTGAACTGGCGGAGTTTGTGATGTTAGAGGTGCTGACGATTCTAACGATGTTGACAGCACTGACTGTGTTAGTGAGGCTAAAGGTACTGTTGATGCTGTTAGTAAAATAAGTCTAGCTTACACTATTCTTGTCAGGGTTTCTACTCTTTCCTTCTATCATTTCTGTCTGATCTATGATTAGGGATAAATTAGATAATCTCTAAGACTTTAAAGATTATATAATCACCGCAGAATGTTTCTCCGATGAAGTTATGAATCAATACTTCATCGTTTGTTGTTGTTGGTACTCCTTGGTATTTATGGTGCGTGTGATCTTGATATCGGAGGTACAGATTGTGATGTTGGGACGTGTGATGCGGATGTGATTGTTGGTGGTGGTAATGATATTGTTGGTGTTGATGGTGGTGATACCGTTGATGCTGGTGATGCTGTTGGCGCTTAGAGTATTGAAGCTTGTGATGTTGATGTTACTGGCGGTACTGGTTATGCTGCTGGTGCTGCTGATGGTGTTTGCAACCTTCGCACCGTATTCTCCAAAGCCACTACCCGAGTGCGAAGCTCGTTGACTTCTTCTATTACACCGGGGTGATTGTCGGTTCGAACGAGCGGATAAAAAAAATCTAGAATTTGGTGTAGTATATAATCGTGACGAGATACTCTGGAAATGAGAGAGAAAATGGTTTCTCGAACAGGTTCGCCGGTAAGTGCTTCAGGTTCATTGTCGAGAGGGCAATTTGGTGGATGGAAGGGATCACCTTCTTCTTGTCTCCAATTATTGAGGAGGCTACGAACCCATCCCCATTTCATCCAGAATAGATGATGGCTGATTGGTTGATCCATTCTGGTCACATTGTTTTCAGAGCTCGAATGGAAATCCATATCGGAATAGCTGTCGTAATCTGAGGAGTTCGAACGGGTTGAGGGATCCATCTCGTATGATCAAGGGAATGAATTTTTGATAGGAAAAAGATTATAGGAGTTAGATTTGGTATTCATAATTTACATATGTATATATAATACCAAAATCCCATAAATTATGGAGGAATCTTTGAAAAATGTCAGTCAAAGTTCATAGTAACAGATACGCCAAGATAAGATTTCGTCTATACACTATTATGCAATAAATGCAGGAAAACGCATCTAGGCTTAAGAATGATAAGCAGGTAATTTCCTACTGATGATAAGTAGATGATTTTCGACACAAAATGATAAGCAAAACTTTTGATATGCAGACATGGTCGAAGTCCAGACTCACTAATGTATCCTAACGACTTATCAGTTAGACACACTAATGCAGACCTGGTTCGCTAAGACCACCGCTCTGATACCAACTGAAACGCCCGTTCCTAATCCATCTGGACGAAGTCCGCATCGATTATAAATGAATCACAATAGTTGGTTACATCGCGAGGTACTTGACCTCTATATGATACATTTTACAAACATTGCATTAATTTTTAAAATATAAACTTTCATTTACATCGAAGGTTGACAGATATGCATACCATTTCATAATATCCAAACTATAAATGACTTAATCTGTCATTTACTTAATAATATTCTCTAATGAACTTCAATGACTCGAATGCAACATCTTTTTGAAATATGTCATGAATGACTCCAAGTAATATCCTTAAAATGAGCTAATGCACAGCGGAAGATTTCTTTCAAACATGAGAATAAACATGCTTTAAAGTGTTAACCAAAAGGTTGGTGAGTTCATTAGTTTATAGTAATCATTTCATTTTCATCATTTAAATAGACCACAAGATTTCATATTTCCATTTCTCATAAACATACATCCCATCCATAGAGACAAAAATATCATTCATATGGATTGAACACCTGTTAACCGACATTCACAATATGCATATAAGAATATCCCCGTCATTCCGGGATCCTCCTTCGGACATGATATAAATTTCGAAGTACTAAAGCATCCGGTACTTTGGATGGGGCTAGTTGGGCCCGATAGATCTATCTTTAGGATTCGCGTCAATTAGGGTGTCTGTTCCCTAATTCTTAGATTACCAGACTTAATAAAAAGGGGCATATTCGATTTCGATAATTCAACCATATAATGTAGTTTCGATTACTTGTGTCTATTTCGTAAAACATTTATAAAAATTGCGCATGTATTCTCAGCCCAAAAATATAAAGGGTAAAAAGGAAAATGAAACTCACCATACTGTATTTTGTAGTAAAAATACATATAACATCATTGAACAAGTGTAAGGTTGGCCTTGAATTCACGAACCTAAATTAATTATATATATATATTTATATGTTGGTCAATATTTGTCTAATAATTTAAGTAAGGTCATAGTGTACCACAATCCTAATGCTCGAGACTAATATGAAAAAGTTAACAAAAGTCAATTTGACTCAAAATGATTTCCAAAATTTATACATGATTATTATTATATAGTTTAAATATCGTCGTTTTATATTTTTAAATATTTTTTTAAAAAAAATTATTAAAGTAAATAATGTAATTTATTTATTAGTAAATAAAACTTTATATATAAAAATATACTTTTATATATCTTAAATAATAATATTTATAAAGTTTATTGAATATCATAAAAATGTTATAATAGGTTTTATTAAGGTAATTATATTATTTGTATTACATTTTTATTTGATAAACTAACATTGATAATAATAATAATAAGTAGAAGTTGTATTATTTTGTATTATTAATTATTATTCTTTTACTAATAATGATAACATTATTTATATTTACTAAAATGGTATTATAATAATATAATAATTCTTATTAATAATGAAATTTTATATTAACAATGATATTCCTATTAAAATGTTAATTTTTATAAAGATGATATTCTTAATATTTATAATAATACTTTTAATAATAATAGTGGTAAAAAATAATGAAGAATGATAATTTTATCTAAATCAATATCTTTAAATTTCATCATGATACTCATTATTTCCTAATTAATTTGTTAATAGCTTTTAAATTGTCTGTTATATCACGTTCATTTTAATGATAATAATAGTAATCATAATAATTAAGTGTTACTAATATTAGTTTTAATTATAATAATACAAATAATTATGATAATGATAATACTAATAACTATTTTAATGATAATAATAATAATAATACTAATTATAAGTTCAACGATAATAATGATAGTAATAATAATAAATTAACAATTTTTAATGATAATACTTTTATTGATAATGATGATAATAATAATAATAATAATAATAATAATAATAATAATAATAATAATAATAATAATAATAATAATAATAATAATAATAATTAGATAAGAATTAGAACGACGATAATAATAATCATTTTTAATAATAATTCAAAAATTCAATTGATTATAACTTCTAATCTGTTCATCGAAACTATTCGGTATTTAAAGGAAAAATTCTTAATTTTTCGCTAGCTTTCCAACGACATGCATATCTTATACCTTATCTCAATCGCAGGCGTAACTTAATTCAAGATTCAACATAACCTATCTAAAGGCAATATCAAAAGTACAAGCATGCATAATCCTATTTTCTCGAGCACTAGTCAGGGATACACTATTAATATGTAAAAATTAATTTACGAGTACTCACGTATCAATATTGAGGTTCAATATTATAGGAAAGGTACGTAGACGCAACGGAGATGATAACTACCAAATTGACCTCACAAGCATACCCATGAACCATACCCATCACCTCCATAGCCATAACCCATAATTTCCTTAGCCATATCCTACTCATAAAACTTGTCTTGAAATGACCCGCTCATGACCTCGTCGTAATATTTTATTTATAATACTAATAATAATACTACTACTAATAAAGATAATGTGATTAATAATAATAATAATATTAATCTAAATAATAATAATAATAATAATAATAATAATTATATTAATTATTATTATATATATGTGTGTAACTGAGAAAGAATGCGAGAGAACAGATATGAAAATGAACTAGCGAGTAGCTTTATAGAAGGGTCATCCACTTTAAAATCTTGCCGACACTTTCTCTCATTTACACATATACGTTTATTTATATATTAATTAATATATAATATATTTAATCTTTAGAATTAATTAAATATTATATTATATTTACGCTCATGGTAAAAATATAATTTTTACAAAAATGACACGGTCGTGGTCCCACGACTCATGTACCACTGTCGGTTTTTCGAGCGCACTTTCGTACGTTTAGAAAACTAGCCTTTTACGTTTAATGACTCATACCATTATAAAAATTTAGTTTTAGTTATTGAAAAATTACTTTATGACAAATGTATCTTATATAATTGAGTGTTGTGGTCATTTCCTTCTATAAATCAGTGGCTCGTTGTTTGTCAAGATATATTATTTTAAGTCAGGACATTTTATGACTAAGTTAAAAAAATATATATTTTCATTTAAAATTGTAAATTTGCTCAATATATATATTTGAAATATTTATCAAATGATATAATATTTTGTCTTTCAAAAGCGATTACATTTCAAGTTCATTTTATATAATTTACTTATTTTAAATAATAGTAGTTATTTTACTAACTACTGTATTTAATATGAAAAACTAAAGAGTTGATTTATCTAGGGATGCAAGTTAATCAATTAAAGTACATTTTTGAATTTTAAACGGAAATGATTACTATCTTTTGACTAACTCTTGCTAATGACACTTTTGTAAATCACTCTTATCAGATATTCCAGATACCGTTAAAAAGAAAAGGTTTTCTAAATAAAAGTGGACCTCTTAATAGAGACTCGTAATCATAATTCAATGTATCTGATAATTCAATCACTTGAATATTATCTTTTAATTCCATCGATATTTATTTGAATATATTTTGCAGCCGATACGTTTATGTAAAGTATTATACGTCTAATACTTTGTTAAAGTTTCCAAGCTATAATTATATATACGCATATACATACATAATCATATCCATTCATACAATGGTTCGTGAATCGTCGAAACTTGATCAAAGGGTAATTGATTACATGAATATAGATTTCAAAACTTTCGAGACTCAACATTACAGATTTTGCTTATCGTGTCGGGAATATATAAAGAATAAAGTTTAAATTTGATCAGAAATTTTTGGGTCATCACAGTCAATATAGTGTTTATCATTTCCGTTGCGTCTACGTACCTTTTCTACAATATTGAATCTCAATATTGATACGTGAGTACTCATAATTTAACTTTTACATACTAATAGTGTATCCCTGACTAGTGCTCGAGTATTTAGGATTATGCATGCTTGCACTTTTGATATTGCCCTTAGACAGGTTAGGTTGAATATTGAATTAGTTACACTTGCGGTTGAGATAAGGTATAAGATATGCATGTCCTTGGAAAGCTAGCGAAAAATTAAGGACTTTTCCTTTAGATATCGAATGGTTTCGATGAACGGATTAGAAGTTATAATCAATTGAATTTTCGATATTTTTATTAAAAATGATTATTATTATCGTCGTTTTTATCGTCGTTCTAGTTTTATCTTATTATTATCATTATTATTATCTTTATCAATAAAAGGGATTTATCATTAAAAATTGTTATTTTTTTTATTATTACTATCGTTATTATCGTTAAAGTTATAATTAGTATTATTATAATTATTATCCAATTATTATTATTATTATTATTATTATTATTATTATTATTATTATTATTATTATTAGTATTATTATTATTATTATTATTATCATTATTAATATATATATCATTATTTAAAAATGGATATTGTCATTGTTATTATTATTATTACTATATTATCATTAAGATAATTATTAGTATTATCGTTAAAAATGTTATAGTAACTATCATTATTAATATTAGTGTAATTAAAACAAATATTTGTAACACCTAATTATTTTGATTACTATTATTATCATTATTATGAACACGATATAAAAGACGATTAAAAGCTATTAAATGAAATGATTAGGAAATAATGAGTAAGAGTATCATGATGAAATTAAAATATTATAAGATATTGATTTAGATAAAATTATCGTTCTTATTATTTTTATCATTACTATTATTATTAAAAATATCGTTAGTATTAAAACTATCATTTTAACAAAAATTATCATTTTAATAGAAATGTCATTGTTACTATAAAATATCATTATTATTATTATTTTAAATAGAATTATTATTTTAAAGATAATATTAAAAATTATCGAAAATATTAAAGTTATCATAATTAGAATTATCATTTTATCATAATGTCATCTTAGCAATTATAAATATTGATATTTTTATAATAATAATTATTATTACAAAATAATACAACTTTTACTTACTATCATTATAGATATTATTTTATCAAATAAATATGTGATACAAACATATTTTACTACGTGTAATAACTTACCTTAATAATACCTATCATATTATCTTTATGATATTAAATGAACCCTATAAATTTTATTACTTAATATATATAAAAGTATATTATATTATATAAATTTAATATAAAATTTTATTTATTAATAAATAAATTATATTATTTACTCTAATAAATCTTTTAAAAATATTTAAAAATATAAAACGACGATATTTAAACTATATATTAATCATGTATAGATTTTTGGAAATTATTTTGAGTCAAATTTACTTTTGTTGACTTTTGCATATTAGTCTCGAGCATTAGGATTGTGGTACACTATGACTTGGCCTAATTTGTTAGACAAATATTGACCAACACATAATTAAATATAATTAATTTAGGTTCGTGAATCCGAGGCCAACCTTGCACTTGTTCAATGACGTTATATGTATTTTTACTACGAAATACAGTATGGTGAGTTTCATTTGCCTTTTTACCCTTTATATTTTTGGGACTGAGAATACATGCGCTTTTATAAATGTTTGACGAAATAGACACAAGTAATTGAAACTACATTCTATGGTTGAATTATCGAAATCGAATATGCCCCTTTTTATTAAAGTCTGGTAATCTAAGAATTAGGGAACATACACCCTAATTGACGCGAATCCTAAAGATAGATCTATTGGGCCTAACAAACCCCATCCAAAGTACCGGATGCTTTAGTACTTCGAAATTTATATCATGTCCGAAGGAGGATCCCGGAATGATAGGGGATATTCTTATATGTATCTAGTTAATGTCGGTTACCAGGTGTTCACCATATGAATTATTATTTTTGTCTCTATGCATGGGACGTATATTTACGAGAACTGGAAATGAAATTCTTGTGGTCTATTAAAATGATGGAAATAAATGATTATGATAAACTAATGAACTCACCAACCTTTTGGTTGACACTTTAAAGCATGTTTATTCTCAGGTGTTAAAGAAATCTTCCGCTGTGCATTTGCTCATTTTAAAGATATTACTTGGAGTCTTTCATAGCATATTTCGAAGAACGTTGCATTCGAGTCATTGAGTTCATCAAAGATTATTATTAAATCAATTTATAGTTGGATAGTGGATATTATGAAATGGTATGCATGCCTGTCAATTTTCGATGTAAAGAAATTTTGTCTTTTAAAAAATGAATGCAATGTTTGTAAAATGTATCATATAGAGGTCAAATACCTCGCAATGTAATCAACTATTGTGAATCGTTTATAATGTATATGAACGGATCATTTCAATTATTAATAATATCATATTATTATTATTATTATTATTATTACTTTTATCATTATTAATGTTAACACTAGTATTGATATATTTTTTTTATTTAATATCAATATTAGTGATATGTCCCGTTCTTATTGATTAAAAACGTTCCATATTAATTGATTTCGTTGCGAGGTTTTGACCTCTATATGAGACGTTTTTCAAAGACTGCATTCATTTTAAAACAAATCATAACCTTTATTTCATCAATAAAGGTTTAAAAAGCTTTACGTAGATTATCAAATAATGATAATCTAAAATATCCTGTTTACACACGACTATTACATAATGGTTTACAATACAAATATGTTACAACAAAATAAGTTTCTTGAATGCAGTTTTTACACAATATCATACAAGCATGGACTCCAAATCTTATCCTTATTTAAGTATGCAACAGCGGAAGCTCTTAATAATTACCTGAGAATAAACATGCTTAAAACGTCAACAAAAATGTTGGTGAGTTATAGGTTTAACCTATATATATCAAATCGTAACAATAGACCACAAGATTTCATATTTCAATATACATCCCATACATAGAGATAAAAATCATTCATATGGTGAACACCTGGTAACCGACATTAACAAGATGCATATTTAAGAATATCCCCATCATTCCGGGACACCCTTCGGATATGATATAAATTTCGAAGTACTAAAGCATCCGGTACTTTGGATGGGGTTTGTTAGGTCCAATAGATCTATCTTTAGGATTCGCGTCAATTAGGGTGTCTGTTCCCTAATTCTTAGATTACCAGACTTAATAAAAAGGGGCATATTCGATTTCGATAATTCAACCATAGAATGTAGTTTCACGTACTTGTGTCTATTTTGTAAATCATTTATAAAATCTGCATGTATTCTCATCCCAAAAATATTAGATTTTAAAAGTGGGACTACAACTCACTTTCACAGATTTTTACTTCGTCGGGAAGTAAGACTTGGCCACTAGTCGATTCACGAACCTATAACAAATATGTACATATATATCAAAGTATGTTCAAAATATATTTACAACACTTTTAATACATTTTGATGTTTTAAGTTCATTAAGTCAGCTGTCCTCGTTAGTAACTTACAACTAGTTGTCCAAAGTTAGATGTACAGAAAAAAATTGATATATATTATCTTGAATCAATCCACGACCCAGTGTATACACGTCTCAGGCTAGATCACAACGCAAAGTATATATATTTTTGGAATCAACCTCAACCCTGTATAGCTAACTCCCACATTACTGCATATAGAGTGTCTATGGTTGTTCCAAATAATATATACACATAGGTCGATATGATATGTCAAAACATTTGCATACGTGTCTATGGTATCCCAAGATTACATAATATATTAGAATACATGTATAATACAATATAAGTTAGCTAGGATATGATTAATATAGATTTGTTACCAATTTTCACGTTGCTACAACAAGAAAAATTATCCAATCTTGTTTTACCCATAACTTCTTCATTTTAAATCCGTTTTGAGTGAATCAAATTGCTATGGTTTCATATTGAACTCTATTTTATGAATCTAAAAAGAAAATGTATAGGTTTATAATTAGAAATATAAGTTACAAGTCATTTTTGTAAAGGTAGTCATTTCAGTCGAAAGAACGACGTCTAGATGACCATTTTAGAAAACAAACTTCCACTTTGAGTTAAACATGATTTTTGGATATAGTTTCATGTTCATAAGAAAAATTATTTTTCCATAAGAACCACTTTTAAATCAAAGTTTATCATAGTTTTTAATTAACTAACCCAAAACAGCCCGCGGTGTTACTACGACGGCGTATGTCCGGTTTTACAGTGTTCTTCATGTTTCCAGGTTTTAAATCATTAAGTTAGCATATCATATAGATATAGAACATGTGTTTAGTTGATTTTAAAAGTCAAGTTAGAAGGATTAACTTTTGTTTGCGAATAAGTTTAGAATTAACTAAACTATGTTCTAGTGATTACAAGTTTAAACCTTCGAATAAGATAGCTTTATATGTGTGAATCGAATGATGTTATGAACATCATTACTACCTCAAGTTTTCTGGATAAAGCTACTGGAAATAAGAAAAATGGATCTAGCTTCAAAGGATCCTTGGATGGCTTGAAAGTTCTTGAAGCAGAATCATGACACGAAAAACAAGTTCAAGTAAGATTTCCACTAGAAATAAGATTGTTATAGTTATAGAAATTGAATCAAAGTTTGAATATGAGTATTAACTTGTATTAGAAATATATCTTACTGTAAATAAGAAAGATTTATTGAGGTTGGATGATCACTCTACAAGATTGGAAGTAAGATAGCAAACTTGGAAGTATTCTTGATTTTATGAAACTAAAACTTGTAGAATTTATGAAGAACACTTAGAACTTGAAGATAGAACTTGAGAGAGATCAATTAAATGAAGAAAATTGAAGAATGAAAGTGTTTGTAGGTGTTTTTGGACGTTGGTGTATGGATTAGATATAAAGGATATGTAATTTTGTTTTCATGTAAATAAGTTATGAATGATTACTCATATTTTTGTAATTTTATGAGATATTTCATGCTAATTGCCAAATGATGGTTTCCACATGTGTTAGGTGACTCACATGGGCTGCTAAGAGCTGATCATTGGAGTGTATATACCAATAGTACATATATCTAAAAGCTGTGTATTGTACGAGTACGAATACGGGTACGTACGAGTAGAATTGTTGATGAAACTGAACGAGGATGTAATTGTAAGCATTTTTGTTAAGTAGAAGTATTTTGATAAGTGTCTTGAAGTCTTTCAAAAGTGTATGAATACATATTAAAACACTACATGTATATACATTTTAACTGAGTCGTTAAGTCATCGTTAGTCATTACATGTAAGTGTTGTTTTGAAACCTTTAGGTTAACGATCTTGTTAAATGTTGTTAACCCAATGTTTATAATATAAAATGAGATTTTAAATTATTATATTATCATGATAATATGATGTATGAATATCTCTTAATATGATATATATACATTAAATGTCGTTACAACGATAATCGTTACATATATGTCTCGTTTCAAAATCATTAAGTTAGTGGTCTTGCTTTTACATATGTAGTTCATTGTTAATATACTAAATGATATGTTTACTTATCATAATATCATGTTAACTATATATATATATATATATCCATATATATATTTCCTCATATAGCTTCTATTCGCACCCGAATCAAATAAAACGTAAGCATATTTATTGTCAATAAGAAACGTACCCGTAACAAGCTCCGGGTCTTCCTGTGCCTATGCCGCATTAATATTGAAAACTCTTCCGTGGCCTTGTCCATTCGTGTTCTCCTGGTTCGGGCAATTTCTAATAATGTGGCCCAGTTTTCCACTTATAACAAACTACATTGGCATAACTTGCTCCGACACTACTTGCTCCGCCATTACTCGTTCCGACACCATTTGTTCCTTTCGTTCTATTAACCCCTGGTCCGTAGACCTCACACTTTGCCGCGCTATGACCATTTCTTTTACACTTGTTGCAAAATTTGGTGCAGAACCCCCGAGTGATACTTTTCACACCTTTGGCATAGCTGCTTCTGATTGTTGTTGTTGTTGCGGTTATTATTGTTGTTGGGATGATTGTTGTAGTTGCTGTTGTTGTTGTTGTTGTTGGGCCATTTGTTGTAGTTGCGATTGATGTTGCGATTGTTGGGATAATTGTTGCGATTATTGTTGTAATTGCTATTGTTGTTGTATTGATGATTCTTATCACCGTTTTCCTCCCACTTTCTTTTGACTTGCTTCACATTGGCCTCTTCAGCAGTCTGTTCTTTAATTCTTTCTTCAATCTGGTTCACTAGTTTGTGAGCCATTCTACTTGCCTGTTGTATGGAGGCGGGCTCGTGTGAACTTATATCTTCTTGGATTCTTTCCGGTAATCCTTTCACAAACGCGTCGATCTTCTCTTCCTCATCTTCGAATGCTCCCGGACACAATAGGCACAATTCTGTGAATCGTCTTTTGTACGTGGTAATATCAAATCCTTGGGTTCGTAACCCTCTAAGTTCTGTCTTGAGCTTATTGACCTCGGTTCTGGGACGGTACTTCTCGTTCATCAAGTGCTTGAATGCTGACCACGGTAGTGCGTACGCATCGTCTTGTCCCACTTGCTCTAGATAGGTATTCCACCATGTTAACACAGAACCTGTGAAGGTATGCGTAGTGTACTTCACTTTGTCCTCTTCAGTACACTTACTTATGGCAAACACCGATTCGACCTTCTCGGTCCACCGTTTCAATCCGATCGGTCCTTCGGTTCCATCAAATTCCAAAGGTTTGCAGGCAGTGAATTCTTTGTAGGTGCATCCTACACGATTTCCTGTACTGCTAGATCTAAGGTTATTGTTGGTATGTAGCGCAGCCTATACTGCGGCTATGTTTGAAGCTAGAAAAGTACGAAATTCCTCTTCATTCATATTCACAGTGTGTCGAGTAGTCGGTGCCATTTCCTTCAAAATAGTCAAATGGAACAAGTTAATCATACAGAATATTAAGAGTAGTTAATAGTATTTCGTAGCATACTATGAACTCATTTATAAAAGCTTTTTCTTCATATTAGCATTTTATAAGTTTAAATTCGGGTAGTACCTACCCGTTAAGTTCATACTTAGTAGCTAATATACAATTCAACTACTACAATTCTATATGAAAAACTGATTATAATAATATTTCGCGTTCAAACTTTTACACAATATTTTACAAACTTACAATACCGCTTATTTTACATATAGCATGAAATATAGCACACAATAAATTTGATACAAGATGGTTGTGAAGATAATTCTAGCTAGTACACAAGTCGTTCAGCAAAGGCAATAAAGACACGTAATTCATATGTCCAGAAACAAGTCATGCATTCTGGTTTTACTAGGATTACTTCCCATCCTTGGTCTTGTGGAACATAACCGTTATGGCCGTTGATAAGACAGCGTGTTGTAACGTCGTCAAAGGGACGAGGGTTACGTAATGTCCAACAGTCCCGTAACAATCTAAAAACCTCATTTCTTTCCCCAATTACCGACTCCGTCACTTGTGGGAACATTTTGTTTAATAGTTGTAGCCCGATGTTCTTGTTCTCACTTTGGTGAGAAGCGAACATTACTAATCCGTAAGCATAACATGCTTCTTTATGTTGCATGTTAGCCACTTTTTATAAATCACGAAGTCCAATATTCAGATATATTGAGTCAAAATAATTTCTTAACCCATTGCGTAAAATAGCATTTGGGTTCCCCGCAATATATGCGTCAAAGTAAACACATCGTAACTTATGGATTTACTAATGTGATATCCCCCATCTTTCGAACGAAAGCCTTTTATAAACTAAGGCATTCTTGGAACGTTCTCCGAATGTCTTACAAACTGATCTCGCCTTAAATAGTGGTGCCGAAGAATTCTGACCGACTCTAGACAAGATTTCATCAATCATGTCTCCGGGTAGGTCTCTTAAAATATTGGGTTGTCTATCCATTTGGTGTTTTTATACTGTAAAATAGACAAGAGTTAGATTCATAAAAAAAAATACTTATTAATACAAGCAATTTTTACATATATCATAAAGCATAAGCACACTATATTACATATATTACACCACACGAATACATCTATCTTATTCCGACTCGCTTGTTTCTTCTTCTTCTTCGGTTTTGGTTCGTTTTGCCAAGTTTCTAGGGATATATGATGTTCCCCTAATACGAGCCGTCGTTTTCCACATTGGTTTAGAAAAACCTGGTGGTTTAGAGGTTCCCGGGTCATTGTTACAACTTAAGGACTTCGGGGGTTGACGATACATATAAAGTTCATCGGGGTTGGAATTAGATTTCTCTATTTTTATGCCCTTTCCCTTATTATTTTCTTTTGCCTTTTTAAATTCAGTTGGGGTACTTTCTATAACATCATCGGAATTCTCGTCGGAATTCGATTCATCGGAGAATTGGTAATCCTCCCAATATTTTGCTTCCTTGGCGGAAACACCATTGACCATAATTAACCTTGATCGGTTGGTTGAGGATTTTCTTTTACTTAACCGTTTTATTATTTCCCCCACCAGTTCTATTTCTTCATCCGGTTCCGATTCTTCTTCCGATTCCGACTCTTCTTCCGGTTCCGACTCTTCTTCCGGTTCCTCTTCGGGAACTTGTGAATCAGTCCACGAATCATTTCAATTTACATTTGACTCTTCATTATTATTAGGTGAGTCAATGGGACTTGTTCTAGAGGTAGACATCTATCACATAATATCAAACGCGTTAAGAGATTAATATATCACATAATATTCACATGTTAAAAATATATAGTTTCCAACAAAATTTGTTAAGCAATCTTTTTTCAAGTAAACACGGTCGAAGTCCAGACTCACTAATGCATCCTAACAAACTCGATAAGACACACTAATGCAAAATTCTGGTTCTCTAAGACCAACGCTCGGATACCAACTGAAATGTCCCGTTCTTATTGATTAAAAACGTTCCATATTAATTGATTTCGTTGCGAGGTTTTGACCTCTATATGAGACGTTTTTCAAAGACTGCATTCATTTTAAAACAAACCATAACCTTTATTTCATCAATAAAGGTTTAAAAAGCTTTACGTAGATTATCAAATAATGATAATCTAAAATATCCTGTTTACACACGACCATTACATAATGGTTTACAATACAAATATGTTACAACAAAATAAGTTTCTTGAATGCAGTTTTTACACAATATCATACAAGCATGGACTCCAAATCTCGTCCTTATTTAAGTATGTGATAGCGGAAGCTCTTAATAATCACCTGAGAATAAACATGCTTAAAACATCAACAAAAATGTTGGTGAGTTATAGGTTTAACCTATATATATCAAAACATAATAATAGACCACAAGATTTTATATTTCAATACACATCCCATACATAGAGATAAAAATCATTCATATGGTGAACACCTGGTAACCGACATTAACAAGATGCATATATAAGAATATCCCCATCATTCCTGGACACCCTTCGAATATGATATAAATTTCGAAGTACTAAAGCATCCGGTACTTTGGATGAGGTTTGTTAGGCCCAATAGATCTATCTTTAGGATTCACGTCAATTAGGGTGTCTGTTCCCTAATTCTTAGATTACCAGACTTAATAAAAAGGGGCATATTTGATTTCGATAATTCAACCATAGAATGTAGTTTCACGTACTTGTGTCTATTTTGTAAATCATTTATAAAACCTGCATGTATTCTCATCCCAAAAATATTAGATTTTAAAAATGGGACTATAACTCACTTTCACAGATTTTTACTTCGTCGGAAGTAAGACTTGGCCACTGGTTGATTCACGAACCTATAACAATATATACATATATATCAAAGTATGTTCAAAATATATTTACAACACTTTTAATATATTTTGATGTTTTAAGTTTATTAAGTCAGCTGTCCTCGTTAGTAACCTACAACTAGTTGTCCACAGTTAGATGTACAGAAATAAATCTATAAATATTATCTTGAATCAATCCATGACCCAGTGTATACGTATCTCAGTATTGATCACAACTTAAACTATATATATTTTGAAATCAACCTCAACCCTGTATAGCTAACTCCAACATTCACATATAGAGTGTCTATGGTTGTTTCGAAATATATATAGATGTGTCGACATGATAGGTCGAAACATTGTATACGTGTCTATGGTATCTCAAGATTACATAATATACAATACAAGTTGATTAAGTTATGGTTGGAATAGATTTGTTACCAATTTTCACGTAGCTAAAATGAGAAAAATTATTCAATCTTGTTTTACCCATAACTTCTTCATTTTAAATTCGTTTTGAGTGAATCAAATTTCTATGGTTTCATATTGAACTCTATTTTATGAATCTAAACATAAAAAGTATAGGTTTATAGTCGGAAAAATAAGTTACAAGTCATTTTTGTAAAGGTAGTCATTTCAGTCGAAAGAACGACGTCTAGATGACCATTTTAGAAAACATACTTCCACTTTGAGTTTAATCATAATTTTTGGATATAGTTTCATGTTCATAATAAAAATCATTTTCTCAGAATAACAACTTTTAAATCAAAGTTTATCATAGTTTTTAATTAACTAACCCAAAACAGCCCGCGGTGTTACTACGACGGCGTAAATCCGATTTTACGGTGTTTTTCGTGTTTCCAGGTTTTAAATCATTAAGTTAGCATATCATATAGATATAGAACATGTGTTTAGTTGATTTTAAAAGTCAAGTTAGAAGGATTAACTTTTGTTTGCGAACAAGTTTAGAATTAACTAAACTATGTTCTAGTGATTACAAGTTTAAACCTTCGAATAAGATAGCTTTATATGTATGAATCGAATGATGTTATGAACATCATTACTAACTTAAGTTCCTTGGATAAACCTACTGGAAAAGAGAAAAATGGATCTAGCTTCAACGGATCCTTGGATGGCTCGAAGTTCTTGAAGCAGAATCATGACACGAAAACTAGTTCCAGTAAGATCATCACTTGAAATAAGATTGTTATAGTTATAGAAATTGAACCAAAGTTTGAATATGATTATTACCTTGTATTAGAATGACAAACTACTGTAAGAAACAAAGATTTCTTGAGGTTGGATGATCACCTTACAAGATTGGAAGTGAGCTAGCAAACTTGAAAGTATTCTTGATTTTATGTAACTAGAACTTGTAGAATATATGAAGAACACTTAGAACTTGAAGATAGAACTTGAGAGAGATCAATTAGATGAATAAAATTTAAGAATTAAAGTGTTTGTAGGTGTTTTTGGTCGTTGGTGTATGGATTAGATATAAAGGATATGTAATTTTGTTTTCATGTAAATAAGTCATGAATGATTACTCATATTTTTGTAATTTTATGAGATATTTCATGCTAGTTGCTAAATGATGGTTCCCACATGTGTTAGGTGACTCACATGGGCTGCTAAGATCAGATCATTGGAGTGTATATACCAATAGTACATACATCTAAAAGCTGTGTATTGTTCGAGTATGAATACGGGTGCATACGAGTAGAATTGTTGATGAAACTGAACGAGGATGTAATTGTAAGCATTTTTGTTAAGTAGAAGTATTTTGATAATTGTATTGAAGTCTTTCAAAAGTGTATAAATACATATTAAAACACTACATGTATATACATTTTAACTGAGTCGTTATGTCATCGTTAGTCGTTACATGTAAGTGTTGTTTTGAAACCTTTAGGTTAACGATCTTGTTAAATGTTGTTAACCCAATGTTTATAATATCAAATGAGATTTTAAATTATTATATTATCATGATATTATCATGTATGAATATCTCTTAATATGATATATATACATTAAATGTCTTTACAACGATAATCGTTACATATATGTCTCGTTTAAAAATCATTAAGTTAGTAGTCTTGTTTTTACATATGTAGTTCATTGTTAATATACTTAATGATATGTTTACTTATCATAGTATCATGTTAACTATATATATATCCATATATATGTCATCATATAGTTTTTACAAGTTTTAACGTTCGTGAATCAACGGTCAACTTGGGTGGTCAATTGTCTATATGAAACATATTTCAATTAATCAAGTCTTAACAAGTTTGATTGCTTAACATGTTGGAAACATTTAATCATGTAAATATCAATCTCAATTAATATATATAAACATGAAAAAATTCGGGTCACTACATCAATGGACAACTTAATTTAGCACAAAAATCTCTACTCATATAGCTTCTATCCGCACCCGAATCAAATAAAACGTAAGCAGATTTATTGTCAATAAGAAACGTACCCGTAACAAGCTCCGGGTCTTCCTGTGCCTCTGCCGCATTAATATTGAAAACTCTTCCACGGCCTTGTCCATTCGTGTTCTCCTGGTTCGGGCAATTTCTAATAATGTGGCCCGGTTTTCCACATTTATAACAAACTACATTGGCATAACTTGCTTCGACACTACTTGCTCTGCCATTACTCGTTCCGACACCATTTGTTCCTTTCATTCTATTAACCCCTGGTCCGTAGACCTCACACTTCGTCGAGCTATGACCATTTCTTTTACACTTGTTGCAAAATTTGGTGCAGAACCCCGAGTGATACTTTTCAAACCTTTGGCATAGCTGCTTCTGATTGTTGTTGTTGTTGCGGTTATTATTGTTATTGGGATGATTGTTGTAGTTGCTGCTGTTGTTGTTGTTGTTGTTGTTGTTGTTGTTGTTGTTGTTGTTGTTGTTGTTGGGCCGTTTGTTGTAGTTGCGATTGATGTTGCGATTGTTGGGATAGTTGTTGCGATTATTGTTGTAATTGCTGTTATTGTTGTATTGGTGATTCTTATCACCGTTTTCCTTCCACTTTCTTTTGACTTGCTTCACATTGGCCTCTTTAGCAGTCTGTTCTTTAATTCTTTCTTCAATCTGGTTCACTAGTTTGTGAGCCATTCTACATGCCTGTTGTATGGAGGCGGGCTCGTGTGAACTTATATCTTCTTGGATTCTTTCCGGTAATCCTTTCACAAACGCGTCGATCTTCTCTTCCTCATCTTCGAACGCTCCCGGACACAATAGGCACAATTCTGTGAATAGTCTTTCGTACGTGGTAATATCAAATCCATGGGTTCGTAACCCTCTAAGTTCTGTTTTGAGCTTATTGACCTCGGTTCTGGGACGATACTTCTCGTTCATCAAGTGCTTGAATGCTGACCACGGTAGTGCGTAAGCATCATCTTGTCCCACTTGCTCTAGATAGGTATTCCACCATGTTAACGCAGAACCTGTGAAGGTATGCGTAGCGTACTTCACTTTGTCCTCTTCAATACACTTACTTATGGCAAACACCGATTCGACCTTCTCGGTTGTAACGACCCGTCAAAATAGCTATTGACGCGGCACGTTAATCATTGATTCCACAGTGAGGTTTTGACCTCTATATGATACGTTTTGATAAAATATTGCATTCATTAAAATAAGTGACTTTCTAAACATAGAAAGTTATAAACATGTGGGCGAGTGCTTAGGTATAAGCAAAACCCCAAAATACATAAGTCTTTAATTTAGAGGTTGACATCACAGTCCAATTATTTATTACACAACGCAGTTTTATTTTGAATACAATAAACTTTGTACAAAGCATGAGAGACTCCATGCAGGCAACAAGCACATCACAGCGGAAGCATTCTAAGGACCTGAGAATAAAACATGCTAAAAAGTCAACACGGATGTTGGTGAGTTATAGGTTTAATTGCTCGAGTCATAAACATATATAAAGATAGACCACAAGATTTCATCAAAAGTTTATCAATAGATTCTACGTAACAGAGCACCCTGGTAACTAAACTTAACGCTATAGTGATAATTACCCCATTCGTTTTAATACGCGCAAACCAACGTGTCTTAAACTCAAATAACATACGTCCGTTAAAAGGCTAGCGCTCTAGCTCGGACGGGGATGTCAAGCCCTATGGATCCATATACAATTATTCGCGCCCACCAGTCTATATCCTATGTACTGGCAGCTACTAGTTACCAAAGCTAAGGGATTTTCGGTTTAACTCAGTGTAGAATTTTGTATGTACTTGTGTCTTATTGCGTTTAAAATAAATTGCATGTATTCTCAACCCAAAAATATTTAAAGTATTTAAAAAGGGAGACTATAACTCACAGTTCAATATTGCGATTCAATATTGTAGGCAAATTGCGTAGACGTAATGATGGTAGACGACTGTATGGTTGGTCTTGGATTCAAGAACAATACCCCGAACAATACCCAATATTTCCTTATTTTAAAACGGTTTGAAACCCGAATTAAAAATACCCTCGAATATACTTTATTATTATTAAAATTAAAATTAAATTTATAATTATAATTATAATTATAAAATTTACGTACATATATATTTATGAAATATTTCGTCGAGCAAAACTGACCTTTTATAGTACTTTTCGATTTACTGTAGCTCATGCGATCGCATGAGTTTTCAGTGTTTTTGCCATGCGATCGCATGGCCGCCTTTTCTGTTTTTGTTTGCTAGTTCGTCGACATCAAATAGTGTACTGTAGCAAATAGTGTTTACTGTAGCAAATAGTGTTTTACTGTAGCACTGTAGCAAAATACGGTTTCACTGTAGCACTGTAGCAAAATACGGTTTCACTGTAGCAAATAGTGTTTTACTGTAGCAAATTGTGTTTTACTGTAGCAAAGTAATTTTTGCTATAGGAAAGTCTTTTTTACTTGTACATATATATATACATACATATAATTGTTCATGAATCGTCGAGAGTAGTCAAAGGTAATTGTATATATGTAACAGTTCTAAAATTTTGAGACTCAATCTAACAGACTTTGTTTAACGTGTTAAAATAATAAATCGTATAGAGAATTGGTTTAAATAAGTCAAAAATTTTCGGGTCATCACAGTACCTCCCCGTTAAAGAAAATTTCGTCCCGAAATTTTGAGTAGTACCTGTTTCATGAGCGATATCAGTGAACAAATGTGGATACTTTTGCTTCATCTGATCTTCACGTTCCCAAGTAAACTCGGGTCCTCGTCTTGCGTTCCAACGAACCCTAACTATCGGTATTTTGCTTTGTTTTAATTGTTTGACCTCACGGTCCATGATTTCAACAGGTTCTTCGATAAAATGGAGTTTATCATTGATTCGTATTTCGTCAAGAGGAATTACGACATCCTCTTCAGCTAAACATTTCTTCAAATTTGACACATGAAATGTGTTGTGAACACTACTAAGTTCTTGCGTTAGCTTTCATCGATAAGCAACTGTTCCAATTCTTTCGGTGATTTCAAAGGGTCCTACATACCTAGGACTTAGCTTTCCTCGTTTACCGAATCGTACAACGCCTTTCCAGGGTGACACTTTCAACATGACTTTGTCGCCCACTTGAAATTCTAGCGGTTTTCTTCTTACATCAGCATAACTCTTTTGGCGACTCATGGCCGTTTTCAATCGCTGTTGTATTTGAATGATCTTTTCGGTGGTTTCATGAATAATTTCTGGTCCAGTAAGTTGTCTTTCTCCTACTTCACTCCAACAGATAGGAGTTCTGCACTTTCTACCGTAAAGTGCTTCAAATGGTGCTGCGTTGATGCTCGTATGATAGCTGTTATTGTATGAAAATTCTGCCAACGGTAAGTGTCGATCCCAACTGGTTCCAAAGTCAATCATGCATGCCCGTAACATGTCTTCCAATGTTTGTATTGTTCTTTCACTTTGACCATCTGTCTGTGGGTGATAAGCGGTGCTCATATCTAATCGAGTTCCCAATGCTTTTTGTAATGACTGCCAGAAACGTGATGTGAATCGGGTGTTGCGATCAGATATGATAGAGATGGGTACACCATGCCTGGAAACTACTTCCTTCAAATATAGGCGTGCTAATTTCTCCATACTGTCTGTCTCCTTTATTGGTAGAAAGTGAGCTGATTTAGTTAGACGATCAACTATCACCCAAATAGTATCATGACTACTTGCAGTCCTTGGCAATTTCGTAATGAAATCCATGGTTATTCTTTCCCATTTCCACTGCGGAATTTCTGGTTGTTGCAGTAATCCTGACGGCTTTTGGTGCTCAGCTTTGACCTTTGCACACGTTAAACATTTGCTTACATAAGTAGCAATTTCTGTTTTCATATTAGGCCACCAATAAAACTTCTTGAGATCGTGGTACATTTTTCCGTTTCCTGGGTGAATTGAGTACCTCGTTTTGTGTGCTTCATCCAGTACTAGTTGCCTTAGGTTACCATGTTTTGGTACCCATATCCTACCAGCAAAATACAGGGTTCCATCGGCTTTTTCTTCAAGTTGTTTTTCTAACCCTTTGCTTATTTCGCCTTTTTCGTTTTCTTCTTTTAAAGCCTCTAACCGTGCTGCTTGAATTTGCTTTGTGAGATCAGTACGAATTGTAATATTCAAAGCTCGGACCCTAAGAGGTTTTACTCTTTCTTTTCGACTTAGGGCATCAGCTACAACATTAGCCTTTCCGGGGTGGTAACGGATTTCACAATCGTAATCGTTTAACAACTCTACCCAGCGACGTTGCCTCATATTGAGTTGTTTTTGATCAAAAATATGCTGAAGACTCTTATGGTTGGTGTACACTGTACACTTGGTGCCATATAGATAGTGTCTCCATATTTTGAGTGCAAAAACTACTGCTCCAAGTTCTAAATCGTGCGTCATATAGTTCTTTTCATGAATTTTTAGTTGTCGTGAGGCATATGCGATAACTTTTGTGCGTTGCATTAATACACATCCTAAACCTTGGCGTGAAGCATCACAATAGATCACGAAATCATCATTTCCTTCCGATAATGACAAAATGGGTGCAGACGTTAACTTCTTCTTTAATAACTGGAATGAGGATTCCTGTTCTGTGGACCAATCATACTTCTTTCCCTTTTGAGTCAATGCAGTTAAGGGTTTGGCGATTCTAGAGAAATCTTGAATGAATCTTCGGTAGTAACCAGCAAGACCTAAGAATTGGCGAATTTGTGTTGGAGTCTTCGGGGTTTCCCATTTACTAATGGCTTCGATCTTGGCAGGGTCAACTTTAATTCCATGTTTACTGACAACATGGCCCAAAAATTGTACTTCTTGTAACCAGAAATCACACTTTGAAAATTTTGCGTACAATTCTTCTTTCTTGAGTATCTCCAGTACCAGTCTTAAGTGTTGCTCATGTTCTTCCTTGTTCTTCGAGTAAATCAATATGTCGTCGATAAAAACAATGACAAATTTGTCTAAATACGGTCTACAGATGCGATTCATTAGATCCATGAATACTGCTGGAGTATTAGTTAATCCAAAAGGCATGACTAGAAACTCATAGTGACCGTAACGGGTTCTGAACGCGGTTTTAGGAACATCTTCTTCCTTCACTCTCAGTTGATGATATCCGGAGCGTAGATCAATCTTAGAATAAACACTTGATCCTTGCAATTGATCAAACAAATCATCAATCCTCGGTAATGGGTACCGATTCTTGATCGTTAATTTGTTTAATTCTCGGTAATCTATGCACATTCTCATAGATCCATCCTTCTTCTTGACGAACAGAATAGGAGCACCCCAAGGTGAAAAACTAGGACGAATAAATCCACGGTCCGATAATTCTTGCAACTGGTCTTGTAATTCTTGCATTTCTGAAGGTGCAAGTCTATATGGAGATCGGGCTACAGGTGCAGCTCCTGGTATGAGATCAATCTGGAATTCTACACATCTGTGTGGAGGTAGCCCCGGTAATTCTTCTGGAAATACTCCGGGATATTCTCTTACAACCGGCATGTCATTAATGCTTCTTTCTTCAGTATCGATCTTCTTTACATGTGCCAGAATAGCATAACAACCTTTTCTTATAAGTTTCTGGGCCTTCATACAGCTGATAAAGTTCAGCTTTGAGTTGCTCTTCTCCCCATAAATCATTAATGACGTTTCATCCTTACGAGGGATGCGGATTGCTTTCTCAGCGTAAAAAGTTCAACCTTTTCTTAATAGTGTTTACTGTAGCAAATAGTGTTTACTGTAGCAAATAGTGTTTACTGTAGCAAATAGTGTTTTACTGTAGCAAATACGGTTTCACTGTAGCAAATAGTGTTTTCACTGTAGCACTGTAGCAAATACGGTTTCACTGTAGCAAATAGTGTTTTACTGTAGCAAATTGTGTTTTACTGTAGCAAAGTAATTTTTACTGTAGGAAAGTCTTTTTTACTTGTACATATATATATACATACATATAATTGTTCATGAATCGTCGAGAGTAGTCAAAGGTAATTGTATATATGTAACAGTTCTAAAATTTTGAGACTCAATCTAACAGACTTTGTTTAACGTGTTAAAATAATAAATCGTATAGAGAATTGGTTTAAATAAGTCAAAAATTTTCGGGTCATCACATCGGTCCACCGTTTCAATCCGATCGGTCCTTCGGTTCCATCAAATTCCAAAGGTTTGCAGGCAGTGAATTCTTTGTAGGTGCATCCTACACGATTTCCTGTACTGCTAGATCCAAGGTTATTGTTGGTATGTAGCGCAGCCTGTACTGCGGCTATGTTTGAAGCAAGAAAGGCACGAAATTCCTCTTCGCTCATATTCAAGGTTTATCGAGTAGTCGGTGCCATTTCCTTCAAATAGTCAAATGAAACAAGTTAATCATACAGAATATTAAGAGTAGTCAATAGTATCTCGTAGCATAATATGAACTCATTTATAAAAGCTTTTTCTTCATATTAGCGTTTTATAAGTTTAAATTCGGATAGTAAATACCCGTTAAGTTCATACTTAGTAGCTAATATACAATTCAACTACTACAATTCTATATGAAAAACTGATTATAATAATATTTCGCGTTCAAACTTTTACACAATATTTTACAAACTTACAATACCGCTTATTTTACATAAAGCATGAAATATAGCACACAATAACTTTGATACAAGATAGTTGTGAAGATAATTCTAGCTAGTATACAAGTCGTTCAGTAAAGGCAATAAAGACACGTAATTCATACGTCCAGAAACAAGTCATGCATTCTGGTTTTACTAGGACCACTTCCCATCGTTGGTCTTGTGGAACATAACCGTTATGGCCATTGATAAGACAGCGTGTTGTAACTTCGTCAAAGGGACGAGGGTTACGTAATATCCAACAGTCCCTTAACAATCTAAAAACCTCATTTCTTACCCCAATTACCGACTCCGAAACTTGTGGGAACGTTTTGTTTAATAGTTGTAGCCCGATGTTCTTGTTCTCACTTTGGTGAGAAGCGAACATTACTAAGCCGTAAGCATAACATGCTTCTTTATGTTGCATGTTAGCCGCTTTTTCTAAATCACGAAGTCCTATGTTCGGATATATTGAGTCAAAATAATTTCTTAACCCGTTGCGTAAAATAGCATTTGGGTTCCCCGCAATATATGCGTCAAAGTAAACACATCGTAACTTATGGATTTCCCAATGTGATATCCCCCATCTTTCGAACGAAAGCCTTTTATAAACCAAGGAATTCTTGGAATGTTCTTCGAATGTCTTACAAACTGATCTCGCCTTAAATAGTTGTGCCGAGGAATTCTGACCGACTCTAGACAAGATTTCATCAATCATATCTCCGGGTAGGTCTCTTAAAATATTGGGTTGTCTATCCATTTTGTGTTTTTATACTGTAAAATAGACAAGAGTTAGATTCATAAAAAAAAATACTTATTAATACAAGCAATTTTTACATATATCATAAAGCATAAGTACACTATATTACATATATTACACCACACGAATACAACTATCTTATTCCGACTCGCTCGTTTCTTCTTCTTCTTCGGTTTTGGTTCGTTTTGACAAGTTTCTAGGAATATATGATGTTCCCCAAATACGAGCCGTCATTTTTCACATTGGTTTAGAAAAACCTGGTGGTTTAGAAGTTCCCGGGTTATTGTCACAACTTAAGAAATACGGATGTTGACGATACATATAAAGTTCATCGGGTTTGGAATCAAATTTCTCTATTTTTATGCCCTTTCCCTTATTGTTCTCTTTTGCCTTAAATTGTGTTGGGGTAATTTCTATAACATCATCGGATTCCTTGTTGGGATTCGATTCATCGGAGAATTGGTAATCCTCCCAATACTTTGCTTCCTTGGCGGAAACACCATTGACCATAATTAACTTTGGTCGGTTGGTTGAGGATTTTCTTCTACTTAACCGTTTTATTATTTCTCCCACTGGTTCTATTTCTTCTTCCGGTTCCGATTCTTCTTCCGGTTCCGATTCTTCTTCCGGTTCCGACTCTTCTTCCGGTTCCTCTTCGGGAACTTGTGAATCAGTCCACGAATTATTCCAATTTACATTTGACTCTTCATTATTATTAAGTGAGTCAATGGGACTTGTTCTAGAGGTAGACATCTATCACATAATATCAAACACGTTAAGAGATTAATATATCACATAATATTTACATGTTAATAATATATAGTTTCCAACAAAAATGTTAAGCAATCATTTTTAAAGAAAACACAGTCGAAGTCCAGACTCACTAATGCATCCTAACAAACTCGATAAGACACACTAATGCAAATTTTTCTGGTTCTCTAAGACCAACGCTCGGATACCAACTGAAATGTCCCGTTCTTATTGATTAAAAACGTTCCATATTAATTGATTTCGTTGCGAGGTTTTGACCTCTATATGAGACGTTTTTCAAAGACTGCATTCATTTTAAAACAAACCATAACCTTTATTTCATCAATAATGGTTTAAAAAGCTTTACGTAGATTATCAAATAATGATAATCTAAAATATCCTGTTTACACACGACTATTACATAATGGTTTACAATACAAATATGTTACAACGAAATAAGTTTCTTGAATGCAGTTTTTACACAATATCATACAAGCATGGACTCCAAATCTTGTCCTTATTTAAGTATGCGACAGCGGAAGCTCTTAATAATTACCTGAGAATAAACATGCTTAAAACGTCAACAAAAATGTTGGTGAGTTATAGGTTTAACCTATATATATCAAATCGTAACAATAGACCACAAGATTTCATATTTCAATATACATCCCATACATAGAGATAAAAATCATTCATATGGTGAACACCTGGTAACCGAAATTAACAAGATGCATATTTAAGAATATCCCCATCATTCCGGGACACCCTTCAGATATGATATAAATTTCGAATTACTAAAGCATCCGGTACTTTGGATGGGGTTTGTTAGGCCCAATAGATCTATCTTTAGGATTCGCGTCAATTAGGGTGTCTGTTCCCTAATTCTTAGATTACCAGACTTAATAAAAAGGGGCATATTCGATTTCGATAATTCAACCATAGAATGTAGTTTCACGTACTTGTGTCTATTTTTAAAATCATTTATAAAACCTGCATGTATTCTCATCCCAAAAATATTAGATTTTAAAATTGGGACTATAACTCACTTTCACAGATTTTTACTTCGTCGGGAAGTAAGACTTGGCCACTGGTCGATTCACGAACCTATAACAAATATGTACATATATATCAAAGTATGTTCAAAATATATTTACAACACTTTTAATACATTTTGATGTTTTAAGTTCATTAAGTCAGATGTCCTCGTTAGTAACTTACAACTAGTTGTCCAAAGTTAGATGTACAGAAAAAAAATTGATAAATATTATCTTGAATCAATCCACGACCCAGTGTATACACGTCTCAGGCTAGATCACAACTCAAAGTATATATATTTTTGGAATCAACCTCAACCCTGTATAGCTAACTCCCACATTACTGCATATAGAGTGTCTATGGTTGTTCCAAATAATATATACACATGGGTCGATATGATATGTCAAAACATTTGCATACGTGTCTATGGTATCCCAAGATTACATAATATATTAGAATACATGTATAATACAATATACCTTAGCTAGGATATGATTAATATAGATTTGTTACCAATTTTCACGTTGCTACAACAAGAAAAATTATCCAATCTTGTTTTACCCATAACTTCTTCATTTTAAATTCGTTTTGAGTGAATCAAATTGCTATAGTTTCATATTGAACTCTATTTTATGAATCTAAACAGAAAAAGTATTGGTTTATAGTCAGAAATATAAGTTACAAGTCGTTTTTGTAAAGGTAGTCATTTCAGTCGAAAGAACGACGTCTAGATGACCATTTTAGAAAACAAACTTCCACTTTGAGTTTAACCATGATTTTTGGATATAGTTTCATGTTCATAAGAAAAATCATTTTTCCAGAAGAACCACTTTTAAATCAAAGTTTATCATAGTTTTTAATTAACTAACCCAAAACAGCCCGCGGTGTTACTACAACGGCGTATGTCCGGTTTTACAGTGTTCTTCGTGTTTCCAGGTTTTAAATCATTAAGTTAGCATATAATATAGATATAGAACATGTGTTTATTTGATTTTAAAAGTCAAGTTAGAAGGATTAACTTTTGTTTGTGAACAAGATTAGAATTAACTAAACTATGTTCTAGTGATTACAAGTTTAAACCTTCGAATAAGATAGCTTTATATGTATGAATCGAATGATGTTATGAACATCATTACTACCTCAAGTTTTCTGGATAAAGCTACTGTAAATGAGAAAAATGGATCTAGCTTCAAAGGATCCTTGGATGGCTTGAAAGTTCTTGAAGCAGAATCATGACACGAAAAACAAGTTCAAGTAAGATTTCCACTCGAAATAAGATTGTTATAGTTATAGAAATTGAATCAAAGTTTGAATATGAGTATTACCTTGTATTAGAAAGATATATTACTGTAAATAAAAAAGATTTCTTGAGGTTGGATGATCACTCTACAAGATTGGAAGTAAGATAGCAAACTTGGAAGTATTCTTGATTTTATGAAACTAGAACTTGTAGAATTTATGAAGAACACTTAGAACATGAAGATAGAACTTGAGAGAGATTAATTAGATGAAGAAAATTTAAGAATAAAAGTGTTTGTAGGTGTTTTTGGTCATTGGTGTATGGATTAGATATAAAGGATATGTAATTTTGTTTTCATGTAAATAAGTCATGAATGATTACTCATATTTTTGTAATTTTATGAAATATTTCATGCTAGTTGCCAAATGATGGTTCCCACATGTGTTAGGTGACTCACATGGGCTGCTAAGAGCTGATCATTGGAGTGTATATACCAATAGTACATACATCTAAAAGCTGTGTATTGTACGAGTACGAATACGGGTACATACGAGTAGAATTGTTGATGAAACTGAACGAGGATGTAATTGTAAGCATTTTTGTTAAGTAGAAGTATTTTGATAAGTGTCTTGAAGTCTTTCAAAAGTGTATGAATACATATTAAAACACTACATGTATATACATTTTAACTGATTCGTTAAGTCATCGTTAGTCGTTACATGTAAGTGTTGTTTTGAAACCTTTAGGTTAACGATCTTGTTAAATGTTGTTAACCCAATGTTTATAATATCAAATGAGATTTTAAATTATTATATTATCATGATAATATGATGTATGAATATCTCTTAATATGATATATATACATTAAATGTCGTTACAATGATAATCGTTACATATATGTCTCGTTTCAAAATCATTAAGTTAGTAGTCATGCTTTTACATATGTAGTTCATTGTTAATATACTTAATGATATGTTTACTTATCATAATATCATGTTAACTATATATATATCCATATATATGTCATCATATAGTTTTTACAAGTTTTAACGTTCGTGAATCACCGGTCAACTTGGGTGGTCAATTGTCTATATGAAACCTATTTCAATTAATCAAGTCTTAATAAGTTTGATTGCTTAACATGTTGGAAATACTTAACCATGTAAATAAAAATTTCATTTAATATATATATAAACATGGAAAAGTTCGGGTCACTACAATTAGTAATCCTATTATTATTATGTAACAACCCGACTTTTTCCGTTTACTATCATTACTTGTCCGTTAAGTGTTTAACGGTGATTATTTAAACTTTGTGTATTTAATTAAATTAAATACATACTTAATAGAAGGGTGTTTGAATTAATATGATATATTAATTTACGATTTATTTCGGTTTGCGAAATAACTAGAAAACGTTACGATTAAGTTTATCGCCTAGAAGACTTTTCAGTTTACGGAACTCAGAAAACGAGACAATAATTATTTTTGATAATTATTGACTTTAAGGAAATTATTTTTAATTTATTATTAGTTTAATGAATTAAACTCGGTGATTGCGTTTCAACGACTAGTTAATGTTTCGGAGACCCGGTACGGTTAACGGCACTCGAAACGGACCACACGCGTACCAAGAGTTAACGAAAACCGAGCCCGAGACCCCATGAGAAGGCCATTCAGCCGACCCCCCTAGAGGACCCCTTTTGGACTCTTAATTTCTTATTTGGGCTATGTGATTAGTGGTGGATTAGATTAAGGCCCTAAACTAGAAGTATAAAAGAAAAAGGAAACTTGTGAGCCCTCCCCATTTGTTTTCTTGGCCGAAATTTTTCTCCCCTCTCCCCCTTGGAAGCCGTCGGACACCATCACCACCAAGCCACCCTCAATCTTCAAATTTTGATAAAGTCTTGTGCATCAAAGTTGCTCGTTACATCGTTCTACGTCTAGTATTGTTGATTGATTGTGCTAGAAAGGTATAATTTGAATCATTTTTTTATCAATTACATGGTGTAATAGAGTCTAGTGCTCAATTAATGGTGTCTAGTCTTGCTAATTGTTGGTTGATTGCGAAATTAACGTTGTTTGATTGAAAAACGAATTTGTTTATTGATGATCTGATTAAATTGTTATGAGATTTGGTTTTGTAATATGTTTAATTAGAAATATATCGAAAAGTTATTAATTTTAGACTCCGATTTTGAGGGATTTCGTTTTCGTATGCTCAAGATATGCTTAATCGAAGTTTTCGTTAGGTTATGCATGAAATCCGAATTTTCTGATTTGTATGCTTTATGATTTAGCTTATGAAAGTTATTCTACTTTATTCCTTATGAAAAGTTATGCAATTTAGACTAAAGATTTGCATTAAAAGGTTATGTGAAGCTTCCGATATGATCAAACGAAGTTTTGGTTCGTAAAGGATGCTGAATCTGTTTTTGAGTTAAGATAAAAATTGTTAGAAAGAACTAGGAATTGATTTAGACTTTGAAATTCTGGAATATGTTATTTTATATGTTACTTGACATGTTTCATTTGTATGCGAACTTACGAGAATGTGATTTTCCATGAGATATATGCTCATCTAAATGATATGTCCGATTGATGTTCAGAAACTGATGTGTCTGTAATGTTTTGCAAATCTTTACGAATTGGCTAATGTAATGCTTCTGATTATTTTATCACTTAAATTTTGAGATGTCTTGAGATGACACTAATTGGCCGTTCGTTAAAATCTATTTTCTATATTTTATGAAAAATGTTTAAAAACTGACGCGCGAGCAGAATTTTCTGTAATGAACCTGAACTTGAGCCTTTCTGATATTGGACTTTTAATTATTGTATGAGGGTTTGACCAGACTTTTTGGAATCAATGTTAAGTCTAGTTATGATCTGGAGTTGATCGTGATTTTATGAATTATGTGTTAGGTGCTATGAGTGTATTTCTTTATGACGTATGATTTTCGAAGGTTTACTTTAAGATGCGAAAAATGCGATTTACTAAATTATGAGAGATAACATGTTGTATGACTTAAGTATGATTCATTGGCTATGTTTGCATGAATTACTGAGATGTTTGAATTTAGTTGACCTATTTGACTGAGTTGACTTTTGGTTTGTCTTTGGTTGACTTTTGTTGACTTGCTTGGATTAGTTGACTTTTACTTATTCGTTGAGTCAGTCTGAGCACTAGGACTTTACGTACACTATGGGATGACTAAGTTTGACCTATTAGTATATACTTAAGATGATTTAATTTGTTAGGTTGCGTTATTCAAGTCAAAAGTTTCGACAACGGTACAATTTGCTAAGATCTTTACGAGTGCTTTTGCTAAGGTGAGTCTACAGTCCCTACTACATTTTTACAGGGATGAGATGCATGCTTTTTACAAATTTTTTATGTGTTTGGCACAAGTAACTTACTAAGAATGTACATATGAGTTCAGATCAAAAATCCCTTAGCTTGATTATATTAGTTACTTTGTAAGCTCGACTTATAGGGACGGTACCGTTAGGTTTGACAAACCTCACCGCAACGTTAAACAGGTGCTTATGTAGTTGTAAAACGTACACTTGATCGGTGTATCACCAGTATAGGGTAAACTAAAGTCGTGTGCTCGGCTCACGTAAAGGTTAAAGCTTTATAATCAAGTGCTCATGATAATGTATACTTTTCCAGTGATGTTTTCTAAGAAAATCTTGTGGCCTTACTTACGAAATGATTTACTAAACCTGTGAATTCACTCAGCGTTTTTCATTGACGTTTTGCATGTTTCATCTCAGGTACATAGAGTTAGTGCTTCCACTTTATTTGAAGTTATGTGCTGTTTGCTGCTAGAACTGGATGGAGTCCAACATGATTTCTATTTTTATTTCAAGAACAAATATTCGCATTTAAACAGTTTTCTCTGATGTTTTGGGTTCATATACTATGGTCATTGATGTCAAATGTTTCCAGTTACATTTTCTTTAATAAATGACTTTGTTTTAAGGTTTGATGCGAATACTTTTAGGAAACGTCTCATATAGAGGGCGTGACCGCTAAACTGTGGGACCAGGAGTTAATATTCTGTTAGTGGATTCTGACGGGGTATTACATTTGGTATCAGAGCAGATCGGTTACCTAGGACTAGGCTGCATTAGAGAGTCGAACGTTAGGACAACTAGTGCATCTAGACTATAACCATAGAGTCGTTAAGTTACATGAACCCTAGTTAAATAAATTGCTGTGTTACTTGGTATCTATTATGGCATGATTACTAATTGACTAACTTTGTGCTTTCTTTGAGTGCTAGATGACTTCTTCCGATCCTATCATTCTTACCTACTCCGACACGGAATCCGAGGAAACCGTGCAAGCGCAAGGAAATACGATACTAGAATTTGTGGATGATACCGAATCGGAATCTGAGATGGAAACCGAGCATGAGAATGAGCCTAAAGGAAAAGAACCGGCAGAGAATTCCGAGGAAGAATCGGAGCCCGAATCCGAATCCGAACCAGATATACCCGATTCACCCCAGCCGCCTTTTGTTAAACCCGACCATGTTAACCCCTACGGACCGAGAGGCCACCGTAGGATACCGAACGGACCTGCTCGAGGTAACAACCCCTTTTGTAAGAGTATTCGTTACAATAACCAGTCACTTAAGATGTGTCAACGTTACCATCCCTATGACGCTTCTACATCTACTTCTAAACCTAGTACCTCTACTGCTGCTGCTAATAACAACAACCCTAATGACCTCACGTTGCGAGTCAAAAATTTGGAGAGAATGGTCGAGTATTTGTTGAAGGAACTCCAGAAACGCAAATAGAGACCGCTCGAATAGACTTGTTCCAACGTATTGAACATTATTTGATTATTATTGTTTATTTTATGATGCTCGCACATACATTATTAGTTGTGGTTTTACTTATGACATGAGAATTATATTACTTTTATTGGTTATGCATGAATTTCGGAACAAAAAGTTTAATTTTTTTTTTTTTTTTAAAGTGTTGGTTTACTAATGGAAATCTATGTTTAGTGTTGCTACTACTATTGCTAATTAGTGATAAGGTTACTAGTGTACATTGTTCATACTACTGCTACTACTAAACACTATGTATCACTACTACATACCACTAGTGTTACTAAAATCGCTATGATTTAATATTAGTTACTATGCATCATTCCGTTGCTAGTATATTTTATATATCGATTTCATTGAAACTAACCGAATGTATTATCTTGACCAGAAAGATAATGCCACCCAAGCAAGTTTCCCAAGCTGATGTTCGTCGGTGGATTACTAAAGGACTGACCGAGGTCGTGTAGAACTCCGTAACGGAACCAACAGCAACAACGTGAACACCACGAATCAGCAAAACCAGGATACGACCAATACTCAGAACAATGGACAAGCAGGGTGTACGTACAAGACCTTCTCAAGTTGTGAACCAAGCTCCTTTAATGGTACCGAAGGTCCCGTTGGTTTGACTCGTTGGTTTGAGAAGCTCGAGTCAGTTTTTCGTATCAGTGGTTGTAGAGATGCGGATAAAATGAAGTTCGCAACTTCTAAGTTATCAGATGGCGCCTTGACGTGGTGGAATACCTATGCAAACTCAGTAGGTATGGATCAGGCTTTTGAGACCTCATGGGAGGATTTGAAACGACGAATGATCGCAGAGTATTGTCCCTACACTGAAACTGTTAAGATGGAGCGAGAACTCCAGAACCTGAAGCTAGTGGGTAATGATTTGACTAGTTACAATAAGAGATTCTTTGAGCTTGCTCTCATGTGTCCACATATGGTTACTCCCGAACGTCACAAGATCACTCTTTATGCGAACGGTTTGACCGAGAAAATTCAAAGTGGTGTGACTACTTCAAAGCCGAGAACTATACAAGAAGCTGTCGAGATGGCTAGTGAGTTAACTGATCAAGTTGAACGGCAAGGAAAGACTCCTGCCTCAAATGAGACTAAAACTCATGATCATAAGAGGAAATGGAACAATAACAACAACTCAGGGAAGAATTACAATCAGCAGCCCTTTAAGAAACAAGATACTGCTAAGAATAATGCTGCAACCTCAAGTGCTAATTCTGGTTATAAGGGAAAGTTCCCATTGTGTGCTAAGTGTAATAGGCATCATCCGGGGGATTGTTTGAAAAAGTGTGATAAGTGTAAGAGGAATGGACATTTGGCTGCCGAGTGTAAGACTGGTACGAATATGTGTTATGGGTGAGGAAAAGAAGGTCATTTCCGGAAGGATTGCCCAACTGCTAGTAAGACTAATGAACCTGCAAGAGGAAGAGCTTTCAACATTAACTCCAGTGAAGCTCGTGATGATCCTAAGCTAGTCACGGGTACGTTTCTTCTCGATAATCAACATGTATATGTACTTTTCAATTCCAGAGCTGATAGAAGCTTTGTGTCTAGAGATTTTTGCCATAATCTTAATAATGTTGTTTCGTCCTTAGAGAACTTATATTCTATAGAGCAAGGAAATGGTAATCTAATGAGTGCTGATAAGGTTTACCGTGACTGTATTTTAACTTTGGCTGGAATGTCATTTAAGATAGATGTTATACCGATTAAGCTAGGAAGTTTCGACCTTGTGGTTGGAATGGACTGGTTAGCCAAGAATAAAGCCGACATTGTTTGTCATCAGAAAGTGATTCGCATTCCTGTTACTGAAGGTGAACCTTTAATGGTGTATGGAGAGCGAAACAATACACCGTTACATTTCATTAATTGTTTGGAGGTGCATAAACACATGAGAAAAGGTTGTCTTGCTGTGCTGGTTCACGTAAGTGAAACTGAATCTGAAGGTAAGAGACTTAAAGATGTGCCAATTGTTAGAGAATTTCCCGATGTTTTTCCAGATGAGTTACCCGGATTACCTCCGCCTAGAGATGTAGAGTTCCAGATTGATTTAGTTCCCGGAGCGGCACTGGTAGCGCGTGCGCCGTATAGACTTGCACCACCCGAACTGCAAGAGTTATCTAGTCAACTGCAAGAACTTTTAGATAAAGGATTCATTCGACCGAGCTCGTCACCATGGGGAGCTCTAGTATTTTTTGTGAAGAAGAAGGATGGATCTATGAGACTCTGTATTGATTATAGGGAGTTGAATAAGATGACTATCAAGAATAGATATCCATTGTCGAGGATTGATGACTTGTTTGATCAATTGCAAGGATCGGCATGTTATTCTAAGATCGATCTAAGGTCAGGTTATCACCAGATGAGAGTGAAGGAAGCAGACATACCAAAGACAGCATTTAGGACACGCTATGGTCATCATGAATTTACCGTAATGCCGTTTGGATTGACGAACGCACCAGCTGTGTTCATGGATCTCATAAACCGTGTGTGTAAGTCATATCTAGACAAGTTTGTTATTGTGTTCATCGATGATATTCTGGTGTATTCCAAGAGTGAGGAAGAACATGAACGACATCTCCGTTTGTTACTAGAGATGCTCAGGAAGGAGCAGTTGTACGCGAAATTTTCAAAATGTGACTTTTGGTTGTGAGAAGTGCAATTTTTGGGTCATATCGTAGGAGTCAATGGTATCCAAGTTGATCCTGCGAAGATAGAGACAGTAAAGCAATGGGAGACTCCTAAGTCGCCAACGCAAATACGATAATTTTTAGGATTGCTGGTTACTATAGAAGATTCATTGAGGGATTTTCTACTATTGCCCGACCGTTAACAGCATTGACTCACAAGGGTAAGAAGTATGAATGGACAGAGTTGCATGAAGATGCATTTCAGTTGTTAAAGGAGAAGTTAACGACTGCGCCTATTTTGTCTTTGCCCGAAGGAACCGAGGATTTCGTAGTCTACTGTGATGCTTCACGACAAGGTTATGGCTGCGTGTTGATGCATCGTACGAAAGTGATTGCTTATGCATCCCGACAATTGAAGATACACGAGTTAAACTATACGACTCACGATTTAGAACTTGGTGCTGTAGTTTTCGCACTGAAGATGTGGAGACATTATCTGTATGGTATGAAGTTCACTGTATTCACAGATCACAAGAGTCTGCAGCATATTTTTGATCAGAAACAGCTTAATATGAGACAGAGACGTTGGATCGAATTGTTAAACGATTTCGATTGTGACATTAGCTATCATCCCGATAAAGCTAATGTAGTGGCAGATGCTTTGAGTAGGAAGGAGAGAGTTAAGCCTATTCGAGTTAGAGCATTGAACTTGACTATTCAAAGGAACCTTACTTCTCAGATACGTGACGCACAGCTAGAGGCATTGAAAGGAGAGAACATTGCTACCGAATCACTTCGAGGAATTGATAAGAAGTTTGTTACTCGAGACGATGGAACCCGGTATTTTATCGACAGGATATGGGTACCGAAGTTTGGCGGATGAAGGGAACTAGTGCTAGAAGAGGCACACAAGACTAGGTATTCTATTCACCCTGGATCCGACAAGATGTATCAAGATCTTAAGTCACTATATTGGTGGCCTAATATGAAGGCTGAAATCGCTACCTATGTTGGTAAGTGCTTGACTTGTGCGAAAGTTAAGGCAGAGCATCAGAAGTCGTCAGGTTTGCTGACACAACCCGAGATTCCTCAATGGATGTGGGAGAATATTACCATGGATTTTATCACTAAGTTGCCTAAAATGGTAGGAGGCTATGATACGATTTGGGTTATCGTTGATCGTCTTACGAAGTCTGCTCATTTTCTACCGATTAAAGAAACGGATAAGATGGAGAGGTTGGCACAAATTTACTTAAAGGAAGTAGTTTCACGACATGGAGTGCCACTATCCATTATTTTCGACAGAGACAGTAGATTTACATCTAGATTTTGGCAAGCTTTGCAAGATGCCATGGGAACTCGTTTAGACATGAGTACAACCTATCATCCGCAGACTGATGGGCAAAGTGAGAGGATAATTCAGACATTAGAAGACATGTTAAGAGTGTGCGTGATTGATTTCAGAATTGGATGGGATAGACATCTACCGCTAGTAGAGTTTTCCTATAACAATAGTTATCATGCGAGTATAAAGGCGGCGCCTTTTGAAGCAATGTATGGCAGAAAGTGCATATCACCTTTATGTTGGACTGAGTTAGGAGATAGTCAGTTAACTGGTCCTGAGATTGTACATGAGACGACTGAGAAAATCGTGCAGATTCGAGAAAGAATGAAAGCGGCACGAGATCGACAAAAGAGCTATGTAGATCTTAAGAGGAAAGATTTGGAATTTCAGGTGGGAGATAAGGTTATGCTCAAAGTGTCACCCTGGAAGGGTGTAGTTCGTTTTGGAAAGAGAGGAAAGTTAAGTCCGAGGTATATTGGACCGTTTGAGATTACCGAACGAATTGGACCGATAGCGTATAGATTGAAACTACCACAAGAACTTAGCGAGATTCACGATACTTTTCATGTTTCCAATTTAAAGAGGTGTTTATCATATGAGAGTTTGGTGATTCCTTTAGATGAAGTGCAAGTTGATCCTAAGCTTAATTTTATTGAAGAGCCTGCTGAGATTATGGATCACGAGATTAAGCAACTAAAGCAAAGCAGAATTCCACTGGTAAAGGTTAGATGGAATGCCCGAAGAGGACCGGAATTCACGTGGGAGCGTGAAGATCAGATGAGACTTAAGTATCCGCAACTGTTTCCCGAGGAGACGACTACGGCGGATGACCATTAAAATTTTGGGACGAAATTTTTCATAACAGGTGGGTAATGTAACAACCCGACTTTTTCCGTTTACTATCGTTACTTGTCCGTTAAGTGTTTAACGGTGATTATTTAAACTTTGTGTATTTAATTGAATTAAATACATACTTAATAGAAGGGTGTTTGAATTAATATGATATATTAATTTACGATTTATTTCGGTTAGCGAAATAACTAGAAAACGTTACGATTAAGTTTATCGCCTAGAAGACTTTTCAGTTTAAGGAACTCAGAAAACGAGACAATAATTATTTTTGATATATTGACTTTAAGGAAATTATTTTTAATTTATTATTAGCTTAATGAATTAAACTCGGTGATTGTGTTTCAACGACTAGTTAACGTTCCGGAGACCCGGTACGGTTAACGGCACTCGAAACGGACCACGCGCGTACCAAGAGTTAACAAAAACCGATCCCGAGACCCCATGAGAAGGTCATTCGGCCACCCCCCTAGTGGACCCCTTTTGGACTCTTAATTTCTTATTTGGGCTATGTGATTAGTGGTGGATTAGATTAAGGCCCTAAACTAGAAGTATAAAAGAAAAAGGAAACTTGTGAGCCCTCCCCATTTGTTTTCTTGGCCGAAATTTTGCTCCTCTCTCCCCCTTGGAAGCTGTCGGCCACCATCACCACCAAGCCACCCTCAATCTTCAAATTTTGATAAAGTCTTGTGCATCAAAGTTGCTCGTTACATCGTTCTACATCTAGTATTGTTGATTGATTGTGCTAGAAAGGTATAATTGCAAACCCTAGTTTCATTAAATCAGTTTTTTTTTTATCAATTACATGGTGTAATAGAGTCTAGTGCTCAATTAATGGTGTCTAGTCTTGCTAATTGTTGGTTGATTGCGAAATTAATGTGGTTTGATTGAAAAACGAATTTGTTTATTGATGATCTGATTAAATTGTTATGAGATTTGGTTTTGTAATATGTTTAATTAGAAAGATATCGAAAAGTTATTAATTTTAGACTCCGATTTTGCGTGATTTCGTTATCGTATGCTCAAGATATGCTTAATCGAAGTTTTCGCTAGGTTTTGCATGAAATCCGAATTTTCTGTTTTGTATGCTTTGTGATTTAGCTTATGAAAGTTATGCTACTGTATTACTTGTGAAAAGTTATGCAATTTAGACTAAAGATTTGCGTTAAAAGGTTATGTGAAGCTTCATATATGATCAAACGAAGTTTTGGTTCGTAAAGGATGCTGAATCTGTTTTTGAGTTTAGATAAAAATTGTTAGAATGAACTAGGAATTGATTTTGACTTTGAAATTCTGTAATATGTTAGTTTATATGTTACTTGACATGTTTCATTTGTATGCGAACTTGCGAGAACGTGATTTGCCATGAGATATACGCTCGTCTAAATGATATGTCCGATTGATGTTCAGAAACTGATGAGTCTGTAATGTTTTGCAAATCTGTACGAATTGGCTAAAGTAATGCTTCTGATTATTTTATCACTTAAATTTTGAGATGTATTGAGATGACACTAATTGGCCGTTCTTTAAAATCTATTTTCTATATTTTATGAAAAATGTTTAAAAACTGACGCGCGAGCAGAATTTTCTGTAATGAACCTGAACTTGAGCCTTTCTGATATTGGACTTTTAATTATCGTATAAGGCTTTGGCTGGACTTTTTGGAATCGATGTTAAGTCTAGTTATGATCTGGAGTTGATCGTGATTTTATGAATTATGTGTTAGGTGCTATGATTGTATTTCTTTACGACGTATGATTTTCGAAGGTTTACTTTAAGATGCAGAAAATGCGATTTACTAAATTACGAGCGATAACATGTTGTATGACTTAAGTATGATTCGTTGGTTATGTTTTCATGAATTACTGAGATGTTTGACTTTAGTTGACCTATTTGACCGAGTTGACTTTTGGTTTGACTTTGGTTGACTTGCTTGGATTAGTTGACTTTTACTTATTCTTTGAGTCAGTCTGAGCACTAGGAATTTACGTACACTATGGGTTGACTAAGTTTGACCTATTAGTGTATACTTAAGATGATTTACTTTGTTAAGTTGCGTTATTCAAGTCGAAAGTTTCGACAACAGTACGATTTGCTAAGATCTTTACGAGTGCTTTTGCTAAGGTGAGTCTACAGTCCCTACTACGTTTTTACAGGGATGAGATGCATGCTTTTTACAAATGTTTTACGTTTTTGGCACAAGTAACTTACTAAGAATATACATATGAGTTCAGATCAAAAATCCCTTAGCTTGATTATATTAGTTACTTTGTAAGCTCGACTTATAGGGACGTTACCGTTAGGTTTGACAAACCTCACCGCAACGTTAAACAGGTACTTATGTAGTTGTAACACGTACACTTGATCGGTGTATCGCCAGTATAGGGTAAACTAAAGACATGTGCTCGGCTCACGCAAAGGTTAAAGCTTTATAATCAAGTGCTCATGATAATGTATACTTTTCCAGTGATGTTTTCTAAGAAAATCTTGTGGCCTTACTTAGGAAATGATTTACTAAACCTGTGGATTCACACAACATTTTTCGTTGACGTTTTGCATGTTTCATCTCAGGTACATAGAGTTAGTGCTTCCGCTTTATTTGAAGTAATGTGCTGTTTGCTGCTAGAACTGGATGGCGTCCAGCATGATTTCTATTTTTATTTCAAGAACAAATATTCGCATTTAAACAGTTTTCTCTGATGTTTTGGGTTCATATACTATGGTCATTGATGTCAAATGTTTCCAGTTATATTTTCTTTAATAAATGACTTTGTTTTAAGGTTTGATGCGAATACTTTTCGGAAACGTCTCATATAGAGGGCGTGACTGCTAAACTGTGGGACCATGAGTTAATATTCTGTTAGTGGATTCTGACGGGGTATTACATATTATTATTATTTTTATTAACATTAATATTATTATAACTAATATTATAATTAGTATCACTAATAATATGATTATGACCATTTTCATTAATAGCAACATTATTATTTATTATTAATATTAATATAATAATAATAATAATTATTATTATTAATATATTTATTAATATTAGATTAATTATATAGATTAATTATAAAATCAAAGAATTCGTACCAATCTGTTTCATGTATCCATCGAGCTATAGTTAATTCTGATTTTCTGTCTCAAATCAGGTACCAGTCGATTCTTTTACATAAACATAAGTCCAAATTCAGTTTCATGTCATCCTCAACTTTTTATTTAATTTTTTTTTCTTCTTTCCTAACCTGCTTGATTCCTTTTGTCGAGCAATGGATTGTAAGAAAAATCTATTTGCTTAATGATTTTGATAAACACACTTCACCCTCCATTATCAAATATAAATTACTAAACAACAGCTTTCATATTATTGAATTTTTTTTTAGAAAGAAAGATGAACACATGAATATATAAACTCTGTTCGTATGCAAAATTTTGAAAAACCTTAATTCGATTTTAATTGCGAATTGTATTAATGCAAAGTTGTTAGGAATAATCTATACAAATTTTCTGTAAGTTTTCAGCCTTCAATTTCTCTTATCAAGCTTGAATTTTCGAGTCAAACTTTTAAAAACAAAAAGTCAAAATTTGTGTTCATCTTCAAATTTGTAACCGTTTTAAGTTTTCTGTTGAAATTGATAATTCAGAAAGTTTATAAGAAAGATTTAGAATCTTTTTCATGTTTTGATCTTTACCTAAAACGCCTCTAATTTTCGAATTTGAATTTGGGTACATATCGAACTCTATAGTCTGTTCGTTAGTTTTATTTTATTTTTTTTTCTTTCTTCGTTGCTATTAATCTCAACATCTCAAATAAATTCTCTCTGTTTATTTAGGCTGAAAATAATGTTTCTGTTATTTGGGATTCTTGGATCGATTGATTTGGGGTTGAGGCATTTGAAGAAGAAGGTGAAAAAGACGCAGCAGATATTACGAGTTATAAATTTATTCGTGGGATATAATTCAGAGAAAACGAGAATAGCTTAGTGGTGTGGTTTGTTCGTGTGTTACCGAGAGGTCGTGGGTTCGAGTCCCTGCTTGGGCAGTTTTGATACCTTTTTGAGCCTTTAAGGTAGTAAACATTTTTGTTATATTTATTATTATTTATTTTTATTTTTATTTTTATTATTGTTGTTAATATTATTATTATTGTTATTGTTATTATTAATTAATGATAATATTACTAGTATTATAATTATTATTATCATTGGTATTATTATATGTATCATAAATATTATTATCAATTTAGTATTATCCTTAAGTATTATTATTATTATTATTATTATTATTATTATTATTATTATTATTATTATTATTATTATTATTATTATTATTATTATTATTATTATTATTATTATTATTATTATTATCATCGTTAATTATTATAAGTATTAATAATATTATTAGTAGTAGTAAACTTATCATTTTAGTATTATTATTATCACTATGATTATGATTATGATTAACATTATTATTATTATGAAAGTAATAAGGATATATTATTATTATCATTAATATTAGAATTTGTATCATTTTATTAATATTAGTATTATCAATATATTTATTATTATTAATATCATATTTATCCTTAATATTGTTATAAGTATTATCATTAATATTATCGTTAGTAATATTATGATTATCATTATTAATATAATTATTATAAAAATTTATTATCATTACTATCAATTTTATTAAGGTTATCAATAAAACTATCAATATTATTATTATTATTAAAAATAGTTTATTAATATAAAAATAAAAATTTTACTAACGTTGTTAAGACTATAGGTGTGAAAATAAAGATTTCTATATACAAAGATATATTCAAAGTACATAACTTAATTATATTAATATCTCTATGTATATAAAATGAAAATGTATAAATAAATAATGAAACTAATAAATATAACAAATACACTATTAATAATAAATAGATTTATTCGATTACGAGAATATGTATTAATATATAAACAAATGTTATAGGTTCGTGAATCCGAGGCCAACCCTGCATTGTTCAATATAGTCATATGTATTTTTACTACAAAATACATTAGGTGAGTTTCATTACTCCCTTTTTAAATGCTTTTGCAATATATATATTTTTGGGACTGAGAATACATACGCTTTTATAAATGTTTTATGAAATAGACACAAGTAATCGAAACTACATTGTATGGTTGAATGATCGAAGCCGAATATGCCCCTTTTTACTTGGTAACCTAAGAATTAGTAAACCAGTCTACTAATTGATGCGAATCCTAAAGATAGATCTGTTGGGCCTAACGAACCCCATCCGTTGTAGCGGATGCTTTAGTACTTCGATGTTGTTTTATCATGTCCGAAGGATTTCCCGAAATGATAGGGGATATTCTTATATGCATCTTGTTAATGTCGGTTACCAGGTGTTCAATCCATATGAATGATATTTTTATCTCTATGCATGGGACGTATATTTATGAGAACTGAAAATGAAAATCTTGTGGTCTATTAAAATGATGGAAATGATTATTTATGTTAATCTAATGAACTCACCAACCTTTTGGTTGACACTTTAAAGCATGTTTATTCTCAGGTATGAAAGAAATCTTCCGCTGTGCATTTGCTTATTTTAGATATTACTTGGAGTAATTCATGATATATTTCAAAAGACGTTGCATTCAAGTCGTTGAGTTCAGTAAAGATTACGATTAAGTAAATGACAGATTAGATCATTTATAGATGGATATTATGAAATGGTATGCATGCCTGTCAATTTTCGATGTAATGAAAGTTTGTCTATTAAAACGAATGCAATGTTTTGTAAAATGTATCATATAGAGGTCAAATACCTCGCGATGTAATCATATGTTATTGTATTCGTTCTTATGGATTAGGACGGGTCTTTACAAAAATGAGTTAAAGAGTGTCCAAAATGGATTAAATGTGAATGAGATATCGAATCTCTAAGTTGCTAGTTTGGTGCAAAATCTAGAAGTTTTAGTATTTTGTTCCACATCGGTTGTGGGAACAAACCTAAGGCTATAGTCTCCACTATAAATAAAGGCCTTAGGCTTTGAAGAAAAATACACAAAAAATCATATAAGCATTATTATATGATTAGAGTTTCCTCTCAGCCGCAACAAGGTCTTCCCGTTCCGATTACCTTTCAGGCAAATGTTCAAGTCCGACAGTACGCTGCTTCGGACCGGTGTACCCTGGGAACAAACGCCGAAATTTCCCGTTCATATTGATTAGAAACTTTTCATATTAATTGGTTTCGTTGCGAGGTTTTGACCTCTATATGAGACGTTTTTCAAAGACTGCATTCGTTTTTAAAACAAACCATAACTTTTATTTTATCGACAAAGATTTAAAGGACATAACCTAGATTATCAAGTAATGATAATCTAAAATATCACGTTTACACACGACTATTACATAATGGTTTACAGTAGTAATATGTTACAACAAAGTAAGTTCACGAATGCAGTTTTTAAACAATATTATACAAGCATACTGACTCCAAATCTTGTCCTTAATTTAGCATGCAACAGCGGAAGCTCTTAATAATCACCTGAGAATAAACATGCTTTAAACGTCAACAAAAATGTTGGTGAGTTATAGGTTTAACCTATATATTTATCAAATCGTAATAATAGACCACAAGATTTCATTTTTCATAAACATCCATCTCATATCAGGCATTTCGTAAAAACTGCATAGAGATACATATCATTCATATGGTGAATACCTGGTAACCGACATTAACCAAATGCATCTAGAATATCCCCATCATTTCAGGACTCTCATCGAACATGATAAAATCGAAGTACTAAAGCATCCGTAACTCGGATGAGGTTTGTTAGGCCCAATAGATCTATCTTTAGGATTCGCGTCAATTAGGGTATCTGTTCCCTAATTCTTAGATTACCAGACTAAAAAGGGTGATATTCGGTAATAATAATTCAATCATAGAATGTAGTTTCACATACTTGTGTCTATTTTGTAAAACATTTTTAAAACTGCATGTATTCTCATCCCAAAAATATTAGATTTTAAAAGTGGGACTATAACTCACTTTCACAGATTATCAATTCGTCGAGAATTAGACTTGGCCACGGGTCGATTCACGAACCTATAACAAATATATACATATATATCAAAATATGTTCGAAATATATTCACAACAATTTTATTACGTGTTGATGTTTTAAGTTGTTAAGTTAGCAGTCCAACGTTAGTAGTTCACAATTAGTATTCCACAGTTAGTAGTACATAAATAAATATATTATCTCGAATCAATCCACGACCCATTGTATACATGTCTCAGACTCGATCACAACTCAAGGTATATATATTATTTTAGAATCAACCTCTACCCTTTATATGCTAACTCGAACATTACCGCATATAGAGTGACTTACGGTTATTTCAAATAATATATATAGATGACGTCGATATGATATGTCCAAACATTGTATACGTGTCTATGGTCTTTCAAGATTACATAATATATGTTAGATTACATGTATAATACAATATAAGTTAGCTAAGTTATGGTTAATATAGATTTGTTATAAAATTTCGTAGCTAAAACTAGTAAATCTAACCAATTTTGTTTTACCCATAATTTCTTCGTTATAAATTCGTTTTGAGTGAATCAAGTTGCTATGGTTTCATAATGAACTGAAATTTATGAAACTAAACAGAAAAAGTATAAGCTTATAGTCAGAAATATAAGTTACAAGTCATTTATGAAAGAGGTAGTCATTTCCGTCGAAAGAACGACATCTTGATGACCATTTTGGAAAACATACTTCAACTTTGTGTTTAACCATGATTTTTGGATATAGTAACATGTTCATATGAAATATCATTTTTCCAGAAAACAAACTTCAAATTTAAAGATTAAGATAGTTTTTATTTTTCCAACCCAAAACAGCCCCCGGTTTTACTACGACGGCATATGTCCGGTTTTACGGTGTTCTTCGCGTTTCCAAGTTTTATATCATTAAGTTAGCATATCATATAGATATAAAACATGTGTTTAGTTGATTTTAAAAGTTCAGTTAGAAGGATTAACTTTGTTTGCGAACAAGTTTAAAATTCACTAAACTATATTCTAGTGATTACGAGTTATATTCTTCGAATAAGATAGTTTTATAAATATGAATCGAATGATGTTATGAACATCATCACTACCTCAAGTATAGTAGGTAAACTTAATGGAAATGAAAAGAAATGATCTAGAGCTTCAAAGGATCTTTGATGGCTTGAAAGTTCTTGAAGTAGAATCATGACACAAAAACAAGTTCAAGTAAGATTTCTACTTGAATTAAGATAGTTATAGTTATAGAAATCGAATCAAAGTTTGAATATGAATATTACCTTGAATTAGAAAGATAACCTACTGTAAATAACAAAGGTTTCTTGATCTTGGATGATGATATTGCTTTAAACATACATATATTTCGACGCAATATCATTTATATTTCATCGGCTTTTATCGAAACGAAGACATTCAAATGCATAATTCATGAGAAAAACGGCAAAAGTAAACGCGAGCGTGAAGTTTGAAGAAATGATAATAAACGACGGATTTAAACCAAATATATATCAAGATAACGTTACTCGAATGCAAGTCCAAGATGATCGAAGAAAAAGATTTCAAATGAAAGTTCCAAGTCAATATACGTCAACATGAGATCAACAAAGAACAAACGAAAAAAAAATTAAAATAAGAAAAGTTCTGTTTTCAACTTACGCGGATCGCGTATGTAGCCACGCGAAACGCGTAATAATCTACTCCTACGAGGACCGTGTTTCTCCTTACGCGAAACGCGTAATATCGAGACCAGATTTAGATACAAATTCACATGGGACGGTCGCTTTTTGGGTTTAATATTACAACTTTTCAGCTTTACAGATACAAAGGAGAATATACACTCAAGTTTACCTACTACTCTTCAACTATAATACAGAGTATATTGGTAGAACAAAGAAGGGTCAGCAGTATAGTACTACACACACATACAGATAGAGAGAGGAGGGATCATCATAAAAAAATTAATTTACTAGTGTTTTTATTTCTTTCAAAGTACTTGTATCATTATTATTTTCAGTTTCAAGGTTCACTATTTAGGATAGTTTCAATATTAAGGGTGTATTATTCGTGATTAAGGGTATTATTGTGCGAGTGGAAGGGTGTTGTTATTGTAATTTTTCTACCGTTTGAAGTTAATGAAAGTGAAGATTTTCGTAAGTATATTCTGTTAAAATTATCGTTATCAATTTTTATCGTTATTATTATATTTGTATATTTATATTTTTATGTTTACCCTAGTAAAATGAGTAGCTAAATTTCCCTAGTGTTTGCTTAGATGTAGAGTCCCTAGTGAAATGGATTGTTATTATTTGTAAAAATTAAAATGTAACTTAAGTATTTTTAACATTGAGCCTAATTAAAAGAACCATTATTATGTATTTGGATATTTAACCCTTGTCACTTAATTTATTAGATTCAAATAACTAAAGTTATTTTTATAAATTAAGCTTCAACATTAAAAGTGATTTAGACGAACTTATGAATAATTTATTAACACTAAATTAGAAATAAAGTTCGGTGGTTTGGGTAATAGCATTAGGTATATAATAGTGAAATTTGTAAAAAGGGAAACCGTTATGATTTAGGTTTTGGCGAAAGTTAAAACTGGGTTGGGACTCAATTTAAATACATGGGGACTAGTAACTATCTAAATAAGATCCGATGAAAATTAGACTTAATTTAGCTAGTTGAAACTTTATTTATTCGAAAGAAAAATATAAATTTTTATACTGAACATTTTAATAGAGCTTAAAACTAAAATAATCCATGGATCTAGAGGTGACACATTTAAGTAAACACTTCTATTTATATATTGAAAATAATTACTATTATTGTTTTTACATATTGTTATTCAGCTAAAAAATTAAAATTATAACTCAATTAAATTTCAGTTTATACGTACTGTTTTGTCACATCGAATAAACCATACGCGGATCGCATATAATTTCACACGAACCGCGTATCTTTTAAAGTATACGCGAAACGCGTATATCATTACGCGAAACGCGTATGTATAACACCAGTACTGTTACGAAATTAGTTAAAATCTAAGTATTAATTAAATCTTTTATTATTATTTTAAAGTAATTAATTTATAATTAGTTTAATTATTATAATTATCTTTAATCCACCTTTAATTTAATTAAAACTTATTATTTAGTTACTTTAAGATAATTTGTATTCTATTTTATTGTTTAAGTTAATTTGTATTTTATTTTATTGTTTCAAATAAATTCTTATTCAATTAGTTTTATAAAAAAGTTATTGTTATGCTTATTACCATTTAATAAAATATTTCTATCACAATTAATATAGTTTCAATTAATTCACTTTTAAGTTAATAATTATAAATCATGTAATCTGGTAATTTTAATTAATAGTTTAATTTAATTAAGATTAAGTTATATTTTATTATTATTATGCTAAATATAAATTCCTAATCCAAAAACCCCTTTAAATAAGTTTAACTTCAAAGACTATTAAAAAACCATTAAAACACTCTATCTCCCTGTGGAACGAATCGAATTTACCAACAAACTAAACTACGCGAATATGACTAGTTGCCTATATATGTGTGAAATCAACCTGAATTCATTAAAACACCACATATACAATAAATCAAATCGTGTAACAAAATAACTCAAATCCGTTCATAAATAAAGGTTACGTTTCGACGCATTAACTTTTTGGCGCCACTGCAGGGGAGTTGGCAGTTAAATAAATAGATAATTTTTCTGATTCGTAGTAGTAGTTGGATTTGTACGTGGACTGGGTTATTGGAGCCAAACAGTACTCAATTATATTTGGACCAAACGAATCCTGCCCCTCTGCTGCATCTTTTGGCTATTCGAAACGTGAGCAAAATCAGAAGGAAAATTTGTTTGTTTAAAGGTTTTTATCATTGTTTTTATGTTATTCGATCCTTTTAAGGAATTCAATTCTTAGAAAAACTTTAGGTGTTTTGATTCCATAATAGAAATTAATGCATGAATTTACATTCATCCAACACTGAATTAACTCCTTCATATCCTGAACCTAAAAGAGAATTTCACGAACGTTTAAGAGCTCAAGAAGTAGAATCTCTTGCTGAGGATTTAGAATCACTTTCATTGGATTCTAACTCTGAACCAGATATTCAACCAATCATAGAGCCAATTATTAGGGAAGAAAAAGAGATGGCTGTTACAAATCAAATGATGAAAGCATTAATGAAGGCGACAAGAACAGGTAAAGGCCACACAATTATTCAACCTACGATGACTGACGGCTTTGAAATAAAAGGTCAATTCCTTCACATGGTGACTAATACATGCCAATTTGGTGGAGCTCCAAATGAGGATGCTAACGAGCATCTTCGTAAGTTTGTAAGCATTTGCAAGCTATTCAAAATTAAGGATGTCTCCGATGAAGTCGCATGTCTGAAAATCTTTCCATGGTCCCTAAAGGACAATGCAAGAGATTGGCTAGACTCATTACCAGAAGGTTATATCGAAGACTGGAATGATATGATGGACAAGTTTTTGTCAGAATTCTTCCCTGCTTCAAAAGCAGCCAAATTGCAAAGTGATATAAATCACTTCAAGCAAAAGTTTAACGAGACTCTTTATGAAGCTTGGACCTGATTCAACAAAATGCTTAGGGTATGTCCTTAACATGGGTTGAATACATTCCAAAAAGTCCAAATATTCTATAAAGGAGTCAATGTGGCTACTCGAAAGGATATAGATGTTGCAGCAGGAGGATCAATCATAAAGAAAACACCGGAAGATGCTCACACAATCATTGCCGATATAGCAGCACATTCTCATAATTGTCATCAAGAGATAGAATTCTCTAGATCAAAAACCGTTGCTAATATCGAAAGCAATGATGAAATTGCTTCATTAAAAGTTCAAATGGCAAATCAAGCAATGCAAATTGAAAAAGTAACCAAAGAAATGCATGCTATTAGGGTATGATGTGAACTGTGCCAAGGTCCCCATCTTACTAGAGATTGTGATAAAACAACGATGGAAGAGCAAGCGAATTTCTTAGGTTACTTGCGAAAAGGTGAAATGAATTTCAACGATTTTCCAGCAATAGAAGCAAATAACCGAAAATATCCTCCAATTAACAACTACGAAGTAGGAGGACCTTCAGTTTAAACAATAATTACCAAGGAGGAAATCCGGTTTAACAAAATAATCGAAATTTCCCAAATAAAAATCAAAGAAATGCACCACCAGGTTACAATAACCTAAACAACCGAAATCAACCTCAACGAATTTATCAAACTAATTTCCAACACAATCAACCACAACCACAAGCACTTATACAACCACAACCTGAGAAGAAATCTGGTTTAGAAGATCTCTTGAGAGATTTTATGGTTAAACACGAGCAAACTGCGGAAATTCAAACTCAGCAAATTCGAAATCAACAAGCTACGATACAGTATTTAGAAAGAGGTGCTGGAAGGATCTCACAGTTACTATCAGAGAGACCACCAGGCGCTCTTCCTTCAAATACTCAAGTGAATCCCAACAACAATCAAACAAGGAATGAGCATGTAAATGCTATAACTACTAGAAGTGGTTTAACTGTTAACCCAGAAACTAGTATGTGACGACCCGAAAATTTCCGACCAAATTTAAACTTAACCTTTATATGTTTCTGACACGATAAGTAGAATTTGTAATGTTGAATCTCAAAAAGTTTGGAACTACATTCATGTAATCAATTACCCTTTGACCGTGTTCTACGATTCACGAACAATTATGTGTATATAGATATGTATATATAATATATAATATTAACTAAAAACATTAACAAAGTATTAGATATATGATACTTTACATAAACATATTTGTTTCGATATATTTATCGACAGAATTAAGAGATAATATCAAATGATTGAATTATCAGATACATTATGATATGATTACGGGCCTATGTTATGAGGTCCACTTTGATTTAAGAAATCTATTTTTTTTGACAACTCATTACTTAACCAGTATGATAAAGATAACGATATTTATATTTTATTTTATTAAATATATATATATATATATATATATATATATATATATATATATATATATATATATATATATATATATATATATATATATATATATATATATAACGATTTAAATTAATATTATATATATTTTTATACGCGTATTATATGTACATAGTTTTATACTTTTACTATACTTTAACTTTACCTTTACTTTACTTTTACTTTACTTTAACTTTAATAATTCATACTTTAATAATTCATACTTTAATAATTCACTTTAATAATTCATACTTTAATAATCCACTTTAATAATTCATATTTTAATAATTCACTTTAATAATTCATACTTTAATAATTCACTTTAATAATTCATACTTTAATAATTCACTTTAATAATTCAAAAATCTAGTATAAATAGAATTCAATAGGTATCATTATTTCATAGAAACTTGAAAATATATTTCTCTAAACTCTCTCAATCGAATTACATATATATATATATATATATACATATATATATTTACTTAGTATTATTTCAAGATATTATTAGTATACATAAAATACTACGACGGAGTTATATTCAGAGGATTTCAAAATAAGTTTTCAAATGGGATAGAGCTAAGGAAATTATGGGTTATAGCTATGAAGGTTATGGGTATTGATCGAGGGTATTGCTCGTGAGGTCAACCTAACGTTTTTTATTTTAGTTGAGTCTACGTACTTTCCTGCAATATTGAATCACAATATTGATACGTGAGCATTCATATCTTATCTTTTATATATTAATAGTGTATCCCTGACTAGTACTCGAGTATATATGATTATGCATGTTTGTATGCTTAGTTTCGTCGTTAAATAGTTTATGATAAATCACGAATTTGATACATATGCTACAGAGATAAGTTATATGATATGCATGTCGTTGAAAATCTGAAGAAAAAATTAATAACTTTTCATTTAGAAATCGTGTGGTTTCGATGAACGGATTAAAAGATATGGTCAACTGAATTATCATTAATTTTAATATTATTATTAAAACGATTATTATAACTGTTATCAGTTGATGTTATTACTAAAATTATCTTTATTACTAAAAATTAATTTTTTTATTGAAACTATCATTTTATTATTTTTATCATTATTATTATTATCAATATTATTTTATCAAATAAATATGCTTACAAAGATATTTTTAACACACGTAATGTAATTACATTAATAATACATACCACTATATTTTTATAATATTAAGTGAATTTTATAAATTTTATTATTTGAGATATATAAAAGTATATTTTTATCATATATGAATTTTAATATAAATTTTTATTTATTAATAAATGACTTGTATTATTTAGTATAATAAGATCTGATAAATATATTTAAATATATAAAACTACTATATATAAGTTATATAATAAACATGTATAGATTTTGGAACTCATTTTGGGTCAAGTGGACTTTTGTTGACTTTTGCATGTCGGTCTCGAGCATTAGGATTGTGATACACTACGACTTGACCTAAATTGTTAGACAGATATTGACCAACTTATAAATATATATACTTAATATAGGTTCGTGAATCCGAGACAAACACTGCACTTGTTCAGTGCCGTCATATACATAATTGCTACGAAATACAGTATTGTGAGTTTCATTTGCTCCCTTTTTATATATATTTTTGGGCTGAGAATACATGCGCTGATTTATAAATGTTTTACGAAATAGGCACAAGTACTAAAACTAATTCTATGTGGGTTTAAACCAGAAATATACCCTTATCTTGGTAACATTAAACTACTTGTCTATGTACGGTAGGCGCGAATCCTAAAGATAGATCTATTGGGTCTGACAAACCTCATCCTGACTATGGGATGCTTTAGTACTTCGAGGTTATTTTAAACACACCTGATCTGGTGTACTTCAGAGGGTAAAACATGAACGTTAAAGCTTGTTACCGGGTGCCTACAACTTATAGAATACTTTTATACACTTGCGAGTGTACGGATATTTATAGAAACTGAAATCTTGTGGTCTATTACTATTACAGAAATAATGGATTATGATAAACTAATGAACTCACCAACCTTTTGGTTGACACTTTAAAGCATGTTTATTCTCAGGTATTAAAGAATTCTTCCGCTGTGCATTAGCTCATTTTAAGGAAATTACTTGGATTCATTCAAGACATACTTTGAAAGACGTTGCATTCGAGTCGTTGAGTTCATCAAGATTAATATTAAGTCAATTATAGTTGGATGTAATATGAAATGGTATGCATGCCATCAATTTTTGATGTAAAGAAAGTTTGTCTTTTAAAAACGAATGCAATATTTGTAAAACGTATCATATAGAGGTCAAATACCTCGCGATGTAATCAACTATTTTGAATCGTTTATAATGTATATGAACGGGTCCTTTCCGTTGGTATCAGAGCGGTGGTCTTAGCGAACCAGGTCTTGCATTAGTGTGTCTAACTAATAGTTGTTAAGATGCATTAGTGAGTCTGGACTTCGAACGTGTCTGCATGTCAAAAGTTTTGCTTATCATTTTTAGTCGGAAATCATCTACTTACCATCCTTAGGAAATTACCTGCTTATCATTCTTAAGTCTAGACGCGTTTTCCTACATTTATTGCATAATAGTGTATAGACGAATTCTTATCTTAGCATATCTGTTACTGTGAACTTTGACTGACATCTTTCAAAGATTCCTCCGTAATTTATGGGATTTTGGTATTATATATACATATGTAAATTATATATTGAAGAATACCAAATCTAAATTCTACAATCTATTTCATACCAAAAAAATTCTTTCCCTGATCATACAAGATGGATCCCTCAACCAGTTCGAGTTCCTCGGATTCCGACAGCTATGCCGATATGGATTTCCACATGAGCTCCGAAAGCAGCGTGACCGGAATGGATCAACCAATTAGCCATCATCTATTCTGGATGAATTGGGGATGGGTTCTTAATCTACTTAACCATTGGAGACAAGAAGAAGGCGATCCCTTTCATCCACCACATTGCCCTCTTGGCAATGAACCTGAAGCACTTACCGGCGAACCTGTCTGAAACACCATTTTCTCTCTCATTTCCAGAGTATCTCGTCATGATTATATACTACACCAAATTCTAGATCTTATTTATCCGCTCGTCCGAACCGACAATCACCCCGGTGTAATAGAAGAAGTCAATGAGCTTCGCGCTCGGGTAGTGGCTTTGGAGAATATGGTGCAAAGGTTACAAACACCAGCAGTAGCACCAGCAGCATAACCAGTACCACCATCAACAACATCAACAGTACCATTACCACCACCAACAACAACCGCATCGCAAACCTCAACTTCACAATCTGTCCCACGAGCATCGACGTCATACGCCATGTAGATACCAAGGAATACCACAACGATGAAGTATTGATTTATAACTTCATTGGGGAAACATTCTACGGCGATTATGTAATTTCTAAAGTTTAGAAATTATCTATCCTAGCCTTAACCATAAATCAAATGAGTTTAATTTAATATTAACTCATTAAATCAATATTACATCTGAAGAAATATACACATATATATTTCCATAAAGACTGTAATAAAATTCTTTTGTACAAAATATTAATTGTGAAATTTTTTTAACTGGTAGGTAATACCCGAGAGATATATAAATTCACAATTAATATGTTACATTCTTCGAATCTGATTCAGCAAATCATCCATTATACTCCCTACTTTCACAACAATATACATTCTTTTATAGAAATCAAAACAACCATACTCATTCAAAATCTAATTACATATTCTGATTTTGAAATCTCAGAATTCGATTCAAGATATAACCGAAATCATCACTCTTAGATTCCTACATCTTTCAAAACTATACTTTGACTTCAAAACTGTCCTAGAACCTCATTTCTATTCATGGAACTCACAAAAATATTTGTATCATTCAAAATCTTAGAACATCATATGTATATTAACAATTACAATATGTGTTCAAACACTTCGAAATTCCTAAAGACATGCGAGATGATGATCCAACCACATATTACCCACTGTCATGCATCTGAAAAGCTCTCGAAACCAAAGTTATAGTTTAACACGTATCCGTGTCAGATCCTTTGATATTTATTACCAAATATAATTTTTCAATCTCTTTCCAAAATAGACAGTTTTGTCACAGCTCCAGCAAATCACCTTCATTTGTTTATATGAATAAACCTTATTATAACAATTACCCGTTCATCATTGTTACCGGGGAACCTTTCATATCTCGCCACATTAGCAGTAAACTTATCAACAACTTCATTAACCTTCGACTTAAGCCTCTCCGAAAAGCCACTATACTTATTCATTAAAACCCCATCATGTACTCACCTACATCCTGTAACAATAATTGTCACACCAACTACTGGGAATTAGCAATCAGTATTTTGAATTTTGCGACAATTTTACGTCAAAAGTTATACATATAACATCTATCTCCTAGACTTACATACTTCGAATGTGAATTTTCTGAAAAACATCCCAAACTATGAACTAGTTCTCCGAAATTGGAAAAATGCTGATGAAGCAGCAAAAACTGTAAACGACTTTAACAGTCAAAAGTTTGATGATAAAGAATAGTATGGTGGTAAAGCTGAGAAAAAGAGAAGGTTTGAAACTGGAAAACGGATTGAGCAGACCATGAAGGAGGCTGTGGACAAATCACAAAGACTAAACCTGCCTTCAAAGGATCCAAATGATTCAGTGTCTACTGAAATCGTTAGCAAACACCTTACTTCTTATTCTAAACCTTCACAGACAAATCTTCTTCATCATCCATATTATCGTATCTTTTATTATAATATCTTCGATATTCCTGAAGATATTTTCACAACTATTCTTATCCGATATCTTTTATCTCTTCGCAATATCTGCGTTACAACATAAAAAGAAACTGTGTTAGTTTCTAAATTTAAAAAAAATTTGAATTTAAAATAGGAATGTTTTTGAAGTAGTTTTGGGAACTGAAGCATGAGTTAGTATAATATAATGACACTTGATCAACGTGATTATATTACAGTAAGTCATGCTGAGTTTCTGATGGAACGTGATGATTCACAGAAGATACCGTCATCATGTACTGTTTACACGACTCTTACATTCTACCCAATTTTCAAACATATTAAGAACATATCATCTTGATAGCTCTATATTTTTGGATATTCTGGTAATTTACCAAATCAAGATCGTGCCATTACGATTTTCTTCTTGGAACATTAACTATGTTCATCCAAAAATTCATATCTACGAATTCTGGACTATTATCCGCTTGACTTAAGATCGGGAAGAGAAAACGAAAGCATGAAGCTCCGAAATATAATGGAGAATATAAAGCCCGATAACAACCCTGAAATTACAAACCGTGTATATAAATGCGTATAGCAATATAAAGACACGGGAGAATGAAAAACACAATAACCCCAAGGTAATGGTAGAAGAAAATAACTTCCTCCGGTGGTAGATGAAAAAAGAAGAATGAGAGATATGAAAGTTAAAAGTATATCAAGAATCAATACTGGAAGCATATTAACGAATGCTTTAAAGTATGAATTGGGGAGAAAGACTAGAAGGTGTGAGCTGTGGAAATAAAGAAACGAAGGGGGTGGAATTATAGTAAAATATCAGACAGAGAAATCGAGACAGATTATCGCATTTAATCAAAGAAGATCCTAATTTCCTTAATCGCCGAAGAACCAAATCTTATTGCAAAGATTTTCTTTAAATCCCATAAATTCCGGAAATCAATCATAACTACGTCATCGGTTAAAACGAATATACGTTTACTCATTTCACTCTCTTGCGATAGCTTCACTTATACTCTTCGCGTAATCAAATTGTTTTATCTATATTACTCAATGATGATAAAACTCTATTTATCAACTCATATTCGTCATGAAAACATTTTTATAGTTAGCCATGATGACCTCGATCAAATTTCGGGACGAAATTTCTTTAACGGGTAGGTACTGTGACGACCCGGAAATTTCCGACCAAATTTAAACTTAACCTTTATATGTTTCTGACACGATAAGCAGAATTTGTAATGTTGAATCTCAAAAAGTTTGGAACTACATTCATGTAATCAATTACCCTTTGACCGTGTTCGACGATTCACGAACAATTATGTGTATATAGATATGTATATATAATATATAATATTAACTGAAAACATTAACAAAGTATTAGATATATGATACTTTACATAAACATATTTGTTTCGATATATTTATCGACAGAATTAAGAGATAATATCAAATGATTGAATTATCAGATACATTATGATATGATTACGGGCCTATGTTATGAGGTCCACTGTGATTTAAGAAATCTATTTTTTTTGACAACTCATTACTTAACCAGTATGATAAAGATAACGATATTTATATTTTATTTTATTAAATATATATATATATATATATATATATATATATATATATATATATATATATATATATATATATATATATATATATATATATATATATATATATATATATATATATAACGATTTAAATTAATATTATATATATTTTTATACGCGTATTATATGTACATAGTTTTATACTTTTTTACTATACTTTAACTTTACCTTTACTTTACTTTTACTTTACTTTAACTTTAATAATTCACTTTAATAATTCATACTTTAATAATTCACTTTAATAATTCATACTTTAATAATTCACTTTAATAATTCATACTTTAATAATTCACTTTAATAATTCAAAAATCTATTATAAATAGAATTCAATAGGTATCATTATTTCATAGAAACTTGAAAATATATTTCTCTAAACTCTCTCAATTGAATTACATACATATATATATATATATATATATATATATATATATATATATATACATATATATTTACTTAGTATTATTTCAAGATATTATTAGTATACATAAAATACTACGACGGAGTTATATTCAGACGATTTCAAAATAAGTTTTCAAATGGGATAGAGCTAAGGAAATTATGGGTTATAGCTATGAAGGTTATGGGTATTGATCGAGGGTATTGCTCGTGAGGTCAACCTAACATTTATCATTTTCGTTGCGTCTACGTACTTTCCTGCAATATTGAATCACAATATTGATACGTGAGCATTCATATCTTATCTTTTATATATTAATAGTGTATCCCTGACTAGTGCTCGAGTATATATGATTATGCATGTTTGTATGCTTAGTTTCGTCGTAAAATAGTTTATGATAAATCACGAATTTGATACATATGCTACTGAGATAAGTTATATGATATGCATGTCATTGAAAATATGAAGAAAAAAATTAATAACTTTTCATTTAGAAATCGTGTGGTTTCGATGAACGGATTAAAAGATATGGTCAACTGAATTATCATTAATTTTAATATTATTATTAAAACGATTATTATAACTGTTATCAGTTGATGTTATTACTAAAATTATCTTTATTACAAAAAATTAATATTTTTATTGAAACTATCATTTTATTATTTTTATCATTATTATTATTATTATCAATATTATTTTATCAAATAAATATGCGTACAAAGATATTTTTACCACACGTAATGTAATTACATTAATAATACATACCACTATATTTTTATGATATTAAGTGAATTTTATAAATTTTATTATTTGAGATATATAAAAGTATATTTTTATCATATATGAATTTTAATATAAATTTTTATTTATTAATAAATGACTTGTATTATTTAGTATAATAAGATCTGATAAATATATTTAAATATATAAAACTACTATATATAAGTTATATAATAAACATGTATAGATTTTGGAAGTCATTTTGGGTCAAGTTGACTTTTGTTGACTTTTGCATGTCGGTCTCGAGCATTAGGATTGTGATACACTACGACTTGACCTAAATTGTTAGACAGATATTGACCAACATATAAATATATATACTTAATATAGGTTCATGAATCCGAGACAAACACTGCACTTGTTCAGTGCCGTCATATACATAATTGCTACGAAATACAGTATTGTGAGTTTCATTTGCTCCCTTTTTATATATATTTTTGGGCTGAGAATACATGCGCTGATTTATAAATGTTTTACGAAATAGGCACAAGTACTAAAACTAATTCTATGTGGGTTTAAACCAGAAATATACCCTTAGCTTGGTAACATTAAACTACTTGTCTATGTACGGTAGGCGCGAATCCTAAAGATAGATCTATTGGGTCTGACAAACCCCATCCTGACTATGGGATGCTTTAGTACTTCGAGGTTATTTTAAACACACCTGATCTGGTGTACTTCAGAGGGTAAAACATGAACGTTAAAGCTTGTTACCGGGTGCCTACAACTTATAGAATACTTTTATACACTTGCGAGTGTACGGATATTTATAGAAACTGAAATCATGTGGTCTATTACTATTACAGAAATAATGGATTATGATAAACTAATGAACTCACCAACCTTTTGGTTGATACTTTAAAGCATGTTTATTCTCAGGTATTAAAGAATTCTTCCGCTGTGCATTAGCTCATTTTAAGGATATTACTTGGAGTCATTCAAGACATACTTTGAAAGACGTTGCATTCGAGTAGTTGAGTTCATCAAGATTAATATTAAGTCAATTATAGTTGGATGTAATATGAAATGGTATGCATGCCATCAATTTATGATGCAAAGAAAGTTTGTCTTTTAAAAACGAATGCAATGTTTGTAAAACGTATCATATAGAGGTCAAATACCTCGTGATGTAATCAACTATTGTGAATCGTTTATAATGTATATGAACGGGTCCTTTCATAGTAAGACCTCAGAAGATCCTTTGTCTCCTTCTATTTTACAAGAACCTGTTGATATAGATGAGCATGTTGAGAAAGAACAAGAGAAAAATGATCCACCAGAGATCATATCAAAGAAAAGTGAAGAACCACCAGTAAAGGTTCACAAGGCACCTATTCCATACCCAAAGGCATTAAAGAAAGATAAACTCACGAGCCAATATCAGAAATTTGCAGATATGATTAAGCAAATTAGCATTAACATGCCACTCGCAGAAGTTCTTAGGGGTATGCCAAATTATGGAAGGTTTATCAAGAATCTCATAGCCGATAAAGGTAAATATGAAGAAGTTTCAACCACATTCCTCAATGAGGAATGCTCAGCAATTTTACAAAAGCAAAAGATGCCACTGAAACTTGGAGATCCTGGTAGTTTCATTATTCCGTGTCTGATGGGAGATTCAGTAATGTACGATGCATTAGCTGACTTAGGCGCAAGTATTAATCTTATGCCACACTCCTTGTACTTAAAACTAAACCTAGGTGATCTAAAACTAACTAGGATGTGTATACGCCTAGTCGATAGAACTTTTAACTATCCTATTGGTATTGCCAAAAACCTACCGGTTAAAGTTAATCATTTAATCTTTCCTGCCAATTTCGTTGTCCTTGAAATGGAAGAAGATAGCAAGGTTCCCCTAATTCTAGGCCGACCTTTTCTAAATACCGCCGACGCGATTGTGCGTGTTAAAGATAAAAAAACTTAGTCTAGGTGTAGGGGAAGATAGATTTACCTTAAACATAGATAAAGATATGAAACAACCTATCTCCTCCGATGACGAATGTTATAAAGTAGACATCGTTGATTGTTGTGTCGAAAAATAATTGCAAGAATTACTAAATGTAGACACCTCGAACTTCACCCCAATGAGTGAAAGTGATGAATTTGATGTAGAGCTTGAACTTAACGAATTGTTGAAAGTAGTCATTGATGAAGATTGCTGTGAGGAAGAAATTCTCAAGGAAGATGAACCCTTTGAAGAAATTACCGATGGTAATAGGTTCCGAATAAAATCTTCCTTGGAAGAACCACCCACCTTGGAACTTAAAGAACTCCCGGAACATTTAGAGTATGCTTATCTCCAAGGTACGTCACAATTACCTGTTATAATCTCATCAAAACTCTCCGATAACGAAAAGAGTAGGTTAATGTCCGTTCTAAAAACTCATAAGAAAGCAATTGCTTGAAAAACAACCGATATTCCAGGGATTAACCCCACTTATTGTACTCATAAGATTCTAATGGAAGAAGATTTTAAACCCGTGGTACAAAGACAACGAAGGTTAAACCCTAACATGAAAGAAGTTGTCAAAAAGGAGGTTATCAAGTTACTTGATGCTAGGTTAATATACCCTATATCCGATAGCCCATGGGTTAGTCCTGTTCAAGTAGTACCCAAGAAAGGGGGTACAACTGTCGTCCTTAATGATAAGAATGAACTCGTTCCTACAAGAACAGTCACTGGCTGGAGAGTCTGTATAGACTACCGTCGTTTAAACGACGCCATAAGGAAAGACCATTTCCCACTTCCTTATATTGACAAAATGCTAGAACGTTTAGCGAGAAAAGAGTACTATTGTTTCCTTGATGGATTCTCCGGTTATTTTCAAATTCCCATTGATCCAAAAGACTAAGACAAGACAACATTTACTTGTACATTTGGTACATTCGCATACCGACGAATGCCGTTCGGATTATGCAACGCGCCAGACACCTTTCAAATGTGTATGATGGCAATATTTCATGACATGATAGAAGGAAGTATGGAAGTCTTTATGGATGATTTCTCTGTTTTTGGAGACTCCTTCGATTCATGCCTTTCAAACCTTGAGCGAATGTTAATTCGTTGTGAGGAATCAAATCTTGTTTTAAAATGGGAAAAATGCCACTTCATGGTGAAGGAAGGCATTGTTTTAGGACACAAGATTTCTCGAGATGGAAGGGAAGTAGACAAAGCTAAGATCGATGTAATCTCAAAGCTTCCTCCTCCAACTAACATTAAAGGAATTCGTAGTTTCTTAGGTCATGCGGGATTCTATCGACGATTCATAAAGGACTTTTCCAAAATCGCTCGACCCATGACTAAACTTCTTGAGAAAGACTATACATTTGACTTCAATGACGAATGCTTACAAGCTTTCTCCATTCTAAAAGATAAACTTACGAATGCACCTATCATAGTATCTCCCGATTGGTCCAAACTATTTGAACTAATGTGTGATGCTAGTGATTTCGCACTAGGAGCCGTTTTAGGAAACGCCAATATAACAAATTTCAACCAATATATTATGCAAGTAAAACACTAACAGGAGCACAATTCAACTATACGACTACAGAAAAAGAACTCCTTGCAATTGTATTTGCTTTTGATAAATTTAGATCATATCTTGTGCTATCCAAAACGATTGTTTTTACCGATCATTCAGCCCTAAGGTACTTGTTCAAGAAACAAGATGCAAAACCTAGATTGATACGTTGGATTCTTCTCTTACAAGAATTTGATATAGAAATCAAGGATAAAAAGGGTGCTGAAAATCTCGCTACTGATCACTTGTCTCGTCTTGAGAATCCTGACCTAGAAAAACTAGATGAGTCAGTTATTCATGACACTTTTCCCGATGAGTTTCTAATGAGAATAGAAACCGAATTTGAAGTTCCATGGTTTGCAGATTTTGCAAACTATCTCGCCGCAGGAGTATTAATTAAAAACCAAACGTACCAGCAAAAGAAGAAATTCTTTGCTGATTTAAAATTTTACTTCTAGGAAGACCCTAATCTTTTTCGAATAGGAGTGGATCAAGTTATCCGCCGATGCGTATATGGTAAAGAAGCTCAACAAATATTGGAGCACTGTCATCAAGGCCCAGCGGGTGGTCATTTCGGACTGAGCTATACGGCTAAGAAAGTCTTTGGCTCAGGTTTTTATTGGCCAACCATTTTTAAAGATGCACACCACATGGTTAAAACATGTGATGCATGTCAAAGATCTGGTAACATCTCAAAAAGAGACGAAATGCCACAAAAAGGCATTCTTGTGTGTGAAGTATTTGACATTTGGGGTATTGACTTCATGGGTCCATTTCCCTCATCGAATAAATTCAAATACATCCTTGTGGTAGTTGACTACGTTTCTAAATGGGCCGAAGCAAAAGCTTTACCCACAAGTGATGCCCGAGTTGTTGTCAGTTTTCTTAAAAATCTATTTTCACGTTTTGGGATTCCAAAGGCATTAATCAGTGATCCTGGAACTCATTTTACAAATCAATTACTCGAGAAAGTACTTAAAAATACGGAGTTAATCATCGTTTTTCAACTTCTTACCACCCTCAAACGAGTGGCCAAGTTGAAAACACAAATCGAGGTCTTAAATGAATTTTAGAAAGAACGGTTAAAAATAATCCAAAAATCTGGCATCGAAAGTTAGATGATGCGCTTTGGGCATTTAGAACTGCATTCAAAATGCCCATTGGTACTACACCTTTCCGATTAATTTAAGGTAAGGCGTGTCATTTACCTATCGAAATTGAACACAAGGCATATTGGGCTCTAAGAGAATGTAACACCGACCTTGTGGAAGCCGGAGAGAACCGATTCTTACAACTTAATGAATTAGATGAGTTAAGACTACAAGCTTATGAAAACTCTAAAACATACAAAGAGAAAACTAAGAGATGGCACGATGCGCGATTAAAAGAAAGAAAAGAATTCGAACAAGGGGATAAAGTATTAGTTTTCCAATCACGTTTTAAGTTTTCACCTGGGAAACTTAGATCCCGGTGGACTGGGCCATATGTAATAAAACAGGTTTTTCCATCTGGATATGCAGAGTTATATAGCAAAGAGGGTGGAACTTTCAAGGTGAACGGTCATCGACTCAAGTTATACTTTGACAGAATCAACACTACGAAAAGAGACGAAATCACATTCTACCCTAAGGACAAGTAAATTCGGGGTAACTTTAAGGTTTTCAACTCCATTATCGATCTTTAGTTTTATCTTTAAGAGTGGGGTTTGTTCGGTCTTTCCCTAGCAGACACTAAAGAACTAGTCTTCTCCCTCCATTCTACCTTTTTATTTCTTCTTTTCGTTTTTATTTATTGTTTATTTTCAAGATGCGCAATCAATATGTCTACAACCACTTCTTTTTGATGTGCGATAAAATTTTACCGAGAGATGTGGTATTAGATATAAAGAGAAGATGCGATCAGGCGAGTAAAGAAATAAGGCAAGAACTTAACGAGAAAAATTATGCCAAAGGCAAATCAAAATCAGCTAAGAAGCGTCGAGCGCGTCATTTGGGCAAGTGTGTAAAATGTGGAAAACTGACTCATTACGGAAAGTGCCCAAAGAACCAGACGGACTCTAATTACGAGTACATAACCTTGTGCCGAGAAGGGCCTTTTAAATGTTCAAGGGAAAACCTCTTAAACCAACAAGGTTACGCCTACGAAGCCATGAGGGGTGAAATGGTACGACTTTACTATGAGGCGAGTCAACGCGGTTTCACAATCTAATTCTTTTTCTCGCCAATTGTGTTTTTGTGCATTTTTGTGTGTTTGTGAATTTTGTGTGTGTTTATGTTTTGGTGTGTTTTAGTTTGTATTTGTTTGTTTGTTTTTATTAAAAAGGTCTACCATTTAAAATTGATAAACCTTGAGTTTAACCTGTTGTCATTGAAAATGATAATGTTAAGTGTAACAACTGAATTGTCGTTCTTCAAATTACACGAAATTTATTGTTGGATTCATAATATATCTTTTAAATAGTAAACCACAAAAACAAAAGAAAAAAAAATTAAAACTACTAAAAATATACTTTTTTATCAATAACCGTAAAAATATATAATTTGTAAACTTTGTCGTGGGTAATGATAGGTGTAACAACCGAGATTATCTCTACCTAGTTGATAGGAAACAAAGTTTTAAGTTTGAAAATTAGTTGGTTTGAAAGTATATAAAAAAATAGAGTGTATTTTTAAATTCATTTAATTTTATTTTTCATGTACTTGTTTTAAAATTTTAAAATATTAATTTTCTTTTAATAAAAATAAAAATAAAAATAGAGTGTTTTGTTTTTAAGTTGTTTTTGAAAAATATGAAAACTTTAACTTTTAATGAATTAAATTTTATAAATTGACTTTAAAAATTTATAAGCGGATAAAGACTAGGTATAACAAACTGAAATTTCCGTATCAACAAATATAAATTTATAAAAGATAATTTTAAAAAAATTCGATTAATTATAAGTTGAAAAAAAAATAGAGTGTTTTGTTTTTAAGTCGTTTTTGAAAAATATTAAAAACTTTAACTTTTTAAGCATTAAATTTTATAAATTGAATTTTAAAATTTATAAACGGATAAAGACTAGGTATAACAACCGAAATTTCCGTAACAACAAATATAAATTTATAAAAGATATTTTAAAATTTTAATTAGTTATAAAGTTGAAAAAAAAGGGGCATAAACTTTACGCGAAACGTGTGGTAATCCACGCGAACCACGTACAATCAATAACTACGCGGAACGCTAAGTTGAAAAATCAGAAAGCATATCTGTCGACCAGTACTTCTCCTCCACACCTCATTCTTATTTTTCTGTTTGCTGTGGACGAGAGAAGAACCCAAAAACCTACAAAAATCATACCAAAAATCAAATAAATACTCCCAATCTTCCCCAATTCTTCCACCTTTCAACATGCCGAGATTGGTAAGGGTCCTAAACTCGTTTTTACCACTTGTTTTTCAACTTTTTCATTTATTATTTTTATATCTTTAATCCGAATTAATGCATGATATTGTTGATTTTTGCTCGATTATTGCTATAACCATGTTGTTAGTGTGATGTTAAACCCGATTAGCACAAGAATTTGATGTTTAATTGATTATTTCAAAGTTAGGGTTTATACAAATTGGGGAAAATTGAGGAATTACTATTAAAGTGTGTTATTTTGGTTATAATTAGCTATTTTTAACTGTTGTGGTAGTGGTTAGAACCTTTGAACATAAGTTTGATTGTTTGATTTTGTGATTTTAATTTTTTCCTAAATTTGTTAATTTTTGTTATTTACATGAATCAAGTATGATTTGTAATGATGTTAAGGATTATTTGGAAGTTGGAATGCACGCAATGTGATTAAATTGAATTATATATGCTTCGTTCATTGAATGTTTTCCACTTGGTTTATGAAACTTGATTGATTATTTTTGGATTTTTTTTTTTGGTTTGTTTTTGTTTGTTTTAATTTTTAGAAGTAATGCTTTGACTGTTGTTGATATATTAGTTCCTGTGGTGTTGAAAACAAGCTTGTATGATGATTATGAATTCTTTGCTAATATTAACATACCCAATTGGGACGATTTTCTTTTTTTTTTAAATGTTATGCAGGGATTATTTAGAATGAGTGCTGTAAACCAACAGCAAGATGAGGAACAAGTAACACCACAAATGGAACAACTCCTCCAAACCTTACACCCGAACCTGAGATTCCCTAATGATTTACCTCAAAGGGTGCAAAAGGTTAAGGACTTACTTTCTCTGATCAATAGAAACACCTCTCCAGTATATGTTGTGGACTGGGCTCCCTTAGGACACCCAGTCAACTTAGATACACAAATAAAGGAAATTTTAAACCAAAGTTTCACAAACGAATTTAGGATGATTTTGGTTTTTAATGATTTTGAGAGGTTGTTTAGTTTAAATAGTCCTGTATATAGAGAATGGTGCTTGAAATTCTATTCTACTATTCGAATGAGCATACACCCAGAAAATATCGATGATGATAATTTTCTACAATTTAGACTGGGTGGGGTAGATAGAAGAATGTCCCTAAGCAACGTGACTAACGCGTTGGGGATTTACACCGTCGAGGAGATGTTGACTCCCGATTTTAGGGAGTGTATTTTTACTGGGGCTAGGTATACAGGTAATTATGATTCTGGGAGGGTTTGGCAATCTTTTACTAATAGAAATAGATATGAGGCCAACCAAGAATCATACCTAAAGATCACTGATGTTCGATTTAGAATAATTCATAAATTTATAGCGAACACAATAAACCAAAGGTCATTTGGTAATACAAATAAAATTAATTATATTGACCTTTGGTATTTAGATGTGATCAGAGATAGGGATACCTTTGTTAGTATACCCTATGGAGTTGCCTACTTCTTAGCTCATGTAGGTAAGGGTGCTAGAGGATCAAGTGACATGTTCGGGGGTCACTATATCACTTGTTTAGGAAACTGGTTCGGACTCGACGCGAGTGAATCAGAACCTCCAATCATACCGATCGATCAAGCTGTTAAAACTTTAGGATTGGATGTATATAAAACTGCAAAAGCTATACAAGAGGGGTGTGGTAATTAGTTTAAGACGACAAGAAGTTGTTGCTCCCGCTCCTATGGAGGAAAACGATGAACCTGAGCGAGATACTCGGAGAAGACGGAGACAGCCAGATTAGGCTAGCTCGTCTAATGTAGGTACTTCTGACTTTGATATGTTACAAAATTCGATTAATTCATTGAGTTTAGATTTAAGGAACTCATATGATAATTGGGGACGGAAATCAGAAGACCAATACACTGGTTTGTCTCGACAAATAGGGGACATTAGGCATACCCAACTAGCTCAGGGTAATATGTTAGAAAACATTCGATATGATCAAAGGGGCCAGGGAGCACAACTTGAGTGGGCACATCATCAAGCATATTTATACACAGCTAACCCACAACATTACGCACCCTCAGCCTTTCCTTCATACAACCTGTCATAACCCGTCCTTAACCATAAGAACGCGTTAGATAACGTATGATTTCATTGCGAGGTATTGACCTCTATATGAGACATTTTTGAAAGAAAACTGCATATATTATACATTACAAACCATAACCATTATTTTTGTTACAAACTTAAGACAATAAAAAGAAGATTAACGTTTAGCGATAATCTTCGACTTACAAACTTTACAAATGATGACAACAACACGGTTTCTAGCATATTTTACAGTACAACATCTTGGATATGCAGTTTTATTTTTGACACAAACATGCGTACGCAAGATCCTGGTTAGATCCAACATGATGCAGCGGAAGCTTTAGAAATCACCTGAGAATAGACATGTTTAAAAAGGTCAACATAAAGTTGGTGAGATATAGGTTTAATGCCGGCTGCAATATATATATAGACCACAAGATTTCGTATATAATCAGTTTAATAAAAGTATTCTAAGTTGTTGAGCACTCGGTAACCATACTTAACATTTTCACGTCGCATATTCCCTTTAATATGAAATCTTACTACACCGTACCAAGTGTAGTCACAAAACGAAGTACTGTGCAACCGTTGAATACTGGTCGTCCAGTCCGGTTGGGGTTGTCAGGCCCGATAGATCTATCAACAGGATTCGCGTTTACATTACCGCTGTAAATATTAGTTACCAAGCTACAGGGAAGTATGCCAGTGGTACAACTCAACGTAGAATATATTTTTCAGTTACTTGTGTCCATAATGTAAAACATAAAATACATGTATTCTCATCCCGAAATATTTAGAGTTTAAAAGTGGGACTATATACTCACTTTTGTCTTGATGATATAAATAATTTGACTCGGTCTTCCGGTTGATATCACGAACCTATCCATATATAATATATCAATATGTTTTCATTTTAAACAAACGTTATATATATACTTGTTATACTTTTAATACTTTGAATATTTCCTTAGTCCGAAGTTAGCAGTCCGAGGTTAGCAATTCAATTTTTAATGGTTCATTTTTAGATGTTTAATATACCCGCAATGAATAAATACAACCCCCAACGAAATAAATAAAACTCCCGTAAAACCCCATCATAAATGTATTGGTCGAGATTAATCTTGACCCATGGTACCGGTGTTGTCAAATGACGTGTTGCGTACAATCATGGGATCTTATGATTAATCTTCTCGTGTTGCTTACGGGTGATCCTGAACCATATGAAATTGAATTATGAGTACATATATATAAAATATCATGTTATCTTAGAAGTATGTGATTTTATGTAAATTTTTCCAATGAATCCCGAAGTCATTTAAGCCTTGGATAACCAATTTTGTTTCGGTCATAGTTTCTTCGTTACAAGTCCGTTTTCGTTGATTCAACTTGCCATCTCCTTGGATCGAGTCCCTCTTTAAGACTATGAACTGTAAATACCTTAGTTTGTATTCAAAATCACACGGCATAGGTCAAACTTTAGTGAAACTTATGAAGTTAATCATTTTCGTTACAACAAAATCATTTAATGACCATTTTTCTAAAAATACTTATACTTTGAAAAACCAAGTTTTACCTTGTTAAATTAGCATATACATAAGTTATATTACAGGTCTTGAAGTATTTTAAAAGTTAAGTTAGAAGGATCTATTTAGTTTGCAAACAAGTTTGAAAACATTCAAACTATGTTCTTGTTGTTAAACTTGTATACCACAAAATATGATAGCTATATATATATGAATCGAATAAGGTTATGAACATATATTCTACCTCAAGTTCCTTGGATGAAGTTGCTGTAAAAGAGAAGTAAGAAGCTAGAATCAAAAGGGTGATAGAAGTGGATGAAAGATTGGAAGTAAGTTGGTGTTCTTGGAGGGTTTTCTTGAAGTGTTTTTGTATGGTTTTCTTATGGTGTTTTAGTATGGTTTTTGAAGCTAGATCTTTATGGAATTTTGCTGGGTTGTTATGGAGTTTAGAGAGTAAGAAAGAGTGTGTGTTTTAGCTAGGAAATTGAAGTAGTAAATGAAGCAAAATGATCATGTATATATACACCATAAAATCGTGAATGATGATGATGATGGACAAGTTCACATGTTGTATTTTTGTGTAATAATTCATGCATGCATCCAAAATCCAATTACCTTGCTCTAAGGGCAGTAACAAGGGTGGGTTAGGTGGTGATTTGATGTGTATTTACTATTAGTAAATACGTATAGAAGCTTGGTATGATACGAGTACAAATACTCTAGGTATACGTATAGAAATTTTGTGAAAAATGGAATGAGGATTCAAATATAGCTATCTTTTGTGAATACACTTATATGATTTTATGTATTTAAGTTCTTAAAAGTGATTAAATACATTACTTATACAATATATGTATAAACATTATAAGTCTTAAGTATTTATGTCAAATAACGTTACGTATAGTTATCGTTTTGAAAACTTAAGTTAGTAGTTTCAAAATACACATATAACTTGTTGTTATTAATACAAAATGAGATATTAAAACATTTATTAATCATGTTAAATATGTATATATACATTTATATACACAAACGTATAATTATCATATATTGTATAGTTCGTGATATCATCGGTCAAACTAGACGGTCGAACGTTGTGTAAAACTCTTTTCGGAAATATAAATCTCGACAATTTGGATTGCTTATCATGTTGGCAAGGTTTAATTTATGTAAATATTAATCTTATAAGTATGGAATGATCGAAAAAGTGCGGGTCGTTACATTACCTCCCCGTTAAATAAATTTCGTCCCGAAATTTTAAAATTGTACCTATTTTGCGTCATCGAGAAACAAGTGTGGATACTTTTGCTTCATCTGATCCTCTCGTTCCCAAGTAAACTCGGGACCTCTTCTAGCATTCCAACGAACCTTAACAATCGGTATATTGCTCTGTTTGAGCTGTTTAACTTCACGGTCCATGATTTCGATTGGTTCTTCGACGAATTGTAGTTTCTCGTCGACATGGATTTCTTCAAGAGGAATGGTGAGGTCTTCCTTTGCAAGACACTTCTTAAGGTTTGAGACGTGAAAGGTATTATGTACTCCGGCGAGTTGTTGTGGTAACTCGAGTCGATAAGCTACCGGTCCAATGCGTTCGATGATCTTAAACGGGCCTACGTATCTTGGGTTCAGTTTACCCCTTTTGCCGAAACGTATTACACCTTTCCAAGGTGACACCTTTAGCATAACCATGTCCCCGACCTGAAACTTTAATGGTTTCCTTCGGACATCGGCGTAGCTCTTTTGGCGACTGCGGGCTGTTTTTAATCTCTCCTTGATTTGCACTATCTTCTCAGTCGTTTCATGTATGATCTCGGGACCAGTTAATTGTCGATCTCCTACTTCATTCCAACAGATAGGAGATCTACACTTCCTTCCATACAATGCTTCGAATGGCGCAGCTCCAATGCTCGCATGATAACTATTATTATACGAGAATTCTGCTAACGGTAGATATTTATCCCATCCGTTTCCAAAATCGATCACACATGCCCTGAGCATGTCTTCAAGAGTCTGAATTGTTCTCTCACTCTGCCCGTCGGTCTGCGGATGATATGCGGTACTCATATCCAAACGAGTTCCTAATGCCTCCTGTAGTGATTGCCAAAACTTTGAGGTAAATCTACTATCACGATCGGATATAATGGAAATAGGTATCCCATGCCTTGAAACAACTTCCTTTATATACAATCGTAATAGTTTCTCCATTCTATCCGTTTCCTTTATAGGCAAGAAATGTGCAGACTTGGTGAGACGATCAACAATCACCCAAATGGTGTCGTATCCCCAGGCAGTCTTTGGTAACTTCGTGATGAAATCCATGGTAATACCATCCCATTTCCATTCTGGGATTTCTGGTTGTTGAAGTAACCCTGACGGCTTCTGGTGTTCTGCTTTGACCTTAGAACAAGTTAAACACTCCCCAACATATGTTGCAACGTCTATCTTCAAATTAGGCCACCAATAATGCATCTTAAGATCTTGGTACATCTTTCCAACTCCAGGATGTATCGAATATCTTGTCTTATGTGCCTCGTTCAATATCAACTTCCTTAATCCACCCAACTTCGGTACCCAAATACGATTTGCAAAATATCGAATTCCATCTTCCCGCATAACGAGTTGCTTCTCATACTTCTTCATTATTTCATTTCCTATATTTTCTTTAGTAAGTGCTTCTCGTTGAACTTCTTTGATTTGTGAGTTGAGATTCATGCGAATTTTTATGTTCATCGCTCGTACTCGGATTGGTTCTCGTTCCTTTCTGCTTAGAGCATCGGCCACCACGTTCGCCTTCCCGGGATGATAACGAATTTCACAATCATAGTCGTTTATCAGCTCGACCCACCTACGTTGCCTCATGTTCAGCTGTTTCTGATCAAAAATATGTTGAAGGCTTTTATGATCAGTAAACACAGTGAATTTAACCCCATACAAGTAGTGTCTCCACATCTTCAATGCAAACACGACTGCTCCCAATTCTAGATCATGCGTCGTATAATTCCGCTCGTGAATCTTCAATTGTCGAGATGCAAATGCAATTACTTTCTTTCGTTGCATAAAAACACAACCAAAACCTTGTCGCGAAGCGTCACAATATATTTCAAAATCATCATTCCCTTCAGGTAACGATAAAATAGGCGCCGTAGTTAACTTCTTCTTCAGTAATTGAAATGCGTTCTCCTGCTCCGAGGTCCATTCGTATTTCTTCCCTTTTTGCGTTAATGTTGTCAGCGGCTTAGCTATTCGGGAAAAATCTTGAATAAACCTTCTATAATAACCGGCTAAACCCAAAAATTGACGTATCTGCGTTGGTGTCTTAGGAGTCTCCCATTTTTCAATAGCTTCAGTTTTTGCTGGATCAACCTGAATTCCTTCGCTATTAACAACGTGACCAAGAAATTGCACTTCTTTCAACCAGAAAGCACACTTAGAAAATTTAGCATAAAGTTGTTCTTTTCTCAACAACTCCAGTATCAACCTTAAATGCTCTTCATGCTCTTGCTCACTCTTGGAATAGATAAGAATATCATCAATGAAAACGATAACAAACTTATCTAAATACGGACTACAAACTCGATTCATGAGGTCCATGAATACAGCTGGCGCATTTGTCAACCCAAACGGCATGACCAAAAATTCGTAATGACCATAACGTGTTCGAAAAGCAGTTTTCGGAATGTCCTCTTCTTTGACACGTAGTTGATGATAGCCCGATCTTAGGTCGATTTTCGAATAAACACATGATCCCTGGAGTTGATCAAATAAGTCGTCAATTCTCGGTAGTGGATACCGATTTTTGATAGTTAACTTATTTAATTCACGATAATCTATGCACATCCTAAAAGATCCATCTTTCTTCTTAACAAACAAAATTGGAGCTCCCCACGGTGAAGTACTCGGTCGTATGAATCCACGGTCCAGTAATTCTTTTAACTGACTTTGAAGTTCTTTTAACTCGGACGGTGCAAGTCTATATGGAGCACGAGCCACTGGTGCAGCTCCTGGTACTAAATCTATTTGAAATTCTACCGATCTAAATGGAGGTAATCCCGGCAACTCTTCCGGAAAAACTTCAGGAAAATCTCTTGCCACAGGCACGTCGTTGATGCCCTTTTCTTTCTTTTCGACTTTATTAACATGTGCTAAAATAGCGTAACATCCCTTTTCTAAACACTTCTTGGCTTTCAAACAACTAATGAGTTTTAGCTTTGAATTACCCTTCTCTCCATAAATCATCACTGGCATTTTATCCTTACCAGGAATACGAATTGCCTTTTTAGCACAAACAACTTCCGCTCCTATTTTGGACATCCAGTCCATGCCGACTATTACATCAAAACCTCCTAATTCTACGGGTATTAAGTCGATTTTAAACGTTTCTCCGGCTAGATTTATTTCACAATCACGACAAATTTTATCGGCTTTAATTAGCTTACCATTAGCTAACTCAATCAAGTACTTAGCATCTAGAGGTAATGATGAACAATTCAATTTAGTGTAAAAATTTATACACACGTAACTTCTATCGGCGCCAGTATCAAATAAAATAGATGCTGATAAGTTATTAATGGTAAACGTACCCGTAACAAGTTCCGGGTCTTCTCGTGCCTCTCTAGCATTAATAACAAACGCTCTTCCACGTGCAGGTCCGCCATTCTGATTCGGGCACTGGCTCTTATAATGACCTTGTTTTCCACACCCAAAACAAGTAATGTTAGCCAAAGCAGTTCTATTTGCGTTGGTGGCAGGAGTCTTGTTACCATTTGCATTTGTAACGAGAGCCTTACAATCTTCAGCAAGATGTCCCTGTCTATTGCATTTGGTGCACAACACACTGCAGTAACCAAAATGATGTTTGTGACAACGGTTGCATAAAGGACTTTGTCCTTTGTAACCAAAGCCTGAACCGCTACCCGCACCTTTCGTGGTTTCTTGTTTCTTATAAGGTTGTTGTTGGTTACCTCGATCATAACCTCCATTCCACTTTTTCTTGTTCCCCAATACCTTCACCTCAGTATTAAATGCTTTCTTGTCCAAAATGACCTGATCCATTAGCTCGTTCGCCATGGTTATAGCTTCATGAATTGTCTTAGGTTTCGACGCCGTAACGTTTGCCTTGACCTTTTTGGGCAAACCACCTTTGTACATTTCAATCTTCCGTGCTTCGGTTGGGACCAATTCAGGGCATAGTAAAACTAATTCCATGAATCGCTGGTTGTAGTTGGTGATTTCAGTACCAACCACCTTCAAACTTCGTAACTCATCTTCTAACTTAATAACCTCATTCCTTGGACAATACTCGGTGATTATCATTGCTTTGAATTCTTCCCATGGAGTATCATAAGCTACATCTCCTCCTACCGCCTTCACATAATTCTTCCACCATGTGAGTGCACTATCTTGTAAAGTGCACGATGCATACTTGGTCATGTCTTTTTCATCACAACCGCTGATTTTGAACACCGTCTCCATCTTTTCTATCCATCGGGTTAAACCGATAGGTCCTTCCGTTCCACTGAATGATGAAGGTTTGCAAGCTTGAAACGTCTTGTAGGAGCATCCTACACGAGGATTTGGATTAACTGCAGTAGCTCTTGCAGCTTCGACCCATAGCATTCTATCGTTGACTCGCTGGTTGATGAAGTTCTCGACTTCTTGTTCCGTCATTCGGTTCAATCGCGCCATTTCCTAATGAAAGAAAATAATTATTCACATGGATTATTATAGATGTAGTATGTATTTATAGTACATTTATAGCTTGTTAATAATATGAACCAGGTATTATTATAAAAGCCTTTTCTTCTTATTAGCGTTTTATAATTATATCTTGGGTAGTACCTACCCGTTAATGTTCATACTTAATAGCTTAGTACAGAATCAATTACTACAATCTAAATAATACTTAACCATGGAAAATTATTGCATTTCATACTTCGCTATTTTACATATGCTTATCTTACATCAAACTTTAAGCAAACCACACTAATAATATTATACAAAACATTATATGATTCCATGGCTTAATACGGCAGTGCATCGTTTGGTCTATTTTCTAGGGCGTTTAGTTCCAATGAATGGCCTAACGCTTATCCTAGCTGTCTGCCTACGTTTTGGCTGAGGAGCCGAAGAACTAGATGCGGGGATAGCACTAATAGGAATAGCGGGAATAGGGGTGGTAGTGTTGAGTGGAATTGGTGCTACGTCATTCTCACTAAGTTCGGGATTTGAATTTTCTAATTCATTCGCTTTTCGTTTCTTTCCTTGATCGAATTTTTCTTTCGTAATTTCTAGTATTTCTTCCTCGGGTTCACTTTCTTCTTCGGGTTCACTTTCCTCTTCGGGTTCACTTTCCTCCTCGGGTTCACTTTCCGATATTTCTATAGTTGGTTCATCTGGAAATTGTGAGTCTTCCCCAAAAATACCATTTTCGTCATCGGATATGTTAATGACTGAAACACAATCTGAAGATTCTGATTCGGAGTCGCTGAATGTGATAATAAGTTTCGAGCCCGACATCTATCACACAACAACTAACCCATTAGTACTTACATAATATTTACATATGAATTTTTAACCAACAGTGATAAGCAATGGTTTTTTTTTTTTTTTTTTTTTAAAATCAAACCCGGTCAAAGTCCAGACTTACTAATGTATCCTAACGACTTATCGGTTTAGACACACTAATGCAAACCTGGTTCGCTAAGACCACCGCTCTGATACCACATGTCATAACCCGTCCTTAACCATAAGAACGCGTTAGATAACGTATGATTTCATTGCGAGGTATTGACCTCTATATGAGACATTTTTGAAAGAAAACTGCATATATTATACATTACAAACCATAACCATTATTTTTGTTACAAACTTAAGACAATAAAAAGAAGATTAACGTTTAGCGATAATCTTCGACTTACAAACTTTACAAATGATGACAACAACACGGTTTCTAGCATATTTTACAGTACAACATCTTGGATATGCAGTTTTATTTTTGACACAAACATGCGTACGCAAGATCCTGGTTAGATCCAACATGATGCAGCGGAAGCTTTAGAAATCACCTGAGAATAGACATGTTTAAAAAGGTCAACATAAAGTTGGTGAGATATAGGTTTAATGCCGGCTGCAATATATATATAGACCACAAGATTTCGTATATAATCAGTTTAATAAAAGTATTCTAAGTTGTTGAGCACTCGGTAACCATACTTAACATTTTCACGTCGCATATTCCCTTTAATATGAAATCTTACTACACCGTACCAAGTGTAGTCACAAAACGAAGTACTGTGCAACCGTTGAATACTGGTCGTCCAGTCCGGTTGGGGTTGTCAGGCCCGATAGATCTATCAACAGGATTCGCGTTTACATTACCGCTGTAAATATTAGTTACCAAGCTACAGGGAAGTATGCCAGTGGTACAACTCAACGTAGAATATATTTTTCAGTTACTTGTGTCCATAATGTAAAACATAAAATACATGTATTCTCATCCCGAAATATTTAGAGTTTAAAAGTGGGACTATATACTCACTTTTGTCTTGATGATATAAATAATTTGACTCGGTCTTCCGGTTGATATCACGAACCTATCCATATATAATATATCAATATGTTTTCATTTTAAACAAACGTTATATATATACTTGTTATACTTTTAATACTTTGAATATTTCCTTAGTCCGAAGTTAGCAGTCCGAGGTTAGCAATTCAATTTTTAATGGTTCATTTTTAGATGTTTAATATACCCGCAATGAATAAATACAACCCCCAACGAAATAAATAAAACTCCCGTAAAACCCCATCATAAATGTATTGGTCGAGATTAATCTTGACCCATGGTACCGGTGTTGTCAAATGACGTGTTGCGTACAATCATGGGATCTTATGATTAATCTTCTCGTGTTGCTTACGGGTGATCCTGAACCATATGAAATTGAATTATGAGTACATATATATAAAATATCATGTTATCTTAGAAGTATGTGATTTTATGTAAATTTTTCCAATGAATCCCGAAGTCATTTAAGCCTTGGATAACCAATTTTGTTTCGGTCATAGTTTCTTCGTTACAAGTCCGTTTTCGTTGATTCAACTTGCCATCTCCTTGGATCGAGTCCCTCTTTAAGACTATGAACTGTAAATACCTTAGTTTGTATTCAAAATCACACGGCATAGGTCAAACTTTAGTGAAACTTATGAAGTTAATCATTTTCGTTACAACAAAATCATTTAATGACCATTTTTCTAAAAATACTTATACTTTGAAAAACCAAGTTTTACCTTGTTAAATTAGCATATACATAAGTTATATTACAGGTCTTGAAGTATTTTAAAAGTTAAGTTAGAAGGATCTATTTAGTTTGCAAACAAGTTTGAAAACATTCAAACTATGTTCTTGTTGTTAAACTTGTATACCACAAAATATGATAGCTATATATATATGAATCGAATAAGGTTATGAACATATATTCTACCTCAAGTTCCTTGGATGAAGTTGCTGTAAAAGAGAAGTAAGAAGCTAGAATCAAAAGGGTGATAGAAGTGGATGAAAGATTGGAAGTAAGTTGGTGTTCTTGGAGGGTTTTCTTGAAGTGTTTTTGTATGGTTTTCTTATGGTGTTTTAGTATGGTTTTTGAAGCTAGATCTTTATGGAATTTTGCTGGGTTGTTATGGAGTTTAGAGAGTAAGAAAGAGTGTGTGTTTTAGCTAGGAAATTGAAGTAGTAAATGAAGCAAAATGATCATGTATATATACACCATAAAATCGTGAATGATGATGATGATGGACAAGTTCACATGTTGTATTTTTGTGTAATAATTCATGCATGCATCCAAAATCCAATTACCTTACTCTAAGGGCAGTAACAAGGGTGGGTTAGGTGGTGATTTGATGTGTATTTACTATTAGTAAATACGTATAGAAGCTTGGTATGATACGAGTACAAATACTCTAGGTATACGTATAGAAATTTTGTGAAAAATGGAATGAGGATTCAAATATAGCTATCTTTTGTGAATACACTTATATGATTTTATGTATTTAAGTTCTTAAAAGTGATTAAATACATTACTTATACAATATATGTATAAACATTATAAGTCTTAAGTATTTATGTCAAATAACGTTACGTATAGTTATCGTTTTGAAAACTTAAGTTAGTAGTTTCAAAATACACATATAACTTGTTGTTATTAATACAAAATGAGATATTAAAACATTTATTAATCATGTTAAATATGTATATATACATTTATATACACAAACGTATAATTATCATATATTGTATAGTTCGTGATATCATCGGTCAAACTAGACGGTCGAACGTTGTGTAAAACTCTTTTCGGAAATATAAATCTCTACAATTTGGATTGCTTATCATGTTGGCAAGGTTTAATTTATGTAAATATTAATCTTATAAGTATAGAATGATCGAAAAAGTGCGGGTCGTTACACAACCCTTGGCAAGCACCCAGTGATCCTCTACCTCCACCTTATGATCCCAACGCTGCTCTAGATGCAAGTCAGGATGCCTATCGTCGTTTTTACGAGGAACAATGCCAAAATGAACAGCGGTAGCAACAGCAACGGGGACAGGAAGATCAAGGAGGCCCTGTATGGCCATTTTTATAGTTTTTAGTTGTTATCTTTATTTTATTTATTTTTTATATTGTTTGTAAAAAAAAATGATTTTTATGATGTGTTTTAAGTATTTACCTTTACTTTTATTTTATATATACAAAATTTTTAGTGTGGGGTAAAATTTTTGTACTACTGAAGTACAACCCCATCTCGTGTGTGATTAACATATTTTGTTGACAGGTACTTACGATGATGAGATTCGACATAACGAAACACGAAAGTATTATTGTGATATGAGGATTGGATATGTTCATACAATAAGCATTTTACAATGTCCAATTACTTAACAAAGGAAGTTCCATATACTTTACACTTTTTGTCCTCTCGAATTTATACATTTAATCTGATTTTATGTAATGAGGGCATTACATAATCTTAAGTGTGTGGTGGAAATATATAAATTCTCGATAACTTATAAATTGGAGGTTTTTATGAAAATTTTGAACATTTTTAAACAAATATATCTAGTCAATTCTTAAGGTAATTACGAGCAATTAAAGATTAGGTGTCAAAAACCAAAATTATTGTCTCCATACATTAAAAATACATAAGATTATTTGATTAATACCTATAAAAGAAAACCAAGTATAACAGAATTTATAAACCCATATTTTAGGAACCATTTATCACATGTTTTTATGAAATTTATTGCAGATATCATTGCTTTGGAATGTATAAACCTGATGTGATGACCCGGGAATTTCAGACCAAATTTAAAATTTATTCTTTATATGTTTCCGACATGGTAAGCAAAATCTGTAATGTTGAGTCTCGAAAGTTTTGAAATCTATATTCATGTAATCAATCACCCTTTGACTGTGCCCGACGATTCACGAACAAGTATGTATAAGTAAATACGTAAATATATATATATATATATATATATATATATATATATATATATATATATATATATATATATATATATATATATATATATATATATATATATATATATATATATATATATATATATATATATATATATATATATATATATATATATATATATTATATATATATATATAAATGTGTGTATATATTAATTTGTATTAATATGATACCATTTAATTGAAATGTCCCGTTCTTATTGATTAAAAACGTTCCATATTAATTGATTTCGTTGCGAGGTTTTGACCTCTATATGAGACGTTTTTCAAAGACTGCATTCATTTTAAAACAAACCATAACCTTTATTTAATCAAAAAGGTTTAAAAAGCTTTACGTAGATTATCAAATAATGATAATCTAAAATATCCTGTTTACACACGACCATTACATAATGGTTTACAATACAAATATGTTACAACAAAATAAGTTTCTTGAATGCAGTTTTTACACAATATCATACAAGCATGGACTCCAATTCTCGTCCTTATTTAAGTATGCGACAGCGGAAGCTCTTAATAATCACCTGAGAATAAACATGCTTAAAACATCAACAAAAATGTTGGTGAGTTATAGGTTTAACCTATATATATCAAATCATAATCATAGACCACAAGATTTCATATTTCAATACACATCCCATACATAGAGATAAAAATTATTCATATGGTGAACACCTGGTAACCGACAATGACAAGATGCATATATAAGAATATCCCCATCATTCCGGGACACCCTTCGGATATGATATAAATTTCGAAGTACTAAAGCATCCGGTACTTTGGATGGGGTTTGTTAGGCCCAATAGATCTATCTTTAGGATTCGCGTCAATTAGGGTGTCTGTTCCCTAATTCTTAGATTACCAGACTTAATAAAAAGGGGCATATTCGATTTCGATAATTCAACCATAGAATGTAGTTTCACGTACTTGTGTCTATTTTGTAAATCATTTATAAAACCTGCATGTATTCTCATCCCAAAAATATTAGATTTTAAAAGTGGGACTATAACTCACTTTCACAGATTTTTACTTCGTCGGGAAGTAAGACTTGGCCACTGGTTGATTCACGAACCAATAACAATATATACATATATATCAAAGTATGTTCAAAATATATTTACAACACTTTTAATATATTTTGATGTTTTAAGTTTATTAAGTCAGCTGTCCTCGTTAGTAACCTACAACTAGTTGTCCACAGTTAGATGTACAGAAATAAATCGATAAATATTATCTTGAATCAATCCACGACCCAGTGTATACGTATCTCAGTATTGATCACAACTCAAACTATATATATTTTGGAATCAACCTCAACCTTGTATAGCTAACTCCAACATTCACATATAGAGTGTCTATGGTTGTTCCGAAATATATATAGATGTGTTGACATGATAGGTCGAAACATTGTATACGTGTCTATGGTATCTCAAGATTACATAATATATAATACAAGTTGATTAAGTTATGGTTGGAATAGATTTGTTACCAATTTTCACGTAGCTAAAATGAGAAAAATTATCCAATCTTGTTTTACCCATAACTTCTTCATTTTAAATCCGTTTTGAGTGAATCAAATTGCTATGGTATCATATTGAACTCTATTTTATGAATCTAAACAAAAAAAGTATAGGTTTCTAGTCGGAAAAATAAGTTACAAGTCGTTTTTGTAAAGGTAGTCATTTCAGTCGAAAGAACGACGTCTAGATGACCATTTTAGAAAACATACTTCCACTTTGAGTTTAACCATAATTTTTGGATATAGTTTCATGTTCATAATAAAAATCATTTTCTCAGAGTAACAACTTTTAAATCAAAGTTTATCATAGTTTTTAATTAACTAACCCAAAATAGCCCGCGGTGTTACTACGACGGCGTAAATCCGGTTTTACGGTGTTTTTCGTGTTTCCAGGTTTTAAATCATTAAGTTAGCATATCATATAGATATAGAACATGTGTTTAGTTGATTTTAAAAGTCAAGTTAGAAGGATTAACTTTTGTTTGCGAACAAGTTTAGAATTAACTAAACTATGTTCTAGTGATTACAAGTTTAAACCTTCGAATAAGATAGCTTTATATGTATGAATCGAATGATGTTATGAACATCATTACTACCTTAAGTTCCTTGGATAAACCTACTGGAAAAGAGAAAAATGGATCTAGCTTCAATGGATCCTTGGGTGGCTCGAAGTTCTTGTATTAGAATGATAACCTACTGTAAGAAACAAAGATTTCTTGAGGTTGTTTGATCACCTTACAAGATTGGAAGTGAGCTAGCAAACTTGAAAGTATTCTTGATTTTATGAAACTAGAACTTTTAGAATTTATGAAGAACACTTAGAACTTGAAGATAGAACTTGAGAGAGATCAATTAGATAAAGAAAATTGAAGAATGAAAGTGTTTGTAGGTGTTTTTGGTCGTTGGTGTATGGATTAGATATAAAGGATATGTTATTTTGTTTTCATGTAAATAAGTCATGAATGATTACTCATATTTTTGTAATTTTATGAGATATTTCATGCTAGTTGCCAAATGATGGTTCCCACATGTGTTAGGTGACTCACATGGGCTGCTAAGAGCTGATCATTGAAGTGTATATACCAATTGTACATACATCTAAAAGCTGTGTATTGTACGAGTACGAATACGGGTGCATACGAGTAGAATTGTTGATGAAACTGAACGAGGATCTAATTGTAAGCATTTTTGTTAAGTAGAAGTATTTTGATAAGTATCTTGAAGTCTTTCAAAAGTGTATGAATACATATTAAAACACTACATGTATATACATTTTAACTGAGTCGTTAAGTCATCGTTAGTCGTTACATGTAAATGTTGTTTTGAAACCTTTAGGTTAACGATCTTGTTAAATGTTGTTAACCCAATGTTTATAATATCAACAGAGATTTTAAATTATTATATTATCATGATATTATGATGTACGAATATCTCTTAATATGATATATATACATTAAATGTCGTTACAACGATAAACGTTACATATATGTCTCGTTTCAAAATCATTAAGTTAGTAGTCTTGTTTTTACATATGTAGTTCATTGTTAATATAATTAATGATATGTTTACTTATCATAATATCATGTTAACTATATATATAACCATATATATGTCATCATATAGTTTTTTACAAGTTTTAACGTTCTTGAATCACCGGTCAACTTGGGTGGTCAATTGTCTATATGAAACCTATTTCAATTAATCAAGTCTTAACAAGTTTGATTGCTTAACATGTTGGAAACATTTAATCATGTAAATATCAATCTCAATTAATATATATAAACATGGAAAAGTTCGGGTCACTACAGTACCTACCCGTTAAATAAATTTCGTCCCGAAATTTTAAGCTGTTGAAGGTGTTGACGAATCTTCTGGAAATAGATGCGGGTATTTCTTCTTCATCTGATCTTCACGCTCCCAGGTGAACTCGGGTCCTCTATGAGCATTCCATCGAACCTTAACAATTGGTATCTTGTTTTGCTTAAGTCTTTTAACCTCACGATCCATTATTTCGACGGGTTCTTCGATGAATTGAAGTTTTTCGTTGATTTGGATTTCATCTAACGGGATAGTGAGATCTTCTTTAGCAAAACATTTCTTCAAATTCGAGACGTGGAAAGTGTTATGTACAGCCGCGAGTTGTTGAGGTAACTCAAGTCGGTAAGCTACTGGTCCGACACGATCAATAATCTTGAATGGTCCAATATACCTTGGATTTAATTTCCCTCGTTTACCAAATCGAACAACGCCTTTCCAAGGTGCAACTTTAAGCATGACCATCTCTCCAATTTCAAATTCTATATCTTTTCTTTTAATGTCAGCGTAGCTCTTTTGTCGACTTTGGGCGGTTTTCAACCGTTGTTGAATTTGGATGATCTTCTCGGTAGTTTCTTGTATAATATCTGGACCCGTAATCTGTCTATCCCCCACTTCACTCCAACAAATCGGAGACCTGCACTTTCTACCATAAAGTGCTTCAAACGGCACCATCTCAATGCTTGAATGGTAGCTGTTGTTGTAGGAAAATTCTGCTAATGGTAGATGTCGATCCCAACTGTTTCCGAAATCAATAACACATGCTCGTAGCATGTCTTCAAGCGTTTGTATCGTCCTTTCGCTCTGCCCATCAGTTTGTGGATGATAGGCAGTACTCATGTCTAGACGAGTTCCTAATGCTTGCTGTAATGTCTGCCAGAATCTTGAAATAAATCTGCCATCCCTATCAGAGATAATAGAGATTGGTATTCCATGTCTGGAGACGACTTCCTTCAAATACAGTCGTGCTAACTTCTCCATCTTGTCATCTTCTCTTATTGGCAGGAAGTGTGCTGATTTGGTGAGACGATCAACTATTACCCAAATAGTATCAGAACCACTTGCAGTCCTTGGCAATTTAGTGATGAAATCCATGGTAATGTTTTCCCATTTCCATTCTGGGATTTCGGGTTGTTGAAGTAGACCTGATGGTTTTTGATGCTCAGCTTTGACCTTAGAACACGTCAAACATTCTCCTACGTATTTAGCAACATCGGATTTCATACCCGGCCACCAAAAATGTTTCTTGAGATCCTTGTACATCTTCCCCGTTCCAGGATGTATTGAGTATCTGGTTTTATGAGCTTCTCTAAGTACCATTTCTCTCATATCTCCAAATTTTGGTACCCAAATCCTTTCAGTCCTATACCGGGTTCCGTCTTCCTGAATATTAAGATGCTTCTCCGATCCTTTGGGTATTTCATCCTTTAAATTTCCCTCTTTTAAAACTCCTTGTTGCGCCTCCTTTATTTGAGTAGTAAGGTTATTATGAATCATTATATTCATAGATTTTACTCGAATGGGTTCTCTGTCCTTCCTGCTCAAGGCATCGGCTACCACATTTGCCTTCCCCGGGTGGTAACGAATCTCAAAGTCGTAATCATTCAATAATTCAATCCACCTACGCTGCCTCATATTCAGTTGTTTCTGATTAAATATGTGTTGAAGACTTTTGTGGTCGGTATATATAATACTTTTGACCCCATATAAGTAGTGCCTCCAAGTATTTAATGCAAAAACAACCGCGCCTAATTCCAAATCATGCGTCGTATAATTTTGTTCGTGAATCTTCAATTGTCTAGACGCATAAGCAATCACCTTCGTTCGTTGCATTAATACACAACCGAGACCTTGCTTTGATGCGTCACAATAAATCACAAAATCATCATTCCCTTCAGGCAATGACAATATAGGTGCCGTAGTTAGCTTTTTCTTCAATAACTGAAACACTTTCTCTTGTTCATCATTCCATTCAAATTTCTTCCCTTTATGCGTTAATGCAGTCAAGGGTTTTGCTATTCTGGAAAAGTCTTGGATGAACCTTCTGTAGTAACCAGCTAGTCCTAAAAACTGGCGTATGTGTTTCGGAGTTTTCGGGGTTTCCCACTTTTCAACAGTGTCTATCTTTGCCGAATCCACCTTAATACCTTCTTTGTTCACTATGTGACCGAGGAATTGAACTTCTTCCAACCAAAATGCACACTTTGAAAAATTAGCGTACAATTCTTCCTTCCTCAATACTTCTAACACTTTTCTCAAATGTTCACCGTGTTCTTGGTCATTCTTTGAGTAAATAAGTATGTCATCAATGAAAACAATGACAAACTTGTCAAGGTATGGTCCACACACTCGGTTCATAAGGTCCATGAACACAGCTGGTGCATTAGTTAAACCAAACGGCATGACCATAAACTCATAATGACCGTAACGTGTTCTGAAAGCAGTCTTTGGAATATCATCTTCTTTCACCCGCATTTGATGATACCCGGAACGTAAGTCAATCTTTGAATAAACAGACGAGCCTTGTAGTTGATCAAATAAGTCGTCGATTCTCGGTAGTGGGTAGCGGTTCTTGATGGTAAGTTTGTTCAACTCTCGGTAGTCGATACACAACCTGAATGTACCATCTTTCTTCTTGACAAACAAAACAGGAGCTCCCCACGGTGATGTGCTTGGTCGAATGAAACCACGCTCTAAAAGTTCTTGTAATTGGCTTTGCAGTTCTTTCATCTCGCTGGGTGCTAGTCTGTAAGGAGCACGAGCTATTGGTGCAGCTCCTGGTACAAGATCTATTTGAAATTCAACGGATCGATGTGGGGGTAATCCCGGTAATTCTTTCGGAAATACATCGGGAAATTCTTTTGCGATGGGAACATCATTGATGCTCTTTTCTTCAGTTTGTACTTTCTCGACGTGTGCTAGAACAGCATAGCAACCTTTTCTTATTAGTTTTTGTGCCTTCAAATTACTAATAAGATGTAGCTTCGTGTTGCCCTTTTCTCCGTACACCATTAAGGGTTTTCCTTTTTCTCGTATAATGCGAATTGCATTTTTGTAACAAACGATCTCTGCTTTCACTTCTTTCAACCAGTCCATACCGATTATCACATCAAAACTACCTAACTCTACTGGTATCAAATCAATCTTAAATGTTTCGCTAACCAGTTTAATTTCTCGATTCCGACATATATTATCTGCTGAAATTAATTTACCATTTGCTAATTCGAGTAAAAATTTACTATCCAAAGGCGTCAATGGATAACTTAATTTAGCACAAAAATCTCTACTCATATAGCTTCTATCCGCACCCGAATCAAATAAAACGTAAGCAGATTTATTGTCAATAAGAAACGTACCCGTAACAAGCTCCGGGTCTTCCTGTGCCTCTGCCGCATTAATATTGAAAACTCTTCCGCGGCCTTGTCCATTCGTGTTCTCCTGGTTCGGGCAATTTCTAATAATGTGGCCCGGTTTTCCACATTTATAACAAACTACATTGGCATAACTTGCTCCGACACTACTTGCTCCGCCATTACTCGTTCCGACACCATTTGTTCCTTTCGTTCTATTAACCCCTGGTCCGTAGACCTCACACTTCGCCGCGCTATGACCATTTCTTTTACACTTGTTGCAAAATTTGGTGCAGAACCCCGAGTGATACTTTTCACACCTTTGGCATAGCTGCTTCTGATTGTTGTTGTTGTTGCGGTTATTATTGTTGTTGGGATGATTGTTGTAGTTGCTGTTGCTGTTGTTGTTGTTGTTGTTGTTGGGCCATTTGTTGTAGTTGCGATTGATGTTGCGATTGTTGGGATAATTGTTGCGATTATTGTTGTAATTGCTGTTGTTGTTGTATTGGTGATTCTTATCACCGTTTTCCTCCCACTTTCTTTTGACGTGCTTCACATTGGTCTCTTCAGCAGTCTGTTCTTTAATTCTTTCTTCAATCTGGTTCACTAGTTTGTGAGCCATTCTACATGCCTGTTGTATGGAGGCGGGCTCGTGTGAACTTATATCTTCTTGGATTCTTTCCGGTAATCCTTTCACAAACGCGTCGATCTTCTCTTCCTCATCTTCGAATGCTCCCGGACACAATAGGCACAATTCTGTGAATCGTCTTTCATACGTGGTAATATCAAATCCTTGGGTTCATAACCCTCTAAGTTCTGTCTTGAGCTTATTGACCTCGGTTCTGGGACGGTACTTCTCGTTCATCAAGTGCTTGAATGCTGAACACGGTAGTGCGTACGCATCGTCTTGTCCCACTTGCTCTAGATAGGTATTCCACCATGTTAACGCAGAACCTGTGAAGGTATGCGTAGCGTACTTCACTTTGTCCTCTTCAGTACACTTACTTATGGCAAACACCGATTCGACCTTCTCGGTCCACCGTTTCAATCCGATTGGTCCTTCGGTTCCATCAAATTCCAAAGGTTTGCAGGCAGTGAATTCTTTGTAGGTGCATCCTACACGATTTCCTGTACTGCTAGATCCAAGGTTATTGTTGGTATGTAGCGCAGCCTGTACTGCGGCTATGTTTAAAGCTAGAAAAGTACGGAATTCCTCTTCATTCATATTCACGGTGTGTCGAGTAGTCGGTGCCATTTCCTTCAAAATAGTCAAATGGAACAAGTTAATCATACAGAATATTAAGAGTAGTTAATAGTATTTCGTAGCATAATATGAACTCATTTATAAAAGCTTTTTCTTCATATTAGCGTTTTATAAGTTTAAATTCGGGTAGTACCTACCCGTTAAGTTCATACTTAGTAGCTAATATACAATTCAACTACTACAATTCTATATGAAAAACTGATTATAATAATATTTCGCGTTCAAACTTTTATACAATATTTTACAAACTTACAATACCGCTTATTTTACATAAAGCATGAAATATAGCACACAATAACTTCGATACAAGATAGTTGTGAAGATAATTCTAGCTAGTACACAAGTCGTTCAGCAAAGGCAATAAAGACACGTAATTCATACGTCCAGAAACAAGTCATGCATTCTGGTTTTACTAGGACTACTTCCCATCCTTGGTCTTGTGGAACATAACCGTTATGGCCATTGATAAGACAGTGTGTTGTAACGTCATCAAAGGGACGAGGGTTACGTAATGACCAACAGTCTCGTAATAACCTAAAAACCTCATTTCTTACCCCAATTACCGACTCCGTCACTTGTGGGAACGTTTTGTTTAATAGTTGTAGCCCGATGTTCTTGTTCTCACTTTGGTGAGAAGCGAACATTACTAACCCTTAAGCATAACATGCTTCTTTATGTTGCATGTTAGCCGCTTTTTCTAAATCACGAAGTCCTATATTCGGATATACTGAGTCAAAATAATTTCTTAACCCGTTGCGTAAAATAGCATTTGGGTTCCCCGCAATATATGCGTCAAAGTAAACACATCGTAACTTATGGATTTCCCAATGTGATATTCCCCATCTTCCGAACGAAAGCCTTTTATAAACCAAGGCATTCTTGGAACGTTCTTTGAATGTCTTACAAACTGATCTTGCCTTAAATAGTTGTGCCGAGGAATTCTGACTGACTCTAGACAAGATTTCATCAATCATGTCTCCGGGTAGGTCTCTTAAAATATTGGGTTGTCTATCCATTTTGTGTTTTTATACTGTAAAATAGACAAGAGTTAGATTCATAAAAAAAATACTTATTAATACAAGCAATTTTTACATATATCATAAAACATAAGCACACTATATTACATATATTACACCACACGAATATAACTATCTTATTCCGACTCGCTCGTTTCTTCTTGTTCGGTTTTGGTTTGTTTTGCCAAGTTTCTAGGGATATATGATGTTCCCCTAATACGAGCCGTCGTTATCCACATTGGTTTAGAAAAACCTGGTGGTTTAGAGGTTCCCGGGTCATTGTTACAACTTAAGGACTTCGGGGGTTGACGATACATATAAAGTTCATCGGGGCTGGAATTAGATTTCTCTATTTTTATGCCCTTTCCCTTATTATTTTCTTTTGCCTTTTTAAATTCAGTTGGGGTAATTTCTATAACATCATCGGAATTCTCGTCGGAATCCGATTCATCGGAGAATTGGTAATCCTCCCAATATTTTGCTTCCTTGGCGGAAACACCATTGACCATGATTAACCTTGGTCGGTTGGTTGAGGATTCTCTTTTACTTAACCGTTTTATTATTTCCCCCACCGATTCTATTTCTTCTTCCGGTTCCGATTCTTCTTCCGGTTCCGATTCTTCTTCCGGTTCCGACTCTTCTTCCGGTTCCTCTTCGGGAACTTGTGAATCAGTCCACGAATCATTCCAATTTACATTTAACTCTTCATTATTATTAGGTGAGTCAACGGGACTTGTTCTAGAGGTAGACATCTATCACATAATATCAAACACGATAAGAGATTAATATATCACATAATATTCATATGTTAAAAATATATAGTTTCCAACAAAAATGTTAAGCAATCATTTTTAAAGAAAACACGGTCGAAGTCCAGACTCACTAATGCATCCTAACAAACCCGATAAGACACACTAATGCAAATTTTTCGGTTCTCTAAGACCAACGCTCGGATACCAACTGAAATGTCCCGTTCTTATTGATTAAAAACGTTCCATATTAATTGATTTCGTTGCGATGTTTTGACCTCTATATGAGACGTTTTTCAAAGACTGCATTCATTTTAAAACAAACCATAACCTTTATTTCATCAATAAAGGTTTAAAAAGCTTTACGTAGATTATCAAATAATGATAATCTAAAATATCCTGTTTACACACGACCATTACATAATGGTTTACAATACAAATATGTTACAACAAAATAAGTTTCTTGAATGCAGTTTTTACACAATATCATACAAGCATGGACTCCAATTCTCGTCCTTATTTAAGTATGCGACAGCGGAAGCTCTTAATAATCACCTGAGAATAAACATGCTTAAAACGTCAACAAAAATGTTGGTGAGTTATAGGTTTAACCTATATATATCAAATCATAATAATAGACCACAAGATTTCATATTTCAATACACATCCCATACATAGAGATAAAAATCATTCATATGGTGAACACCTGGTAACCGACAATGACAAGATGCATATATAAGAATATCCCCATCATTCCGGGACACCCTTCGGATATGATATAAATTTCGAAGTACTAAAGCATCCGGTACTTTGGATGGGGTTTGTTAGGCCGAATAGATCTATCTTTAGGATTCGCGTCAATTAGGGTGTCTGTTCCCTAATTCTTAGATTACCAGACTTAATAAAAAGGGGCATATTCGATTTCGATAATTCAACCATAGAATGTAGTTTCACGTACTTGTGTCTATTTTGTAAATCATTTATAAAACCTGCATGTATTCTCATCCCAAAAATATTAGATTTTAAAAGTGGGACTATAACTCACTTTCACAGATTTTTACTTCGTCGGGAAGTAAGACTTGGCCACTGGTTGATTCACGAACCTATAACAATATATACATATATATCAAAGTATGTTCAAAATATATTTACAACACTTTTAATATATTTTGATGTTTTAAGTTTATTAAGTCAGCTGTCCTCGTTAGTAACCTACAACTAGTTGTCCACAGTTAGATGTACAGCAATAAATCGATAAATATTATCTTGAATCAATCCACGACCCAGTGTATACGTATCTCAGTATTGATCACAACTCAAACTATATATATTTTGGAATCAACCTCAACCCTGTATAGCTAACTCCAACATTCACATATAGAGTGTCTATGGTTGTTCCGAAATATATATAGATGTGTCGACATGATAGGTCGAAACATTGTATACGTGTCTATGGTATCTCAAGATTACATAATATATAATACAAGTTGATTAAGTTATGGTTGGAATAGATTTGTTACCAATTTTCACGTAGCTAAAATGAGAAAAATTATCCAATCTTGTTTTACCCATAACTTCTTCATTTTAAATCCGTTTTGAGTGAATCAAATTGCTATGGTTTCATATTGAACTCTATTTTATGAATCTAAACAAAAAAAGTATAAGTTTCTAGTCGGAAAAATAAGTTACAAGTCGTTTTTGTAAAGGTAGTCATTTCAGTCGAAAGAACGACGTCTAGATGACCATTTTAGAAAACATACTTCCACTTTGAGTTTAACCATAATTTTTGGATATAGTTTCATGTTCATAATAAAAATCATTTTCTCAGAATAAAAACTTTTAAATCAAAGTTTATCATAGTTTTTAATTAACTAACCCAAAACAGCCCGCGGTGTTACTACGACGGCGTAAATCCGGTTTTACGGTGTTTTTCGTGTTTCCAGGTTTTAAATCATTAAGTTAGCATATCATATAGATATAGAACATGTGTTTAGTTGATTTTAAAAGTCAAGTTAGAAGGATTAACTTTTGTTTGCGAACAAGTTTAGAATTAACTAAACTATGTTCTAGTGATTACAAGTTTAAACCTTCGAATAAGATAGCTTTATATGTATGAATCGAATGATGTTATGAACATCATTACTACCTTAAGTTCCTTGGATAAACCTACTGGAAAAGAGAAAAATGGATCTAGCTTCAATGGATCCTTGGATGGCTCGAAGTTCTTGTATTAGAATGATAACCTACTGTAAGAAACAAAGATTTCTTGAGGTTGGATGATCACCTTACAAGATTGGAAGTGAGCTAGCAAACTTGAAAGTATTCTTGATTTTATGAAACTAGAACTTTTAGAATTTATGAAGAACACTTAGAACTTGAAGATAGAACTTGAGAGAGATCAATTAGATGAAGAAAATTGAAGAATGAAAGTGTTTGTAGGTGTTTTTGGTCGTTGGTGTATGGATTAGATATAAAAGATATGTTATTTTGTTTTCTTGTAAATAAGTCATGAATGATTACTCATATTTTTGTAATTTTATGAGATATTTCATGCTAGTTGCCAAATGATGGTTCCCACATGTGTTAGGTGACTCACATGGGCTGCTAAGAGCTGATCATTGGAGTGTATATACCAATAGTACATACATCTAAAAGCTGTGTATTGTACGAGTACGAATACGGGTGCATACGAGTAGAATTGTTGATGAAACTGAACGAGGATCTAATTGTAAGCATTTTTGTTAAGTAGAAGTATTTTGATAAGTATCTTGAAGTCTTTCAAAAGTGTATGAATACATATTAAAACACTACATGTATATACATTTTAACTGAGTCGTTAAGTCATCGTTAGTCGTTACATGTAAATGTTGTTTTGAAACCTTTAGGTTAACGATCTTGTTAAATGTTGTTAACCCAATGTTTATAATATCAAAAGAGATTTTAAATTATTATATTATCATGATATTATGATGTACGAATATCTCTTAATATGATATATATACATTAAATGTCGTTACAACGATAAACGTTACATATATGTCTCGTTTCAAAATCATTAAGTTAGTAGTATTGTTTTTACATATGTAGTTCATTATTAATATAATTAATGATATGTTTACTTATCATAATATCATGTTAACTATATATATAACCATATATATGTCATCATATAGTTTTTTACAAGTTTTAACGTTCGTGAATCACCGGTCAACTTGGGTGGTCAATTGTCTATATGAAACCTATTTCAATTAATCAAGTCTTAACAAGTTTGATTGCTTAACATATTGGAAACATTTAATCATGTAAATATCAATCTCAATTAATATATATAAACATGGAAAAATTCGGGTCACTACATTAATAATGTGATTGAAACATGGAAAGTAAATTACAAAATAGTAAGATATTATTAAATTAAACATATAAAAATATATATGAATTCTATACATAATTAATATTATACGTATGTTGTAATATATCTAATATACATTAATACTAAATATCCATAAGTGTTAATGTAAGTATTACATAACTAATAAAATGTAATATTATTATAATTAAATTTAATTATGAGTTAAAATATAGATATTACTTTCATTATTAATTTTAGTATCAGCATTAATACTAATGATATTATTGTTATAAATCTTATAATTATTATTATCAGAAATATTATTTATTTGTTATGTTTATTTATAAAATTATTATTAATGTAATTAGTATTATTATTACATTATCTAATTATTAGTTATTAATTATTAACTATTAGAATTATGAATCTTATTATCATTATTATTAATACTTATGTACTTATAATTAGTATTAATACAAGTTTATATTAGTAATACAGTTAAAAATCAGATATATATATACATATTCAAATACAGTACAAATATACTCAGATACATATTTATAGATATAGATAAATACCCATAACAATTAAGAGAATCAAATTCTGTTTCAAGTTACTTTCATACTATTCCTGATTTACCAAATTAGCACAAATCAAACTATAGATATGGGAATCAGTCCAAAATCTGTTATCAATCTGCTCCACCTTTATTTCCATTTTTATTACTTATTTTTTTTTTCTTTTCTTCTGATCTCAATTGAAAGATGTCGACACCTTTGAGATATAAAACAATTCATTTCTGTGTAAAGTAATTCAGTCCACTTTCTATCATCAATTATAAGTTATACGATTCCATTTACCTGCTTCTAAGTTAGTCAAATTAAAATGAAAACAGAAAGAAACCCAGTTTGTTCTCTGTTCTCAAACTCAAATTCACAAAAGCCATTTTCAAAACGAATTAACCAAATATGGAAATGCAGAAGTGTTAGTAACTTTTTACTCAAACTATCTGCACGAATTCATGTTCTAATTCCTTTTAACGATTTCGAATTTAAAGAGTCAAGGTTTGATATTAAAAGTCAAACATTATGTTCATCAAGAAATTCGCGGTTGTTGTTGTGTTTTAGATCGAATTAATGATGAAGAAAGTTTCTGAGAGGGATTTATTACTTGTTTCATGTTGGAACTTTGATCTAAAACGCTTTCAATTTCAAATTCACGATAGGAGTTCATAAGGTTGATATCGGGTCTGTAGCAGATTCAAGTATTTTTTTTTTATATCTGTTTTAAACAAATTAAATACCTGTAATGATTGATTATGTTTTATAATTAAGGTTTTAAATCGATTAAGTAATTAGGGGATATGATTAAATGATCTCTGGTTGATTTCGTTATGAAGAAGAAGAAATAAGGAACAAGAAAATACGGGTTTAATATGTTCGAGTCTGACATATAATCAGAAAAAATCGAAATGGTGCTATGGTTAAGGGTGTTACCGGGCGAGCGAGAGGTCTTGGGTTCGAGTCCCGTTCGCGACAGTTTCATTTTAATGATTCTTTTGAGGTAGTTCATTTATTAATTTATTTTTATTATTATTACTATTAACGTTATTATTGTTATTGTTATTATTATGATTATAATTATAATTGTTATAACTAGTAATATAAGTGATATTAATGTTATTATTATTGTAGTTTATCAATTAAGTATTATTATCATTATTATAATTATTATTATTATTATTACTATTACAAGTATTATGAAAATAATATAAATTAGTATTATTTCCATAAACATTCGTATTTGTAACATTCTATAATTATTATTATTAGTATTATCATTACGTAGTATTATTATTATTATCATTTACATAACTAATATTGTTATTATTATTATCGTTATTATTATTATTATTATCGTTATTATTATTATGATAATGATAATTATTACTACTCCTAATATTTAGAAATATCATTATTTTAATCAAATAAAGAGTATTATCAAATTTGTATAAGTATCATACAATTAGGATTATAGTTATTATTATTATTATTATTGATATTATTAGTATTACAAATATTATTATTACAAATATTATAATTATCTTTATAAGTATTAGAAACATTAATTATCATTATTATTGTTAAACGTAAGATTATTATAAATCTTGTCATTTTAGTGTTATTATTAGTATTATTAATACTGTTATCATTAATTCTATCATTTTTACTATTAATATATGTATTATGATTATTATTAGGATTATAATAATTATTATTATTTGTATCATTTGGTAATTATATGTATTATATTTATTATCATTAACATAAGCATTATTGTTAAAGTTAACATTATCATTACTATTGCCAATGGGGCTTTGCCTCATTGGTCACCATGTTAACATGGTGTTCGAGGAGACCAGGGTTCGAGTCTCGGGGGGGGGGGGGGGGGGGGGATTTTCGTGAATTAACTTCGTGAGCTAACCACTAACATTGCCTTTCAAAAAAAAAAAAAAAAAAAAAAAAAAAAAAAACATTATCATTACTATTATTACTATCAATATTATTAATATCATTTTTTTATCATTATCAGAACTACTACTAATAGATGTTTATAAAAATATATAACACTATATTTTTATGGTTAAAAAGATATAAATTAAAATATATATAAAAGATATCCATTAAAATATGAATATATATAATTATCATATGTAAAACTTAATATACAATTTTATTATTATTAATGATGAATAATAGTTATATAAAATTATATAAATAATAATCATTTTCAAATATATTTACAAACTAAATAAATAATATATAAAGTTATAATATATGAAATTGTTCGATTACGAATATGTATTGATAAATATACAAATGTTATAGGTTCGTGAATCCAAGGCCAACCCTATACTTGTTCAATGTCGTCCTATGTATTTTTACTACAAAATACATTAGGTGAGTTTAATTATTCCCTTTTTATATACATTTTAGGCTGAGAATACATGCAAATGCTTTATTAACTATTTTTACAATATTTATATCCGTGAGTTTCATTATTCCCTTTTTATATACATTTTGGGCTGAGAATACATGCAAATGCTTTATTAACTGTTTTTACAATATTTATATGCGTGAGTTTTATTATTCCATTTTTATATACATTTTGGGCTGAGAATACATACAAATGTTTTATTAACTGTTTTTACAATATTTATATGAGTGAGTTTCATTATTCCCTTTTTATATACATTTTGGGCTGAGAATACATGCAAATGCTTTATTACTGTTTTTTACAATACTTATATGCGTGAGTTTCTTTTACCTTTTTACCCTTTATATTTTTGGGCTGAGAATACATGCGCAATTTTTATAAATGTTTTTACGAAATGGACACAAGTAATCAAAACTACATTATATGGTTGAATTATCGAAATCGAATATGCCCCTTTTTATTAAGTCTGGTAATCTAAGAATTAGGGAACAGACACCCTAATTGACGCGAATCCTAAAGATAGATCTATCGGGCCCAACAAGCCCCATCCAAAGCACCGGATGCTTTAGTACTTCGAAATTTATATCATGTCCGAAGGAGGATCCCAGAATGATGGGGATATTCTTATATGCATATTGTGAATGTCGGTTACCAGGTGTTCAATCCATATGAATGATATTTTTTTCTCTATGTATGGGACGTATGTTTATGAGAAATGGAAATATGAAATCTTGTGGTCTATTAAAATTATGAAATGATTATTTATGTTAAACTAATGAACCCACCAACCTTTTGGTTGACACTTTAATGCATGTTTATTCTCAGGTACAAAAGAAATCTTCCGCTGTGCATTTGCTCATCTTAGAGATATTACTTGGAGTCATTCATGACATATTTCAAAAGATGTTGCATTCGAGTCGTTGAGTTCATCAAGATTATTATTAAGTCAATTATAGTAAGATATATTACGAAATGGTATGCATGTTGTCAACTTTCGATGAAATGAAAGATTGTCTTTTCAAAAACGAATGCAATGTTTGTAAAATGTATCATATAGATTGTCATTGCGTGGTATTTGACCTCTATATGATACATTTTACAAACATTGCATTCGTTTTTAAAAGACAATCTTTCTTTACATCAAAAATTGACAGGCATGCATACCATTTCATAATATCCACTATTCAACTATAAATTGATTTAATAATAATCTTTGATGAACTCAATGATTCAAATGCAACGTTCTTCAAAATATGCTATGAAAGACTCCAAGTAATATCTTTAAAATGAGCAAATGCACAGTGGAAGATTTCTTTAACACCTGAGAATAAATATGCTTTAAAGTGTCAACCAAAAGGTTGGTGAGTTCATTAGTTTATCATAATCATTTATTTCCATCATTTTAATAGACCACAAGAATTTCATTTCCAGTTCTCATAAATATACGTCCCATGCATAGAGACAAAAATAATCATTCATATGGTGAACACCTGGTAACCGACATTAACTAGATACATATAAGAATATCCCCTATTATTCCGGGATCCTCCTTCGAACATGATATAATTTTGAAGTACTAAAGCATCTGGTACTTTGGATGGGGTTTGTTAGGCCCAATAGATCTATCTTTAGGATTCGCGTCAATTAGGGTGTCTGTTCCCTAATTCTTAGATTACCAGACTTTAATAAAAAGGGGCATATTCGATTTCGATAATTCAACCATAGAATGTAGTTTCAATTACTTGTGTCTATTTCGTCAAACATTTATAAAAGCGCATGTATTCTCAGTCTCAAAAATATAAAGGGTAAAAAGGTAAATGAAACTCACCATACTGTATTTCGTAGTAAAAATACATATAACGTCATTGAACAAGTGCAAGTTTGGCCTCAGATTCACGAACCTAAATTAATTATATATATTTATGTGTTGATCAATATTTGTCTAACAAATTAGGTCAAGTCATAGTGTACCACAATCCTAATGCTCGAGACTAATATGCAAAAGTCAACAAAAGTAAATTTGACTCAAAATAATTTCTAAAAATCTATACATGATTAATATATAGTTTAAATATCGTCGCTTTATATTTTTAAATATTTTTAAAAGATTTATTAGAGTAAATAATATAATTTATTTATTAATAAATAAAATTTTATATTATATTTATATAATAAAATATACTTTTATATATATTAAGTAATAAAATTTATAGGGTTCATTTAATATTAGGTATTATTAAAGTAAGTTATTACACGTAGTAAAATATGTTTGTATCAAATATTTATTTGATAAAATAATATCTATAATGATAGTAAGTAAAAGTTGTATTATTTTGTAATAATTATTATTATTATAAAAATATCAATATTTATAATTACTAAGATGACATTATGATGAAACGATAATTCTAATTATGATAACTTTAATATTTACGATAATTTTTAATATTATCTTTAAAATAATAATTCTATTTAAAATAATAATAATAATAATAATGATATTTTATAGTAACAATGACATTTCAATTAAAATGATAATTTTTGTTAAAATGATAGTTTTAATACTAACGATAATTTTAATAATAATAGTAATGATAAAAATAATAAGAACGATAATTTTACCTAAATCAATATCTTATAATATTTTAATTTCATCATGATACTCTTACCCATTATTTCCTAAAATTTCGTTTAATAGCTTTTAATCATCTTTTATATCGTGTTCGTAATAATGATAATAATAGTAATCAAAATAATTAGGTGTTACAAATATTTATTTTAATTACACTAATATTAATAATGATAGTTACTATAACATTATTAACGATAATACTAATAATTATCTTAATGATAATATAGTAATAATAATAATAATAATAATAACAATAACCATTTTTAAATAATGATATATATATTAATAATGATAATAATAATAATACCAATAATAATAATAATAATAATAATAATAATAATAATAATAATAATATTAATAATAATAATAATAATTGGATAATAATAATAATACTAATTATAACTTTAACGATAATAACGATAGTAATAATAAAAAATAACAATTTTTAATGATAAATCCTTTTATTGATAAAGATAATAATAATAATAATAAGATAAAACTAGAACGACGATAATAATAATCATTTTTAATAATAATACAAAAATTCGATGGACTATAACTTCAAATCCGTTCATCGAAATCATTCGATATCTAAATGAAAAGTTCTTAATTTTTCGCTAGCTTTCCAACGACATGCATATCTTATACCTTATCACAGTTGCATATATAACTAATTCAGGATTCAACATAACCTAACTAAAGGCAATATCAAAAGTACAAATATGCATAATCCTATATACTCGAGCACTGGTCAGGGATACACTATTAGTATGTAAAAGTTAAATTATGAGTACTCACGTATCAATATTGAGATTCAATATTGTAGGAAAGGTACGTAGACGCAACGGAGATGATAAACACTATATTGATCTCACGAGCATACCCACGAACCATACCCAATCACCTCCATAGCTATAACCCATAATTTTCTTAATCCAATCCCACTCGAAAAACAATTTCGAAATCACTTGGACAGCACTCAGACGTAATATTTTATGTATACTAATAATATCTTGAAATAATACGGAGTAAATATATATATGTAAATCAATTGAGAGAGTTTAGAGAAAAATATTTTCAAGTTTCTTATGAAATAATGAAACCTATTGAATTCTATTTATAATAGATTTTTGAATTATTAAAGTGAATTATTAAAGTATGAATTATTAAAGTGAATTATTAAAGTATGAATTATTAAAATGAATTATTAAAGTATGAATTATTAAAGTGAATTATTAAAGTTAAAGTAAAGTAAAAATAAAGTAAAGGTAAAGTTTAAGTATAGTAAAAGTATAAAACTATATACGTATAATACACGTATAAATATATATAATATTAATTTAAATCGTTATATATATTTAATAAAATAAAATATAAATATCGTTATCTTTATCATACTGGTTAAGTAATGAGTTGTCAAAAGTGGTTCTAGATATTTATAAAAGTTATATACGTTTTAATAATAAAGTTCTTTTTAAACTGAAAACGTTTTTGTACGTTTGAAACTAAATCAAATAAATATAATAATTTTGTTTTCCAAAACCAAATATATTTTTAAGAATCATTTTGTTTAAAGGTTAAAATAATGGAAATCGTTATATCATAAAATGTTTTAGAAAAGTAGAATCATATATATTCATAATAGGTTTCAAGTTTTTAAATTACAGTTTGTTGGTGAAGCATGGGATAAAGTTCAAAGGTTAAATAAACGTATGAAATCATCTTAATGAAAAATGTCGAGTTACATAACTTGTCGATATCCAACATCTAAGTTATTTACACTTCACGTTCTTACTTATAAATCACTTTACCATTTTCCGAATGTTATCAAAAAGAATAGATTTCTTAAATCACAGTGGACCTCATAACATAGACCCGTAATCATATCATAATGTATCTGATAAATCAATCATTTGATATTATCTTCTAATTCCATCGATAAACATATTGAAACAAATACGTTCATGTAAAGTATTATATGTTTAATACTTTATTAATATTCTCAAGTTATAATATATATATACATATATATACATATTTATTTATATATAACGGTTCGTGAATCGTCGGAATTTGGTCGAGGTTATAATGAATGTATGAACACAATTTAAAATTCTTGGGATTTAACTTAACAAACTTTGCTTATCGTGTCGGAATAATATAAAGATAAAGTTTAAATTTGGTTGGAAATTTCTGGGTTGTCACAGTACCTACCCGTTAAAGAAATTTCGTCCCGAAATTTGAGTGGAAAGGTCGTGAATGATAATAAGTATGTTTTCATGATGCATACAGGCTGAAAATTAGAGTTTTATCATCAGCGAATAATTTGGATAAACAATCCATTTATATGAAGAGTACGAATGAAGCTAACATAGAAGAGTGAAATGAGTAAGTGTAGATTCATCTTATCATTTAACGTAGATATGATTGATTTCCAGATTTCAAGGGATTTGAAGAAAATCTTTGTAATAAGATTTGATTCTCCGGTAACAAAAGGAATTAGGATCCGCTTTAAATGCGATCGTCCATTTTAATTCTTCTGTCGAAGATTTTCTTATAAATTCACCTCCTTCGTTTTCTTACAACTCACACCTTCTGTTGATGCATTTTATGCAAGTCCCTAGACATCTACCCACGTCCATTGCAGGTACAACAGTTTACAGGCCACCATGATCGTTCGTTATTAACCTATCCGTGTTTGTATGTGGTTACAGCAACTGCAGGAACGAGATTTGGATGTTTGACTATGTTAGACTTAGTCAGACGTCCGAGTGAAGCCTCACTCGTACGGCTGACAGGCTCATACGCACGGTTGATGCTGAGCTAAGTCACAATTACAACCTAAATGAGAAGACACGAGTGAGTGATCACCCGTACGGCTGATGAAGCCAACTCGTATGTGTGATGGATGAATCGTACGGTGAGTCAACAGCAGGGGTATATAAAGTCTTATGTTCTTCATTTTAGGTTAAGCCTCTCAATTGTTACACACACTCAGATCTGGTGAGCTCCTCCGATTCTCTCTCAACCCAAATCACCCAGGTGGTGAATAATAGCTCTAGGTGTTGATCTAATCACACTTGATTTAGTTGTGGTATGACTAAATTAATCCCAAAAAGCTTAACCTATTCACTAGAGGGTTTGATTCACTTATTCCGTCATTGTGTGTGTTAAATCTGTTGATTTCTAAGTTCCTAGTCATGTTTCATCACCTTCTATTCTTTCCCCCTCAACTCATATTTTAAAGTATTCATCAATATGCTCCATCCAGTTCTGATTCTCAATATACTTATAACTTTCATATCAGTCATTCTTCTTTTTCATCTACCGCCGGAAGAATCTATTTACTTCTACTATACTCTTGGGTTTATAGTGTTTCTAGTTCTCCCGTGTCTTTATATTGCTATATGCATCGATATATATGGTTTATAATTTTTGGTTTGTAGTTGGGCTTTATATCTTCCCTTATATTTCAAAGTCTCTATTTCTATCTTCTATAATCATTGTCATTCACAGTTAATGCTCTCTTTTATTTGCTGCAATTTATACCCCAATTTCTATTTCGGAGTTTTGTCCTTTCGTTTCTTCTTTTTGCGATTAAGCACCGCTTGTAATGGTCCAGAATTCACAGATATGAATTTCGGAATGAGCATTATTAATGTTCTAGGAAGGAAATTGTGATGGCACGATCTTGACTTGTCAAATTACTAGAATACCTTGTAAAAGGCCGAATCATCATGAAATATTTTCTTGATATTTTAGAGGTTAAATAGAATACAAGAGTCGTATAACATGGCACATGATGATGTTATGATCTGTGAATCATCACATTCCATTTAGAAACTCAGCATGAATTACTGTAATATAATCACGTTGATCAAGTTTCATTATATTATACTAACTCATGCTTCAGTTTCCAACACTACTTCAAAAACATTCATATTTTAAACTCAAAGGTTTACAGAGTATAGGAACTAAACAGTTTCCTTTTTGATGTAATACAGATAGCGCAAAGAGATAAATGATTCCAGATAAGAATAGTTATGGAAATATCTTCAGAAATATGGAGGATATTTATAATGAAAGATACGATGATATCTTAGAATTTCTAATATCAGAGGATGATGAAGAATATTGTCTGTAAGGGTTTAGTATCAGGAGCAAGGTATTCGTTAGTGACTTCAGCAGACACTGAATCATTTGGATTCTTTGAAGGCAGGTTCAGTCTTTGTGATTTGTCCACAGCCTCTTTCATACTTTGCTCAATCCGTTTTCCAGTTCCAAAACTTCTCTATTTCTGAGATTTGTTAATACACTAATCTTTATCATCAAACTTTTTACTGCTAAGGTCGTTTACAGTTTTGTTGCTTCATCAGCATTTCGAGAACTAGTTCGCGGTTTAGAGTGTTTTTCAGAAACTTCACATTCGAAGTATGTAAGCCTTAGAAATAGACGTTATGTATAACTGTTGGCGTCAACATGCTGTGAGATTTCAAAATACTGATTGCTAATTCCCAATGATTCGTATGGCAATTCTCGTTACAAGAGGCAGATGAGTAAATGATGAGGTTTCGATAAATATAAAGATTCTTCTGAATGCTCAAGATCAGTGAAGTTGTTGGTAAGTTTATTGCTAATGTGGTGGAATATGAAAGGTTCTCCGGTAATAAAAGGGTAATCACATATATCAAAATTATGATAAGGCTACTCCGAATGAAAAAATCGAAGTTGTCTTGCTGGAGCTATGATATAATTTGCTACTTTGCAAAGGAATTGCAAGGTTATTTTGGCTAATAAATGCCAAAAGATCTTACACAGATATGTGTTGAATTATGACTTTAGTTTCGAGAGCTTTTGAAGTACATAACTGTGGGTAATATGTGGTTGGATCATCATCTCGATTGCTCATTATTTGAAGTGTCTTCGGAGATTTTCGAAGGGTTTGAACACAGATTGTAATCGTTTGCATACATTTGATGTTCTAACACACTTTTGAAGTCAAAGTATAGCTTTGAAAGATGTAGGAATCTAAAAGTGATGGTACCGGTTATATCTCGAATTGAATTCTGAGATTTTAAAATCAGAATATGTAATTGGGTTTGAATGAGTATGGTTGTTTTGATTTCTATGAAAGAATGTATATTATTGGGAAAGTAGGAAGTATAATTGATAATTTGCTTAATCTGATTCGAAGAATGTAACATATTAATTGTGAATATATATATCTCTCGGGTATTACCTACCCGTTAAAAAATTTTCAAAATTAATATTTTGTATATAAGAATTTTATTACAGTCTTTATTAAAATATATATGTATATATTCTCCTTAGATGTAACATATATTTTAATGAGTTAATACTAAATTAAACTCATTCGATTTACGGTTGGAACTAGAATTGAATAATTCCTTGAAGGCTTTAGAGGTTACATAAGTCTTTCTTCAATAATATTGAAATTATGAATCAATACTTCGTTATTTGTTGAGATGTGATGTTGGTTTTCGTTAAATTCTTGTGAACTTCGCAAAGTACAAATGATGTTATCTGAAAAGTTTCGGTTACATCAATGATGAAGTGTAAAATCAAATATATACTTGATTTATTAGGAATTGGAACTTGGTGAATTGAGACAGAGATTGTAGTTAACGATGGTTAAGTTCCGGGCGAGGGACGTACATTATTGCATATTTGTAATATGAATTAACCGAGTAGTTAAGATTCACACACAATAGCTTAGCACGGAAAGATTTATTTTTTATTTCAAAATATATATATATATATATATGTATATATATATATATATATATATATATATATATATATATATATATATATATATATATATATATAATTTCTTCAGAGGGAATGAGTTAATTCTTCATAACTTGTTGATACAATATACACGTTATTGATTCGTAATGATGTTCACAGTGATTCTTGAACTGACGGAGTTTGTGATGTTATAGGTGTTGTTGATTCTGATGTTGACTGTACTGACGATGCTGGTGACGTTGACGGTACTGTTGATGCTGTTGGTAAAACAATTTTAACTTGTTAATCACACACCATTTTTGTCAGGGTTTCTACTCTTCCTTCTATCATTTTGGTTCGCTTAACTGATTTATGGTTAGGGCTAGATTAGATAATCTCTAAGACTTTAGAGATTATATAATCACCGCGGAATGTTTCTCCAATGAAGTTATGAATTAATACTTCGTCAGTTATTGTTGTTGGTACTCCATGGTATCTATGGTGCGTATGACGTTGATGCTCGTGGGACAGATTGTGAAGTTGAGGTTTACAACGCGGTTGTGGTTGGAGGTGGCAATGATACTGTTGGCGTTGATGATGGTGGTACTGGTGCTGCTGCTGGTGTTTGTAATCTCTGCACCATATTCTCCAAAGCCACTACCCGAGCGCGAAGTTCGTTGACTTCTTCTATTATTCCAGGATGATTGTCGGTCGGAACGAGCGGATAAATAAAATCTAGAATTTGATGTAGTATATAATCATGACGAGATACACTGGAAATGAGAGAGAAAATGGTGTCTCGAACAGGTTCGTCGATAAGTGCTTCAGGTTCTTCGCCAAGAGGGCAATGTGGTGGATGGAAAGGATCGCCTTCTTCTTGTTTCCAATGATTGAGGAGGCTATGAACCCATCCCCAATTCATCCAGAATAGGTGATGACTAATTGGTTGATCCATTTCGGTCACACTGCTTTCGGAGCTTGAGTGAGATTCCATTTCGGAATCCGAGTGACTTGAACTGATGACAAATTCCATTTCGTACGATTGGATAAAGGATGCTTGATATAAAATGATTTTTCGGCTATCGGGTGGTATTCTATTTACATAGGATATCTATATATAGAGATCAAAAGATTTCATAGATTACGGAGGAATTTGCGGGATATGTCAGGCAAAGTTTAAGTAACAGATACGATAAGATATGATTTAGCAGATACGCTAAGATATGAATTTTGTCTATACACTACTCATGCAATTAATGTAGCAAGATGTGTCTAGACTAATAATGATAAGCAGGTAATTTCCTATGGATGATAAGCAGATGATTTCCGACTAGAAATGATAAGCAAAATTTTGGCATGCAGACACGGTCGAAGTCCAGACTCACTAATGCATCCTAACGACTTATCAGTTAGACACACTAATGCAGAATTGGTTCGCTAAGACCATCGCTCTGATACCACCTAAAAGGACCCGTTCATATACATTATAAACGATTCACAATAGTTGATTACATTGCGAGGTATTTGACCTCTATATGATACATTTTACAAACATTGCATTCGTTTTTAAAAGACAATCTTTCTTTACATCAAAAATTGACAGGCATGCATACCATTTCATAATATCCACTATCCAACTATAAATTGATTTAATAATAATCTTTGATGAACTCAATGACTCGAATGCAACGTTCTTCGAAATATGCAATGAAAGACTCCAAGTAATATCTTTAAAATGAGAAAATGCATAGCGGAAGATTTCTTTAACACCTGAGAATAAACATGCTTTAAAGTGTCAACCAAAAGGTTGGTGAGTTCATTAGTTTATCATAATCATTTATTTCCATCATTTTAATAGACCACAAGAATTTCATTTCCAGTTCTCATAAATATACGTCCCATGCATAGAGACAAAAAAAATCATTCATATGGTGAACACCTGGTAACCGACATTAAATAGATACATATAAGAATATCCCCTATCATTCCGGGATCCTCCTTCGAACATGATATAATTTCGAAGTACTAAAGCATCCGGTACTTTGGATGGGGTTTGTTAGGCCCAATAGATCTATCTTTAGGATTCGCGTCAATTAGGGTGTCTGTTCCCTAATTCTTAGATTACCAGACTTTAATAAAAAGGGGCATATTCGATTTCGATAATTCAACCATAGAATGTAGTTTCAATTACTTGTGTCTATTTCGTCAAACATTTATAAAAGCGCATGTATTCTCAGTCCCAAAAATATAAAAGGTAAAAAGGTAAATGAAACTCACCATACTGTATTTCGTAGTAAAAATACATATAACATCATTGAACAAGTGCAAGGTTGGCCTCGGATTCACGAACCTAAATTAATTATATATATTTATGTGTTGGACAATATTTGTCTAACAAATTAGGTCAAGTCATAGTGTACCACAATCCTAATGCTCGAGACTAATATGCAAAAGTCAACAAAAGTAAATTTGACTCAAAATAATTTCCAAAAATCTATACATGATTAATATATAGTTTAAATATCATCGTTTTATATTTTTAAATATTTTTAAAAGATTTATTAGTGTAAATAATATAATTTATTTATTAATAAATAAAATTTTATATTATATTTATATAATAAAATATACTTTTATATATATTAAGTAATAAAATTTATAGGGTTCATTTAATATTATAAAGATAATATGATAGGTATTATTAAAGTAAGTTATTACATGTAGTAAAATATGTTTGTATCAAATATTTATTTGATAAAATAATATCTATAATGATAGTAAGTAAAAGTTGTATTATTTTGTAATAATAATTATTATTATAAAAATTTCAATATTTATAATTACTAAGATGACATTATGATAAAACAATAATTCTAATTATGATAACTTTAATATTTTCGATAATTTTTAATATTAACTTTAAAATAATAATTCTATTTAAAATAATAATAATAATAATGATATTTTATAGTAACAATGACATTTCTATTAAAATGATAATTTTTTTTTTAAAATGATAGTTTTAATACTAACGATAATTTTAATAATAATAGTAATGATAAAAATAATAAGAACAATAATTTTATCTAAATCAATATCTTATAATATTTTAATTTCATCATGATACTCTTACCCATTATTTTCTAATCGTTTCGTTTAATAGCTTTTAATCGTCTTTTATATCGTGTTCGTAATAATGATAATAATAGTAATTAAAATAATTAGGCGTTACAAATATTTATTTTAATTACACTAATATTAATAATGATAGTTACTATAACATTATTAACGATAATACTAATAATTATCTTAATGATAATATAGTAATAGTAATAATAATAATAACAATAACAATAACCATTTTTAAATAATGATATATATATTAATAATGATAATAATAATAATAATACCAATAATAATAATAATAATAATTGGATAATAATAATAATACTAATTATAACTTTAACGATAATAACGATAGTAATAATAAAAAAAATAACAATTTTTAATGATAAATCCTTTTATTGATAAAGATAATAATAATAATAATAAGATAAAACTAGAACGACGATAATAATAATCATTTTTAATAATAATACAAAAATTCGATGGACTATAACTTCAAATCCGTTCATCGAAATCATTCGATATCTAAATGAAAAGTTCTTAATTTTTCGCTAGCTTTCCAACGACATGCATATCTTATACCTTATCTCAGTTGCATATATAACTAATTCAGGATTCAACATAACCTAACTAAAGGCAATATCAAAAGTACAAATATGCATAATCCTATATACTCGAGCACTGGTCAGGGATACACTATTAGTATGTAAAAGTTAAATTATGAGTACTCACGTATCAATATTGAGATTCAATATTGCAGGAAAGGTACGTAGACGCAACGGAGATGATAAACACTATATTGATCTCACGAGCATACCCATGAACCATACCCAATCACCTCCATAGCTATAACCCATAATTTCCTTAATCCAATCCCACTCGAAAAACAATTTTGAAATCACTCGGACAGCACTCTGACGTAATATTTTATGTATACTAATAATATCTTGAAATAATTTCGGAGTAAATATATATATGTAAATCGATTGAGAGAGTTTAGAGAAAAATATTTTCAAGTTTCTTATGAAATAATGAAACCTATTGAATTCTATTTATAATAGGTTTTTGAATTATTAAAGTGAATTATTAAAGTATGAATTATTAAAGTGAATTATTAAAGTATGAATTATTAAAGTGAATTATTAAAGTATGAATTATTAAAGTGAATTATTACAGTATGAATTATTAAAGTGAATTATTAAAGTTAAAGTAAAGTAAAAATAAAGTAAAGGTAAAGTTTAAGTATAGTAAAAGTATAAAACTATGTACGTATAATACACGTATAAATATATATAATATTAATTTAAATCGTTATATATATTTAATAAAATAAAATATAAATATCGTTATCTTTATCATACTGGTTAAGTAATGAGTTGTCAAAAGTGGTTCTAGATATTTATAAAAGTTATATACATTTTAATAATAAAGTTCTTTTTAAACTGAAAATGTTTTTGTACGTTTGAAACTAAATCAAATAAATATAATAATTTTGTTTTCCAAAACCAAATATATTTTTAAGAATCATTTTGTTTAATGGTTAAAATAATGGAAATCGTTATATCATAAAATGTTTTAGAAAAGTAGAATCATATATATTCATAATAGGTTTCAAGTTTTTAAATTACAGTTTGTTGGTGAAGCATGTGATAAAGTTCAAAGGTTAAATAAACGTATGAAATCATCTTAATGAAAAATGTCGAGTTACATAACTTGTCGATATCCAACATCTAAGTTATTTACACTTCACGTTCTTACTTATAAATCACTTTACCATTTTCCGAATGTTGTCAAAAAGAATAGATTTCTTAAATCACAGTGGACCTCATAACATAGACCCGTAATCATATCATAATGTATCTGATAAATCAATCATCTGATATTATCTTCTAATTTTATCGATAAACATATTGAAACAAATACGTTCATGTAAAGTATTATTTGTTTAATACTTTATTAATATTCTCAAGTTATAATATATATATACATATATATACATATTTATTTATATATAACGGTTCGTGAATCGTCGGAATTTGGTCAAGGTTATAATGAATGTATGAACACAATTTAAAATTCTTGAGATTTAACTTAACAAACTTTGCTTATCGTGTCGGAATAATATAAAGATAAAGTTTAAATTTGGTTGGAAATTTCCGGGTTGTCACAGTTCATATCTTAGCATATCTGCTAATTCATATCTTAGCGTTTCAGTTATTGTAAACTTTGCCTGAAATTTTCTGTAGATTCCTCCGTAACTTATGGGATTTTAGTATTATATATGCATATGTAAATTATGTATTCCAGGGTACTAATCTTCATTCTATAATCTATTTCTTATCGAAAATCCTTCTTCCAATCATACGAGATGAATCCCTCAACCAGTTTGAATTACTCGGATTCCGACATCTATTCCGATATGGAGTTCCACCTATCAGCGCCACCGGAATGAATCAATCAATCAACCATCCCCAATTCATCTGATGGGTTCATAGTCGACTTAATCAATGGAGATGTGAAGAAGGCAATCCTTTCCACCCACCACATTCCCCTCTTGGCGAAGAACCTGAAGCAATTACCGACGAACCTATTCGAAACACCATTTCCACACTCATTTTCAGAGTATATCGCCACGATTATATTTTATCTAAAATTCTAAACCCTATTCATCCACTCGTTCCGACCGAAAATCATCCCGGAATAATAGAAGAAGTCAACGAACTTCGCGCTCGAATTATCAATTGAGAGAATATGGTGCAAAATTTACCAGCTTCAGCAACATCACCGACACCAACAGTACCATCAGTAATAGCACCAGTACCACCAACAACCCAAGTTTCTACATCACACGCCTCCACGTCTCATTATGTATCTCGATCCTAATCATCGTTCTACAAATCGTTCTACATAATTTATCTTCGTTCGACATGACGATTATATAATCTTCAATGTTTTAGAGATTATATATTCTAGTTCTAACGGTAAATCGAATGAGTTTAATATCACATTAACTCATTAAATCCATGATAATATCTGAAGAAAATATATATGTATATATATTTTCATAAAGATTGTAATTAAAAATTCTTTCGTACAAACTGTTAATGGTGAAAATATTTTAACGGGTAGGTAATACCCGAGGAATATTTAGATTTCACATTAATAAGTTATACTGTACATTCTTCGAATCCGATTCAACAGTCATTTACTATCTTACTTACAACCACCGAGATACGAATATGTTCACCGCAGAATAACCATTTTTTTTATTTCAATTTCATATTTGGATTTTGATTTATCACAATCAAACAAGTGACATAATGAAGAAAACATTGGACAAAATAAAAGTTGTTAGAAACAAACGAATTAACTAATTGAAATTTTGTTAAGAATCTACGCTAACTGTTCCTAGCTAACTGTTCCTAGCTAACTGATTACATTTTAGTTATCGCAGTTTATTTATCGCAATTTAATTATCGCAATTTTATTTATCGTTATTTAATTTCTGTTATTTACTTTACGCATTTAATTTATCGTCATTTAATTTCTGTTATTTATTTTACGCACTTTAAATATCGGGACACGTATACAAGGTTTTGACATATCATATCGACGCATCTATATATATTATTTAGAATCACCATAGACACTATATATGCAGTAATGATCGAGTTCTCTATACAGGGTTGAGGTTGATTCTCAAATAATATATATACTTTGAGTTGTGATCGAGTCTGAGACATGTACACGAGTCACGATATTTATTAATTAATTCGAATATTATATATTAAACTATATATAAATTGTTGGACTGTTAACTGTGGACTATCGACTGTGGACTGCCAACATTGAACAATTAAAATGAATTAAAATACTGATTATAACATATGAAACTAAACAATTCTTCAAGTTTGCCACTTGATTTCATCTTAAACCTCATTTGTATCTTGATAATTACAATCTGCGTTCAAACCTTTCATGATTCTTGAAGACACCTCAATCGAGAGGATGAACCAACCGCACTTCATTTACGGGAGAAAAGATTGATGCATATAGTTATGCACCTGAAAACACTCAGAACCTGAGTAAACGTTTAACACGTAGCTGTGCTAATTCTTTTAGCGTTATTATTACCGAAAATAACTTTGCATCTGATGTTCGAGATAGCCAGTTTTGTCACAGCTCCAGCAAGACAACTTCGAATTTTCGTACGAAACAACCTTATTATAACGTTGATATATACGCGTGCTCTTTTATTGTTACCAGGGAACCTTTCATATTCTACCATATTACCATCAGTGTTTAATTATCTAAGAACACAATTTTCCTGAAATCACCTCGGATTAATAACCGATGATTCAGATATCATAGCATTAAATGCAGAGGAAACAGAAAAATGGTAGATGGTCTAAACGACCAAAAGTTTGATGATAAAGAAAGGAGTGTTAGGAACGCTCGATAGAAAATTGAGTATTGAAAAATAGATTGAGCTACCCATGAAGGAGACCAAGGAAAAATACAAGGACCAAACTCTATATTCAAAGGATTCAGGTAATTCTGGATCCGTTGAAATCTTTAGAGAATATCTTGCTCCGAAGTCATGTTAAAATCTTGCGGAAAATATTTCTCCATCAACCATCGAAATTATAAATTCCAAAATATCATCATCAATATCTTCGATATTTCTGAGGATATTTTCATAAATATTCTCGTCCGAAATTATATACCTCCTCGTGCTTCTTGTGTATCATTATATTGGAAAAATTTAATAGAAAATTTAGTACCTAATAGCAGATTATGCGAAACTAGGAAGAAAGCCGTGGACAAATCACAAAGAATAAGTTTGACTTCAAAGAATCTAAATGATTCAATGTCTGCTAAAGTCTTTAGTGAATATCTTGCTCCTTACTCTAAACCCTTGCAGATAATAGTTTCTATCATCCTCTGATCTTAGATATTTCGAGATATTATCGTATCTTTCATTATAAATATCCTCCATATTTCTAGAGATATTTTTATAACTATTCTTATCTGAAATCATTAATCTCTTCGTGCTATCAGTATTACATCATATAAAAACTGTTAGTTTCTATATTCTGTAAACTTTCGAGCTTAAAATATGAATGTTATTGAAGTAATGTTGGGAACTGATGCATGAGTTAGTATAATATAATGATACTTGATCAACGTGATTATATTATAGTAAGTCATGCTGAGTTTCTAATGGGACGTGATGAATCACAGATCATAACATCATCATGTGCCATGTTACATAACTCTTTCATTCTGCTTAACTTCTAAACATATCAAGAAGGTACATTCTTGATAGTTCTATTCTCAGTGAATTTGGTAAATTGACAAATCAAATCGTGCTAATACATTCCTTTCTGCTTGGAATACTATAATCATACGAAATTTCATACCTATGAATTCTGGACCGTTACTCGCTTTAATAGAGGTCGAGAAGTTAATAAAAGAGCAAAGAGCTCCACAATATAAGAGAAAATATAAAGCCCAATAACAACACGGAAATTACAAACCGTGTATATCAATGTTTATCGCAACATAAAGACCCGGAAAAATTAAAAACACTATAACCCCAAGGGCGAAGTAAAAGAAAATAGATTCCTCCGGTGGAAGTTGGAAAAGGAGAATGATTGTTGCAATAGTCAGGATAAGGACAAGGATCACAACTGGACTAAGCATTTTCACAATCTTTTGGATGTATGAACTATGAAAGAAAATATAGGAATGGTGAGAATAATGGAACGGAAGAGTTTAATTTATAATGGAAATATCGGACGTAGTAATTGAGGCAGATCATCGCATTTAATTAAAGAGATCCTAATTTCCTTAAATCTCGAAGAATCAGATCTTATAGATTTCCAAGATCTTCTTTTGAATCCATTGAACTCCGGAATTCAACCCTCTACGTCAAAAGTTAAGACGCATCTTATTTTCTAAATTCAAACGTGACCACGTCAAAAGTTAAGACGAAACTTTATTTCTACAATTTACTCTTTGATGATAGCTTCATTCGTACTCTTCGAATAATCGAATTATTTTTATCCATATTACTCAATGCTGATAAAACTCAAGTTTTCAACTCATATTAGTCATGAAAACATTTTTATTGTTAGCCATGACCACCTCACTCAAATTTCGGGATGAAATTTCTTTAACGGGTAGGTACTGTGATGACCCGGGAATTTCAGACCAAATTTAAAATTTAATCTTTATATGTTTCCGACACGATAAGCAAAATCTGTAATGTTGAGTCTCGAAAGTTTTGAAATCTATATTCATGTAATCAATCACCCTTTGACTGTGCCCGACGATTCACAAACAAGTATGTATAAGTAAATACGTAAATATATATATATATATATATATATAAATATATATATAAATGTGTGTATATATTAATTTGTATTAATATGATACCATTTAATAATGTGATTGAAACATGGAAAGTAAATTACAAAATAGTAAGATATTATTAAATTAAACATATAAAAATATATATGAATTCTGTACATAATTAATATTATACGTATGTTGTAATATATCTAATATACATTAATACTAAATATCCATAAATGTTAATGTAAGTATTACATAACTAATAAAATGTAATATTATTATAATTAAATTTAATTATGAGTTAAAATATAGTTATTACTTTCATTATTAATTTTAGTATCAGCATTAATACTAATGATATTATTGTTATAAATCTTATAATTATTATTATCAGAAATATTATTTATTTGTTATGTTTATTTATAAAATTATTATTAATGTAATTAGTATTATTATTACATTATCTAATTATTAGTTATTAATTATTAACTATTAGAATTATGAATCTTATTATCATTATTATTAATACTTATGTACTTATAATTAGTATTAATACAAGTTTATATTAGTAATACAGATTAAAATCAGATATATATACATATTCAAATACAGTACAAATATACTCAGATACATATTTATAGATATAGATAAATACCCATAACAATTAAGAGAATCAAATTCTGTTTCAAGTTACTTTCATACTATTCCTGATTTACTAAATTCGTACAAATCAAACTATAGATATGGGAATCAGTCCAAAATCTGTTATCAATCTGCTCCACCTTTATTTCCATTTTTATTACTTATTTTTTTTTTCTTTTCTTCTGATCTCAATTGAAAGCTGTCGACACCTTTGAGATATAAAACAATTCATTTCTATGTAAAGTAATTCAGTCCACTTTCTATCATCAATTATAAGTTATACGATTCCATTTACCTGCTTCAAGTTAGTCAAATTAAAATGAAAACAGAAAGAAACCCAGTTTGTTCTCTGTTCTCAAACTCAAATTCACAAAAGCCATTTTCAAAACGAATTAACCAAATATGGAAATGCAGAAGTGTTAGTAACTTTTTACTCAAACTATATGCACGAATTCATGTTCTAATTCCTTTTAACGATTTCGAATTTAAAGAATCAAGGTTTGATATTAAAAGTCAAACATTATGTTCATCAAGAAATTCGCGGTTGTTGTTGTGTTTTAGATCGAATTAATGATGAAGAAAGTTTCTGAGAGGCATTTATTACTTGTTTCGTGTTGGAACTTTGATCTAAAACGCTTTCAATTTCAAATTCACGATAGGAGTTCATAAGGTTGATATCGGGTCTGTAGCAGATTCAAGTATTTTTTTTTGTTATCAGTTTTAAACAAATTAAAGACCTGTAATGATTGATTATGTTTTATAATTAAGGTTTTAAATCGATTAACTAATTAGGAGATATGATTAAATGATCTCTGGTTGATTTCGTTATGAAGAAGAAGAAATAAGGAACAAGAAAATACGGGTTTAATATGTTCGAGTCTGACATATAATCAGAAAAAATCGAAATGGTGCTATGGTTAAGGGTGTTACCGGGCGAGCGAGAGGTCTTGGGTTCGAGTCCCGTTCGCGACAGTTTCTTTTTAATGATTCTTTTGAGGTAGTTCATTTATTAATTTATTTTTATTATTATTACTATTAATATTATTATTGTTATTGTTATTATTATGATTATAATTATAATTGTTATAACTAGTAATATAAGTGATATTAATGCTATTATTATTGTAGTTTATCAATTAAGTATTATTATCATCATTATAATTATTATGATTATTATTATTATTACTATTACAAGTATTATGAAAATAATATAAATAGTATTATTTCCATAAACATTCGTATTTGTAACATTCTATAATTATTATTATTAGTATTATCATTACGTAGTATTATTATTATTATCAATTACATAACTAATATTGTTATTATTATTATCGTTATTATTATTATTATCGTTATTATTATTATGATAATGATAATTATTACTACTCCTAATATTTAGAAATATCATTATTTTAATCAAATAAAGAGTATTATCAAAATTGTATAAGTATCATACAATTAGGATTATAGTTATTATTATTATTATTGATATTATTAGTATTACAAATATTATTATTAAAAATATTATAATTATCTTTATAAGTATTAGAAACATTAGTTATCATTATTATTGTTAAACGTAAGATTATTATAAATCTTGTCATTTTAGTGTTATTATTAGTATTATTAATACTGTTATCATTAATTCTATCATTTTTACTATTAATATATGTATTATGATTATTATTAGGATTATAATAATTATTATTATTTGTATCATTTGGTAATTATCTGTATTATATTTATTATCATTAACATAAGCATTATTGTTAAAGTTAACATTATCATTACTATTATTACTATCAATATTATTAATATCATTTTTTTTTATCATTATCAGAACTACTACTAATAGATGTTTATAAAAATATATAACACTATATTTTTATTGTTAAAAAGATATAAATTAAAATATATATAAAAGATATCCATTAAAATATGAATATATATAATTATCATATGTAAAACTTAATATACAATTTTATTATTATTAATGATGAATAATAGTTATATAAAATTATATAAATAATAATCGTTTTCGAATATATTTACAAACTAATTAAATAATATATAAAGTTATAATATATGAAATTGTTCGATTACGAATATGTATTGATAAATATACAAATGTTATAGGTTCGTGAATCCAAGGCCAACCCTATACTTGTTCAATGTCGTTCTATGTATTTTTACTACAAAATACATTAGGTGAGTTTCATTATTCCCTTTTTATATACATTTTGGGCTGAGAATACATGCAAATGCTTTATTAACTGTTTTTACAATATTTATATGCGTGAGTTTCATTATTCCCTTTTTATATACATTTTGGGCTGAGAATACATGCAAATGCTTTATTAACTGTTTTTACAATATTTATATGCGTGAGTTTCATTATTCCCTTTTTATATACATTTTGGGCTGAGAATACATGCAAATGCTTTATTAACTGCTTTTACAATATTTATATGCGTGAGTTTCATTATTCCCTTTTTATATACATTTTGGGCTGAGAATACATGCAAATGCTTTATTAACTGTTTTTTACAATATTTATATGCGTGAGTTTCTTTTACCTTTTTACCCTTTATATTTTTGGGCTGAGAATACATGCGCAATTTTTATAAATGTTTTTACGAAATGGACACAAGTAATCAAAACTACATTATATGGTTGAATTATCGAAATCGAATATGCCCCTTTTTATTAAATCTGGTAATCTAAGAATTAGGGAACAGACACCCTAATTGACGCGAATCCTAAAGATAGATCTATCGGGCCCAACAAGCCCCATCCAAAGTATCGGATGCTTTAGTACTTCAAAATTTATATCATGTCCGAAGGAGGATCCCGGAATGATGGGGATATTCTTATATGCATATTGTGAATGTCGATTACCAGGTGTTTAATCCATATGAATGATATTTTTGTCTCTATGTATAGGACGTATGTTTATGAGAAATGGAAATATGAAATCTTGTGGTCTATTAAAATTATGAAATGATTATTTATGTTAAACTAATGAACTCACCAACATTTTGGTTGACACTTTAACGCATGTTTATTCTCAGGTACGAAAGAAATCTTCCGCTGTGCATTTGCTCATCTTAGAGATATTACTTGGAGTCATTCATGACATATTTCAAAAGATGTTGCATTCGAGTCGTTGAGTTCATCAAGATTATTATTAAGTCAATTATAGTAAGATATATTACGAAATGGTATGCATGTTGTCAACTTTCGATGAAATGAAAGATTGTCTTTTCAAAAACGAATGCAATGTTTGTAAAATGTATCATATAGAGGTCAAGTACCTCGCGATGTAATCAACTGTTGTGAATCGTTTATAATCGATATGGACTTCGTCCGGATGGATTAGGACGGGTCTCTACACCTGAATATCCCATTAAGGAAGTAAAGTCTTCCAAAATGACACACTTGCTAACCTATGTTAGAAGATGTAGTCCAGAACAGCTGTAGGTTGACGAAAAATCTTGAAAAATCATCTCTATCATCGGCTGGAAATCCACCTCACCTTAGCATCAAACAGAGTTTTTGGTGGTCAGACTTATCCTAACCATGAGATGGATCTGTCTCGTACAATGGGGGGCACATTGCAAATTAGCTTTTAAGACTAATGAATCTAATCCCCAGATGGATGATCTCCGTAAAGATCAACCGCATCTATGTTGACGACGGTCGACATACATATGCCATAACAAATTGAGGTGTGCAAACTCATGGTTCACCGATGATATTTGGACACGATATAATTTTCTTCTAAAACTTATGCTATTTTATGAATTATATTGTGTAAAACCATTTTTAGGACATTCGGTTTCAAGTTTCATGATACTTCAATCATGGGGGCGGATAGCTTGCTAATCGCCGACTGAGACTACGATTTTCAGTTACCCTCGACAGAATTTGAGGTTAAAACCGGAAAACGTGTCTAGTGTAAAAACTAGCGTGCCATTTTATAAAATCATAAAACGTTTTCACAAGGTCCAATTTTCCCTAATGATCCAATTTTTTTAAAAAAACCTTAATCACGAGTTTCAACTTTGTTTCCATTGTCAGAATTTCATTTCGTGTGGTGTGCGTGTGATCCAATAAATATTGTGTAGTGTTTCCAACTTATTCCATATAGCGTGTGTTTTCATTTCGTGTGGCGTGTGTTGTGTGATTTAATGTTCGATATGAAAAAAATATGTAATGTTCCGATTCTATTTAGAAGATGTAATTGCTTGAGGACAAGCAACGTTCAAGTGTGGGGTATTTTGATATTGCTTTAAACATACATATATTTTGACGCAATATCATTTATATTTCATCGGCTTTTACCGAAACGAAGACATTCAAATGCATAATTAACGAGAAAAAAGGCAAAAGTAAACGCGAGCGTGAAGTTTGAAGAAATGATAATAAACGACGGATTTAAACCAAATATATATCAAGATAACGTTACTCGAATGCAAGTCCAAGATGATCGAAGAAAAAGATTTCAAATGAAAGTTCCAAGTCAATATACGTCAACATGAGATCAACAAAGAACAAACGAAAAAAATAAAAATAAGAAAAGTTCTGTTTTCAACTTACGCGGATCGCGTATGTAGCCACGCAAAACGCGTAATAATCTACTCCTACGAGGACCGTGTACCTCCTTACCCGAAACGCGTAATATAGCGACCAGATTCAGATACAAATTCACATGGGATGGTAGCTTTTTGGGTTTAATATTACAACTTTTCAGCTTTACAGATACAAAGGAGAATATACACTCAAGTTTACCTACTACTCTTCAACTATAATACGGAGTATATTGGTAGAACAAAGAAGGGTCAGCAGTATAGTACTACACACACATACAGATAGAGAGAGAGGAGGAGGGATCATCATAAAAAATTAATTTACTAGTGCTTTTATTTCTTTCAAAGTACTTGTATCATTATTATTTTCAGTTCCAAGGTTCACTATTTAGGATAGTTTCAATATTAAGGGTGTATTATTCTTGATTAAGGGTATTATTGTGCAAGTGCAAGGGTGTTGTTATTGTAATTTTTCTACCGTTTGAAGTTAATGAAAGTGAAGATTTTCGTAATTATATTCTGTTAAAATTATCGTTATCAATTTTTATCGTTATTATTATATTTGTATATTTATATTTTTATGTTTACACTAGTATAATGAGTAGCTAAATTTCCCTAGTGTTTGCTTAGATGTAGAGTCCCTAGTGAAATGGATTGTTATTATTTGTAAAAATTAAAATGTAACTTAAGTATTTTTAACATTGAGCCTAATTAAAAGAACCATTATTATGTATTTGGATATTTAACCCTTGTCACTTAATTTATTAGATTCAAATAACGAAAGTTATTTTTATAAATTAAGCTTCAACATTAAAAGGGATTTAGACGAACTTATGAATAATTTATTAACACTAAATTAGAAATAAAGTTCGATGGTTTGGGTAATATCATTAGGTATATAATAGTGAAATTTGTAAAAAGGGAAACCGTTATGATTTAGGTATTGGCGAAAGTTAAAACTGGGTTGGGTCTCAATTTAAATACTTGTGGACTAGTAACTATCTAAATAAGATCCGATGAAAATTAGACTTAATTTAGCTAGTTGAAAGTTTATTTATTCGAAAGAAAAATATAAAGTTTTATACTATACATTTTAATAGAGCTTAAAACTAAAACAATCCATGGATCTAGAGGTGACACATTTAAGTAAACACTCCTATTTATATATTGAAAATAATTATTATTATTGTTTTTACATATTGTTATTCAGCTAAAAAATTAATATTATAACTCAATTAAATTTCAGTTTATACGTACTGTTTTGTCACATCGAATAAACCATACGCGGATCGCGTATAATTTCACACGAACTGCGTATCTTTTAAAGTATACGCGAAACGCGTATATCATTACGCAAAACGCGTATGTATAACACCAGTACTGTTACGAAATTAGTTAAAATCTAAATATTAATTAAATCTTTTATTATTATTTTAAAGTAATTAATTTATAATTTGTTTAATTATTATAATTATCTTTAATCCACCTTTAATTTAATTAAAACTTATTATTTAGTTACTTTAAGATAATTTGTATTCTATTTTATTGTTTAAGTTAATTTGTATTTTATTTTATTGTTTCAAATAAATTCTTATTCAATTAGTTTTATAAAAAAATTATTGTTATGCTTATTACCATTTAATAAAATATTTCTATCACAATTAATATAGTTTCAATTAATTCACTTTTAAGTTAATAATTATAAATCATGAAATCTTGTAATTTTAATTAATAGTTCAATTTAATTAAGATTAAGTTATATTTTATTATTATTATGCTAAATATAAATTCCTAATCCAAAACCCCCTTTAAATAAGTTTAACTTCAAAGACTATTAAAAACCCATTAAAACACTCCATCTCCCTGTGGAACGAATTGGATTTACCAACAAAATAAACTACGCGAATAGGACTAGTTGCCTATATATGTGTGAAATCAACCTGAATTCATTAAAACACCACATATACAATAAATCAAATCGTGTAACAAAATAACTCAAATCCGTTCATAAATAAAGGTTATGTTTTGACGCATCAGATGATTACTTGGAAGGGATTAGAAAGCTTGGAAGTAAACTAGTTAACTTAAAAGTGTTCTTGAAGTGTTCTTGAGTAGTTGTTTTGTAGGTTGATCAAAGGTTGGATTTATGAGCTAGATTGATGTAGAATTCGATGAATATGATGAAGAACACTTAGAAAATCATCATAAAACTAGAGAGAGATCAAATGGATGAAATAAAATTGAAAAATGAAAGTGTATGTGTGTGTGCACAATTTCGTGAACAATGGTATCCTTTTAAGCAAGTTGTAGTTTGATTATTAGTGTAATAATTCATGCTAGTTGCAAAATGATGGCTCCACATGTTTGTTGACTAAATGAGGGCTGCTAAGAGCTGATCATTGAAGTGTATATACCAATAGTATATACATCTAGGAGCTGTGTATTGTATGAGTACGAATATGGGTGCATACGAGTATAATTGTTGATGAAAATGAATAAGAATGCAATTGTAAGCATTTTTGTTAAATAGAAGTACTTTGATATGTGTCATGAAGTCTTTTAAAAGTGTATCAATACATCTTAATACATTACATGTATATACATTTCAACTGAGTCGTTAAGTCATAATCGTTATATGTAAGTGTTGTTTCGAAACCTTTAAGTTAACGATCTCGTTAAATGTAATTAATCCCATTGTTATTATAATTAAAGAGATGTTATATTGTTACATTATCATGATAACATGATGTACTAATATGTCTTAATAAGATATATAAATTTTAAGATGTTATTACAACGATAATCGTTATGTATAGATATCGTTTTGAATTTCTTAAGTTAGTAGTTGTGACGACCCCGCCAAAACACTTAACGGATCCGTCAATTGGTCCCACAGCTTGATCGGGCTTAAATGAATTAAATAAACAAAGTTGGATTCTTTTACTTCAAAAGTTTCCCAAAAAGGAAACAAACCAAAATATGTAGTTTCAAAACAACCAACCATAGTAATAAACCAAAAGTTGACACAAAACCTTACCAACAAACCCACAAGTTTAGATTATCCAAAAATAGAATGCAAGCTTAAGTTTCATAAATTGTTTCATAAAATCTGCCCAAATGCATGCAGACTCTTCTAAACACAGCGGAAGCATCAAAAAACTCAAGTACCTGTGAAAACATGCAAGTAAACTGTCAACACAGAGGTTAAGTAAATAATAAGTAAACTTTAGACCACAAGATTTAAAAATGTTAGAAAACATTAAACATTATTCCATTATCAATGAGCCACCTGGTAACCACTTAACCCTTTATTTACCCTTGCCAAACACAATAAAAATATACACTTGGACAGTGTATCTACAACAAATTACGAAGTACTAAACATTCCGATTATAAATTGCTAGCGCGACTAGCTCGAAATAGGGTTGTCAAACCCGATAGATCTATCCGTAGGATTCGCGTTCACCGGTAGAAACCAATGATTACAGTTACCAGACTAGGGAATATTTTTGTCCAACTCACAATGAATAATTAAATTTAACTGTTACTTGCATCTAAACGTAAATAAAAATGCATGTAATCACATCCCAAAAATATACTTTGAAAAGTATGTAAAAACGGGACTATAACTCACCTTAAAAGCAACTGAAGAAACCACACAAACAAGCGAACAGCAAATAGAGTAAAGTGATCAGGAATGATCACAACGCCGACCTATAAATAAAGCAGGTCGATATAAATAACTAACTTAAGTCAAGTCTTAGTATGATAGCTATTGTACATGTTGCAAGTAGACATAGAACAATACTCGGCAAGCATCGGTTTGACTGGAACAGCGTACGGACACATACTTTCTATTTATAGAAAATTTCTATTTTTAGCAGGTTTCCATTTTTGGAAAGTTTCTATTTTTGGAAAGTTTCTATTTTAGGAAAGTTTCTATTTTTGGAAAGTTTCTATTTTTGGAAATTTTCCAAATTTAGAAAGTTCTATTTTTAGAAAGTTTTTAAGTTAGGAAAGTTTCCTTATTTAGAAAGTCAACAAAAGTCAACTGAAAATCAAAGTCAACCGAAAGTCAACTCAAAAGTCAACCTTGGTCAAACATAGTCAACATTAATTTGAAAAGTATAAATTATAATAATAACATAAGTTATAATGTGTATTAAAGTTAAAAGTGTATAATTAAGTCATAACATAAGTTTAATTAAATAAAATGAATTATTAAAGTTAATATAAGTTGAAGTAATATAATTAATATATCATAAGTATTTAATTAATTAATTAAATATTAATCATAATATAAATATTATTAATTAATAATAAATTTTTAAATCATATCATAAGTATTATTAATTAATAATGAATTATTAACCATATCATAAGTTTCTAATTATAATTATTAAATCTTAAGTATTTAATAATTAAATCATAATTAAATAATAATTAAGTCTTATAATAATTAAATAATTATTTAATCTTTATTATAAGTCTTATAATAATATTCTCATAAAATAAATTTAATACTTATCATAAGTATTTTCCAATAATAATAAAAGTATTATTAATCGTAAGTTAAATTAAAATGTTAATTAAATCATAAATAATAATTAAATGATATAATAAATATTTATATCATAAGTCTTAAATAATAATAATTACTTCTTTTATCATAAGTAATTCATTAATAATGAAATTCATTATTTTTATCATAAGTTTTAGAATTAATCATAAGTTTTAATTCAAAAGTTCATTGGATCGTATCTTGAGCCCCGGGTGTCGATTTCTGGCGAGCCTTATATGCATCTCTGCCTATTCAAACCACCCAACACAATGGTGCACTCAAGAACACACCAAGAACAATCCACAAGTCATGGTAATCAGCCATGACACCACTTGGACCTACAATGTACTCAAAACCGTGTTTTAGTCAAAACGGGTGAACTGTGGCTCGGATTTAGGTGACCCGAACATGAAAGTTCGTCCCACCATCAGTCCTAACACACTAACACACCCTAAAGACTACAAGTAAGTTCACAAAGTCGGACCAAACCTGGTTCATGTCAATATCGTAATTCAATCTTTCCGAAATACTAATTTGATCATAACTAGGGCTCCGGGAATCGAAACGACATGAATCCGGAGTCTAAAATTAATGTCTTGATGAGAGGAACTCATCTAAATAGTTTATTTTAACATTTATATCAGTCACAAACTCAGAATACACGAATTAGCTGCTGTCCAGAATTTTACAAACTGAAAACATGTGATTTTTGAGTACATCTATGCATACAAACATCATTACAATAATCCACAAACATCATACTACTAAATAAACATCAAAATACAGAAAATAATTGAAAAATTGAAAGTTCTAGGGTTAGGGTTTATACCCTAATCGAGAAACAATCTATGTAATCGCGTAGAGAACGAAGAGAGGAACGCGTTTATACTAATCAATCCTTGATCCAAGCTATAATTTTTGATGATGATGGTGATATTGGTGGTAGATGGCAACGGCACAAAGAGGGAGAGGGAGGAGAGAGCACCAAAGTTTTAGGTTTTGTAATTTTTGGAGTTAAAAGATAAAATGAGGTGTTTTGCAAAAAGAGAGGGGGTATACCCCCTTTGGTTTCCAAGGGAGTGGGGTGGGCCCCACTAGCCCATCTCACTTAATATTTAATTCCTGATGGCCCGAAAGCCCGAACGAGTCCCGAAACGCGAAAACGCACTTACGCGATTAAAAATCCGGAAAGATAACAAACGCGCGACGAAAAATAAATATAAATACACTATATGATAATATGATCTTAAAATATCATATTTAAAATATTTAGGATTTAAATGTCCCAAAAACTCGACCGTTGGTTTGAAAACCAAAAAGATTCGCCGGATGGAAATTCGCGAGACGTAGAAACGTATAAATTTAAAATATGAATACAAATATTCACATAACACATAATAATTAATATATATATATATATATATATATATATATATATATATATATATATATATATATATATATATATATATATATATATTATTACAAAAATAATAATATAGGTCATAGAAATGATGTGGCACACTAAAAGTTAACGGCCGTTAAATAATTAACTAAAAAAGATAACGGAAAAAGTAGGGTCGTGACAGTACCTTCCCGTTACGGAAATTTCGTCCCGAAATTTAAGCAGGCGCAGGGGTTGACTCGGCATCTGGGAACAAATGCGGGTATTTTTGCTTCATCTGGTCTTCATGAAATGTCCCGTTCTTATTGATTAAAAACGTTCCATATTAATTGATTTCGTTGCGAGGTTTTGACCTCTATATGAGACGTTTTTCAAAGACTGCATTCATTTTTAAAACAAACCATAACCTTTATTTCATAAATAAAGGTTTAAAAGCTTTACGTAGATTATCAAATAATGATAATCTAAAATATCCTGTTTACACACGACCATTACATAATGGTTTACAATACAAATATGTTACATCGAAATCAGTTTCTTGAATGCAGTTTTTACACAATATCATACAAACATGGACTCCAAATCTTGTCCTTATTTTAGTATGCAACAGCGGAAGCTCTTAGTATTCACCTGAGAATAAACATGCTTTAAACGTCAACAAAAATGTTGGTGAGTTATAGGTTTAACCTATATGTATCAAATCGTAACAATAGACCACAAGATTTCATATTTCAATACACATCCCATACATAGAGATAAAAATCATTCATATGGTGAACACCTGGTAACCAACATTAACAAGATGCATATATAAGAATATCCCCATCATTCCGGGACACCCTTCGGATATGATATAAATTTCGAAGTACTAAAGCATCCGGTACTTTGGATGGGGTTTGTTTGGCCCAATAGATCTATCTTTAGGATTCGCGTCAATTAGGGTGTCTGTTCCCTAATTCTTAGATTACCAGACTTAATAAAAAGGGGCATATTCGATTTCGATAATTCAACCATAGAATGTAGTTTCACGTACTTGTGTCTATTTTGTAAATCATTTATAAAACCTGCATGTATTCTCATCCCAAAAATATTAGATTTTAAAAGTGGGACTATAACTCACTTTCACAGATTTTTACTTCGTCGGGAAGTAAGACTTGGCCATTGGTTGATTCACGAACCTATAACAATATATACATATATATCAAAGTATGTTTAAAATATATTTACAACACTTTTAATATATTTTGATGTTTTAAGTTTATTAAGTCAGCTGTCCTCGTTAGTAACCTACAACTAGTTGTCCACAGTTAGATGTACAGAAATAAATCGATAAATATTATCTTGAATCAATCCACGACCCAGTGTATAGGTATCTCAGTATTGATCACAACTCAAACTATATATATTTTGGAATCAACCTCAACCCTGTATAGCTAACTCCAACATTCACATATAGAGTGTCTATGGTTGTTCTGAAATATATATAGATGTGTCGACATGATAGGTCGAAACATTGTATACGTGTCTATGGTATCTCAAGATTACATAATATACAATACAAGTTGATTAAGTTATGGTTGGAATAGATTTGTTACCAATTTTCACGTAGCTAAAATGAGAAAAATTATCCAATCTTGTTTTACCCATAACTTCTTCATTTTAAATCCGTTTTGAGTGAATCAAATTGCTATGGTTTCATATTGAACTCTATTTTATGAATCTAAACAGAAAAGTATAGGTTTATAGTCGGAATAATAAGTTACAAGTCGTTTTTGTAAAGGTAGTCATTTCAGTCGAAAGAACGACGTCTAGATGACCATTTTAGAAACCATACTTCCACTTTGAGTTTAACCATAATTTTTGGATATAGTTTCATGTTCATAATTAAAATCATTTTCTCAGAATAACAACTTTTAAATCAAAGTTTATCATAGTTTTTAATTAACTAACCCAAAACAGCCCGCGGTGTTACTACGACGGCGTAAATCCGGTTTTACGGTGTTTTTCGTGTTTCCAGGTTTTAAATCATTAAGTTAGCATATCATATAGATATAGAACATGTGTGTAGTTAATTTTAAAAGTCAAGTTAGAAGGATTAACTTTTATTTGCGAACAAGTTTAGAATTAACTAAACTATGTTCTAGTGATTATGAGTTTAAACCTTCGAATAAGATAGTTTTATATATATGAATCGAATGATGTTATGAACATCATTACTACCTCAAGTTTAGTAGGTAAACCTACTGGAAGTGACAAGAAATGATCTAGCTTCAAAGGATCTTGGATGGCTTGAAAGTTCTTGAAGTAGGATCATGACACAAAAACAAGTTCAAGTAAGATTTTTACTCGAATTAAGATAGTTTATAGTTATAGAAATTGAATCAAAGTTTGAATATGAATATTACCTTGAATAAGAAAGATAACCTACTGTATATAACAAAGGTTTCTTGATCTTAGATGATTACTTGGAATGGATTAGAAAGCTTGGAAGTAAATTAGTAAACTTGAAGGGATTTTTGAAGTGTTCTTGAAGTGTTCTTCCTATGATGATTATAGCTTGATTCTTGAAGTGATTTTTGATGAAGATGATGATTAACTACTGGAAAAATACATTCATAATAGTGTGTGTGTGTTGAGAGAGAATTAGAAAGAGAATTGGAAGTGAAATGGAGTGAATGATGAGTGGTAATTGGTGAGTGGTGAGTGGGGTTAAAAGGAGTTCTAGTTAGTTGACTAGCTCATGGTAGAAGTTAAAATTGATTAGTCATACATGACATAATCAAGAGTGGAATCCCATGTTAGTTCCTATTGGTATATACTCATAGTAAGTACGTTTTGAAGCTGTGTATAATACGGGTAAGAATACGACTAGAATTCTTGATGAAAGAAAAGAATGGAAAAGTAACTGTAACCATTTTCGTTAAGTATGAGTGTTTTGATATATGTCTTGAAGTCTTCCAAAAGTATTTTAATACATCTAAATACACTACATGTATATACATTTTAACTGAGTCATTAAGTCATCGTTAGTCGTTACATGTAAGTGTTGTTTCGAAACCTTTAAGTTAACGATCTCAATTAATGTTGTTAACCCATTGTTTATTATATCTAATGAGATGTTAAATTATTATATTATCATGATATTATGATATATTAATATATCTTAATATGATATATATACATTTAAATGTCGTTACAACGATAATCGTTACATATATGTCTCGTTTCGAAATCCTTAAGTTAGTAGTCTTGTTTATATGTATATAACTCATTGTTAATATACTTATGGAGATACTTACTTATCATAATCTCATGTTAACCATATTTTTATCCATATATATATCGTCATGTCGTTTTTACAAGTTTTAACGTTCGTGAATCGCCGGTCAACTTGGGTGGTCAATTGTCTATATGAAACATATTTCAATTAATCAAGTCTTAACAAGTTTGATTGCTTAACATGTTGGAAACATTTAATCATGTAAATATCAATCTCAATTAATATATATAAACATGGAAAAGTTCGGGTCACTACAGTACCTACCCGTTAAATAAATTTCGTCCCGAAATTTTAAGCTGTTGAAGGTGTTGACGAATCTTCTGGAAATAGATGCGGGTATTTCTTCTTCATCTGATCTTCATGCTCCCAAGTGAACTCGGGTCCTCTACGAGCATTCCATCGAACTTTAACAATTGGTATCTTGTTTTGCTTAAGTCTTTTAACCTCACGATCCATTATTTCGACGGGTTCTTCGATGAATTGGAGTTTTTTGTTGATTTGGATTTCATCTAACGGAATAGTGAGATCTTCTTTAGCAAAACATTTCTTCAAATTCGAGACGTGGAAAGTGTTATGTATAGCCGCGAGTTGTTGAGGTAACTCAAGTCGGTAAGCTACTGGTCCGACACGATCAATAATCTTGAATGGTCCAATATACCTTGGATTTAAATTCCCTCGTTTACCAAATCGAACAACGCCTTTCCAAGGTGCAATTTTAAGCATGACCATCTCTCCAATTTCAAATTCTATATCTTTTCTTTTAATGTCAGCGTAGCTCTTTTGTCGACTTTGGGCGGTTTTCAACCGTTGTTGAATTTGGATGATCTTCTCGGTAGTTTCTTGTATAATCTCCGGACCCGTAATCTGTCTATCCCCCACTTCACTCCAACAAATCGGAGACCTGCACTTTCTACCATAAAGTGCTTCAAACGGCGCCATCTCAATGCTTGAATGGTAGCTGTTGTTGTAGGAAAATTCTGCTAACGGTAGATGTCGATCCCAACTGTTTCCGAAATCAATAACACATGCTCGTAACATGTCTTCAAGCGTTTGTATCTTCCTTTCGCTCTGCCCATCGGTTTGTGGATGATAGGCAGTACTCATGTCTAGACGAGTTCATAATGCTTGCTGTAATGTCTGCCAGAATCTTGAAATAAATCTGCCATCCCTATCAGAGATAATAGAGATTGGTATTCCATGTCTTGAGACGACTTCCTTCAAATACAGTCGTGCTAACTTCTCCATCTTGTCATCTTCTCTTATTGGCAGGAAATGTGCTGATTTGGTTAAACGATCAACTATTACCCAAATAGTATCAAAACCACTTGCAGTCCTTGGCAATTTAGTGATGAAATCCATGGTAATGTTTTCCCATTTCCATTCCGGGATTTCGGGTTGTTGAAGTAGACCTGATGGTTTCTGATGCTCAGCTTTGACCTTAGAACACGTCAAACATTCTCCTACGTATTTAGCAACATCGGCTTTCATACCCGGCCACCAAAAATGTTTCTTGAGATCCTTGTACATCTTCCCCGTTCCAGGATGTATTGAGTATCTGGTTTTATGAGCTTCTCTAAGTACCATTTCTCTCATATCTCCAAATTTTGGTACCCAAATCCTTTCAGCCCTATACCGGGTTCCGTCTTCCCGAATATTAAGATGCTTCTCCGATCCTTTGGGTATTTCATCCTTAAAATTTCCCTTTTTTAAAACTCCTTGTTGCGCCTCCTTTATTTGAGTAGTAAGGTTATTATGAATCATTATATTCATAGATTTTACTCGAATGGGTTCTCTGTCCTTCCTGCTCAAGGCATCAGCTACCACATTTGCCTTCCCCGGGTGGTAACGAATCTCAAAGTCATAATCATTCAATAATTCAATCCACCTACGCTGCCTCATATTCAGTTGTTTCTGATTAAATATGTGTTGAAGACTTTTGTGGTCGGTATATATAATACTTTTGACCCCATATAAGTAGTGCCTCCAAGTCTTTAATGTAAAAACAACCGCGCCTAATTCCAAATCATGCGTCGTATAATTTTGTTCGTGAATCTTCAATTGTCTAGACGCATAAGCAATCACCTTAGTTCGTTGCATTAATACACAACCGAGACCTTGCTTTGATGCGTCACAATAAAGCACAAAATCATCATTCCCTTCAGGCAATGACAATATAGGTGCCGTAGTAAGCTTTTTCTTCAATAACTAAAACGCTTTCTCTTGTTCATCATTCCATTCAAATTTCTTCCCTTTATGCGTTAATGCAGTCAAGGGTTTTGCTATTCTGGAAAAGTCTTGGATGAACCTTCTGTAGTAACCAGCTAGTCCTAAAAACTGGCGTATGTGTTTCGGAGTTTTCGGGGTTTCCCACTTTTCAACAGTTTCTATCTTTTCCGGATCCACCTTAATACCTTCTTTGTTCACTATGTGACCGAGGAATTGAACTCCTTCCAACCAAAATGCACACTTTGAAAACTTAGCGTACAATTCTTCCTTCCTCAATACTTCTAACACCTTTCTCAAATGTTCACCGTGTTCTTGGTCATTCTTTGAGTAAATAAGTATGTCATCAATGAAAACAATGACAAACTTATCAAGGTATGGTCCACACACTCGGTTCATAAGGTCCATGAACACATCTGGTGCATTAGTTAAACCAAACGGCATGACCATAAACTCGTAATGACCGTAACGTGTTCTGAAAGCAGTCTTTGGAATATCATCTTCTTTCACCCGCATTTGATGATACCCGGAACGTAAGTCAATCTTTGAATAAACAGACGAGCCTTGTAGTTGATCAAATAAGTCGTCGATTCTCGGTAGTGGGTAGCGGTTCTTGATGGTAAGTTTGTTCAACTCTCGGTAGTCGATACACAACCTGAATGTACCATCTTTCTTCTTGACAAACAAAACAGGAGCTCCCCACGGTGATGTGCTTGGTCGAATGAAACCACGCTCTAAAAGTTCTTGTAATTGGCTTTGTAGTTCTTTCATCTCGCTGGGTGCGAGTCTGTAAGGAGCACGAGCTATTGGTGCAGCTCCTGGTACAAGATCTATTTGAAATTCAACGGATCGATGTGGGGGTAATCCCGGTAATTCTTTCGGAAATACATCGGGAAATTCTTTTGCAATGGGAACATCATTGATGCTCTTTTCTTCAGTTTGTACTTTCTCGACGTGTGCTAGAACAGCATAGCAACCTTTTCTTATTAGTTTTTGTGCCTTCAAATTACTAATAAGATGTAGCTTCGTGTTGCCCTTTTCTCCGTACACCATTAAGGGTTTTCCTTTTTCTCGTATAATGCGAATTGCATTTTTGTAACAAACGATCTCTGCTTTCACTTCTTTCAACCAGTCCATACCGATTATCACATCAAAACTCCCTAACTCTACTGGTATCAAATCAATCTTAAATGTTTCGCTAACCAGTTTAATTTCTCGATTCCGACATATATTATCTGCTGAAATTAATTTATCATTTGCTAATTCGAGTAAAAATTTACTATCCAAAGGCGTCAATGGACAACTTAATTTAGCACAAAAATCTCTACTCATATAGCTTCTATCCGCATCCGAATCAAATAAAACGTAAGCAGATTTATTGTCAATAAGAAACGTACCCGTAACAAGCTCCGGGTCTTCCTGTGCCTCTGCCGCATTAATATTGAAAAATCTTCCGCGGCCTTGTCCATTCGTGTTCTCCTGGTTCGGGCAATTTCTAATAATGTAGCCCGGTTTTCCACATTTATAACAAACTACATTGGCATAACTTGCTCTAACACTACTTGCTCCGCCATTACTCGTTCCGTCACCATTTGTTCCTTTCGTTCTATTAACCCCTGGTCCGTAGACCTCACACTTCGCCGCGCTATGACCATTTCTTTTACACTTGTTGCAAAATTTGGTGCAGAACCCCGAGTGATACTTTTCACACCTTTGGCATAGCTGCTTCTGATTGTTGTTGTTGTTGCGGTTATTATTGTTGTTGGGATGATTGTTGTAGTTGTTGTTGTTGTTGTTGTTGTTGGGCCGTTTGTTGTAGTTGCGATTGATGTTGCGATTGTTGGGATAATTGTTGCGATTATTGTTGTAATTGCTGTTGTTGTTGTATTGGTGATTCTTATCACCGTTTTCCTCCCACTTTCTTTTGACTTGCTTCACATTGGCCTCTTCAGCAGTCTGTTCTTTAATTCTTTCTTCAATCTGGTTCACTAGTTTGTGAGCCATTCTACATGCCTGTTGTATGGAGGCGGGCTCGTGTGAACTTATATCTTCTTGGATTCTTTCCGGTAATCCTTTCACAAACGCGTCGATCTTCTCTTCCTCATCTTCGAATGCTCCCGGACACAATAGGCACAATTCTGTGAATCGTCTTTCGTACATGGTAATATCAAATCCTTGGGTTCGTAACCCTCTAAGTTCTGTCTTGAGCTTATTGACCTCGGTTCTGGGACGGTACTTCTCGTTCATCAAGTGCTTGAATGCTGACCACGGTAGTGCGTACGCATCATCTTGTCCCACTTGCTCTAGATAGGTATTCCACCATGTTAACGCAGAACCTGTGAAGGTATGCGTAGCGTACTTCACTTTGTCCTCTTCAGTACACTTACTTATGGCAAACACCGATTCGACCTTCTCGGTCCACCGTTTCAATCCGATCGGTCCTTCGGTTCCATCAAATTCCAAAGGTTTGCAGGCAGTGAATTCTTTGTAGGTGCATCCTACACGATTTCCTCTACTGCCAGATCCAAGGTTATTGTTGGTATGTAGCGCAGCCTGTACTGCGGCTATGTTTGAAGCTAGAAAAGTACGGAATTCCTCTTCATTCGTATTCACGTTGTGTCGAGTAGTCGGTGCCATTTCCTTCAAAATAGTCGAATGGAACAAGTTAATCATACAGAATATTAAGAGTAGTTAATAGTATTTCGTAGCATAATATGAACTCATTTATAAAAGCTTTTTCTTCATATTAGCGTTTTATAAGTTTAAATTCGGGTAGTACCTACCCGTTAAGTTCATACTTAGTAGCTAATATACAATTCAACTACTACAATTCTATATGAAAAACTGATTGTAATAATATTTCGCGTTCAAACTTTTATACAATATTTTACAAACTTACAATACCGCTTATTTTACATAAAGCATGAAATATAGCACACAATAACTTTGATACAAGATAGTTGTGAAGATAATTCTAGCTAGTACACAAGTCGTTCAGCAAAGGCAATAAAGACACGTAATTCATACGTCCAGAAACAAGTCATGCATTCTGGTTTTACTAGGACTACTTCCCATCCTTGGTCTTGTGGAACATAACCGTTATGGCCGTTGATAATACAGCGTGTTGTAACGTCGTCAAAGGGACGAGGGTTACGTAATGACCAACAGTCTCGTAATAACCTAAAAACCTCATTTCTTACCCCAATTACCGACTCCGTCACTTGTGGAAACGTTTTGTTTAATAGTTGTAGCCCGATGTTCTTGTTCTCACTTTGGTGAGAAGCGAACATTACTAACCCGTAAGCATAACATGCTTCTTTATGTTGCATGTTAGCCGCTTTTTCTAAATCACGAAGTCCTATATTCGGATATACTGAGTCAAAATAATTTCTTAACCCGTTGCGTAAAATAGCATTTGGGTTCCCCGCAATATATGCGTCAAAGTAAACACATCGTAACTTATGGATTTCCCGATCTGATATCCCCCATCTTTCGAACGAAAGCCTTTTATAAACCAAGGCATTCTTGGAACGTTCTTCGAATGTCTTACAAACTGATCTCGCCTTAAATAGTTGTGCCGAGGAATTCTGACCGACTCTAGACAAGATTTCATCAATCATGTCTCCGGGTAGGTCTCTTAAAATATTGGGTTGTCTATCCATTTTGTGTTTTTATACTGTAAAATAGACAAGAGTTAGATTCATAAAAAAAAATACTTATTAATACAAGCAATTTTTACATATATCATAAAGCATAAGCACACTATATTACATATATTACACTACACGAATACAACTATCTTATTCCGACTCGCTCGTTTCTTCTTGTTCGGTTTTGGTTCGTTTTGCCAAGTTTCTAGGGATATATGATGTTCCCCTAATACGAGCCGTCGTTGTCCACATTGGTTTAGAAAAACCTGGTGGTTTAGAGGTTCCCGGGTCATTGTTACAACTTAAGGACTTCGGGGGTTGACGATACATATAAAGTTCATCGGGGTTGGAATTAGATTTCTCTATTTTTATGCCCTTTCCCTTATTATTTTCTTTTGCCTTTTTAAATTCAGTTGGGGTAATTTCTATAACATCATCGGAATTCTCGTCGGAATCCGATTCATCGAAGAATTGGTAATCCTCCCAATATTTTGCTTCCTTGGCGGAAACACCATTGACCATAATTAACCTTGGTCGGTTGGTTGAGGATTCTCTTTTACTTAACCGTTTTATTATTTCCCCCACTGGTTCTATTTCTTCTTCCGGTTCCGATTCTTCTTCCGGTTCCGATTCTTCTTCCGGTTCCGACTCTTCTTCCGGTTCCTCTTCGGGAACTTGTGAATCAGTCCACGAATCATTCCAATTTACATTTGACTCTTCATTATTATTAGGTGAGTCAATGGGACTTGTTCTAGAGGTAGACATCTATCACATAATATCAAACACGTTAAGAGATTAATATATCACATAATATTCATATGTTAAAAATATATAGTTTCCAACAAAAATGTTAAGCAATCATTTTTAAAGAAAACACGGTCGAAGTCCAGACTCACTAATGTATCCTAACAAACTCGATAAGACACACTAATGCAAATTTTCTGGTTCTCTAAGACCAACGCTCGGATACCAACTGAAATGTCCCGTTCTTATTGATTAAAAACGTTCCATATTAATTGATTTCGTTGCGAGGTTTTGACCTCTATATGAGACGTTTTTCAAAGACTGCATTCATTTTTAAAACAAACCATAACCTTTATTTCATAAATAAAGGTTTAAAAGCTTTACGTAGATTATCAAATAATGATAATCTAAAATATCCTGTTTACACACGACCATTACATAATGGTTTACAATACAAATATGTTACATCGAAATCAGTTTCTTGAATGCAGTTTTTACACAATATCATACAAACATGGACTCCAAATCTTGTCCTTATTTTAGTATGCAACAGCGGAAGCTCTTAGTATTCACCTGAGAATAAACATGCTTTAAACGTCAACAAAAATGTTGGTGAGTTATAGGTTTAACCTATATGTATCAAATCGTAACAATAGACCACAAGATTTCATATTTCAATACACATCCCATACATAGAGATAAAAATCATTCATATGGTGAACACCTGGTAACCGACATTAACAAGATGCATATATAAGAATATCCCCATCATTCCGGGACACCCTTCGGATATGATATAAATTTCGAAGTACTAAAGCATCCAGTACTTTGGATGGGGTTTGTTAGGCCCAATAGATCTATCTTTAGGATTCGCGTCAATTAGGGTGTCTGTTCCCTAATTCTTAGATTACCAGACTTAATAAAAAGGGGCATATTCGATTTCGATAATTCAACCATAGAATGTAGTTTCACGTACTTGTGTCTATTTTGTAAATCATTTATAAAAACTGCATGTATTCTCATCCCAAAAATATTAGATTTTAAAAGTGGGACTATAACTCACTTTCACAGATTTTTACTTCGTCGGGAAGTAAGACTTGGCCACTGGTTGATTCACGAACCTATAACAATATATACATATATATCAAAGTATGTTTAAAATATATTTACAACACTTTTAATATATTTTGATGTTTTAAGTTTATTAAGTCAGCTGTCCTCGTTAGTAACCTACAACTAGTTGTCCACAGTTAGATGTACAGAAATAAATCGATAAATATTATCTTGAATCAATCCACGACCCAGTGTATACGTATCTCAGTATTGATCACAACTCAAACTATATATATTTTGGAATCAACCTCAACCCTGTATAGCTAACTCCAACATTCACATATAGAGTGTCTATGGTTGTTCCGAAATATATATATATAGATGTGTCGACATGATAGGTCGAAACATTGTATACGTGTCTATGGTATCTCAAGATTACATAATATACAATACAAGTTGATTAAGTTATGGTTGGAATAGATTTGTTACCAATTTTCACGTAGCTAAAATGAGAAAAATTATCCAATCTTGTTTTACCCATAACTTCTTCATTTTAAATCCGTTTTGAGTGAATCAAATTGCTATGGTTTCATATTGAACTCTATTTTGTGAATCTAAACAGAAAAGTATAGGTTTATAGTCGGAAAAATAAGTTACAAGTCGTTTTTGTAAAGGTAGTCATTTCAGTCGAAAGAACGACGTCTAGATGACCATTTTAGAAAACATACTTCCACTTTGAGTTTAACCATAATTTTTGAATATAGTTTCATGTTCATAATAAAAATCATTTTCTCAGAATAACAACTTTTAAATCAAAGTTTATTATAGTTTTTAATTAGCTAACCCAAAACAGCCCGTGGTGTTACTACGACGGCGTAAATCCGGTTTTACGGTGTTTTTCGTGTTTCCAGGTTTAAAATCATTAAGTTAGCATATCATATAGATATAGAAAATGTGTGTAGTTAATTTTAAAAGTCAAGTTAGAAGGATTAACTTTTATTTGCGAACAAGTTTAGAATTAACTAAACTATGTTCTAGTGATTACGAGTTTAAACCTTCGAATAAGATAGTTTTATATATATGAATCGAATGATGTTATGAACATCATTACTACCTCAAGTTTAGTAGGTAAACCTACTGGAAGTGACAAGAAATGATCTAGCTTCAAAGGTTCTTGGATGGCTTGAAAGTTCTTGAAGTAGGATCATGACACAAAAACAAGTTCAAGTAAGATTTTTACTCGAATTAAGATAGTTTATAGTTATAGAAATTGAATCAAAGTTTGAATATGAATATTACCTTGAATAAGAAAGATAACCTACTGTATATAACAAAGGTTTCTTGATCTTAGATGATTACTTGGAATGGATTAGAAAGCTTGGAAGTAAATTAGTAAACTTGAAGGGATTTTTGAAGTGTTCTTGAAGTGTTCTTCCTATGATGATTATAGCTTGATTCTTGAAGTAATTTTTGATGAAGATGATGATTAACTACTGGAAAAATACGTTCATAATAGTGTGTGTGTTGAGAGAGAATTAGAAAGAGAATTGGAAGTGAAATGGAGTGAATGATGAGTGGTAATTGGTGAGTGGTGAGTGGGGTTAAAAGGAGTTCTAGTTAGTTGACTAGCTCATGGTAGAAGTTAAAATTGATTAGTCATACATGACATAATAAAGAGTGGAATCCCATGTTAGTTCCGATTGGTATATACTCATAGTAAGTACGTTTTGAAGCTGTGTATAATAAGGGTAAGAATACGACTAGAATTCTTGATGAAAGAAAAGAATGGAAAAGTAACTGTAACCATTTTCGTTAAGTATGAGTGTTTTGATATATGTCTTGAAGTCTTCCAAAAGTATTTTAATACATCTAAATACACTACATGTATATACATTTTAACTGAGTCGTTAAGTCATCGTTAGTCGTTACATGTAAGTGTTGTTTCGAAACCTTTAAGTTAACGATCTCAATTAATGTTGTTAACCCATTGTTTATTATATCTAATGAGATGTTAAATTATTATATTATCATGATATTATGATATATTAATATATCTTAATATGATATATATACATTTAAATGTCGTTACAACGATAATCGTTACATATATGTCTCGTTTCGAAATCCTTAAGTTAGTAGTCTTGTTTATATGTATATAACTCATTGTTAATATACTTATGGAGATACTTACTTATCATAATCTCATGTTAACCATATGTATATCCATATATATATCGTCATGTCGTTTTTACAAGTTTTAACGTTCGTGAATCGCCGGTCAACTTGGGTGGTCAATTGTCTATATGAAACATATTTCAATTAATCAAGTCTTAACAAGTTTGATTGCTTAACATGTTGGAAACATTTAATCATGTAAATATCAATCTCAATTAATATATATAAACATGGAAAAGTTCGGGTCACTACACTTCTCGCTCCCAAGTGAACTCGGGACCGCGTCTAGCGTTCCATCTGACCCGAACAATAGGAATTCTGCTCTATTTAAGAGTCTTAACCTCTCGGTCCATGATTTCAACAGGCTCCTCAATAAAATGCAATTGCTTATCAACTTGAAGTTCCTCCAAAGGAATAGTCTGATCAAATTCAGCCAAGCACTTCTTTAAATTCGAAATATGGAAAACATCGTGAACAACACTGAGTTCTTGTGGCAATTTCAAACGATAAGCCACCGGTCTACCTCTTTCAATGATCTCAAAAGGTCCCACGAAACGAGGACTTAACTTTCCCCTTTTACCAAAACGGATTACGCCCTTCCAAGGCGAAACCTTTAACATAACACGATCACCAACTTGAAATTCAACATCTTTCCTTCCCTTATCGGCATAACTCTTTTGCCGACTTCTAGCAGTTCTCAACCTTTCTTTAATTTGTACAATCTTCTCAGTAGTCTCGTGAATAATCTCTGGACCTGTAAGTTGAGCATCCCCAACCTCATTCCAACAAATAGGAGACCTACATTTCCTACCGTACAAAGCTTCAAACGGTGTGGCTTTAATACTTGCGTGGTAACTGTTGTGATAAGAAAACTCAGCTAGCGGCAAATATTTATCCCACCCATTTCCAAAATCAATGACGCACGCTCGCAACATATCTTCTAATGTCTGAATGGTCCTTTCACTTTGACCATCTGTTTGAGGATGATAAGCGGTGCTCATATCCAACCTAGTACCCAAGGCTTCCTGTAAAGATTGCCAAAACCTCGACACAAATCGACTGTCTCGGTCGGAAATAATGGACACGGGGACACCATGCCTAGAAACAATCTCTTTCAAATACAAACGGGTGAGTTTCTCCATCGAATCCATTTCCCTAATCGGCAAAAAGTGAGCCGACTTAGTGAGTCGATCTACAATCACCCAAATCGCATCATAGCCACCCGAAACTCTTGGTAACTTAGTAATAAAATCCATAGTGATACCTTCTCACTTCCACTCGGGAATTTCTAGTTGTACCAAAAGTCCAGACGGTTTTTGATGTTCAGCTTTGACCTTAGCACATGTCAAACACTTAGTCACATACTTAGCTATATCACCTTTCAAATTATGCCACCAATACAGCTCCTTAAGATCCTGATACATCTTTCCTGAACCAGGATGAATAGAGTATCTAGACTTATGAGCCTTATCTAAAACAAGTTGTCGAAGACCTCCAAATTTCGGAACCCAAAGATGTCCCGCAAAATACCTAGTACCATCAGCTCGTACTTCAAACTTCTTAGCTACCTTTTCTACATTCTCCTTCACGAAATTCTCCTCCTTTAAGGCTTCTTGTTGTGCCTCAAGAATTTGCCTAACGAGGTTTGATCTAATTATCATATTCAAGGGCCTAACCCTGCGAGGTTTAGTCCTTTCTTTACGACTCAATGCATCAGCAACAACATTGGCCTTACCCAGGTGATACAAAAGGTCACAATTATAATCATACAACGTCTCAATCCATCTTCGTTGTCTCATGTTCAACTGTTTCTGATCGAAGATATGTTGAAGACTCTTGTGATCGGTGTACACAGTACTCTTAACACCATAAAGATAGTGTCTCCAAATTTTAAGCGCAAAAACAACAGCCCCCAACTCTAAATCATGAGTTGTATAGTTCTGTTCGTGAATCTTCAACTGTCGTGACGCATACGCAATAACCTTCTTTCGTTGCATCAAAACGCAACCATAGCCTTGTCCCGATGCATCAAAATAAACAACAAAATTGTCATTACCCTCCGGTAGTGACAAAATCGGAGCGGTAGTCAACTTCTTCTTCAAAATCTGAAAAGCATTCTCTTGTTCATCCTTCTACTCATACTTCTTCCCCTTATGCGTTAAAGCAGTCAGAGGTTTCGCAATACGAGAGAAATCCTGAATGAACCTTCGATAGTAACCTGCCAACCCTAAGAACTGACGAATCTGAGTAGGAGTTTTCGGGGTTTCCCACTTTTCAATCGCCTCAATTTTAGCAGGATCAACTTGTATTCCCTGTTTATTAACAATATGACCAAGGAACTGAACTTCTCTTAACCAAAAAGCACACTTAGAGAACTTAGCGTACGACTCTTCTTTCTTTAACAAATCAAGCACTAACCTCAAGTGTTCTTCGTGCTCTTCATCACTCTTAGAATAGATAAGGATGTCGTCGATGTAAACAATAACGAACTTGTCCAGATAGGGTCTACACACACGGTTCATGAGGTCCATGAACACAGCAGGTGCATTTGTCAATTCGAACGGCATAACGAAAAGCAGTTTTTGAAAAGCAGATTCTTTAACACGTAACTGATGATAGCCAGAACGAAGATCAATTTTTGAATAAACAGAAGAACCCTGAAGCTGATCGAACAGATCATCAATTCTCGGCAGAGGATAACGATTTTTAACAGTGAGCTTATTCAGTTCACAATAATTAATGCATAAATGAAAAGAACCATCCTTCTTCTTAACAAACAGAATGGTAGCTCCCCAAGGGGACGAACTAGGACGAATAAAACCTTTGTCTAACAACTCACGGAGTTGACTCGACAATTCTTGAAGTTCAGAAGGCGCAAGACGATAAGGAGCACGTGCTACAGGAGCAGCGCCGGGAACAAGATCAATTTGAAATTCTACTGCGCGTTGCGGCGGAAGGCCAGGTAAGTCATCGGGAAACACCTCGGGAAAATCCCTAACAATGTGAACGTCATCAACGTTCTTCACTTCCTTACTAGGATCAACAACATGAGCAAGAATAGCATGACAGCCTTTGCGGAGATGTTTACGAACTTTCATACAGCTAATAAGATTTAACTGTGTGCATTTCTTATCTCCAAAGACCATCAGTGGCTCTCCAATCACATCAGTAATACGAATAGCCTTATCATAACACACGATCTCAGCACGGTTCGCAGATAACCAATCCATACCAATAACAATATCAAAACTACCAAGTTCAATCGGTATCAAGTCTATCTCAAAATCCCTACCACCCAGATTAATGTTACATTTATGATGTACAGTCTTAGCAGTAAGTTCTTTACCATTAGCTACTTCAACAACATAAGTATTATCTAAGGGAGTTAACGGCATTTTGATTCTCGAACTTAATTTACTCGACACGAAACTTAAATCAGCCCCTGAATCAAATAGTACATAAACTGATAAATCGTTGACTGAGAACGTAACAGTAACAAGCTTAGGATCTTCCTCCGCATCCTTAGCATTAATGTTGAACGCTCGGCCGCGTGCAGTTTCAGCAGTCTTCTTATTGGGACAAGCATCTCGGAAATGCCCCGGCTTTCCACACTCATAACAAACCCTTTGATTACCTCCATTATTCGATTTCCCATTACCATTACCGTTACCACCTCTATTACCAACATTATTATTATTACCACCAGCCGCGGGAGTAGCAGAACCCGGCAAAAGCACTGTACAATCTTTAGCAATGTGCCCTTGCTTGGAGCACCTCTTACAAGTAACTGTGCAGTAACCATCATGAGCTTTATAGCAACGAGGACACACACGCTAATTTCTGTTGTTAGCACCTGAGGTATCCTGTTTCTTCTGCTGATTTTGGTTTTGATTGCGGTTGTTATCCCACTTTCGTTTCCCATTATCAGCCTTCTTGACAACCTCCTCACTAGTTTCAGCAACTGTAGTCTTGCTTCTTCTTAACACCTTGTCATTAAGTTTGTGGGCCATAGACATAGTCGCCTCAATAGTCTGGGGTTCACTAGACTCAACCCCGTGTTCAATCTTCTCCGACAAACCATCAATGTAAGCCTCAATTTTATGATCCTCATCCGCATAAACCCTAGGACACAGCAAAGTTAACTCGAAAAACCTTCGTTCATAGGCATCTAACTCGGTGCCATGCATTTTCAAATTCTTGAGCTCAACCTCTAGCTTCTTAAGCTCACCCCGAGGTCTATAGCGGGTGATCAATCTTTCCTTAAAATCATTCCAGGCCAAACCATAAGCTACATCGCTTCCCAAACTACTAACTAGATTGTTCCACCATGTCAAGGCACTATCCTTGAGAGTGCAACTAGCGAAACTAACTTTGTCCTCTTCACGGACCCGACTGACCCTGAAAATAGATTCGATCTTCTCGAACCAACGAGTAAGCCCTATTGGTCCTTCCGTACCACTGAATTCTTGGGGTCGACCAGCCATAATAGTCTTGTGGGAGCATCCCACCTGGTTATTGTTGTTCACATTGGCGTTAACATTAGCATTTGCTGCCATAGCAGCAGCAATTCCTTCATTGATCAGGCGTTGCATACGCGCTTCAGTGGACTCTCTTGGAGGCATGATCTTCAAAATAGAACAACACATCCGTTAGTACCAAGAATAATACTAGTGTCATAAAGGAATAGATCAAAACACGAAAAGATTAACCATCATAAATAATAGTTAACAAACACTATGAGTAATAACATGACAGTTATGATTGTTATAGAAATAACCATCACATGCATACATATTTTATGATAACATCATACAACATACATAGCACCTAACATACATGAACATATATTATGCATAATATAACATGCTAAGAGCCACAACATCAGAAATAAAACATGATAATGATAATAGATGTCATAAAAATAACCATCCATACATAATGAAAAATATCCCATAACAAAATCTTAATAAAATCCTCGGCAAAACGCCGTACATAACCCAAAATGTATGTATAAAAAGGACATTAAGTCTGATGAAATAGATAATCAATATGAATAATCACATCACATTCGCTTAGAGTGGGTGTGATAAGCTGGTCCAGCAAGAGTCTCAGCAGGATCCTCATACTTACGCAACTTCCCTTTCACAACATCCAACTCTTCCTTCAACACACGAACAGTGCTCTTGAGAGCCTCGAACTTAGCATTAACTTCTCGATCACGCTTACGGTTCGCATCCTTAACCCTATGCTTGAAAGTGATAAAGTTACCCATGTTAGCACGGATCTCGTCCATAACTTCATTATGTGGCAAAGTACGCAAACAATCACTAAGGGCGTTAATACGTGTCACCTCATTATAAGCCCAGTTCATATGAGTAATGGTAGAAAAATAGTAATGAACAGGATCATCGATCTCTGGTTGATTAGCACGACGTCTAGCAGGAGACTGTGGAGCAGGAGCAGCAACAGAGTTATCGCTCGAAGTCGACATCTGCAAATAGCAAAACCGCAAACCACATACCAAAAAGATATGAAAGCTAATAATATAACTTATACGAAATGAAATGCATAATAATGCTATAGCAAAAAGGTCGGGCTGTAGACTAGACTCTAATGCACCCTAATAACCACGGGTTGACCACATTAAGACCGCCTAGTTCCCTACAACCAACGCTCTGATACCACATGTGACGACCCCGTCAAAACACTTAACGGATCCGTCAGTTGGTCCCACAGCTTGATCGGGCTTAAATGAATTAAATAAACAAAGTTGCATTCTTTTACTTCAAAAGTTTCCCAAAAAGGAAACAAACCAAAATATGTAGTTTCAAAACAACCAACCATAGTAATAAATCAAAAGTTGACACAAAACCTTGCCAACAAACCCACAAGTTTAAATTATCCAAAAATAGAATGCAAGCTTAAGTTTCATAAATTGTTTCATAAAATCTGCCCAAATGCATGCAGACTCTTCTAAACACAGCGGAAGCATCACAAAACTCAAGTACCTGTGAAAATATGCAAGTAAACTGTCAACACAAAGGTTGAGTGAATTATAGGTTTAAATAATAAGTAAACTTTAGACCACAAGATTTAAAAATGTTAGAAAACATTAAACATTATTCCATTATCAATGAGCCACCTGGTAACCACTTAACCCTTTATTTACCCTTGCCAAACACAATAAAAATATACACTTGGACAGTGTATCTACAACAAATTACGAAGTACTAAACATTCCGATTATAAATTACTAGCACGACTAGCTCGAAATGGGGTTGTCAAACCCGATAGATCTATCCGTAGGATTCGCGTTCACCGGTAGAAACCAATGATTACAGTTACCAGACTAGGGAATATTTTTGTCCAACTCACAATGAATAATTAAATTTAACTGTTACTTGCATCTAAACGTAAATAAAAATGCATGTAATCACATCCCAAAAATATACTTTGAAAAGTATGTAAAAACGGGACTATAACTCACCTTAAAAGCAACTGAAGAAACCACACAAACAAGCGAACAGCAAATAGAGTAAAGTGATCAGGAATGATCATAACGCTGACCTATAAATAAAGCAGGTAGATATAAATAACTAACTTAGGTCAAGTCTTAGTATGATATCTATTGTACATGTTGCAAGTAGATATAGAACAATACTCGGCAAGCATCGGTTTGACTGGAACAGCGTACGGACACATACTTTCTATTTATAGAAAGTTTCTATTTTTAGCAGGTCTCCATTTTTGGAAAGTTTCTATTTTTGGAAAGTTTCTATTTTAGGAAAGTTTCTATTTTAGGAAAGTTTCTATTTTTGGAAAGTTTCTATTTTTGGAAAGTTTCTATTTTTGGAAAGTTTCCAAATTTAGAAAGTTCTATTTTTAGAAAGTTTTTAAGTTAGGAAAGTTTCCTTATTTAGAAAGTCAACAAAAGTCAACTGAAAGTCAAAGTCAACCGAAAGTCAACTCAAAAGTCAACCTTGGTCAAACATAGTCAACATTAATTTGAAATGTGTAAATTCTAATAATAACATAAGTTATAATGTTTATTAAAGTTAAAAGTGTATAATTAAGTCATAACATAAGTTTAATTAAATAAAATGAATTATTAAATTTAATATAAGTTGAAGTGATATAATTAATATATCATAAGTATTTAATTAATTAATTAAATATTAATCATAATATAAGTATTATTAATTAATAATAAATTTTTAAATCATATCATAAGTATTATTAATTAATAATGAATTATTAACCATATCATAAGTTTCTAATTATAATTATTAAATCATAAGTATTTAATAATTAAATCATAATTAAATAATAATTAAGTCTTATAATAATTAAATAATTATTTAATCTTTATTATAAGTCTTATAATAATATTCTCATAAAATAAATTTAATACTTATCATAAGTCTTTTCCAATAATAATAAAAGTATTATTAACCGTAAGTTAAATTAAAATGTTAATTAAATCATAAATAATAATTAAATGATATAATAAATATTTATATCATAAGTCTTAAATAATAATAATTACTTCTTTTATCATAAGTAATTAATTAATAATGAAATTCATTATTTTTATCATAAGTTTTAGAATTAATCATAAGTTTTAATTCAAAAGTTCATCGGATCGTATCTTGAGCCCCGGGTGTCGATTTCTGGCGAGCCTTATATGCATCTCCGCCTATTCAAACCACCCAACACAATGGTGCACTCAAGAACATTCCAAGAACAGTCCACAAGTCATGGTAATCAGCCATGACACCACTTGGACCTTCAATTTACTCAAAACCGTGTTTTAGTCAAAACGGGTGAACCGTGGCTCGGATTTAGGTTACCCGAACATGAAAGTTCGTCCCACCATCAGTCCTATCACACTAACACACCCTAAAGACTCCAAGGAAGGTCACAAAGTCGGACCAAACCTGGTTCATGTCAATATCACAATTCAATCTTTACAAAATACTAATTTGATCATAACTAGGGCTCCGGGAATCGAAACGACATGAATCCGGAGTCTAAAATTAATGTCTTGATGAGAGGAACTCATCTAAATAGTTTATTTTAACATTTATATCAGTTACAAACTCAGAATACTCAAATTAGCTGCTGTCCAGAATTTTACAAACCGAAAACATGTGATTTTTGAGTACATCTATGCATACAAACATCATTACAAATAATCCACAAACATCATACTACTAAATAAACATCAAAATACAGAAAATAATTGAAAAATTGAAAGTTCTAGGGTTAGAGTTTATACCCTAATCGAGAAACAATCTATGTAATCGCGTAGAGAACGAAGAGAGGAACGCGTTTATACTAATCAATCCTTGATCCAAGCTATAATTTTTGATGATGATGTTGATATTGGTGGTGGATGGCGACAACACAAAGAGGGAGAGGGAGGAGAGAGCACCAAAGTTTTAGGTTTTGTAATTTTTGGAGTTAAAAGATAAAATGAGGTGTTTTGCAAAAAGAGAGGGGGTATACCCCCTTTGGTTCGGCCGATCCAAGGGAGTGGGGTGGGCCCCACTAGCTCATCTCACTTACGCGATTAAAAATCCGGAAAGATATCAAACGCGCGACGAAAAATAAATATAAATACACTATATGATAATATGATCTTAAAATATCATATTTAAAATATTTAGGATTTAAATGTCCCAAAAACTCGACCGTTGGTTTGAAAACCAAAAAGATTCGCCGGATGAAAATTCGCGAGACGTAGAAATGTATAAATTTAAAATATGAATACAAATATTCACATAACACATAATAATTAATATATATATTATTACAAAAATAATAATATAGGTCATAGAAATGACGTGGCACACTAACAGTTAACGGTCGTTAAATAATTAACTGAAAAAGATAACGGAAAAAGTAGGGTCGTGACAGTAGTCTTGTTTTATGTATAAAGTTCATTGTTAATATACATAATGAGATACTTAATTATCATTTCAACATGTTAAACACACACACACACACACACACACACGTATATATATATATATATATATATATATATATATATATATATATATATATATATATATATATATATATATATATATAGTATCATGTCATATACAAGTTATAACGTTCGTGAATCATCGGACAAACTGGGTGGTCAAACGTTAACACAAAATCCGTTTCAATTAATCAAGTCTTAACAAGTTTGATTGCTTAACATGTTGGAAACATTTATTCATGTAAATATTAATTTCATATAATATATAATCATGGAAAAGTTCGGGTCACTACAGTACCTACCCTTTAAATAAATTTCATCCCGAAATTTCAGGCAGTAGGAGATGTTGGCGTATCTTCTGGAAATAAGTGTGGGTATTTCTTCTTCATCTGATCTTCATGCTCCCAGGTGAACTCGGGTCCCCTACTAGCATTCCATCGAACCTTAACGATTGGTATCTTGTTTTGCTTAAGTCCTTTAACCTCACGATCCATTATTTCGATGGGTTCTTCAACGAATTGTAGTTTTTCGTTGATCTTAATCTCGTCTAAAGAAATCGTGAGATCTTCTTTAGCTAAACATTTCTTCAGATTCGAGACGTGAAAGGTATTATGTACGCTGGCTAATTGTTGCGGTAATTCAAGTTGATAAGCTACCGGTCCGACACGATCAATAATCTTGAATGGCCCAATTTATCTCGGGTTTAGTTTTCCCCATTTCCAAAATGAACAACGCCTTTCCAAGGTGATACTTTAAGCATGACCATGTCGCCAATTTCAAATTCTATATCTTTTCTTTTACTGTCTGCGTAGCTCTTTTGTCAACTCTGGGCGGTTTTTAATCGTTGTTGAATTTGAATGATTTTCTAGGTAGTTTCTTGGATTATCTCCTGACCCGTAATTTATCTATCTCCCACTTCACTCCAACAAATCAGAGACCTACATTTTCTACCATAAAGTGCTTCACACGGCGTTATCTCAATACTCGAATGGTAACTGTCGATCCCAACTGTTTCCAAAATCAATAACACATGCCCGTAGCATGTCTTCAAGTGTCTGTATAGTTCTTTCACTCTGACCATTGGTTTGTGAATGATAGGCAGTACTCATGTCTAGACGAGTCCCCAATGCTTGTTGTAACGTCTGCCAAAACCTTGAAACAAATCTGTCATCCCTATCAGAGATAATAGAGACTGGTATCCCATGTCTAGAGACGACTTCTTTCAAGTATATTCGTGCCAACTTCTCTGTTTTATCATCTTCTCTCATTGGTAGAAAGTGTGCTGATTTGGTGAGACGATCGACTATTACCCAAATAGTATCATAACCACTTACAGTCTTTGGCAATTTTGTAATGAAATCCATGGTAATGTTTTCCCATTTCCATTCTGAAATTTCAGGTTTTTGAAGTAGACCTTATAGTTTCTGATGTTCAACTTTGACTTTAGAACAAGTCAAACATTCTCCTACATATGTAGAAATATCGGCTTTCATACCCGGCCACCAGAAGTGTTTCTTGAGATCTTGGTACAATTTTTCCGCTCCAGGATGTATTGAATATCTGGTTTTATGTGCTTCCCTAAGTACCATCTCCCTCACATCTCCAAACTTTGGTACCCAAATTCTTTCAGCCATATACCGGGTTCCGTCTTCCCGAATATTAAGATGTTTCTCGGATCCTTTGGGTATTTCCTTCTTTAAATTCCCTTCTTTCAAAACTGCTTGTTGCGCCTCTTTTATTCGAATAGTAAGGTCTTTTATTCGAATAGTAAGGTTAGTATGAATAATTATATTCATAGCTTTTACTCGAATAGGTTCTCTGTCCTTTCTACTTAAGGAGTCGGCTACCACATTTGCCTTCCCCGGGTGGTAACGAATCTCAAAATCGTAATCATTTAACAGCTCAATCCACCTACGTTGCCTCATGTTCAGTTGTTTTTGATCAAATATATGTTGGAGACTTTTGTGGTTGGTATATATGGTACATTTGACCCCATATAGATAGTGCCTCCATATTTTTAATGCAAAAACAACAGCGCCCAATTCCAAATCATTAGTCGTATAATTCTGCTCATTAATCTTCAATTGTCTGGATGCATAAGCAATTACCTTCTTTCGTTGCATTAAAACACAACCGAGGCCTTGCTTTGAAGCGTCACAATAAATCACAAAATCATCATTCCCTTCAGGCAATGACAATATAGGTGCTGTAGTTAACTTTTTCTTTAACAACTGAAACGCTTTCTCTTGCTCATCCTTCCATTCAAATTTCTTCCCTTTATGCGTTAATGCAGTCAAGGGTTTTGCTATTTTGGAAAAATCTTGGATGAATCTTCTCTAGTAACCACCCAATCCCAAAAATTGGCGTATCTGCGTCGGAGTTTTCGGGGTTTCTCATTTCTCAACGGTTTCAATCTTTGCCGGATCAACCTGATTACCTTCTTTGCTCACTATGTGAGCGAGGAATTGAACTTCTTTCAACCAAAATGCACACTTTGAAAACTTGGCGTACAGTTTTTCTTTTCTTAATAATTCTAGCACTTTTCTCAAATGTTCTTCGTGCTCTTGATCATTTTTGGAGTAAATAAGTATGTCATCGATGAAGACAATGACAAACTTGTCAAGATATGGTCTACATACTCGGTTCATGAGGTCCATGAACGCAGCTGGTGCGTTAGTTAATCCAAACGGCGTAACCATAAACTCATAATGACCATAACGTGTTCTAAAAGTAGTCTTCGGAATATCATCCTCCTTCACCCGCATTTGATGATATTCGGAACGTAAATCGATCTTTGAATAAATCGACGAGCCTTGTAGTTGATCAAATAAGTCATAGATTCTCGGTAGTAGATAACAGTTCTTGATGGTAAGTTTGTTCAACTCTCTGCAGTCGATACACAACCTGAATGTACCATCCTTCTTTTTGACAAACAAAACAGGAGCTCCCCACGGTGATGTGCTTGGTCGAATGAAACCATACTCCAAAAGTTCTTGTAATTAGCTTTGTAACTCTTTCATTTTGCTGGGTGCAATACTATATGGCGCACGAGCTATTGGTGCAGCTCCGAGTACAAGATCTATTTGAAATTCAACGGATCGATGTGGAGGTAGTCCCGGTAATTCTTTCAAAAATACATCGGGAAATTCTTTTGCGACGGGAACATCACTGATGTTCTTTTCTTCGGGTTTGACTTCCTCGATGTATGCTACAATGACATAGTAACCTTTTCTTATTAGTTTTTGCGACTTCAAACTATTAGTAAGATTTAACTTGGCGTTGCTCTTTTCTCCGTACACCATTAAGGGTTTTCCTTTTTTCGCGTAAAATGGGAATCGCGTTTTTGTATGAAATGACTCGTCCATATTACTATAAACGTGGTACGTTATTCATTGGTCCCATAGCGAGGTATTTGACCTCTATGTGATACGTTTTAGAAAATATTGCATTCGTTTCATAAAAAACATAATATTATTATACATAATGCATGTTTTAAACAATTGGGCAATTATTTAAGGAATAATCCCCATAATATATCAATTTTCAAATACTACACACCTGACATAACAGTCAAATATAATACATGTCAAATGTTTTATAGAATGCAACACTTTATTTAATTAAAAGTATGAGACTCCATGTACAGCTTGCTCAGATAATGCAACAGCGAAAGACTTTTTAAGGACCTGAGAATAAACATGCTTAAACAGTCAACACAAAAGTTGGTGAGATATATAGGTTTAGTATTGATATAACTATAGACCACAAGATTTCATAGTTATAAATATATGTACACTCACAATTGTATAAAAGTATTCTATAAGTCGTTGAGCGCTTCGGTAACCATACTTAACCATTAATGTAGCATATTCCCTTTATTATGAAATCTCCCTACACTGTACCAAGTGTAGTAAAAATGAAGTACTATGCAACCGTTTACGATACTAGAGCGACTAGCCCGGTTGGGGTTGTCAAACCCGATAGATCTATCAATAGGATTCGCGTTTACATGTTCTTACAACATGTAAATATTAGTTACCAAGCTATTAGGGAAGATATGCAAGGTGGTACAACTCAACGTAGAATATATTTTAAGTACTTGTGTCCATGGCATAAAATATAAAATGCATGTATTCTCATCCCAAATATTTTTAGAGTTTAAAAATGGGACTATATACTCACGGTAGTAAAAGTATATTAATAATAAGTTTTCAACTTATTAAAAATACGGCCGTCGTCCTTGGATTCACGAACATGTAACAAATATATATGTATATCAAAATGTAATATAACTATTATTCATATCATATCTTCAATCACATGTGATTGTTTAAGTTCATATTTTCAATCACGTGTGATTGTTTAAGTTTATATTTTCAATCATGTGTGATTGTTTAAGTTGTCAAGTTAGCAGTCCAACGTTAGTAGTCCACAATTAGTAGTCCATAGTTAGTAGTCCATAAGTAGTAGTCCACAATTAGTAGTCCACAATTAGTAGTACATAGTATACACGTGTTGTATAAGACTCAATCATGATCCACAATACCGCTATTGTAGTTACACGTATTGTGTATGTGGTGTCTTTTGATTTATCCGACGTATTGTGTAACCATGACATGTTAGAATACATGTATAATACAATAAAGGTTAGCTAGGATATGGTTAGTATAGATTTTAATGAATTAATCCCGTAATCAAATTATCCATTTCTAACCAGTATTGTTTTGCCCATAATTTCTTCGTTATAAATCCGTTTTGAGTGAATCAAATTGCTATGGTTTCATAACGAACTGTAATTTGTAAAACTAAACTAAAAAATTGGTGGTTTATAGTCGGAGTTACAAGTTATAAACCATATTTGAAAGAGGTAGTCATTTTCGTCGAAAGAACGACATCTTGATGACCATTTTGAAAAACATACTTCAATTTTGAGTTTAACCATGATTTTTGGATATAGTATCATGTTCATATGAAATATCATTTTCCCAGAAGAACAACTTTTAAATCAAATATTATGATAGTTTTTAATTATCCAACCCAAAACAGCCCCCGATTTTACTACGACGGCGTATGTCCCTTTTAACGGTGTTCTTCGTGTTTCAAAGTTTTAACTCATTAAGTTAGTATATCATATAGATATAAAATATTTGTTAAGTTGTTTTTAAAAGTCAAGTTAGAAGGATTAATTTTGTTTGCGAACAAGTTTAGAATTAACTAAACTATGTTCTAGTTTATAAACTCTTATATAGATAGCTATAGACATATGAATTGAACAAGAGTTGAAGTAGAGTTTTTACCTCAAGTTTAGAATGTAAAGTTGCTGGAAAGAAGTAGTAGAACAAAACTTGAGAGAGTTCTTGCAAGTGTATGTGAAAGTTGGAAGTAAAATTTGGAAAATGAATGTGTAAAAATGAGTTAGAAATGGTGCTTATATATAGGCTTGAAAATTTGGTTTTTAGTGAAAATATCTAAGATAAGCTAAAATGTATTAAGTAATGGATGACATATTAAATTGATTAGGTCATGGATGACGTATTACACAAATAATTGTAGATTTCTATTGGTATATACCAATAGTAAATACTTCTAGAAGCTGTGCATAATACGGGTAAAAATGTCGTATGAATGCGAGTAGAATTCTTGAGGAAATTGAACAAAAATATGAGTATAGCTATCCTTTATATGTATTGGTATATTATAAAGTGTATTTAATACTTGTAAGGATGTATTTACACTCGTAATACATTATATGTAAATACATTTTAACTACGTCGTTTAAATAGTAACGTATATATTGTTCAAAAACTCTTTAAATTAGTAGTATGAAAATATATATATAATACTTTGTTAATATACTTAATGAGATATTTAATTATCATATTTTCAAGTTAAATATATATAAATCCATATATATATACAATAATTAAACAATTAAACAATTAAATCAAGTTATGATGTTCGTGAATCGTCGGAATAAAAGGGTGACCAAAAGCTTGTGTAAAACTATTTTCGGAGGTTCAAGACTTATTAAAATTCATTGCGTATCAATTCGGAATTATATAAAGATTAAGTTTAAATTTGGTCGGAAATTTCCGGGTCGTCACAGTACCTACCCGTTAAAGAAATTTCGTCCCAAAATTTGACCGAGGTCGTCATGGCTAACAATAAGAATGTTATTATGGCGAATATAAGTTGATTCATAGGGTTTTATCATGATTGAGAAATACGTATAAAATAATTCTATTACTCGAAACGTATGAATGAAGCTATCGTAAAAGAATGAAATGAGAAAATATGGATTCGTCTTATCTTTTGACGTCATCCCGGTTGATCTTCGGATTAAAGAAAATCTTTGTAATCTATATAAGATTTGATTCTTCGGCGATTAAGGAAATTATGATCCTCTTTGATTTAATGCAATAATCTGTCTCGATTTCTCTGTCGGATATTTTATTATAAATCAACCTCCTACGTTTCCTTATTTCCACATCTCCCATCTTTTATACTTTCTTCCTTTCTTCGTAATTCCAAAACATTCGTCAATATGCTCCATCCAATTTTAACGATCTTGAATACCACAAATATTTCCACATCTCCCATCTTTTATACTTTCTTCGTTAGAATCGTGTTTGTTATCGTTTACTGAGTCTATCAAGGTAAGTAACATGTGTTTTTGTGTTCAATTCGTTGTTAAATTCATGGTTTTGTGTGAGTTTTGTAAAAAGCTTGAATTTGTGCCAAAACAAGTGATTTAAGTGTTGTTATGTTCAAATTGTTGTGGGTTTTGAGTCTATAACAAGTAGTGAACAAGTTGTGGTCGATTTTGGTGTTTAAAACGAGCTCTAGATCGAGATTTGAGGATTTCATCGTGAAGTTCGTAGCCTTTGTTCAGTTTCTGATGAAGATGAACACAGTCGGCCGACTGAGGGTTCAACCGACCGATTGTTTAGTGAACTGACCTACTGAGATTTACATTCGGCCGATTAATGTAATACCAAATGAATTGACCGACTGGAAAGGTCAGTCGACCGAGTGTCAGTGTCAGTCGACCGACTGAGTGTCCAGGGCAGAATATTTACCAAAGTGCCTTTTTTCTAGCTGTTATGCTGCCCGTTTGTATTTTTGTGTTCAGAATATAAATTTTGAAAGTGCATAAGTGTTAGGTGGACTTTTAGCGGCGCTTTTTGGGACTGATTTATGTACTGTGTTGTTTTGAAAGTGCATAAATTTTGAAGCTCCGTGATAGTTTATCTGAGCTGGTTGCTGGTAATCGGTGAGTGGGATTATCTCTGGGTGTAGTATAGAGTAGCAAGTTGCGCTACTATGTTTATATTGTTGATAGTTGCCATGATTAGTAGTTATGTTGTATAGTTGATCACAGTTAAGGTTGCCATGCTTTTAGTAGTATTAGTTGTCTGTAGTAGTAGTAGTAGTAGTTGACTGGTTGTATGTGCACAAGTTGTTGCTGTTGTTGTTGTTGTTGGAACCTACTGTTGTTAGGTTCAGCTCAGAGAGGTCAACCTAGTTGTGGTTGGGTCTAATTGGCTACTGTTTGTTGAGTATAGTGCATATAGCTGTTGATATAGGAGTACAAGTTGGTACTGTATGCTAGAACCTTTGATAGTTCCATTCACTTAGCCTTGTGCTAACCTTCTCCTCCTCCCTTGCAGGTTTTGGATCTTAGTGCTGGTAGGGACGGGAGTCGGGCTGACGATATGTTTGACATGACGAACTCTGATGTTTTAAGTTTTGTAAATATGTAACTAGTCATTTAACGTAACACCTATGGTTTGTAATAACGTAATTAACTTATGATTTGTGATAATCATGTTTGTAACTAACTAAGGGTATTTATGTAAACTCAGTCTTCCGGTGTGATTTAAAAAAAAATAAAAAATTTAAGGTGTTACATAACTCCACTGCTAGACCCTGAGTTATTGTTGTTGTTTTGCATTGCAGCCTGTACTGCGGCTATGTTTGCAGCAAGGAGTGCACGGAAATCTTCTTCGCTCATATTCAAGTTCTGTCGAGTAGTCGGTGCCATTTCCTTCAAAAATAGCCAAAAGAGTTAAGTTAATCATATAAAATATTAGGAGTAGTCAATAGTATTTCGTAGCATAATATGAACTTATTCATAAAAGCCTTTTCTTTATATTAGCGTTTTATAATTTTTGTTCGGGTAGTACCTACCCGTTAAAGTTCATACTTAATAGCTAGCGCAAAAATTAACTACTACTATCGAAATAATATTCTATCATGAAAAACTTAATTCATTAACATTTCACGCTTAAACTTTCGATTACAATATCATACAATCATACAATACCGTTATTTTACATACAACATGAAATAAGGAACACGATGACCATAATACCAGGCAGCTGTTAGGACAATTCTAGTGAAACTCAATCTGTTCAGTGAAGGCAATAAAGACACGTAATTCATAAGACCAGAAACAAGTCATGCATTCGGGTTTCACTAGTACTATTTCCCATCCTTGATCAAGTGAGGAATAAGCGTTGTGACCGTTGGCAAGGTAGCATGTTGTAACGTCGTCAAAAGGACAGGGGTTACGTAATATCCAACAGCGCCGTAACAAGTTAAAAACCTTATCTCCTACCCCAACTACTGAATCTGTCACTTGTGGGAATGTTTCATTAATAAGTTGCAAACCGATGTTCTTTTTCTCAATTTGATGAGAGGCGAACATCACTAACCCATAAACGTAACATGCTTCCTTAAGTTGCATGTTTGAAGCCCTTTTTAATGAATGAAATCCTATATTGGGATATTCGGAGTAAAAATAGGCCCTCAACCCGTGGCGGAAAATTGCATTAGGGTTTCCCGCACACATAGCCTTATAGATAATATGTCGTAACTTAAGGTTTCCCCAATGCAATATACACCACCTATCGAAGGAAAGCCTTCTATAAACCAAGACATGCCTGGAACGTCTTTCAAACATCTTACAAACTAATTTTGCCATAAACAATTGAGCCGGGGAATACTGACCAACTCTTGACAAGATTTCATCAATCATGTCCCGTGGTAGGTCTTTTAAAATATTCGGTTGTCTATCCTTAACGTCCATTTTGTATTTTTTATACTGTAAAAGAGATGAAAAATTAGATCTTGTAAAGGATGATAGAATACAAACATTACAAGCAATTTTTACATACATCATAAACGTACTGAAATGTCCCGTTCATATTGATTATAAACATTCCAAATTAATTGATTTCGTCGCGAGGTTTTGACCTCTATATGAGACGTTTTTCAAAGACTGCATTCATTTTTAAAACAACCATAACCTTTATTTTATCGATAAAGGTTTAAAAAGCATTACGTAGATTATCAAATAATGATAATCTAAAATATACCGTTTACACACGACCATTACATAATGGTTTACAATAAGAATATATTACATCAAAAATAAATTTCTTGAATGCAGGTTTTACACAATATCATACAAGCATGGACTCCAAATCTTGTCCTTATTTTAGTATGCAATAGCGGAAGCTCTTAATAATCACCTGAGAATAAACATGCTTAAAACGTCAACAAAAATGTTAGTGATTTATAGGTTTAACCTATATATTATCAAATCATAATAATAGACCACAAAATTTCATTTTTATAACACATATCATATCAGGCATTTCGCAAACTACATAGAGATAAAAATCATTCATATGTTGAATACCTGGTAACCGACATTAACTTAATGCATAGAATATCCCCAAAACAGAACCTCTCGTCTGTATAATAATCTCGAAGTACTAAACCATCCATAACCTGAATGGGGGTTGTTAAGCCCAATAGATCTATCTTTAGGATTCGCGTCAATTAGGAGCCATTTCCCTAATTCTTAGGTTACCAGACTTGAAGGGCGATATTCGGTTTAATAATCCAACCATAGAATGTAGTTTTGCGTAATTGTGTCTATTTTGTACAACATTTTATAAAGCTGCATGTATTCTCATCCCAAAAAAATATTAGATTGTAAAAGTGGGAGTATAACTCACTTTCACAGATTTTTACTTTACCGGAAGTAAGACTTGGCCACTGGTTGATTCATGAACCTATAACAAATGTGTACATATATATCCAAGTATGATCGAAATATATTCACAACATTTTTTATTACATTTTTATGATTTATGTTTGTTAAGTTAGCAGTCCTCGTTAGTAACCTACAACTAGTTGTCCACAGTTAGATGTACATAAATAAATCAATATATATTATCTTGAATCAATCCATGACCCAGTGTATACACGTCTCAGGCTAGATCACAACTCATAGTATATATATTTTTGGAATCAACCTCAACCATGTATAGCTAACTCAAACATTACTGCATATAGAGTGTCTATGGTTGTTCCAAATAATATATATAGATTGGTTGATATAATATGTCAAAACATTGTATACGTGTCTATGGTATCCCTAGATTACATAATATGTATAATACAATATAAATTAGTTAGGATATGTTTATTCTAGATTTGTTACAAAATTTTCGTAGCTAACACTAGCAAGTTTATCCAATTTTGTTTTACCCGTCCTTTCTTCGTTTCAAATCCGTTTTGAGTGATTCAAGTTGCTATAGTTTCATAATGAACTAAAATTTATGAAACTAAATAGAAAAAGTATAAGTTTATAGTCAAAAATATAGGTTACAAGTCATTTTTTTAAAGAGGTAGTCATTTCCGTTGAAAAAATGACATCTTGATGACCATTTTGAAAAACATACTTTCACTTTGTGTTTAACCATGATTTTTGGATATAGTATAATGTTAATATGTAATATCATTTTTCCAGAAAACAAACTTCCAATTCAAAGATTAAGATACTTTTTATTTTTTTAACCCAAAACAGCCCCCGATTTCACTACGACGGCGTATGTCCGGTTTTACGGTGTTCTTCGTGTTTCCAGGTTTTAAATAATTAAGTTAGCATATCATATAGATATAAAACATGTGTTTAGTTGATTTTAAACCTACTGGAAGTGACAAGAAATGATCTAGCTTTAAAAGATTTTTGGATGGCTTGAAAGTTCTTAAAGTAGAATCATGACACGAAAACAAGTTCAAGTAAGATTTCTGCTCGAATTAAGATTGTTATAGTTATAGAAATTGAATCAAATTTTGAATATGAGTATTACCTTGAATTATAGAGATAACATACTATAAGTAACAACAGTTTCTTGATCTTGGATGATTACTTGGAATGGATTAGAAAGCTTGGAAGTAATCTTGCAAACTTGAAAGTGTTCTTGGTTTTATGAAACTAGAACTTATAGAATATATGAAGAACACTTAGAACTTGAAGATAGAACTTGAGAGAGATTAATTAGATGAAGAAAATTGAAGAATGAAAGTGTTTGTAGGTGTTTTTGGTCGTTGGTATATGGATTAGATATAAAGGATGTGTAAGTTTGTTTTCATGTAAATAATTCATGAATGATTTATAATATTTTTTGTAATTTTGTGAGATATTTCATGCTAATTGCCAAATGATGGTTCCCACATGTTTAATGACTCACATGGGCTGCTAAGGAACTGATCATTGAAGTGTATATACCAATAGTATATACATCTAGAAGCTGTGTATTGTACGAGTACGAATACAGGTGCATACAAGTAGAATTATTGATGAAAATGAATGAGGATGTAATTGTAAGCATTTTTGTTAAGTAGAAGTACTTTGATATGTGTCTTAAAGTATTTCAAAAGTGTACTAATACATCTAAATACACTACATGTATATACATTTTAACTGAGTCGTTAAGTCATCGTTAGTCGTTACATGTAAGTGTTGTTTTGAAACCTTTAAGTTAACGATCTTGTTAAATGTAATTAATTCATTGTTATTATACTTAAATGAGATGTTAAATTGTTATGTTAACATGATAACATGGTGTATGAATATATCTTAACATCATATATATATATATATGTTAAAATACTATTACAATGATAATCGTTATGTATACATATTGTTTCGAAATTCTTAAGTTAGTAGTCTTGTTTTACATATATAGTTCATTGTTAATATACTTAATGATATATATAATTATCATTTTATCATGTTAAATATAGTGTAACAATATCTTAATATGATACATATGTATTTAGTAAGATGTTGTTATAACGATAATTGTTATATATATCGTTTCGAGTTTCTTAACTTAGTAGTCTCATTTTTATGTATATAACTCATTGTTAATATACCTAGTGATATACTTACTTATCATAATATCATGTTACCTAATATATATATATATATATATATATATATATATATATATATATATATATATATATATATATATATATATATATATATATATCATCATCATCATCATATAGTTTTTACAAGTTTTAACGTTCGTGAATCGCCGGTCAACTTGAGTGGTCAATTGTCTACATGACACTCATTTCAAATAATCAAGTCTTAACAAGTTTGATTGCTTAACATGTTGGAAACATTTAATCATGTAAATATCAATTTCATTTAATATATATAAACATGGAAAAGTTCGGGTCACTATAGTACCTACCCGTTAAATAAATTTCGTCCCGAAATTTTAAGCTGTAGAAGGTGTTGACGAATCTTCTGGAAATAGGTGCGTGTATTTCTTCTTCATATGATCTTCACGCTCCCAGGTGAACTTGGGTCCTCTACGAGCATTCCATCGATCCTTAACAATTGGTATCTTGTTTTGCTTAAGTCTTTTAACCTCACGATCCATTATTTCGACGGGTTCTTCAATAAATTGAAGTTTTTCGTTGATTTGAATTTCGTCTAATGGAATAGTGAGATCTTCATTAGCAAAACATTTCTTCAAATTTGATACGTGGAAAGTGTTATGTACAGCCGCAAGTTTTTGAGGTAACTCAAGTTGGTAAGCTACTGGTCCGACACGATCTATAATCTTGAATGGTCCAATGTACCTTGGATTTAGTTTCCCCCGTTTACCAAATCGAAATATGCCTTTCCAAGGTGAAACCTTAAGCATGACCATCTCTCCAATCTCAAATTCTATATCTTTTCTTTTACTGTCCGCGTAGCTCTTTTGTCGACTCTAGGCGGTTTTCAATCGTTATTGAATTTGGATGATTTTCTTGGTAGTTTCTTGTATTATCTCTGGACCCGTAATCTGTCTATCCCCCACTTCACTCCAACAAATCGGAGACCAGTACTTTCTATCATAAAGTGCTTTAAACGGCGCCATCTCAATACTCAAATGGTAACTGTTGTTGTAGAAAAATTCTGCTAACGGTAGGTGTCGATCCCAACTGTTTTCAAAATCGATAACACATGCTCGTAGCATGTCTTCAAGGGTCTGTATCGTCCGTTCACTTTGCCCATCAGTTTGTGGATGATAAGCAGTACTCATGTCTAGACGAGTCCCCAATGCTTGTTGCAGTGTCTGCCAAAACCTTGAGACAAATCTGCCATCCCTATCAGAGATAATAGAGATTGGTATTCCATATCTGGAGATAACTTCCTTTAAATATAATCGAGCTAACTTCTCCATTTTATCATCTTCTCTCATTTATCATCTTCTCTCATTGGCAGAAAGTGTGCTGATTTGGTAAGACGATCGACTATTACCCAAATAGTATCATAACCACTTGCAGTTCTTGGCAATTTAGTAATGAAATCCATGGTAATATTTTCCAATTTCCATTCTGGGATTTCAGTTTGTTGAAGTAGACCTGATGGTTTCTGATGTTCAACTTTGACCTTAGAACACGTCAAACATTCTCCTACATATCTCGCAATATCGGCTTTCATATCCGGCCACCAAAAATGTTTCTTGAGGTCTTTGTACATCTTTCCCGCTCCGAAATGTATTGGGTATCTGGTTTTATGTGCTTCCCCAAGTACCATTTTTCTCACATCTCCAAACTTTGGTACCCAAATTCTTTCGGTTCTATACCAGGTTCCGTCTTCTTGAATATTAAGGTGTTTCTCCGATCATTTGGGTATTTCATTCTTCAACTTTCCTTCTTTTACGACACCCTGCTGCGCCTCCTTTATTTGAGTAGTAAGGTTAGTACAAATAATTATATTCATAGCTTTTACTAGCATAGGTTCTCTATTCTTTCTACTCAAAGCGTCTGCTACCACATTCGCCTTCCCCGGATGGTAACGAATCTCGAAATCATAATCATTCAATAACTCAATCCACCTACGCTGCCTCATGTTTAGTTGTTTCTGATTAAATATGTGTTGGAGACTTTTGTGATCGGTATATATAATACTTTTGACCCCATATAAGTAGTGCCTCCAAGTCTTTAATGCAAAAACAACCGCACCTAATTCCAAATCATTCATCGTATAATTTTGCTCGTGAATCTTCAATTGTCTAGACGCATAAGCAATTACCTTCGTTCGTTGCATTAATACACAACCGAGACCTTGCTTTGAGGCATCACAATATATCACAAAATCATCATTCCCTTCAGGCAATGACAATATAGGTGCCGTAGTTAACTTTTTCTTCAACAATTGAAACGCTTTTTCTTGTTCATCCTTCCATTCAAATTTCTTCCCTTTATGCGTTAATGCAGTCAAGGGTTTTGCTATTTTGGAAAAATCTTGGATGAATCTTCTGTAGTAACCAGCTAATCCTAAAAATTGGCGTATGTGTTTCGGAGTTTTCGGGGTTTCCCATTTTTCAACGGTTTTAATCTTTGCCGGATCCACCTGAATACTTCTTTGTTCACTATGTGACCGAAGAATTGAACTTCTTCCAACCAAAATACACACTTTGAAAACTTAGCGTACATTTTTTCTTTCCTCAACAACTCTAGCACTTTTCTCAAATGTTCTTCGTGCTCTTGATCATTCTTTGAGTAGATAAGTATGTCATCGATGAAAACAATGACAAACTTGTCAAGATATGGTCCACACACTCGGTTCATAAGGTCCATGAACACAACTGGTGCGTTAGTTAAACCAAATGGCATAACCATAAACTCGAAATGACCGTAACGCGTCCTAAAAACTGTTTTTGGAATATCATCCTCCTTCACCCGCATTTGATGATATCCGAAACGTAAATCAATCTTCGAATAAACTGACGAACCTTGTAGTTCATCAAATAAGTCGTTGATTCTCGATAGTGGGTAACGGTTCTTGATGGTAACTTTGTTCAACTCTCGGTAGTCGATACACAACCTGAATGTACCATCTTTCTTCTTGACAAATAAAACAGGAGCTCCCCATGGTGATGTGCTTGGTCGAATGAAACCACGCTCTAAGAGTTCTTGTAATTGGCTTTGGAGTTCCTTCATTTCGCTGGGTGCGAGTCTGTATGGAGCACGAGCTATTGGTTCAGCTCCTGGTACGAGATCTATTTGAAATTCAACAGATCGGGGTGGAGGTAGTCCCGGTAATTCTTTCGAAAATACATCGGGAAATTCTTTTGTGACGGGAACATCATTGATGTTCTTTTCTTCGGGTTTGACTTCTTCGATGTGTGCTAGAACGGAATAGCAACCTTTTCTTATTAGTTTTTGCGCCTTCAAATTACTAATAATATTTAGCTTCGTGTTGCTCTTTCCTCCGTACACCATTAAGGGTTTTCCTTTTTCTCTTACAATGCGAATCGCATTTTTGTAACATACGATTTCCGCTCTCTCCTTTTTCAACCAGTCCATGTCGTCTTTCCTTTTTCAACCAGTCCATGCCGATTATCACATCAAAACTCCCTAACTCTACTGGTATCAAATCAATCTTAAACGTTTCGCTAACCAGTTTAATTTCTCGATTCTGAAATATCTTATCTGCTGTAATTAATTTACCGTTTGCTAATTCGAGCAAAAATTTATTATCCAAAGGCGTCATATATATATATTTCTTATTTTAGCACAGAAATCCTTACTCATATAGCTTCTATCCGCATCCGAATCAAATAAAACATAAGCAGATGTATTGTCAATAAGAAACGTACCCGTAACAAGCTCCGGGTCTTCCTGCGCTTCAACCGCATTAATGTTGAAGACTCTTCCTCGGCCGTGCCCATTATTATCCCCCTGATTTGGACAAGCATTTTTGTAATGGCCCTTCTTCCCGCATCCGAAACAGGTAATGTCGGCATAACTTGTTCCGGCATTATTTGGTCCCTTAGCCATTGATCCGTAGATTTCACACTTTTTTGCACCATGGCCCTTTCTTTTACACTTAGTACACACTGCCGTACAGAGCCCAGTCGGATGGTATCCTTCACACCTCTGACATGGTTTCTGCCTCTTGTTGTTATTGTTGGGATTGTTGTTGCGGTTGTTATTGTTGTTGAAGCGGTTGTTGTAGTTGTTGCTAGGGTGGTTGTTGTTGTTGCGTTTGTTGTTGCGAAAATTGATGCGATTGTAGTTGTGATTGTTGTGTTGATTGTTAAAATTGTGACACTTGTCACTAGTTTCTTCCCAGTTTCTCTTGATTTGTTTCGTATTGGCTTCTTCGGCCGCCTGCTCTTTAACTCTTTCCTCAATCTGATTTTTGAGTTTATGAGCCATTCGACTCGCCTTTTGTATGGAGGCGGGCTCGTGTGAACTTATATCTTCTTGGATCCTTTCTGGTAACCCTTTTACAAATGCGTCGATTTTCTCCTCTTCATCTTCGAACGCTCTTGGGCACAATAAACACAACTCTGTGAATCGTCGTTCGTATGTGGTAATGTCGAAACCATGTGTTCATAATCCTTTAAGCTCTACTTTGAGCTTATTGACCTCGTTTCTGGGACGATACTGCTCAGTCATCAGATGTTTGAATGCTGACCACGGTAGTGCGTACGCAACATCTTGTCCCACTTGCTCTAGGTAGGTATTCCACCATGTTAACGCAGTACCTATGAAGGTATGCGTAGCGTACTTTACTTTGTGTTCTTCAGTATACTTACTATGGCAAACACCGATTCAACCTTTTCGGTCCACTGTTTCAATCCAATTGGACCCTCGGTTCCATCGAATTCTAAAGGTTTACAGGCAATGAATTCTTTGTAGGAGCATCCTACACAATTTCTTGTGGCGTTATTTGTATTGCTAGATTCAGAGTTATTGTTGTTGTTTTGCATTGCAGCCTGTACTACGGCTATGTTTGCTGCAAGGAAAACACGAAAGTATTCCTCGCTCATGTTCAAATTCCGACGAGTAGTCGGTGCCATTTCCTTCAAAAATAGCTCAAAAGAATTAAGTTAATCATATAGAATATTAAGAGTAGTTAACAGTATTTCATAGCATAATATGAACTCATTTATAAAAGCTTTTTCTTCATATTAGCATTTTATAGTTTTAATTTGGGTAGTACCTACCCATTAAGTTCATACTTAGTAGCTAATATACAATTCAACTACTATAATTCTATATGAAAAATTGATTATAATAATATTTCACGTTCAAACTTTTATACAATATTTTACAAACTTACAATACCGCTATTATACATATAGTATGAAATATAGCACACAATAACTTTGATACAAAACAGTTGTGACAACAATCCTAGTTAATACACAAGTCGTTCAGCAAAGGCAATAAAAACACGTAATTCATAAGTCCAGAAACAAGTCATGCATTCTGGTTTTACTAAGACTACTTCCCATCCTTGGTCTTGTGGAACATAACCGTTGTGGCCGTTGACAAGACAGCATGTTGTAACGTCGTCAAAGAGACGAGGGTTTCGTAATGTCCAACAGCACCGTAATAATCTAAAAACCTTGTTTCTCACCCCAACTACTGAATCCGTCACTTGTGGGAAGGTTTTATTTAAAAGTTGTAATTCGATGTTCTTTTTCTCACTTTGGGGAGAAGCGAACATCACTAACCCGTAAGCATAACATGCTTCTTTATGTTGCATATTAGAAGCTCTTTCTAACTCACAAAGTCCTACGTTAGGATATGTTGAGTCAAAATAGGTTCTTAACCCGTAGCGTAAAATTGCATTTGGGTTCCCCACATTTAACGCTTTAAAGAAAACACGGCATAACTTACGGTGTCCCCAATGTGATATACCCCGTCTTTCAAATGAAAGCCTTTTATAAACTAAGGCATGCCTGGAACATTAATCAAATGTTCTACACACTAATTTCGCCGTAAATAATTGTGCCGATGAATTCTGACCGACTTTAGACAAGATTTCATCAATCATGTCCCCGGGTGAAATGCCCTGTCCTAATCCATCCGGACGAAGTCTATATTGATTATAAATGATTCATAATAGTTGATTACATCGCAAGGTACTTGACCTCTATATAATACATTTTACAAACATTGCATTCGTTTTTGAAAAGACAGTCTTTCATTACATCGAAAGTTGACGGCAGGCATACCATTTCATAATATATCTAACTATAATTGACTAAATAATAATCTTGATGAACTCAATGACTCGAATGCAACGTCTTTTGAAATATGTCATGAATGACTCCAAGTAATATCCTAAAATGAGCAAATGCACAGTGGAAGATTTCTTTCGTACCTGAGAATAAACATGCTTTCAAGTGTCAATCAAAAGGTTGGTGAGTTCATTAGTTTATCATAAACATTCATTTCCATCATTTTAATAGACCACAAGATTTTCATTTCTCATAAATATACGTCCCATGCATAGAGACAAAAATATCATTCATATGGATTGAACACCTGGTAACCGACATTCACAATGTGCATATAAGAATATCCCCATCATTCCGGGATCCTCCTTCGGACATGATATAAATTTCGAAGTACTAAAGCATCCGGTACTTTGGATGGGGCTTGTTGGGCCCGATAGATCTATCTTTAGAGTTCGCGTCAATTAGGGTGTCTGTTCCCTAATTCTTAGATTACCAGACTTAATAAAAAGGGGCATATTCGATTTTGATAATTCAACCATAGAATGTAGTTTTGATTACTTGTGTCTATATCGTAAAAACAGTTATAAAAGCAGCGCATGTATTCTCAGTCCCAAAAATATATATAAAAAGGGAGTAATGAAACTCACGCATATAAATATTGTAAAACAGTTAATAAAGCATTTGCATGTATTTTCAGCCTAAAAATGTAAAGAGTAAAAGGGAATCAAATGAAACTCACCGTATTGTATTTTGTAGTAAAAATACATATGACGACATTGAACAACTAAACAATGTAGGGTTGGCCTTGGATTCACGAACCTATATCATTTGTATATTTATTAATACACATAATCGTAATCGAACAACTTTATATATTATTAATAGTGGTGTAATTTTTATATCCATAACTTATTTACTTCATTATATTTTCATTTTATAAATTTTAAATAAAATATTTATATATTTAAGTGATGGTTATGATATATATTTTGATATGAATAATCTTTTGTTTGTAACAATAATAGTTATCATAATAATACTAGAGTAATATTAATAATAATAAAAAAAATGATAATACTTATATTACTTAATATTACTAATAAAGATATTAATGTTGATAATTCTATAATAATGATATTATTAAAGATATCCGTAACAATATTAATTTTACTGTGAATGGTAGTCATGATAATGGTTTTTGTAATCACATAATAATAATACTCGTGATAACAATATTACTTATATCAATATTAATACTTCTATTATTCATAGAAAGGTATTAATTACTAATTTTAATGATAATAATAATAGTTTGTGTCATTCTTGTAATAACAGTAATAATAATAATAATAATTATATTCATAATAATAATAATGATAATAATCATACTTATATCAATGTTAATAATAATAATAATAATAATAATAATAATAATAATAATAATACTATTAATATTTAGTGATATTACATAATACTAATTAAAATGATAATAATACAAATCATATTATTAATATTGACATAATAATAATAATTACTAATGATCATAATGTCGATAATAATACTAATAATGGTTATGATATATATATTTATAATGTTAATAATAATTATGATACTAGTTGTAATATTGATAATTAATGATAATAACCATAATAACAATAATCTTAATAATAATAGTTAATGATAAATAATAATCAAAGATAAATAAATAGATATAGATGACTACCTTAATGAATTGGCAAAAAATAAAAAAATGTGCTCCAGTTCAGACTCGAACCCACGACCTCGCGTTCCCCATAAACACCTCCAACCAATCGACCACTTCTGTTTTTCTACTTCTTTTACCCAATCTAACTTATTTAACCCATTTTGAATTTATCTCCTATTTCATCTCCCTCCCCATTTTTAATCGACCAGGATATGAATCCATCAGCAATTTAAGAATTCAATTAAATCATGAAAATGAAACGTGAACAGAACGAAAATGAGGGAATTGATTTTTCAACACAGCAAGAAAAACATATAAGAATTTAAAGACTGTAACAGTCTTCGATGAACATGATGAACTCATCATCCAAATTAAATTTCCAGGTCGTTTTAGACAAAGGTTCTAACACGAATTAAGTAGTAAATCCTTTATAGAAACTTTCCTCATCATCAATTTGATCTAAAACACAACAACAACCGTGAATTTCTTGATGAACATATATGTTGACTTTTTGAAATAAAACTTTGACTCACGAATTGAGATTCGATAGTAGGAATTGGATACTTAGATTTGGCAGACAGTTTTAGTAAAGGATTCCTAATCTAACTGCAGTAAACGATTTTGAAGTTTACATCGAATTCGTGGTATTTGATTTGTGAATACAACGAACAGAGTATTTAACTGTTTTGTTGGGTTTTCTGATTAATTCTCTCAAATTGAGAGCTGTAAAAGGATAATTGGCATTGATATTTTATAACGCGATTTTATTTGTAACACAAGTCGCTGAATTGCATCGCTAATAATGTCAAAAAGAAATCGACAGAAAATATACTCAAGGACATATATATGATAAAAAAAATAAAAGTGAATAATGAGTTGTAACTGATTTTGGATTTTAATTGAGAGTTGTATTCGACTGGAATCACATTTAAAGACAGGAAATTCTTTTTGGATTGTGATGTTTTTAACAGACTTCCATTATATCCGATTTTCATAATTTAGATATAATATATAATTAGTATAAATAATTAATTAAATGTATTACTAGCACAATACTATTAGTAATAATTTTATAATTATTAATAATCTTAACAATAATGATAATGATAATAATAATTTTTAAAAATGATATTATTAATGATAATAACAGTAGATTGCATTATTTTTATAATAATATATATAATATTAATAATGATTTTAATGATAAAGGTAGTCATAATAATAATAATAATAGTCTTAATACAAACAAAAATTATAATTTTGACTACTAATTATAATAATAAAGATATTACTAATAACAATAATATTAGCAATTAAATGTATCAAATATCATATATATATATATATATATATATATATATATATATATATATATATATATATATATATATATATATATATATATATATATATATATATATATATATAGTATATGTATCTAATAATAATACTGATATTAATATATTAATAATGAAATTAATAACATTGATATAATAACTATATTTTGATTTATAATTTAATATACTCATATTACATATTACTAATTACGTAATGTTTAATAATTATGTTTACTCCAATATGCATATCATACTATTTCTTTATAGAAGTCGTATATATTTATATATAGCTTTAAATTAATAACTATTTTATTATCTCGTATATTACTTCACATGCTTAATTTTTTATGATTAACTTTTATTATTTCTAATTACCATATATATTTATATTTATATGTGTATATATATATGCACATAATTATTTACAATTAATTGTTCATGAATCGTCGGAAATAGTCAAAGGTCAAATGATCTCATAAAAATAGTTCAAAACTTTTGAGACTCAACATTATTGACTTTGCTTATCATGTCGAAATCATATAAAGATTAAGTTTAAATTTAGTCAAAAATTCCCGGGTCATCACACCGGGTAGGTCTTCTAAAATTTTCGGTTGTCTATCCTTAACATCCATTTTTGTTTTACTACTGTAAAAATAGACGAGGGTTAGATTCATAAAAGATAATTATCAAATAATACAAGCAATTTTCACATACAACAAGAAAAGTACAAGCACACTTATTTTACATATTTTACACCTCATGATTACAACTCTTTATTCCGACTCACTAGTTTCTTCCTCTTCGGACCTGTTTCGTTTTGCTAATTTTCTAGGGATATATGATGTTCCTCTAATACGAGCCGTTATTTTCACAAATAGTTTAGAAAAACCTGGTGGCTTAGAGGTTCCCGGGTTATTTTTACAACTTAAGAAATACGGGTGTTGACGATACATATAAAGTTCATCGGAGTTGGAATCAGGTTTCTCTATTTTGATGCCCTTTCCCTTATTATTTTCTTTTGCCTTTTCAAATTGGGTCGAGGTAATTTCTATAACATCATCGGAATCCTCATCGGGATCCGATTCATCTGAAAATTGCTAATCTTCCTAATATTTTTCTTCCTCGGCGGAAACACCATTGACCATTTTTAACTTTGGTCCATTGTTTGAGGATTTTCTTTTATTTATCTGTTTTTATATGGTTCCTAATATTTCCTCCTCCGAAACCTCTTCTTCCGGTTCCTCCTCTTCCGGTTCCTCCTCGGGAATTTGTGAATCTTCCCAAACAATATTCGACTCTTCATTATTATTAGGTGAGTTGATGGGATTTGTACTAGAGGTAGACATCTAACACACAATATCAAACACGTTAAGAGATTAATGTATCACATAATATTTACATGTTAACAATATATATTTTCCAACAAAAAATGTTAAGCAATAAATTTTCAAGTAAACACGGTCGAAGTCCAGACTCACTAATGCATCCTAACAAACTCGATAAGACACACTAATGCAAATTTCTGGTTCTCTAAGACCAACGCTCTGATACCAACTGAAATGTCCCGTTCATATTAATTATAAACGTTCCATATTAATTGATTTCGTCGCGAGGTTTTGACCTCTATATGAGACATTTTTCAAAGACTTCATTCATTTTTAAAACAACCATAACCTTTATTTTATCGATAAAGGTCTAAAAAGCATTATGTAGATTATCAAATAATGATAATCTAAAATATACCATTTACACACGACCATTACATAATGGTTTACAATAAGAATATATTACATCAAAAATAAGTTTCTTGAATGCAGTTTTTACACAATATCATACAAGCTCGGACTCCAAATCTTGTCCTTATTTTAGTATGCAACAGCGGAAGCTCTTAATAATCACCTGATAATAAACATGCTTAAAACGTCAAAAAAAATGTTGGTGAGTTATAAGTTTAACCTATATATTATCAAATCGTAATAATAGACCATAAGATTTCATTTTTATAACACATCTCATATCAGGCATTTCGCAAACTGCATAGAGATAAAAGTCATTCATATGTTGAACACCTGGTAACCGACATTAACTTAATGCATATAATATCCCCAAAACAGAACCTCTCGTCTCTATAATAATCTCGAAGTACTAAACCATCCATAACCTGAATGGGGGATGTTAAACCCAATAGATCTATCTTTAGGATTCGCGTCAATTAGGGGCCATTTCCCTAATTCTTAGGTTACCAGACTTGAAGGGCGATATTCGGTTTAATAATCCAACCATAGAATGTAGTTTTGCATACTTGTGTCTATTTTGTAAAATATTTATAAAGCTGCATGTATTCTCATCCCAAAAAAATATTAGATTCTAAAAGTGGGACTATAACTCACTTTCACAGATTTTTACTTTGCCGGAAGTAAGACTTGGCCACTGGTCGATTCACGAACCTATAACAAATGTGTACATATATATCAAAGTATGATCGAAATATATTCACAACATTTTTTATTACGTTTTTATGATTTAAGTTTGTTAAGTTAGCAGTCCTCGTTAGTAACCTACAACTAGCAGTCCTCGTTAGTATCCTTGACCTTGTGTTTGGATGGTTGAATGTTTGGTTGATTTAATTCATTCATTTGGTATGTAATATTAATTCATTCATTTGGTTGTAATATTTATTCATTTGGTTATGTAATTTATTTTATATTTGGTATGTAAAATAGATTAGGTTGTATTTCATTTTCTAGACAAAATGTATTAGGATATATTTTGTAATAAGATGAAGATACCTGATGAAGACTTGGAAGAACACAAGAAGAAGCATTTGGATGCAAGATTAAGTGGGAGATTTAAAATCTCCTACTTTGTGTTATAACCCCTTAACCGGTGGCATTTGTTTTCGGCTAAACAAATGTCTACCAATTTGGCTTGATTGTGAACATATTTGTTTTGCATGCATGGTTGTTTATTGTGTTTGTATGTTTGGTTGCTACAAGTAAATCACAAGTTAACAACAAGCAAAATGACAATTTAATTAGTTAAATTAGACATTATTAACGACATGCAAAATGATAATTTAATTGGTTAAATTAAAAATGGCTATATGGATTATAATAATTGGTTATTAAAATACATATAAAATGGTTTATATCAATGTAATGAAATTGGATTTATTACATAACATGAAAAATGGATTTTCAAATAAACCATTCACTAAATGCATGTTGGTGTATGGTATAATTGTTTTCTTAAACTAGAAATAATGAAAACTTAAAATCCCTTATTAACAAGGAAAACAAGTTAAACGCCTTCTTTTTGTGTGACACTTAAAAATAATTAGGGAACTTATAATGGGATAAAGGTCACCTAACCGTTATGACCAAACTAATATGATTAAGGTGAATTTCGCACATTTGTGGGATAAAGGTCACCTAACCACTTGTATGTTAAATTTACATGTTTACTCAAGTAGGGCGACTTGATTTGGGAATCATGAACTTAGGGTCACCGAAGCATGAGGAACAAATAGGCGTTGATGGGATAAATATGCCATGCAAAAGGATTGCATGATCCCATAACTTAGAAGTTGCAAAAGGATTGCAATTGTCATATAATGACTACCTAGCTAAATCAAATGACGGGATAAAGGTCACCTAACCGAAATTTGGTTTACTGTTGGATTCTAAAATTTAATAAATATCAATTGGATTTAAAGGGTATCGATTGTTAAATTAAAACTAATACTTAAACAACTTCGTTAAATTTTGTAGATGGCCGCCAATAATAACAACATTCCAAATGCACCAATCAACTTTAACAACCTATCGTTGAGGTCAATCCTCGAAAAGAAAAAACTCAACCATACGAATTTCATGGATTGGTTTCACAATCTAAGAATTGTCCTCAAACTTGAGGATAGGGCGTATGTGTTGGAAGACCCCATTCCCGATCAACCCGAAGAGGATGATACGGAAGGCATGGCTTATTGGGATAAGTATTGTACTGATTCGGTGCAAGTCGTTTGCCTTATTCTTGGGACTATGATACCCGAACTTCAAAAGGACTTCGAGCATCATAATGCATATGACATGATCACAGAATTGAAGGAGATGTTCCTTCAACAAGCTCGTGTCGAGCTCTTCGAAATAGTTCGAGCACTTCATGCATGTCGAATGGACGACTCCAAATCCGTTTCATCTTATGTCCTTAAGATGAAAAGCCTAATTGATTGGGCGAACCGTCTAAATTGCAACGTGTCTAATGAATTAGCCACAGACCTTATCCTTAATTCTTTGTCAAAAAGGTTTGACACATTCGTAATGAATTACAACATGAATGGTTGGAATAAGAGCATTAGCGAATTACATGCCATGCTTAAGACGGCCGAAGCAAGCATGGGTAAAAGGGCTTCACCCGTGCTTATGATCAATGAAGGTGGGTCCAAAAATAATAACACTTCTAAGCCAAAGGTGGCTAAGAGGAAAGGACCCGCCTACCAAGGCAAGGGCAAGGAAAAGGGGAAGATGGTTACCCCAACCAACAAGAACAAAAAGCAAAAGGTTGCCCGTAAAGCTAACCCCAAGGAAGATCCGTGCTTTGGTTGCGGTGAAATGGGTCACTGGAAACACAACTGCCCAATCTACCTAAAGGAGTTGAAAGAAAAGAGGGATGCAGGGCAAACCTCAGGTAATGTATATATGGTATATATTGAGCTTAGTATTACTTCTTCTAATACATGGGTATTAGACACATGATGTGGAACTCACATTTGCAATTCTTTGCAGGGGTTCAAAAGAAGTAAACAAGGAGCGGGAATGACAAGTCTCTTCATGGGAAATGGTGCAAAGGTACACGTAGAAGCTCAAGGAGACTTTGTTTTAAAGCTGCAAACTGGGTTGGAGCTTGTTTTGAAAAATGTTTTGTATGCTCCTGATTTGATTCGAAATATTATTTCTATTTCCCATTTAAGACAATGTGGTTTTGATTTCAATTTTATTGATGATGATATCCATGTTTCTTTAGATAATGTGTTCTATTTTAAGGTTTCTCCTTTGAATGGTATTTATGAATTGGTTCATGATGACACATCATACAATAGCTCAATATACAATGCAAACACCAAGAAACTCAAAAGGGATTTGAGTGATTCCTACTTATGGCATTGTCACCTTGGTCACATAAACAAGAACCGAATGCATACACTTCAAAAGAATGGCCTTTTAAAATCAAGTGAGCTAGACTCATTTGATGTATGTGAATCTTATTTACAAGGCAAAATGACTAAAGCACCTTTCAAAGGGACCTATGAAAGGGCTAAGGACTTATTGGGATTAATACATTCGGATGTATGTGGACCCTTTAATCCCATCACTAGGAAAGATGAAAGATACTTCATCACTTTCATTGATGACTTCAGTCATTTCGGATATGTCTATTTATTAAGGCACAAGGACGAAACTTTTGAAGCATTCAAAGAATATCAAAACGAAGTACAAAATCAACTCAATAAGATAATCAAGGTACTTCGTACCGATAGAGGAGGTGAATACCTAAGTGATGCTTTCCAAATCATCTTAAAAGTTATGGAATTATCTCGTAACTCACTCCTCCTGGAACACCCCAACTTAATGGAGTATCCGAAAGGAGGAACCGAACCCTAATGGATATGGTTCGATCTATGATGGCAAGAAGCTTATTACCTCTATCATTTTGGGATTATTGTCTATGCTCGCGGCTCGTATTTTAAATATGGCCCCAACCAAGAAAGTGGAATGAACTCCTCATGAGATGTGGTTTGGAAAACCTCCTTCTCTATCATACTTAAAGGTATAGGGATGTGAAGCTTACCCTAAGCGTTACGTCCCTAATAAGTTGAATGCTCGATCCACGAAGTGTATCTTCATAGGATATTCCAAGGATGATATGGGATACTATTTCTATGATCCATCCGAGCAAAATGTATTTGTTGCTCGGAAGGCGGAATTCCTTGAAACTAAGTTCTTAATGGAAGGTAATAGTGAAAGAAAGATAGATCTTGAAGAGGTTCAAGATCAAATATATGATGCACAATTGGTTGACACTAGCACTCAACATGAAAATGTTGAGAATGATCAAATGGATGATCAAAGTATACAAGACGTTCGCAGATCTGGTAGGATTAGTAATCCTCCTGAGAGATATGGGTTTCTCATGGATGGTTGCTATGTGGTTGATTTGGATGAACCAACAAACTACCAAGATGCTTTATCAAGGATTGATAAAGATAAATGGCAGGAAGCCATGAACGCTGAGATGCAATCCATGTATGACAACCAAGTTTGGGAACTTGTTGAACAACCTGCTGGCTCAAAGCTAGTTGATTGTAAATGGCTTTTCAAAATGAAAACTGACATACATGGAAACTTGGATACATATAAAGCTAGACTTATAGCAAAAGGTTTCACTCAAACTCAAGGGGTTGACTATGATGAAACTTTTTCGCCTGTGGTAATGCTAAAGTCTATTAGGATATTATTTGCCATTGCTGCTCATTATGATTACGAAATATGGCAAATGGATGTCAAGACCACTTTTCTAAATGGATATCTTGTGGAAGATGTCTATATGGTTCAGCCTGAAGGTTTTGTTGATCCGAAATATCCTAAAAAGGTATGCAAGTTAAAGAAGTCAATCTACGGATTGAAACAAGCATCTAGAATGTGGAATCATCGTTTTAATGAGGAGGCCAAGAAATTTGGCTTCATTAAAAATGGTGATGAAGCTTGTGTATACCAGAAAGCTAGTGGGAGCACTATCATGTTCCTTGTACTATATGTAGATGATATATTGTTATTTGGAAATGATATTCTGGCAATGCAAGGTGTTAAAACTTGGCTATGTAAATGCTTCTCCATTAAGGATCTTGGAGAAGCACAATACATTTTGGGGATTGGGATCTACAGGGATAGATCCAAGAAACTGATAGGTTTGAATCAAAGTGCATACATTGAAAAGGTCTTGAAGAGGTTCAAGATGGAGAACTCTAAGAAAGGTTTGGTACCTATTCAAAGAGGAACGCTTCTCAGTTCATCTCAGTACCCTACCATGAAAGATGAACAACAGAGAATGAAAAAAGTCCCGTACGTATCTGCTATTGGGTCAATCATGTATGCAATGATATGTACTAGACTGGATGTGTCATGTGCTCTTAGCTTGACAAGTAGATACCAGAATAACCCAGGAAACAATCATTGGATTACGGTTAAAAGTATATTGAAATACCTTAGGGGGACTAAGGATATGTTTCTTATATACGGGTCTGGTGAGGAGGAACTCACTGTAAAAGGTTACGTGGACGCGAGTTTCCAAACTGATCGAGATGATTCTCGATCATAATCCGGTTATGTTTTCACATTAAATGGAGGTGCAGTCTCTTGGAAGAGTTCAAAACAGGATTGTTGTTACTTTATCCACTACGGAGTCGGAGTACATTACCGCCTCATTGGCAGCTCAGGAAGCTTCATGGATGAAGAAATTCATCGACGACTTAGGAGTAGTCCCTTCCATTCAGGACCCTCTTGAGATCTTTTATGACAATGATGGTGCGATTGCTCAAATCAAGGAACCTCGTGCTTACCAAAAGACCCGTCACATTGAGCGGAGATTCAACTACATAAGGGATGAAGTTGAAAAGGGAAAGATATGTATTCGCAAAGTTCACACAGATCTTAATATAGCGGATCCACTCACGAAACTCTTATATGGTTCAAAACATCAAGGGCATGTTAGTGCATTAGGGCTTCGATATTCTAGTGATTGGTTGTGATCTGTTTTAAGTATTGTAACGGAACGAAGTGGTTCAAACTCATTAATATAATTATGGTGTTAATTTATTAATCTTGAGTCAGGTTCCTATTTTGCATATTTTATCCATGAATAAGTAATTATTCTAAATTTCGTAGTCGATCACATTTGTGGGAGCAAATGTGAGGTTTAGACTATTATGAACTTGGATTCATATACATTCACGGGATGAATGTGGGGCAAGGTTGTAACCAAGGTTCATAGATATTTGTGGGATACAAATATTGGGAGACCCGCCCTCAAGATTTACTAAATGGAGCCTTTGTGATTGATCACATGTAATCTTGAGTAAAGGCGAATATCATTGTATCCTCTGACCTGAGACATATATTGGGTTCGGATATTCACTAAGTATTATGCCTTGATTCTTTCCTTCGCTATTCTGAAATATGGTTGTTCATAAGGAAGAGCTCGGGTGTAATACAATGCTTATATATCTAGGACGTATGTAGTCAAGATGGAATTCGTCCCTCTTATTCGTTGAGAGTCAGATGCCTAATGTAGTGACCCGAACTTTTCCATGTTTATATATATTAATTGAGATTGATATTTACATGATTAAATGTTTCCAACATGTTAAGCAATCAAACTTGTTAAGACTTGATTAATTGAAATATGTTTCATATAGACAATTGACCACCCAAGTTGACCGGCGATTCACGAACGTTAAAACTTGTAAAAATGACATGACGATATATATATGGATATACATATGGTTAACATGAGATTATGATAAGTAAGTATCTCCATAAGTATATTAACAATGAGTTATATACATATAAACAAGACTACTAACTTAAGGATTTCGAAACGAGACATATATGTAACGATTATCGTTGTAACGACATTTAAATGTATATATATCATATTAAGATATATTAATATATCATAATATCATGATAATATAATTATTTAACATCTCATTAGATATAATAAACAATGGGTTAACAACATTAATTGAGATCGTTAACTTAAAGGTTTCAAAACAACACTTACATGTAACGACTAACGATGACTTAACGACTCAGTTAAAATGTATATACATGTAGTGTATTTAGATGTATTAAAATAATTTTGGAAGACTTCAAGACATATATCAAAACACTCATACTTAACGAAAATGGTTACAGTTACTTTCCCATTCTTTTCTTGCATCGAGAATTCTAGTCGTATTCTTACCCGTATTATACACAGCTTCAAAACTTACTTACTATGGGTATATACCAATAGGAACTAGCATGGGATTCCACTATTGATTATGTCATGTATGACTAATCAATTTTAACTTCTACCATGAGCTAGTCAACTAACTAGAACTCCTTTTAACCCCACTCACCACTCACCAATTACCACTCATCATTCACTCCATTTCACTTCCAATTCTCTTTCTAATTCTCTCTCAACACACACACACTATTATGAACGTATTTTTCCAGTAGTTAATCATCATATTCATCAAAAATCACTTCAAGCATCAAGCTATAATCATCATAGGAAGAACACTTCATGAACACTTCAAAAATCCCTTCAAGTTTACTAATTTACTTCCAAGCTTTCTAATCCATTCCAAGTAATCATCTAAGATCAAGAAACCTTTGTTATATACAGTAGGTTATCTTTCTTATTCAAGGTAATATTCATATTCAAACTTTGATTCAATTTCTATAACTATAAACTATCTTAATTCGAGTAAAAATCTTACTTGAACTTGTTTTTGTGTCATGATCCTACTTCAAGAACTTTCAAGCCATCCAAGATCCTTTGAAGCTAGATCATTTCTTGTCACTTCCAGTAGGTTTACCTACTAAACTTGAGGTAGTAATGATGTTCATAACATCATTCGATTCATATATATAAAACTATCTTATTCGAAGGTTTAAACTCGTAATCACTAGAACATAGTTTAGTTAGTTCTAAACTTGTTCGCAAACAAAAGTTAATCCTTCTAACTTGACTTTTAAAATCAACTAAACACATGTTCTATATCTATATGATATGCTAACTTAATGATTTAAAACCTGGAAACACGAAAAACACCGTAAAACCGGATTTACGCCGTCGTAGTAACACCGCGGGCTGTTTTGGGTTAGTTAATTAAAAACTATGATAAACTTTGATTTAAAAGTTGTTATTCTGAGAAAATTATTTTTATTATGAACATGAAACTATATCCAAAAATTATGGTTAAACTCAAAGTGGAAGTATGTTTTCTAAAATGGTCATCTAGACGTCGTTCTTTCGACTGAAATGACTACCTTTACAAAAATGACTTGTAACTTATTTTTCTGACTATAAACCTATACTTTTTCTGTTTAGATTCATAAAATAGAGTTCAATATGAAACCATAGCAATTTGATTCACTCAAAACGGATTTAAAATGAAGAAGTTATGGGTAAAACAAGATTGGATAATTTTTCTCATTTTAGCTACGTGAAAATTGGTAACAAATCTATTCCAAACATAACTTAATCAACTTGTATTGTATATTATGTAATCTTGAGATACCATAGACACGTATACAATGTTTCGACCTATCATGTTGACACATCTATATATATTTCGGAACAACCATAGACACTCTATATGTGAATGTTGGAGTTAGCTATACAGGGTTGAGGTTGATTCCAAAATATATATAGTTTGAGTTGTGATCAATACTGAGATACATATACACTGGGTCGTGGATTGATTCAAGATAATATTTATCGATTTATTTCTGTACATCTAACTGTGGACAACTAGTTGTAGGTTACTAACGAGGACAGCTGACTTAATAAACTTAAAACATCAAAATATATTAAAAGTGTTGTAAATATGTTTTGAACATACTTTGATATATATGTATATATTGTTATAGGCTCGTGAATCAACCAGTGGCCAAGTCTTACTTCCCGATGAAGTAAAAAATCTGTGAAAGTGAGTTATAGTCCCACTTTTAAAATCTAATATTTTTGGGATGAGAATACATGCAGGTTTTATAAATGATTTACAAAATAGACACAAGTACGTGAAACTACATTCTATGGTTGAATTATTGAAATCGAATATGCCCCTTTTTATTAAGTCTGGTAATCTAAGAATTAGGGAACAGACACCCTAATTGACGCGAATCCTAAAGATAGATCTATTGGGCCTAACAAACCCCATCCAAAGTACCAGATGCTTTAGTACTTCGAAATTTATATCATATCCGAAGGGTGTCCCGGAATGATGGGGATATTCTTATATATGCATCTTGTTAATGTCGGTTACCAGGTGTTCACCATATGAATGATTTTTATCTCTATGTATGGGATGTGTATTGAAATATGAAATCTTGTGGTCTATTATTATGATTGATATATATAGGTTAAACCTATAACTCACCAACATTTTTGTTGACGTTTTAAGCATGTTTATTCTCAGGTGATTATTAAGAGCTTCCGCTGTCGCATACTTAAATAAGGACGAGATTTGGAGTCCATGCTTGTATGATATTGTGTAAAAACTGCATTCAAGAAACTTATTTTGTTGTAACATATTTGTATTGTAAACCATTATGTAATGGTCGTGTGTAAACAGGATATTTTAGATTATCATTATTTGATAATCTACGTAAAGCTTTTTAAACCTTTATTGATGAAATAAAGGTTATGGTTTGTTTTAAAATGAATGCAGTCTTTGAAAAACGTCTCATATAGAGGTCAAAACCTCGCAACGAAATCAATTAATATGGAACGTTTTTAATCAATAAGGACGGGACATTTCAGTTGGTATCCGAGCGTTGGTCTTAGAAAACCAGAATTTTGTATTAGTGTGTCTTATCGAGTTTGTTAGGATGCATTAGTGAGTCTGGACTTCGACCGTGTTTACTTGAAAAATGATTGCTTAACAAATTTTGTTGGAAACTATATATTTTTTAACATGTGAATATTATGTGATATATTAATCTCTTAACGCGTTTGATATTATGTGATAGATGTCTACCTCTAGAACAAGTCCCATTGACTCACCTAATAATAATGAAGAGTCAAATGTAAATTGGAATGATTCGTGGACTGATTCACAAGTTCCCGAAGAGGAACCGGAAGAAGAGTCGGAATCGGAAGAAGAATCGGAACCGGAAGAAGAATCGGAACCTGATGAAGAAATAGAACCGGTGGGGGAAATAATAAAACGATTAAGTAAAATAAAATCCTCAACCAACCGACCAAGGTTAATTACGGTCAATGGTGTTTCCGCCAAGGAAGCAAAATATTGGGAGGATTACCAATTCTCCGATGAATCGGATTCCGACGAGAATTCCGATGATGTTATAGAAATTACCCCAACTGAATTTAAAAAGGCAAAAGAAAATAATAAGGGAAAGGGCATAAAAATAGAGAAATCTAATTCCAACCCCGATGAACTTTATATGTATCGTCAACCCCCGAAGTCCTTAAGTTGTAACAATGACCCGGGAACCTCTAAACTGCCAGGTTTTTCTAAACCAATGTGGAAAACGACGGCTCGTATTAGGGGAACATCATATATCCCTAGAAACTTGGCAAAACGAACCAAAACCGAAGAAGAAGAAACAAGCGAGTCGGAATAAGATAGTTGTATTCGTGTGGTGTAATATATGTAATATAGTGTGATTATGCTTTATGATATATGTAAAAATTGCTTGTATTAATAAGTATTTTTTTTTTATGAATCTAACTCTTGTCTATTTTACAGTATAAAAACACAAAATGGATAGACAACCTATTATTTTAAGAGACCTACCCGGAGACATGATTGATGAAATCTTGTCTAGAGTTGGACAGAATTCTTCGGCATAACTATTTAAGGCGAGATCTGTTTGTAAGACATTCGAAGAACGTTCCAAGAATGCCTTGGTTTATAAAAGGCTTTCGTTCGAAAGATGGGGGATATCACATTGGGAAATCCATAAGTTACGATGTGTTTACTTTGACGCATATATTGCGGGGAACCCAAATGCTATTTTACGCAATGGGTTAAGAAATTATTTTGACTCAATATATCCGAATATTGGACTTCGTGATTTAGAAAAAGAGGCTAACATGCAACATAAAGAAGCATGTTATGCTTACGGATTAGTAATGTTCGCTTCTCACAAAAGTGAGAACAAGAACATCGGGCTACAACTATTAAACAAAACGTTCCCACAAGTGACGAAGTCGGTAATTGGGGTAAGAAATGAGGTTTTTAGATTGTTACGGGACTGTTGGACATTACGTAACCCTCGTCCCTTTGACGACATTACAACACGCTGTCTTATCAATGGCCATAACGGTTATGTTCCACAAGACCAAGGATGGGAAGTAATCCTAGTAAAACCAGAATGCATGACTTGTTTCTGAACGTATGAATTACGTGTCTTTATTGCCTTTGATGAACGACTTGTGTACTAGCTAGAATTATCTTCACAACCATCTTGTATCAAATTTATTGTGTGCTATATTTCATGCTATATGTAAAATAAGCGGTATTGTAAGTTTGTAAAATATTGTGTAAAAGTTTGAACGCGAAATATTATTATAATCAGTTTTTCATATAGAATTGTAGTAGTTGAATTGTATATTAGCTACTAAGTATGAACTTAACGGGTAGGTACTACCTGAATTTAAACTTATAAAACGCTAATATGAAGAAAAAGCTTTTATAAATGAGTTCATATTATGCTACGAAATACTATTAACTACTCTTAATATTCTGTATGATTAACTTGTTCCATTTGACTATTTTGAAGGAAATGGCACCGACTACTCGACACACCGTGAATATGAATGAAGAGGAATTCCGTACTTTTCTAGCTTCAAACATAGCCGCAGTACAGGCTGCACTACATACCAACAATAACCTTGGATCTAGCAGTACAGGAAATCGTGTAGGATGCACCTACAAAGAATTCACTGCATGCAAACCTTTGGAATTTGATGGAACCGAAGGACCGATCGGATTGAAACGGTGGACCGAGAAGGTCGAATCGGTGTTTGCCATAAGTGAGTGTACTGAAGAGGACAATGTAAAGTACGCTACGCATACCTTCACAGGTTCTGCGTTAACATGGTGGAATACCTATCTAGAGCAAGTGGGACAAGACGATGCGTACGCACTACCGTGGTCGGCATTCAAGCACTTGATGAACGAGAAGTACCGTCCCAGAACCGAGGTCAATAAGCTCAAGACAGAACTTAGAGGGTTACGAACCCAAGGATTTGATATTACCACGTACGAAAGACGATTCACAGAATTGTGCCTATTGTGTCCGGGAGCATTCGAAGATGAGGAAGAGAAGATCGACGCGTTTGTGAATGGATTACCGTAAAGAATCCAAGAAGATATAAGTTCACACGAGCCCGCCTCCATACAACAGGCATGTAGAATGGCTCACAAACTAGTGAACCAGATTGAAGAAAGAATTAAAGAACAGACTGCTGAAGAGGCCAATGTGAAGCAAGTCAAAAGAAAGTGGGAGGAAAACGGTGATAAGAATCACCAATACAACAACAACAGCAATTACAACAATAATCGCAACAATTATCCCAACAATCGCAACATCAATCGCAACTACAACAAACGGCCCAACAACAAAAACAACAACAACAACAACAACAACTACAACAATCATCCCAACAACAATAATAACCGCAACAACAACAACAATCAGAAGCAGCTATGCCAAAGGTGTGAAAAGTATCACTCGGGGTTTTGCACCAAATTTTGCAACAAGTGTAAAAGAAATGGTCATAGCGCGGCGAAGTGTGAGGTCTACGGACCAGGGGTTAATAGAACGAAAGGAACAAATGGTGTCGGAACGAGTAATGGCGGAGCAAGTAGTGTCGGAGCAAGTTATGCCAATGTAGTTTGTTATAAATGTGGAAAACCGGGCCACATTATTAGAAATTGCCCGAACCAGGAGAACACGAATGGACAAGGCTGCGGAAGAGTTTTCAATATTAATGCGGCAGAGGCACAGGAAGACCCGGAGCTTGTTACGGGTACGTTTCTTATTGACAATAAATCTGCTTACGTTTTATTTGATTCGGGTACGATAGAAGCTATATGAGTAGAGATTTTTGTGCTAAATTAAGTTGTCCATTGACGCCTTTGGATAGTAAATTTTTACTCGAATTAGCAAATGGTAAATTAATTTCAGCAGATAATATATGTCGAAATCGAGAAATTAAACTGGTTAGCGAAACATTTAAGATTGATTTGATACCAGTAGAGTTAGGGAGTTTTGATGTGATAATCGGTATGGACTGGTCGAAAGAAGTGAAAGCAGAGATCGTTTGTTACAAAAATGCAATTTGCATTATACGAGAAAAAGGAAAACCCTTAATGGTGTACGGAGAAAAGGGCAACACGAAGCTACATCTTATTAGTAATTTGAAGGCACAAAAACTAATAAGAAAAGGTTGCTATGCTGTTCTAGCACACGTCGAGAAAGTACAAACTGAAGAAAAGAGCATCAATGATGTTCCCGTCGCAAAAGAATTTCCCGATGTATTTCCGAAAGAATTACCGGGATTACCCCCACATCGATCCGTTAAATTTCAAATAGATCTTGTACCAGGAGCTGCACCAATAGCTCGTGCTCCTTACAAACTCGTACCCAGCGGGATGAAAGAACTGCAAAGCCAATTACAAGAACTTTTAGAGCGTGGTTTCATTCGACCAAGCACATCACCGTGGGGAGCTCCTGTTTTGTTTGTCAAGAAGAAAGATGGTACATTCAGGTTGTGTATCGACTACCGAGAGTTGAACAAACTTACCATCAAGAACCGCTACCCACTACCGAGAATCGACGACTTATTTGATCAACTACAAGGCTCGTCTGTTTATTCAAAGATTGACTTACATTCCGGGTATCATCAAATGCGGGTGAAAGAAGATGATATTCCAAAGACTGCTTTTAGAACACGTTACGGTCATTACGAGTTTATGGTCATGTCGTTTGGTTTAACTAATGCACCAGCTGTGTTCATGGACCTTATGAACCGAGTGTGTGGACCATACCTTGACAAGTTTGTCATTGTTTTCATTGATGACTTACTTATTTACTCAAAGAATGACCAAGAACACGGTGAACATTTGAGAAAGGTGTTAGAAGTATTGAGGAAGGAAGAATTGTACGCAAAGTTTTCAAAGTGTGCATTTTGGTTGGAAGAAGTTCAATTCCTCGGTCACATAGTGAACAAAGAAGGTATTAAGGTGGATCCGGCAAAGATAGAAACTGTTGAAAAGTAGGAAACCCCAAAAACTCTGAAACACATACGCCAGTTTTTAGGACTAGCTGGTTACTACAGAAGGTTCATCCAAGACTTTTCCAGAATAGCAAAACCCTTGACTGCATTAACGCATAAAGGGAAGAAATTTGAATGGAATGATGAACAAGAGAAAGCATTTCAGTTATTGAAGAAAAAGCTAACTACGGCACCTATATTGTCATTGCCTAAAGGGAATGATGATTTGGTGATTTATTGTGACGCATCAAAGCAAGGTCTCGGTTTTGTATTAATGCAACGAACGAAGGTGATTGCTTATGCGTCTAGACAATTGAAGATTCACGAACAAAATTATACGACGCATGATTTGGAATTAGGCGCGGTTGTTTTTGCATTAAAGACTTGGAGGCACTACTTATATGGGGTCAAAAGTATTATATATACTGACCACAAAAGTCTTCAACACATATTTAATCAGAAACAACTGAATATGAGGCAGCATAGGTGGATTGAATTGTTGAATGATTACGACTTTGAGATTCGTTACCACCTGGGGAAGGCAAATGTGGTAGCCGATGCCTTGAGCAGAAAGGACAGAGAACCCATTCGAGTAAAATCTATGAATATAATGATTCATAATAACCTTACTACTCAAATAAAGGAGGCGCAACAAGGAGTTTTAAAAGAAGGAAATTTAAAGGATGAAATACCCAAAGGATCGGAGCAGCATCTTAATATTCGGGAAGACGGAACCCGGTATAGGGCTGAAAGGATTTGGGTACCAAAATTTTAAGATATGAGAGAAATGGTACTTAGAGAAGCTCATAAAACCAGATACTCAATACATCCTGAAACGGGGAAGATGTACAAAGATCTCAAGAAACATTTTTGGTGGCTGGGTATGAAAGCCGATGTTGCTAAATACGTAGGAGAATGTTTGACGTGTTCTAAGGTCAAAGCTGAGCATCAGAAACCATCAGGTCTACTTCAACAACCCGAAATCCCAGAATGGAAATGGGAAAACATTGCCATGGATTTCATCACTAAATTGCCAAGGACTGCAAGTGGTTTTGATACTATTTGGGTAATAGTTGATCGTCTCACCAAATCAGCACACTTCCTGCCAATAAGAGAAGATGACAAGATGGAGAAGTTAGCACGACTGTATTTGAAGGAAGTCGTCTCCAGACATGGAATACCAATCTCTATTATCTCTGATAGGGATGGCAGATTTATTTCAAGATTCTGGCAGACATTACAGCAAGCATTAGGAACACGTCTAGACATGAGTACTGCCTATCATCCACAAACTGATGGGCAGAGCGAAAGGACGATACAAACGCTTGAAGACATGCTACGAGCATGTGTTATTGATTTCGGAAACAGTTGGGATCGACATCTACCGTTAACAGAATTTTCCTACAACAACAGCTACCATTCAAGCATTGAGATGGCGCCGTTTGAAGCACTTTATGGTAGAAAGTGCAGGTCTCCGATTTGTTGGAGTGAAGTGGGGGATAGACAAATTACGGGTCCGGAGATTATACAAGAAACTACCGAGAAGATCATCCAAATTCAACAACGGTTGAAAACCGCCCAAAGTCGACAAAAGAGCTACGCTGACATTAAAAGAAAAGATATAGAATTTGAAATTGGAGAGATGGTCATGCTTAAAGTTGCACCTTGGAAAGGCGTTGTTCGATTTGGTAAACGAGGGAAATTAAATCCAAGGTATATTGGACCATTCAAGATTATTGATCGTGTCGGACCAGTAGCTTACCGACTTGAGTTACCTCAACAACTTGCGGCTGTACATAACACTTTCCATGTCTCGAATTTGAAGAAATGTTTTGCTAAAGAAGATCTCACTATTCCGTTAGATGAAATCCAAATCAACGAAAAAATCCAATTCATCGAAGAACCCGTCGAAATAATGGATCGTGAGGTTAAAAGACTTAAGCAAAACAAGATACCAATTGTTAAGGTTCGATGGAATGCTCGTAGAGGACCCGAGTTCACCTGGGAGCGTGAAGATCAGATGAAGAAGAAATACCCGAATCTATTTCCAGAAGATTCGTCAACACCTTCAACAGCTTAAAATTTCGGGACGAAATTTATTTAACGGGTAGGTACTGTAGTGACCCGAACTTTTCCATGTTTATATATATTAATTGATATTGATATTTACATGATTAAATGTTTCCAACATGTTAAGCAATCAAACTTGTTAAGACTTGATTAATTGAAATATGTTTCATATAGACAATTGACCACCCAAGTTGACCGGCGATTCACGAACGTTAAAACTTGTAAAAATGACATGACGATATATATATGGATATACATATGGTTAACATGAGATTATGATAAGTAAGTATCTCCATAAGTATATTAACAATGAGTTATATACATATAAACAAGACTACTACCTTAAGGATTTCGAAACGAGACATATATGTAACGATTATCGTTGTAACGACATTTAAATGTATATATATCATATTAAGATATATTAATATATCATAATATCATGATAATATAATAATTTAACATCTCATTAGATATAATAAACAATAGGTTAACAACATTAATTGAGATCGTTAACTTAAAGGTTTCAAAACAACACTTACATGTAACGACTAACGATGACTTAACGACTCAGTTAAAATGTATATACATGTAGTGTATTTAGATGTATTAAAATACTTTTGGAACACTTCAAGACATATATCAAAACACTCATACTTAACGAAAATGGTTACAGTTACTTTCCCATTCTTTTCTTGCATCGAGAATTCTAGTCGTATTCTTACCCGTATTATACACAGCTTCAAAACTTACTTACTATGGGTATATACCAATAGGAACTAGCATGGGATTCCACTCTTGATTATGTCATGTATGACTAATCAATTTTAACTTCTACCATGAGCTAGTCAACTAACTAGAACTCCTTTTAACCCCACTCACCACTCACCAATTACCACTCATCATTCACTCCATTTCACTTCCAATTCTCTTTCTAATTCTCTCTCAACACACACACACTATTATGAACGTATTTTTCCAGTAGTTAATCATCATCTTCATCAAAAATCACTTCAAGCATCAAGCTATAATCATCATAGGAAGAACACTTCAAGAACACTTCAAAAATCCCTTCAAGTTTACTAATTTACTTCCAAGCTTTCTAATCCATTCCAAGTAATCATCTAAGATCAAGAAACCTTTGTTATATACAGTAGGTTATATTTCTTATTCAAGGTAATATTCATATTCAAACTTTGATTCAATTTCTATAACTATAAACTATCTTAATTCGAGTAAAAATCTTACTTGAACTTGTTTTTGTGTCATGATCCTACTTCAAGAACTTTCAAGCCATCCAAGATCCTTTGAAGCTAGATCATTTCTTGTCACTTCCAGTAGGTTTACCTACTAAACTTGAGGTAGTAATGATGTTCATAACATCATTCGATTCATATATATAAAACTATCTTATTCGAAGGTTTAAACTCGTAATCACTAGAACATAGTTTAGTTAATTCTAAACTTGTTCGCAAACAAAAGTTAATCCTTCTAACTTGACTTTTAAAATCAACTAAACACATGTTCTATATCTATATGATATGCTAACTTAATGATTTAAAACCTGGAAACACGAAAAACACCGTAAAACCGGATTTACGCCGTCGTAGTAACACCGCGGGCTGTTTTGGGTTAGTTAATTAAAAACTATGATAAACTTTGATTTAAAAGTTTTTATTCTGAGAAAATTATTTTTATTATGAACATGAAACTATATCCAAAAATTATGGTTAAACTCAAAGTGGAAGTATGTTTTCTAAAATGGTCATCTAGACGTCGTTCTTTCGACTGAAATGACTACCTTTACAAAAATGACTTGTAACTTATTTTTCCGACTATAAACCTATACTTTTTCTGTTTAGATTCATAAAATAGAGTTCAATATGAAACCATAGCAATTTGATTCACTCAAAACGGATTTAAAATGAAGAAGTTATGGGTAAAACAAGATTGGATAATTTTTCTCATTTTAGCTACGTGAAAATTGGTAACAAATCTATTCCAACCATAACTTAATCAACTTGTATTGTATATTATATAATCTTGAGATACCATAGACACGTATACAATGTTTCGACCTATTATGTTGACACATCTATATATATTTCGGAACAACCATAGACACTCTATATGTGAATGTTGGAGTTAGCTATACAGGGTTGAGGTTGATTCCAAAATATATATAGTTTGAGTTGTGATCAATACTGAGATACGTATACACTGGGTCGTGGATTGATTCAAGATAATATTTATCGATTTATTTCTGTACATCTAACTGTGGACAACTAGTTGTAGGTTACTAACGAGGACAGCTGACTTAATAAACTTAAAACATCAAAATATATTAAAAGTGTTGTAAATATGTTTTGAACATACTTTGATATATATGTATATATTGTTATAGGTTCGTGAATCAACTAGTGGCCAAGTCTTACTTCCCGACGAAGTAAAAAATCTGTGAAAGTGAGTTATAGTCCCACTTTTAAAATCTAATATTTTTGGGATGAGAATACATGCAGGTTTTATAAATGATTTACAAAATAGACACAAGTACGTGAAACTACATTCTATGGTTGAATTATCGAAATCGAATATGCCCCTTTTTATTAAGTCTGGTAATCTAAGAATTAGGGAACAGACACCCTAATTGACGCGAATCCTAAAGATAGATCTATTGGGCCTAACAAACCCCATCCAAAGTACCGGATGCTTTAGTACTTCGAAATTTATATCATATCCGAAGGGTGTCCCGGAATGATGGGGATATTCTTATATATGCATCTTGTTAATGTCGGTTACCAGGTGTTCACCATATGAATGATTTTTATCTCTATGTATGGGATGTGTATTGAAATATGAAATCTTGTGGTCTATTATTATGATTTGATATATATAGGTTAAACCTATAACTCACCAACATTTTTGTTGACGTTTTAAGCATGTTTATTCTCAGGTGATTATTAAGAGCTTCCGCTGTCGCATACTTAAATAAGGACGAGATTTGGAGTCCATGCTTGTATGATATTGTGTAAAAACTGCATTCAAGAAACTTATTTTGTTGTAACATATTTGTATTGTAAACCATTATGTAATGGTCGTGTGTAAACAGGATATTTTAGATTATCATTATTTGATAATCTACGTAAAGCTTTTTAAACCTTTATTGATGAAATAAAGGTTATGGTTTGTTTTAAAATGAATGCAGTCTTTGAAAAACGTCTCATATAGAGGTCAAAACCTCGCAACGAAATCAATTAATATGGAACGTTTTTAATCAATAAGAACGGGACATTTCACCTAAGGCCTGATAAAGTTAAATCTAGAAGAGAGTGATCACTCTGTATCTCTTGGATTTAACATGACATCTAGGACAAAAGGATAAAATGAAAAGATTCACCTATTCATATTCGAGATGAGAACTCGAAAGGGATGATGTTATTGAATGGCATAAAGACATAACATATTGGGGGTGATGGACGGTCGTTAGGTGGTATCCATCACTTGCATTAATTTCTTATGTTTCTCGTGCAAGTGGGAGATTGAAGGTATTTAGTATGCCCGATAGACATATTAAATTAATGTGGCTAATATGTTTTGATCCAAGTCGGGTCATACCCAATAACAAGCTTTCTGACACCTTATTAGTATTTGATCTTAGTGATTAAATCGTTGATTAAATACGCGACACTTGAATTTTAAGAAAATGGTTTCTAAAATAATAATACTTGATATGTATATATAAATTATGGAATAATTTATATATTAAGGATTTAATTATTTATAGGTTAAATAATTAATTAAGTTATGTTACATTTTATAAAATTGGTTTTATAAAATATACATAACAAATAATATGCAAGTTTATAAAAATGTATTTTATAAAATCTAGTTTATAAAAACTAGTTTTATAAAAACTAGTTTTATAAAATCTAGTTTTATAAAACAATTTTATAAGACAATTGGAAGTGGCATTGGAGTATGAAGTAGGCATGCTAGACACACATTCAAGAGTGGTTACTTCCCATGCATTTGCATATGTATCAAGGCATTGAGTCAACAACACACACATGCATTCAAACATATCAAGTAAAAGCAAAAACCTCTCCCATTTTTCTTCTAAAAAAACCGTGGGTTTGGAGAGCCAAGAAGGGGTTCTTAATTTGATCTTACAAGTTCATTTCAAGTGTCATTAAATCCTAGCCAAAAGCTAGGGTCTTGGTGCACAAGTTTGGGGTATAACAACTTGAGATTTCATTCTTTTGGAGCTCCATTCATCATCATCATCTTCATTACTTACCAATAAGCTTGGAGTAGGTATAAACTCTTTTCTTGCTTGTAGTTTGTAAGTATATTTCATAACTTGATCCTAATTGGGATTTAACTTTAAATGGTTAAAGATTAACAAGTCACAAAATGGTAATTTACATGCTTCCGCTATCTTAATCAAAAATGGTTTTAAGTATATTATGGACTCATTAAATCCCAACAGGTATATGGATTAGATATAAAGGATATGTAAGTTTATTTTCATGTAAATAATTCATGAATGATTTATAATATTTTTTGAAATTTTGTGGGATATTTCATGCTAGTTGCCAAATGATGGCTCCCACATGTTTAATGACTCACATGGGCTGCTAAGGAGCTTTTCAATCAAGTATATATACCAATAGTATATACATCTAGAAGCTGTGTATTGTACGAGTACAAATACGGATGCATACGAGTAGAATTGTTGATGAAAATGAATGAGGATGTAATTGTAAGCATTTTGGTTAAGTAGAAATACTTTGATATGTGTCTTGAAGTCTTTCAAAAGTGTACTAATACATCTAAATACACTACATGTATATACATTTTAACTGAGTTGTTAAGTCATCGTTAGTCGTTACATGTAAGTGTTGTTTTGAAACCTTTAAGTTAACGATCTTGTTAAATGTAATTAATTCATTGTTATTATACTTAAATGAGATGTTAAATTGTTATGTTAACATGATAACATGGTGTATGAATATATCTTAACATCATATATATATGTTAAAATACTATTACAACGATAATCGTTACATATATATTGTTTCAAAATTCTTAAGTTAGCAGTCTTGTTTTACATATGTAGTTCATTGTTTATATACTTAATGATATATATAATTATCATTTTATCATGTTAAATATAGTGTAATAATATCTTAATACGATACATATGTATTTAGTAAGACGTTGTTATAACGATAATCGTTATACATATCGTTTAGAGTTTCTTAACATAGTAGTCTCATTTTTATGTATATAACTCATTGTTAATACCTAGTTATATACTTACTTATCATAATATCATGTTAACTATATATATATATATATATATATATATATATATATATATATATATATATATATATATATATATATATATATATATATATATATATATATATATATATATATATATATATATATATATATATATATATATATATATATATATATATATATATATATATATATATATCATATAATTTTTACAAGTTTTAACGTTCATGAATCGCCGGTCAACTTGGGTGGTCAATTGTCTACATGACACTCATTTCAAATAATCAAGTCTTAACAAGTTTGATTGCTTAACATGTTGGAAACATTTTATCATGTAAATATCAATTTCATTTAATATATATAAACATGGAAAAGTTCGGGTCACTACACGTACAAGCACACTACAGTACATATATTACATGGCATGATAAGAGTAAATGACTTCAACTCTTTATTTCGACTCACTCGTTTCTTCTTTCTCGGACTCAGTTCGTTTTGCTAATTTTCTAGGGATACATGGTGCTCCTCTAATACGAGCCATCCTTTTCACAAATGGTCTAGAAAATCCTGGTGGCTTAGATGTTCCCGAGTTATAGTTAAAGTTTAAGAAAAACGGGTGATTACGATATATCCCATCGAGATATTTCATGTTAACATAGAGTTCGTCGGTTTTGGACTCGAGTTTTTTTATTTTGATAGCTTTTCCCTTATTGTTTTCTTTTACTATTTTAAATTGGGTCGGGGTAATTTCTATAACATTATCGGAATCCTCGTCGGGATCCGATTCATCGGAAAATTGATAATCTTCCCAATATTTTTCTTCCTCGGCGGAAACACCATTGACCATTTTTAACTTTGGTCCATTGGTTGAGGATTTTCTTTTATTTAATTGTTTTTCTGTGGTTCCTAATATTTCCTCCTCCGGATCCTCTTCTTCCGGTTCCTCTTCTTTCGGAATTTGTGAATCTTCCCAAAATACATTTGACTGTTCATTATTATTGGGTGAGTCGATGGGATTTGTACTAGAGGTAGACATCTATCACACAATAGCAAGCACGTTAAGAGATTCATATATCACATATTATTTACATGTTAACAATATATAGTTTCCAACAAAAAGTGTTAAGCAATCGTTTTTAAAGTAAACACGGTTGAAGTCTAGACTCACTAATGCATCCTAACAACTCGATAAGACACACTAATGCAAATTTCTGTTTCTCTAAGACCAACGCTCGGATACCAACTGAAATGACCCATTCATATTAATTAGAAACATTTCATATTAATTGGTTTCGTTGCGAGGTTTTGACCTCTATATGAGACGTTTTTCAAAGACTGCATTCGTTTTTAAAACAAACCATAACTTTTATTTTATCGACAAAGATTTAAAGGACATAACCTAGATTATCAAGTAATGATAATCTAAAATATCATGCTTACACATGACCATTACATAATGGTTTACAATAGTAGTATGTTACAACAAAGTAATTTCACGAATACAGTTTTTAAACAATATTATACAAGCATGCTGACTACAAATCTTGTCCTTAATTTAGCATGCAACAGCGGAAGCTCTTAAAAATCACCTGAGAATAAACATGCTTTAAACGTCAACAAAAATATTGGTGAGTTAGAGGTTTAACCTATATATTTATCAAATCGTAATAATAGACCACAAGATTTCATTTTTCATAAACATCCATCTCGTATCAGGCATTTCGCAAAAACTGCATAGAGATAAAAATCATTCATATGGTGAACACCTGGTAACTGACATTAACCAAATGCATCTAGAATATCCCCATCATTCTGGGACTCTCATTGGACATGATAAAATCGAAGTACTAAAGCATCCGTAACCCGAATGGGGTTTGTTAGGCCCAATAGATCTATCTTTAGGATTCGCGTCAATTAGGGTGTCTGTTCCCTAATTTTTAGATTACCAGACTAAAAAGGGTGATATTCGATAATAATAATACAACCATAGAATGTAGTATCACATACTTGCGTCTATTTTATAAAACATTTTTAAAACTGCATGTATTCTCATCCCAAAAATATTAGATTTTAAAAGTGGGACTATAACTCACTTTCACAGATTATCAATTCGTCAAGAATTAGACTTGGCCACGGGTCGATTCACAAACCTATAAAAAATATATACATATATATTAAAATATGATCGAAATATATTCACAACAATTTTATTACGTGTTGATGTTTTAAGTTGTTAAGTTAGCAGTTCAACGTTAGTAGTCCCCAATTAGTAGTCCACAGTTAGTAGTACATAAATAAATATATTATCTCGAATCAATCCACGACCCATTGTATACATGTCTCAGACTCGATCACAACTCAAGGTATATATATTATTTTAGAATCAACCTCGACCCTTTATATGCTAACTCGAACATTACCGCATATAGAGTGACTTACGGTTATTCCAAATAATATATATATATGACGTCGATATGATATGTCAAAACATTGTATACGTGTATATGGTCTATCAAGATTACATAATATATGTTAGATTACATGTATAATACAATATAAGTTAGTTAAGTTATGGTTAGTATAGATTTGTTATAAAATTTTCGTAGCTAAAACAAGTAAATCTAACCAATTTTGTTTTATCCATAATTTCTTTGTTATAAATCCGTTTTGAGTGAATCAAGTTGCTATGGTTTCATAATGAACTGAAATTTATGAAACTAAATAGAAAAAGTATAAGTTTATAGTCGGAAATACAGGTTACAAGTCGTTTTTGAAAGAGGTAGTCATTTCCGTCGAAAGAACGACATCTTGATGACCATTTTGGAAAACATACTTCAACTTTGTACTTAACCATGATTTTTGGATATAGTAACATGTTCATATGAAATATCATTTTTCCAGAAAACAAACTTCAAATTCAAAGATTAAGATAGTTTTTATTTTTCCAACCTAAAACAGCCCCCGGTTTTACTACGCCGGCGTATGTCCAGTTTTACGGTGTTCTTCGCGTTTCCAAGTTTTATATCATTAAGTTAGCATATCATATAAATATAAAACATGTGTTTAGTTGATTTTAAAAGTTAAGTTAGAAGGATTAAATTTGTTTGCGAACAAGTTTAGAATTCACTAAACTATGTTCTAGTGATTACGAGTTATATTCTTAGAATAAGATAGTTTTATAAATTTGAATCGAATGATGTTATGAACATCATCACTACCTCAAGTATAGTAGGTAAACCTATTGTAAATGACAAGAAATGATCTAGAGCTTCAAAGGATCTTGGATGGCTTGAAAGTTCTTGAAGTAGAATCATGACACAAAAACAAGTTCAAGTAAGATATCTACTTGAATTAAGATATTTATAGTTATAGAAACTGAATCAAAGTTTGAATATGAATATTACCTTGAATTAGAAAGATAACCTACTGTAAATAACAAAGGTTTCTTGATCTTGGATGATTATTTGGAAGGGATTAGAAAGCTTGGAAGTAAACTAGTAAACTTGAAAGTGTTCTTGAGTAGCTGTTTTTTAGGTTGATCAAAGGTTGGATTTATGAGCTAGATTGATGTAGAATTTGATGAATATGATGAAGAACACTTATAACATCATCATAGAACTAGAGAGAGATCAAATGGATGAAATAAAATTAAAAAATGAAAGTGTATGTGTGTATGCTCAATTTCGTGAACCATGGTATCCTTTTAAGCAAGTTGTAGTTTGATTTTTAGTGTAATAATTCATGCTAGTTGCCAAATGATGGTTCTACATGTTTGTTGACTAAATGAGGGCTACTAAGATCTAATCATTGAAGCATATATACCAATATTATATACATCTAGGAGCTGTGTATTGTACGAGTACGAATATGGGTGCATACGTGTATAATTGTTGATGAAAATGAATGAGAATGCAATTGTAAGAATTTTTGGTAAATAGAAGTACTTTGATATGTGTCACGAAGTCTTTCAAAAGTGTATCAATACATCTTAATACATTACATGTATATACATTTCAACTGTGTCGTTAAGTCATCGTTAATCGTTATATGTAAGTGTTGTTTCGAAACCTTTAAGTTAACGATCTCGTTAAATGTAATTAATCCCATTGTTATTATAATTAATGAGATGTTATATTGTTACATTATCATGATAACATGATGTACTAATATGTCTTAATATGATATATAAATTTTAAGACGTTATTACAACGATAATCGTTACGTATAGATATCGTTTTGAATTTCTTAAGTTAGTAGTCTTCTTTTATGTATAAAGTTCATTGTTAATATACATAATGAGATAATTAATTATCATTTCATCATGTTAAACATACATATATGTTCATATATATAGTATAATGTCATATACAAGTTATAACTTTCGTGAATCATCGGACAAACTGGGTGGTCAAACGTTAACACAAAATCCGTTTCAATTAATCAAGTCTTAACAAGTTTGATTGCTTAACATGTTGGAAACATTTATTCATGTAAATATTAATCTCATATAATATATAATCATGGAAAAGTTCGGGTCACTACAACAAATGTCGAATCTGTTTAAGGGAATTGTGTCAAACACAAGCCGGGTTCAACCTTCAATTCGGTTAGATCGTTCTATCTTTTCATTCTTGATCTGATTATTTATTTTTGTGTGAAAATTATAATCCGATTAATATAAAAAAATTGTGATATGTTTATATTATTTTCAGTTTCGTATACATATTTCCTACAAAATATTCATTGACCATGGTTCATTGACCGTGTAAAATGACAAAATAAGGGCTTGGTGTAACACCACTCATTATTATAACTTTGAGTAGGAAATTTACGACTTTTAAAAGCTTTTGGGAATTTTTGGCCGTGGTGTCACAGTGTTACTTTTTGATGATGATCAGGGTCAAATTAAATATTAAATATTTATTAAAGAGTTTTAAGTTATATGAAAAAATATGATTAAGAGTTGAAAGATAACAAATTTATAAAAATGATGTGTCAAAATCTAAGTGGGTATCAAAATTCCTCTTTACCTGTTATGTTACTTTTTTTTTATCAAATTTGATGCTTCTTTAAAGGTGTCACTACTATAAAAAAACGTCATATCATGTAAAAGAATTTTTTGCCCTTTGATCGAACATAAATCTGCTCTAAGAGCTAAGTTAATGTTGAGTGCATGATAGAGTTTTTAAGAACGTTTATAGCTTTGATATCCGATCCAGTTTACAGTGAATAACCTTTATAAGGATGATGATCTGCAAAAGGGTGATCAAAGCTACGTCCATCATTGATGGCAACTGCTGCAACAATGGCCACTAAAGGTGGTTGCATAGGGTTTATGCTTGGAGAATATACGTAAGATTTTTTTCTGAATGCAATTGTATATTCGAGTAATACAGAAAAACGTTGTATCGAGTGAAGGAGGTTAGGTTGTATTTATAATAAAACTCTAACCTTAGATTACCTCCTAGTTCGCTTCTAGATCCTTCCCTAATAATAACCATAAATAACGGATTTATAGTTGGAAAAGGATCATGCTTAATTACGGATAAGATTACATTTGATGGCTTTCATGAGCGCTAAGCAATACTCGTATGCACGCCTCCTAATTAGATGGTTTGGTAAGACGTGTGTTCTGCACGTGATACGCACGAGCGCCATGCGCGTAGGTACACGTATCATTAAGTCCCTCCCAGTTTAATATGACGTGTGATCACCATGGCGCATCATGTTAAACAACTACTTAGGAACTTTAAAACCAAAAATTCGTTTAAGCCTCATAAAATATCTTGATTAAAAATAAAAGTAACTCTAGGTAATCAAATTGTTTAACCAGGATTCGCCATTATGCTGCATTAATTACCAGACAGCTGTTTTCAATCAAACAACTACTAATGACAATGTTGGAAACGGCTGCAGTGCAGATAATCATGACAGGCTGTCAAATCACCGCTTGCGTAACCACCAGAATTTGCTAACCTGCATTATTCCAAAACTTAACCACGCGATATTCTTATCGTTAACCGTTCATTCGTTTTCTCACTTGTTTAGATTGTGACACGTGTACGGTGCATCTTGAATTACTCATTTTTGGAGCCCTAACCGTTCCCCGTATAAATAGGACCCATTCTTTTCCATTTAGGGTAAACAATTTAAATTAATTTCTTTTTCATCTTTGCTCTCAATTCTTCTGATCAAGTTCCATCAACCACGCAATTAATTGCTCAGGCCAGTTTACTCTCCACCTTTAATCTCATAATCATGACATCTTCTTTAGTTAGCACTACCGTTTTCCATGTCCATTCGATTGCTTTAACCCTTGACCAAGAGTCCATCAAATGTATCACTCAATGGCATCCACGAATAGCTGATTTTAACCCTACACTTCCAAAGTTGAATGAACGAGCCCATAAACCACCCCCAAATATGATTGATGGCTATGATCAAACTCTTGAGGTTGGAAACATTCGCATTCCCCCAACCATTTTTTTCATGAGAGTCCTGTCAGCGTATAACATAGGGTTATGTCAACTTCACCCCTACAGTGCTGCTCGTTTATCTTTGTTTGACATGTGGTGTAGGGCTAACAATCGTGAACCTTCTTTGGTAGTTTTTCAAAACATATTTCGTTACCAATTGAGTGAGAATGATTTGTATAGTTTCTCTGATCGAGTTTCATTCACTACCGATCAACAGAAAGGTCTACAAAACTCCTAGAAAGATTCCTTTTACTTTGTTAACAACAAATTTGTCCCTTCGGAGTTTGCTAACATTCTTCAATTGCACACTGGTTCGAACACTTCTTTGAATGGACCCCTTACCATTGACCAGGCTGAGTAGGAATTGTTTGACCTGTGCTTTGGCAAAAAGCTTAAACTTCGCATTTTTCCAAACGAAGTTTTATTTCTCACCGGTGTTTCATCATATTGGTCGTATGTTGGCAGCAATCCAGTCATCATTCTTAGGGGAAATGGTATATTCTTTATTTGCCTAAATCACTTAATTAATGATTTACTTTAGTGCATGCTAACCTTTGTGCGCTACTTTTGCAGTGATGAATGCACGTGATATTCTTATGGTTGATAATTTCAAGGGTTACACCATTAAGAAAGAAACTATCGAACATGATGCAAGCATGAGGGATGTCGAAGCCATGAATAGTGAGGAGGTACCAGATGAGGCTACTTCAAAGTGTTGCTCTTCTGTGCACCTCAATCCTCCCACTAAGAAGAACAAACTGCGAGTTCATCTGAAGGTATAATACAACTTAATTTATTTTTCCAGAGTTGATACACTTACATTATTCATGTCTGATTGTGGTATTTTGTTGCCAGTTGTTTATATTGATGAAGATGTGGAGCCTCCTATTTCTACTGCTACTCCATCTGTTGCACGCGCAACCCCTGTGATTCATGCGCCCCCAACTTCTAATGTTCAGCCAATCTCGCCGGTTCCTCTTACCATTATTGCTCCATCCTCCTCTACCCCTGCCGCCAGCCAAGCCCGCGCCACTCCTTCCACCTGGGTACCAATTCTGAACGACAACCATTATTTGAACATCCAAGTGGATAACTTGTCTACAATGTTAAATGTTTTTAAGCGGGCCGCTCTCGAGCAAAATCTCTACATGCAGGGGTGCGCTCCTACTGTCATAAGGCAAGAGTTGGAGAAGATAACACCAGATCAAAAGCTGAACTTTAACACGCATTAGTCATTCTTGACATGGGCGAGGGATTATGACATGTTAAGTACTGAGCGCACTCATCGTGCTGATCTGCATTTATCTGGGAAGCTATAGAAAAGAGTGCAGGTTCTTGAAACGTAGTTGAAAGTGGCCAATGACGCGCTGAAAATAGCTGAGGCCACTGTTGAGTCTTTGAAGAAAGAAAAAGTTGAGTTTCTATCTTCGCAGGTTGATTACGAGGAGGAGAATAGGGTACTGAGCGAGGAGCTTGTTGTTGTTACCTCTAATCTTGATTTGTTAACTTTTGAGAAAAATGATCTCACTACCCAGGTTAATGAAGCTGCTGCGAGCCGTGACATCATGCGACATAATTATACAGATCTACGCGTCATGCTTCCAACCATTACTGATGCATAATTATAACTTTAAAAATGCAATTTAGAACAAGCTTTCTTCAACCAACAGATCTGAACACAAAACCCCCAATTTGTAACAGTAACAGCCCCAAAACAGAGTATAAATCTCTGAAATAAGAACACAAAGGATAGAGAATCTAAACCCTTAATTGATAAAGATACCACCACAATTAGAGATCTAGAAACACTCCAAATCTTCAACTACAGCTGATAAAGATTCCACCACAACTATGATATCAGATATGAAGATTTGGATTTCACTACAATGTTTTATAAAGTAACACCACCTGATAAAGAAACCACTCTTAGCCACCAGAATCAAAGATTCATAAACACACAGAGATTTTGTAAGTAGATAAGCTCTATCAAACTTTCATTCATTCATCAACTGAGTTTTACAATTACAAGAGCTCTCTATTTATAGGAGAAGCTTAACAACTATTTTCTAGATACGATAAAAACATAAAAAGGAAATGGAGACAAAAAGGACAAACAATTACAAATTAGCCGATAAGAATAAAGGACACAATCTGTAAAAGCCTGCCATTTGGTAGTGCTCCTCCCAAGATAAAAAGTAGCCAATGATAGATGAGAATCTTCCTTAGACAGCTAACATTCTAGAACAGCGACGCACGTGTTAAGCACATGACCTGACCGGTTTATTGAAAGCATAAGATAAACTTTAAATCGTATCAGCAAGTTAGCCCTTTAGAATGAAAACAACGTCGCGTGGTGGTTGTTCTAATGCTCATCTTACTGGTTGTACTAAAGTTCATCTTGCTGGTTGAACTAGCTTTATCGGCTGAGTGGAACTTTACTGGTTGAACTAAAGACATTTTACTGGTTGAACTAAAGTGCATTTGCTGGTACGCCTAGCTCGTTCTTCTTAATTGCTGGTTTGCCTTTAACTATCAAAAAGTTTATTCATAAAAACTTAACTACTTCAGTTTAAGGACTGAAGTAGGGCAACCCCTGAGCCTCTTCAACCAGTTCCAAAAACACCTAGATGATAAGAAAGAGATGGTAACACAACCATTGCTTAACTTGACTCGGGTGAAACATCTTTTGAGCTTGTGCTGGTTGTGTTGCTGGTTACATTGCCCAGCTCACCCGCATCATCCTCCCCCTCTAAAAAGGAACTTGACCTCAAGTTCTTGAGGTTGTCATCTTTCAAGTAGGGCATTAAATCACCCACATTAAAAGTTCAAGATACAGCTGTATCACCAGGCAGCTTGACCTTGTAAGCATTATTACCAACTTTTATAACACCTTGAAAGGACCTTCAGCTCTTGGCATCAATTTGTTCTTTCTTTTTGCTGGGAATCTTTCCTTCCTTAGGTGAATCCAAACAAGATCACCAGGAATGAAGGTGGGATGCTTTCCGTACTGGTTAGCCTTAGCCTTGTACTGCTAGTTGGTCTTCTTAATTTGTACATTCACTTGTTCATACAACTTCTTCATCTCTTTTGCCTTTGCTTCTACCTCAACATTTGTCTTAGGCTGAATTGCAAAAGGAATCAGATCAATGGGTGTGAGTGGATTGGCACCATAGCAGATTTCAAATGGTGATTTTCTAGTGGAGTAATTAGGTGCTTTGTTGAAAGCAAATTCAGCATGTGCAAGCCTCAAATCCCACTCCTTCAAACTCTTCTTAACAAGTGTTCTCAATAGCATTCCCACAGTTCTATTAGTAACTTCAGTTTGACCATCAATTTGGGGACGGTGAGAAGTGCTGAATAAGAGCTTTGTACCAAGCAACTTCCATAATGTCTTCTAAAAATAGCTTAAGAACTTTGTATCTTGATCAGACACAATGGTGTTGGGAACTCCATGAAGACGAACAATCTCTTTAAAGAATAAAGTAGCAACAATAGTAGCATCATTGGTTTTGTTGCAGGCTATGAAATGAGCCATCTTTAAAAACCTGTCAACAACAACCATAATTGAATCTTTGCCTCGCTGAGTTCTTGGCAATGTAACAATGAAATCCATGCTCAAATCTTCCCATGGATGGTTGGGAACAGGAAGAGGAGTATACAAACCCTTGTGAAAAGGTGATTTAGCTTGAAAGAAAGTAGCACAATAATTAATCACAGCTTTAACATCTTTATCCATATATGGCTAGTAAAAGTGTTCATTTAGGATCTCCAATGTCTTGTTAATCCCAAAATGACCAGCTAGACCCCCTCCATGTGCTTCTATAGTCAGCAACTCCCTTATTGAATCTTTTGAGATGCACAATCTGTTGCCTTTGAATAGAAAACCATCTTGCTCAACATAATCCCTTTTGGACTCAATTGGCGAACAACTCAAAATTTTAGCAAAGTCTAGATCAACTTCATATAATTCCTTAACAAATGAGAACCCAAGAACTCTAGCCTCCGGAATTGACAACAACGAATACCTCCTTGATAGAGCATCAACAACAATATTAGAAGTACCAGCCTTGTGTTTAGACACAAAGGAGTACATCTACAGGAATTCAACCCATTTTGCATGCCTTGGATTTAGTTTGTGCTGACCATTAATGTATTTCAACGCTTCATGATTAGAAAAGAGAACAAACTACCTTGGCTTCAAATAATGAGACCAGTGATCAACAGATCGAATGATGGCATAAAACTCTTTATCATAAGTGCTATAATTTAGCTTAGACCCATTTAGCTTTTCACTGAAATAAGCTACTGGTCTTTTGCCTTGTACTAACACAGCTCCAATGCCAACACCACTTGCATCACACTCAAGTTCAAACAGCATATCAAAATTAGGCAAAGTAAGTATAGGTGTTGAACTTAGCTTTTCTTTCAATGATTCAAATGCTGATTTTGCAGAACTGGACCATTCAAATACCCCTTTATTCAAGCAACCAGTAATTGGAGCAACAATTGTGGAAGAAGTCTTTGATAAATCTTCTATAAAATGAAGCTAAACTATGAAAACTTCTGACTTCAGTGATGGAAGAAGGGCTAGGCCATGATCTGATTGCTTCCACTTTAGATGGATCCATTGAAATTCCTTCTGCAGGAACCACATATCCAACAAACACTACTTTCCTTATAAAGAAATCACACTTCTCCAGCTTTCCATATAATTGATACTGCCTTAATAGCTCAATACTTTCCTCAAATGATCCAAGTGTTCTTCTTTAGTTTTTGAGTACACTAGAATGTCATCAAAGTAAACAACTACAAACTACCCAATAAGTGGCCTGAGCACTTCATTCATAAGTCTCGTGAATGTGCTGGGTGCATTAGATAGACCAAAAGGCATAACTAGCCACTCAAATAACCCACCCTTGATCTTGAAAGTTGTCCTCCATTCATCTCTTCTTTCATTCAAATTTGATGATACCCACTTCTAAGATACTCTTTGGAGAATACACAAGAACCATGCAGCTCATCTAGCATATCATCTAATCTAGGTATGGGATACCTATACTTGATGGTGATGTTGTTAATAGCTCTGCTGTCTACACACATTCTCATGGAGCCATCTTTCTTTAGAACCGGCAAAGGTGGTACTGAACAAGGACTCATGCTGGTTCTAACATACCCTTTTCCAACCAGCTCATTAACTTGCTTTTCTAATTATTTTGCTTCATGAGGAGAACATCGATAAGCTGCTTTGTTAGGAAGAATAGACCCAAGTACAAGATCAATTTGATGTTCCATACGCCTGATTGGTGGTACACCAGCAGGTAATTCACTTGGAAACACATCAGCAAATTCGAATAACAATGGTTTTACCCCAGCTGGTACTTCATCATGCTAGTTCAACTCATCGCTTTCAACTAGCAGCAATAAGTAAGCACCAGTACTACCCTTTAACTAAGTATCAACTTCAGCTTGAGTCATAAACAAAGTTTTATCATTCTTAACAGTAGGATCAGCTCTAGGTATTTCACTAGGCTTTAAAGAAGTGAGGGTGATATTTTTACCATTTACATACATCGAGCAAGTATTTGTGTGTCTATTATGATAGACATACTTATCAAATAACCAAGGTCTACCAAGTAGCAAATGACAAGCATCCATAGGAATAACACAAGTAATCTCATCCTGATAAACAGTACCAATTAAAAATGGAACAGTAACTTGGCGAGTAACCTTTACCTCGCTGCCTTGGTTAAGCCATTGAACTTTGTAGGGATGAGGATACTTCTTTGTAACAAGTTCAAGCTTTTCCACCATGTGAGCAGATGCTGCGTTTGCACAGCTACCTCCATTAACAATAAGGCTGCACATTTTGCCCTTGACTGTGCACCTTGAATGAAAGATGTTCTCGCTGGCTCTTATCTTCAATAGTCTTAGCTGAGTGCATTACCCTTTGAATCATTAAAATCTCTCCAATATCAGCAGCAACAAACTCTTCATTACCAGACTCATCATATGCTAGTTCAGTTTCAAAACCCCCTTCCAAATCTTCAATCTTTTTTAGTGTAAGAGCACGGTGGTTAGGACATTGAGCTTGAAAATGCCCAAATCCATGGCACTTGAAGTGTTTCCTTTTATCATATTTAGGACCAGCTACATCCTGCTCCTTGCCTTTAACGGCTTTTGATACTGCCTCGTTATGCTTAGACAGCATTGACGATTGACCCTTCATAGGAAGTATTACTGGCTTGGAATAAGACTTAAAATTACATTTCTTTCTTGCTTGTTTCTCCACTTGAATAGCTAGCTTACAAGCACTCTCAAAAGTCCATAGAGGTTGCATTTCAACAAGGTCAGCAACAGAAGCATTTAAGACTCCAACAAATCTTGCAATAGTGTGTTCTTCAGCTTCTTTAACATTGGTATGAATCTTGAGCTGCTCAAACTCTCTGATGTAATCAACAACATTCATGCTGCCTTGCTTTAGTGTATTCATTTAGATATACAGATCCTGCTTGTAAGCTTGAGGAACAAATCTTTTCTGCATATACTCTTTTAACTTGGACCAGGTTTTGATTGTCTTCTTTCCTTCATACTGCCTTTCCTTTTTCAGATTATCATACCACATTGAAGCATACTTCTTTAATCTGATTACAACAACTTTAAAGGCCTTTTTATCATCATAGCCTTTAACCTCCATAATTCTATCCATGGTCTGAACCCATTCATAGTAATCTTCAGGATTAGAGGACCCTTCAAAATCAGGTGGATCTATCTTGATATCTTTCAAACCATCAGCCCGTTTCCTCCACCTCCTTCTTCATTGTGAAGAAGCATGAGATCCATCAGTAGATCCATGGCTACCATCTTCAGATTCAGCACTAGAAGACACAATGGTTGTATCTCCATTTTCAGATCTGGTTCTATTTCTTTTTGGCACACCATCTTCTAACAAATTAACCATTTTTTCCATCTGATGTTGTAGAGCTTCAATAGCTCTATCTCTTCGAAGATTATGGGCTTCTTCAAGAGTCATGTTTCTAGGTATCTCAGCCATTTCAAATAAGATCTGGAAATAAGCTTTTTAGCTCAAAAACAGAGTACGAAATGAAAAAACAATAAAAATCATAAGAAAGTTTCGATTGAACAACCTAAGCTGTTATACCACTTTGATGCATAATTATGACTTTAAAAATGCAATCTAGAACAAGCTTTCTTCAACCAACAGATCTGAACACAAAACCCCCAATTTGTAACAGTAACATCCCCAAAACAGAGTATAAAACTCTGAAATAAGAACACAAAGGATATAGAATCTAAACCCTTAATTGATAAAGATACCACCGCAATTAGAGATCTAGAAACACTCCAAATCTTCAACTAAAGCTGATAAAGATTCCACCACAACTATAATATCAGATATGAAGATTTGGATTTCACCACATTGTTTGATAAAGTAACACCACAAACACTCATAAAGAAACCAATCTTAGCCACCGGAATTATAGATTCATAAAGACACAGAGATTTTGTAAATAGACAAGCTCTATCAAACTTTCATTCATTCATCAACAGAGTTTTACAATTACAAGAGCTCTCTATTTATAGGAGAAGCTTAACAGCTATTTTCTAGATAGGATAAAAACATAAAAAGGAAATGGAGACAAAAAGGACAAACAATTACAAATTAGCCAATAAGAATAAAGGACACAATCTGAAAAAGCCAGCCATTTGGTAGTGCTCCTCCCAAGATAAAAAGTAGCCAATGATAGATGAGAATCTTCCTTAGGCAGCTAACATTCTAGAACAGCCACGTACGTGTTAAGCACATGACCTGACCTGTTTATTGAAAGCATAAGATAAACTTTGAATCGTATCAGCAAGTTAGCCCTTTAGAATGAAAACAGCGTCGCGTGCTAGTTGTACTAAAGCTCATCTTGCTGGTTGTACTAAAGTTCATCTTGCTGGTTGAACTAGTTTTATCGGCTAAGTAGAACTTTGCTGGTTGAACTAAAGTGCATTTGCTTGTTCTGCTAGCTGGTTCTTCTTAATTGTTGGCTTGCCTTCAACTATCAAAATCTTTATTAATAAAAACTGAACTACTTCAGTTTAAGGAGTGAAGTAGGGTAACCCTTGAGCCTCTTGAAAAAGCTCCAAAAACACCTAGATGATAAGAAAGAGATGGCAACACAACTATTGCTTGAATTGACTCGGGTGTAACATCTTTTGAGCTTGTACTGGTTGTGTTGCTGGTTACATTGCCCAGCTCACCCGCATCAATTGCTACGCGTGCGCTTGGCGCTTCTATTGTAACAGAGCTCTACACAGAAGCTCTTAAAGCTGCCAAGGCGCTCGAACGGGTGCGGTTTTGGTATTTAATCTCAAAGAACATTGAAGTTCCCGCTGTCATTCCTCAAATCATCATTGACCAGCTTGAGGATAACACTTATGAAAGAGTTCTTGAATCCAGCAAAGCGCTGGAAAGTATTTCCTTTCATACCCTTGTAGATGCCATTTTTGATCCTGCCATCTCAGTGCAGGATCTTGTGAAGATGAAGTTATAAGTTTGCGAGCTAGTGCTCGCGATCGGAGGTTGCAGGGTGTACTTGGTATGGCATCCTATAACGTGTTTTGTATAGAGCGTGGGGGTCTTGGGTGCATCATGAACATACTTTGCTTTTGTCCCCTTGTGCTCACTGCCCCTGGGTGTGCACTCTGAAAGGACCCGTTCATATACATTATAAACGATTCACAATAGTTGATTACATTGCGAGGTATTTGACCTCTATATGATACATTTTACAAACATTGCATTCGTTTTTAAAAGACAAACTTTCTTTACATCGAAAATTGACAGGCATGCATACCATTTCATAATATCCACTATCCAACTATAAATTGATTTAATAATAATCTTTGATGAACTCAATGACTCGAATGCAACGTTCTTCAAAATATGCTATGAAAGACTCCAAGTAATATCTTTAAAATGAGCAAATGCACAGCGGAAGATTTCTTTAACACCTGAGAATAAACATGCTTTAAAGTGTCAACCAAAAGGTTGGTGAGTTCATTAGTTTATCATAATCATTTATTTCCATCATTTTAATAGACCACAAGAATTTCATTTTCAGTTCTCATAAATATACGTCCCATGCATAGAGACATAAATAATCATTCATATGGTGAACACCTGGTAACCGACATTAACTAGATACATATAAGAATATCCCCTATCATTCCGGGATCCTCCTTCGGACATGATATAAATTTCGAAGTACTAAAGCATCCGGTACTTTGGATGGGGTTTGTTAGGCCCAATAGATCTATCTTTAGGATTCGCGTCAATTAGGGCGTCTGTTCCCTAATTCTTAGATTACCAGACTTAATAAAAATGGGCATATTCGATTTCGATAATTCAACCATAGAATGTAGTTTCACGTACTTGTGTCTATTTCGTAAAACATTTATAAAAGTTGCGCATGTATTCCCAGCCCAAAATATAAAAGGTAAAAAGGAAAATGAAACTCACCATACTGTATTTCGTAGTAAAAATACATATAACGTCATTGAACAAGTGCAAGGTTGGCCTCGGATTCACGAACCTAAATTAATTATATATATTTATATGTTGGTCAATATTTGTCTAACAAATTAGGTCAAGTCATAGTGTACCACAATCCTAATGCTCGAGACTAATATGCAAAAGTCAACAAAAGTAAATTTGACTCAAAATAATTTCTAAAAATCTATACATGATTAATATATAGTTTAAATATCATCATTTTATATTTTTAAATATTTTAAAAAGATTTATTAGAGTAAATAATATAATTTATTTATTAATAAATAAAATTTTATATTAAATTTATATAATCAAATATACTTTTATATATATTAAGTAATAAAATTTATAGGGTTCATTTAATATCATAAAGATAATATGATAGGTATTATTAAAGTAAGTTATTACACGTAGTAAAATATGTTTGTATCACATATTTATTTGATAAAATAATATCTATAATGATAGTAAGTAAAAGTTGTATTATTTTGTAATAATAATTATTATTATAAAAATATCAATATTTATAATTACTAAGATGACATTATGATAAAACGATAATTCTAATTATGATAACTTTAATATTTACGATAATTTTTAATATTATCTTTAAAATAATAATTCTATTTAAAATAATAATAATAATGATATTTTATAGTAACAATGACATTTCTATTAAAATGATAATTTTTGTTAAAATGATAGTTTTAATACTAATGATACTTTTAATAATAATAGTAATGATAAAAATAATAAGAACGATAATTTTATCTAAATTAATATCTTATAATATTTTAATTTCATCATGATACTCTTACTCATTATTTCCTAATCGTTTCGTTTAACAGCTTTTAATCGTCTTTTATATCGTGTTCATAATAATGATAATAATAGTAATCAAAATATTTAGGTGTTACAATTATTTGTTTTAATTGCACTAATATTAATAATGATAGTTACTATAATATTATTAACGACAATACTAATAATTATCTTAATGATAATATAGTAATAATAATAATAATAATAACAATAACCATTTTTAAATAATGATATATATATATATATATATATATTAATAATGATAATAATAATAATAATAATAATAATAATAATAATAATACTAATAATAATAATAATAATAATAATGATAATGATAATGGGATAATAATAATAATAATACTAATTATAACTTTAACGATAATAACGATAGTAATAAAGAAAACAATTTTTAATGATAAATCCCTTTTATTGATAAAGATAATAATAATGATAATAATAAGATAAAACTAGAACGACGATAAAAACGACGATAATAATAATCATTTTTAATAAAAATATCGAAAATTCAATTGATTATAACTTCTAATCCGTTCATCGAAACCATTCGATATCTAAAGGAAAAGTTCTTAATTTTTCGCTAGCTTTCCAAGGACATGCATATCTTATACCTTATCTCAACCGCAAGTGTAACTAATTCAAGATTCAACCTAACCTGTCTAAGGGCAATATCAAAAGTACAAGCATGCATAATCCTAAATACTCGAGCACTAGTCAAGGATACACTATTAGTATGTAAAAGTTAAATTATGAGTACTCACGTATCAATATTGAGATTCAATATTGCAGGAAAGGTACGTAGACGCAACGGAAATGATAAACACTATATTGACCTCACGAGCATACCCATGAACCATACTCAATCACCTCTATAGTTATAACCCATAATTTCCTTAATCCTATCCTACTCGAAAAACAATTTCGAAATCACTCAGACAACACTCCGTCGTAATATTTTATGTATACTAATAATATCTTGAAATAATACGGAGTAAATATATATATGTAAATCGATTGAGAGAGTTTAGAGAAAAATATTTTCAGGTTTCTATGAAATAATGAAACCTATTGAATTCTATTTATAATAGATTTTTGAATTATTAAAATGAATTATTAAAGTATGAATTATTAAAGTGAATTATTAAAGTATGAATTATTAAAGTGAATTATTAAAGTATGAATTATTAAAGTGAATTATTAAAGTATAAATTATTAAAGTATGAATTATTAAAGTGAATTATTAAAGTTAAAGTAAAGTAAAAATAAAGTAAAGGTAAAGTTTAAGTATAGTAAAAGTATAAAACTATGTACGTATTATACGCGTATAAATATATATAATATTAATTTAAATCGTTATATATATTTAATAAAATAAAATATAAATATCGTTATCTTTATCATACTAGTTAAGTAATGTGTTGTCAAAAGTGGTTCTAGATATTTATAAAAGTTATATACGTTTTAATAATAAAGTTCTTTTTAAACTGAAAACGTTTTTGTACGTTTGAAACTAAATAGATCAATCGAGTCTTTATGAGATTCAATCTTCCACTATCCTTTGTCTAGTTCTCAATGATTGACAATTTGTTCTTATTTATAAATTACTTTACCATTTTCCGAATATTGTTAAAATGGAAAGATTTCTCAAATCAACGTGGGCCTTTCAACAGAGACTTGTAATCATAATTTAATATATCTGATAATTCAATCAGTTGATCTTATCTTCTAATTCCATTGATAAACATTTTGAAACAGATACAATCATATAAAGTATTTAATATAATATTTCATTTACGTTTCAAGTTATAATATATATACACATATACATATATAATCATATTCATTTAATGGTTCGTGAATCGTTGGAACTTGGTCGAAGTTGAATGAATGTATGAACATAGTTTAAAATTCTTGAAATTTAACTTAACAAATATTGCTTATTGTGTCGGAAACATATAAAGATTAAAGTTTAAATTTGGTTGGAAATTTCCGGGTTGTCACAGTACCTACCCGTTAAAGAAATTTCGTCCCGAAATTTAAGTGGAAAGGTCGTGAATGATAATAAGTATGTTTTCATGATACATACGGGCTGAAAATTAGAGTTTTATCATCAGCGAATAATTTGGATAAACAATCCATTTATATGAAGAGTACGAATGAAGCTAACATAGAAGAGTGAAATGAGTAAGTGTAGATTCATCTTATCATTTGACGTAGATATGATTGATTCCCAGATTTCAAGGGATTTGAAGAAAATCTTCTTAATAAGATTTGACTCTCCGGTAATCAAGGAAATTAGGATCCGCTTTAAATGCGATCGTCCATTTTAATTATTCTGTCGGAGATTTTCTTATAAATTCACCTCCTTCGTTTCCTTACAACTCACACCTTCTGTTGATGCATTTTATGCAAGTCCCTAGACATCTACCCACGTCCATTGCAGGTACAACAGTTTACAGGCCACCATGATTGCTCATTATTATCCTGTGTTTGTATGTGGTTACAGGAACTGTAGGAACGAGATTTAGATGTTTGACTATGTTAGACTTAGTCAGACGTACGAGTGAAGCCTCACTAGTACGGCTGACAGGCTCATACGCACGGTTGATGCTGAGCTAAGTCACAATTACAACCTAAATGAGAAGACACGAGTGAGTGATCACCCGTACGGCTGATGAAGCCAACTCGTACGTGTGATGAATGAATCGTATGGGTGAGTCAACAGCAGGGGTATATAAAGTCTTATGTTCTTCATTTTAGGTTAAGCCTCTTATTTGTTACACACACTCAGATCTAGTGAGCTCCTCCGATTCTCTCTCAGTCCAAATCACCCATGTGGTGAATAATAGCTCTAGGTGTTGATCTAATCACACTTGATTTAGTTGTGGTTTGACTAAATTAATCAAAAAAAACTTAACCTATTCACTAGAGGGTTTGATTCACTTATTCTGCCATTGTGTGAGTTAAATCTGTTGATTTCTAAGTTCCTAGTCATGTTTCATCACCTTCTATTCTTTCCCCCTCAACTCATATTTTAAAGTATTCATCAATATGCTCCATCCAGCTCTGATTCTCGATATACTTCTAACTTTCATATCGGTCATTCTTCTTTTTCATCTACCGCCGGAAGAATCTATTTACTTCTACTATACTCTTGGGTTTATAGTGTTTCTAGTTCTCCCGTGTCTTTATATTGCTATATGCATCGATATATGGTTTATAATTTCTGGTTTGTCGTTGAGCTTTATATGTTCCCTTATATTTCAAAGTCTCTGCTTCTGTCTTCTATAATCATTATCATTCACAGTTAATGCTCTCTTTTATTTGCTGCAATTTATACCCCAATTTCTATTTCGGAGTTTTGTCCTTTCGTTTCTTCTTCTTGCGATTAAGCACCGCTTGTAATGGTCCAGAATTCACAGATATGAATTTCGGAATGAACATTGTTAATGTTCTAGGAAGGAAATTGTGATGGCACGATCTTGACTTGTCAAATTACTAGAATACCTTGAAAAAGGCCGAATCATCAAGAAATATTTTTTTGATATTTTAGAGGTTAAATAGAATACAAGAGTCGTATAACATGGCACATGATGATGTTATGATCTGTGAATCATCACGTTCCATTTAGAAACTCAGCATGACTTACTGTAATATAATCACATTGATCAAGTGTCATTATATTATACTAATTCATGCTTCAGTTCTCAACACTACTTCAAAATATTCCTATTTTAAACTTGAATCTTTCAGAATTTAGAAACTAAAATAGTTTCTTTTATGATGTAATACAGATAACGCGAAGAGGTAAATGATTTCAAATAAGAAGAATTAAGAAAATATCTTCAGAAATATGGAGGATATTTATAATGAAAGATATGATGATATTTTAGAATTTCTAATATCAGAGGATGATGAAGAATATTGTCCGCAGGGGTTTAGAGTCAGGAGCAAGGTATTCGTTAATGACTTCAGCAGGTACTGAATCATTTGGATCCTTTAAAGTCAAGGTTCAGTCTTTGTAATTTGTCCACAGCCTCCTTCCTACTTTGCTCAATCCGTTTTCCAGTTCCAAAACTTCTCTTTTTCTGCGCTTTGCCAGCACACTTCATCATTATCATCCAGCTTTTACCATTTAAAGTCGTTTATAGTTTTTGCTGCTTCATCAGCATTTTTTCCATTTTCGGAGAACCAATTCGTAGTTCGGAGTGTTTTTCAGAAACTTCACATTCAAATTAAGTCCAGAAGATAGACGTTATATATACACATATAACTGTTGGCGCAGACATGCTGCAAGATTTCAAAATACTGATTGCTAATTCCCAATGATTCGTATGGCAATTCTCATTACATGATGCGAATGAGTAAATGATGGGGTTTCAATGAATAATTATGATGACTTTTTGGAGAGGCTAAAGTCAAAGGGTAATGAAGTTGTTGGTACATCTGCTAATAATATGGTGGAATGTAAAAGGTTCCCTGGTAACGATGGTGTATATCTCAAGGTTATAATAAGGTTAGTTTGACTGAAAATTCGAAGTTGACTTGTTGGAGCTGTGACAAAACTGGCTACTTTGAATAGGAGTCGCAAAGTTATTTTTGTTAATAAATGCCAAAGAATCTGACGCGGATACGTTGTTTAAACTTTTACTTTGGTTTCAAGAGTTTTTCGGGTACATAACTGTGGGTAACATGTGGTTGGATCATCATCTCGATTGCTCATCATTCGAAGTGTCTTCAGAAATTTTCGAAGGGTTTGAACACAGATTGTAATCGTTAACATACATTTGATGTTCTAACACAGTTTTGAAGTCAAAATATAGCTTGTGAAAGATGTAAGGATCTAAGAGTGATGATTTTGGTCATATCTCAAGTTAAATTTTGAGATTTCAAAATCAGAATATGTAATTAAATTTTGAATGAGTATGGTTGTTTTGATTTCTATAAAAGAATGTATATTGTTGTGAAAGTAGGGAGTATAATGGATGATTTGCTGAATCAGATTCGAAGAATGTAACATATTAATTGTGAATTTATATATCTCTCGGGTATTACCTACCCGTTAAAAAAAAATTCACAATTAATATTTTGTACAAAAGAATTTTATTACAGTCTTTATGAAAATATATATATGTATATTTTCTTCAGATGTAACATAGATTTAATGAGTTAATGTTAAATTAAACTCATTTAATTTACGGTTGAAACTAGAATTGAATAATCCCTAAAGGCTTTAAAAAGTACATAACTTTTACGCAGTATTTCTTTAATGACATTAAAATTATGAATCAATACTTCGTTATTTGTTGATGTATGGTGTTCGGTTCGTGGAATTCTTGTGAATTTCGCAAAGTACGAATGATGTTATCTGAAAAGTTTCGGGTACATTGATGATGAAAGTGTAAAATCAAATATATACTTGATTTATTATGAATTGGAATTTGTTGAATTGCGACAGAGATTGTAGTTAACGCTGGTTAAGTTGCGGCCGAAGGACGTACATTATTGCATATTTGTAATATGAATTAACCGAGTAGTTAAGATTCACACACAATAGCTTAGCACTGAAAGATTTATTTCAATATATATATATATATATATATATATATATATATATATATATATATATATATATATATATATATATATATATATATATATATATATATACATATAATTTCTTCAGAGGAAATGAGTTAATTCTTCATAACTCGTTGATACAATATAAACGTTATTGATTCGTAATGATGTCCACAGTGATTCTTGAACTGACGGAGTTTGTGATGTTATCGGTGTTGTTGATTCGGATGTTGACTGTACTGACGATGCTGGTAACACTGATGGTACTATTGATGTTGTTGGTAAAGCAAGTTTAGCTTGTTAATCACACACCATTTTTGTCAGGGTTTCTACTCTTCCTTCCATCATTTTGGTTCGCTTAACTGATTTATGGTTAGGGCTAGATTAGATAATCTCTAAGACTTTAGAGATTACATAATCGCCGCGGAATGTTTCTCCAATGAAGTTATGAATTAATACTTCGTCAGTTATTGTTGTTGGTACTCCTTGGTATCTATGGTGCGTATGACGTTGATGCTCGTGGGACAGATTGTGAAGTTGAGGTTTACGACGCGGTTGTGGTTGGAGGTGGTAATGGTACTGTTGGTGTTGATGATGGTGGTACTGGTTATGCTGCTGATGCTGCTGCTGGTGTTTGTAATCTCTGCACCATATTCTCCAAAGCCACTACCCGAGCGCGAAGCTCGTTGACTTCTTCTATTACACCGGGGTGATTGTCGGTTCGGACGAGCGGATAAATAAAATCTAAAATTTTATGTAATATATAATCGTGACGAGATAATCTGGAAATGAGCGAGAAAATGGTGTTTCGGACAGGTTCGCCGGTAAGTGCTTCAGGTTCTTCATCAAGAGGGCAATGTGGTGGATGGAAGGGATCACCTTCTTCTTGTCTCCAATGATTGAGGAGGCTACGAACCCATCCCCAATTCATCCAGAATAGGTGATGACTGATTGGTTGATCTATTCCGGTCACACTACTTTCGGAGCTTGAATGGGATTCCATTTCGGAATCTGAGTGACTTGAACTGATGACGAATTCCATTTCGTACGATTGGATAAAGGATTTTTTTTTTCGATATGAAATGATTTTGGCTAACGGATGGTATTCTAATTACATAGAATATATATATATATATATATATATATATATATATATATATATATATATATATATATATATATATATATATATATATATATATATATATATATATATATATATATATATATATATAGATCAAAAGATTTCGTAGATTACGGAGGACTTTGCGGGATATGTCAGGCAAAGTTTAAAGTAACAGATACGATAAGATATGATTTAGCAGATATGCTAAGATATGAATTTTTGTCTATACACTATTCATGCAATCAATACAGCAAGACGTGTCTTAGACTAAAAATGATAAGCAGGTAATTTTCTGAGGATGATAAGTAGTTAATTTTCGACACAAAATAATAAGCAAAACTTTTGACATGCAGATACGGTCGAAGTCCAGACTCACTAATGCATCCTATCGACTTATCAGTTAGACACACTAATGCAGACCTGGTTCGCTAAGACCACCGCTCTGATACCAACTGAAAGGACCCGTTCATATACATTATAAACGATTCACAATAGTTGATTACATTGCGAGGTATTTGACCTCTATATGATACATTTTACAAACATTGCATTCGTTTTTAAAAGACAAACTTTCTTTACATCGAAAATTGACAGGCATGCATACCATTTCATAATATCCACTATCCAACTATAAATTGATTTAATAATAATCTTTGATGAACTCAATGACTCGAATGTAACGTTCTTCAAAATATGCTATGAAAGACTCCAAGTAATATCTTTAAAATGAGCAAATGCACAGCGGAAGATTTCTTTAACACCTGAGAATAAACATGCTTTAAAGTGTCAACCAAAAGGTTGGTGAGTTCATTAGTTTATCATAATCATTTATTTCCATCATTTTAATAGACCACAAGAATTTCATTTTCAGTTCTCATAAATATACGTCCCATGCATAGAGACAAAAATAATCATTCATATGGTGAACACCTGGTAACCGACATTAACTAGATACATATAAGAATATCCCCTATCATTCCGGGATCCTCCTTCGGACATGATATAAATTTCGAAGTACTAAAGCATCCGCTACTTTGGATGGGGTTTGTTAGGCCCAATAGATCTATCTTTAGGATTCGCGTCAATTAGGGTGTCTGTTCCCTAATTCTTAGATTACCAGACTTAATAAAAATGGGCATATTCGATTTCGATAATTCAACCATAGAATGTAGTTTCACGTACTTGTGTCTATTTCGTAAAACATTTATAAAAGTTGCGCATGTATTCCCAGCCCAAAAATATAAAAGGTAAAAAGGAAAATGAAACTCACCATACTGTATTTCGTAGTAAAAATACATATAACGTCATTGAACAAGTGCAAGGTTGGCCTCGGATTCACGAACCTAAATTAATTATATATATTTATATGTTGGTCAATATTTGTCTAACAAATTAGGTCAAGTCATAGTGTACCACAATCCTAATGCTCGAGACTAATATGCAAAAGTCAACAAAAGTAAATTTGACTCAAAATAATTTCTAAAAATCTATACATGATTAATATATAGTTTAAATATCATCGTTTTATATTTTTAAATATTTTAAAAAGATTTATTAGAGTAAATAATATAATTTATTTATTAATAAATAAAATTTTATATTAAATTTATATAATCAAATATACTTTTATATATATTAAGTAATAAAATTTATAGGGTTCATTTAATATCATAAAGATAATATGATAGGTATTATTAAAGTAAGTTATTACACGTAGTAAAATATGTTTGTATCACATATTTATTTGATAAAATAATATCTATAATGATAGTAAGTAAAAGTTGTATTATTTTGTAATAATAATTATTATTATAAAAATATCAATATTTATAATTACTAAGATGACATTATGATAAAACGATAATTCTAATTATGATAACTTTAATATTTACGATAATTTTTAATATTATCTTTAAAATAATAATTCTATTTAAAATAATAATAATAATGATATTTTATAGTAACAATGACATTTCTATTAAAATGATAATTTTTGTTAAAATGATAGTTTTAATACTAATGATACTTTTAATAATAATAGTAATGATAAAAATAATAAGAACGATAATTTTATCTAAATTAATATCTTATAATATTTTAATTTCATCATGATACTCTTACTCATTATTTCCTAATCGTTTCGTTTAACAGCTTTTAATCGTCTTTTATATCGTGTTCATAATAATGATAATAATAGTAATCAAAATATTTAGGTGTTACAATTATTTGTTTTAATTGCACTAATATTAATAATGATAGTTACTATAATATTATTAACGATAATACTAATAATTATCTTAATGATAATATAGTAATAATAATAATAACAATAACAATAACCATTTTTAAATAATGATATATATATATATATATATATTAATAATGATAATAATAGTAATAATAATAATAATAATAATAATAATAATAATAATAATACTAATAATAATAATAATAATAATAATAATAATGATAATGGGATAATAATAATAATAATACTAATTATAACTTTAACGATAATAACGATAGTAATAAAGAAAACAATTTTTAATGATAAATCCCTTTTATTGATAAAGATAATAATAATGATAATAATAAGATAAAACTAGAACGACGATAAAAACGACGATAATAATAATCATTTTTAATAAAAATATCGAAAATTCAATTGATTATAACTTCTAATCCGTTCATCGAAACCATTCGATATCTAAAGGAAAAGTTCTTAATTTTTCGCTAGCTTTCCAAGGACATGCATATCTTATACCTTATCTCAACCGCAAGTGTAACTAATTCAAGATTCAACCTAACCTGTCTAAGGGCAATATCAAAAGTACAAGCATGCATAATCCTAAATACTCGAGCACTAGTCAAGGATACACTATTAGTATGTAAAAGTTAAATTATGAGTACTCACGTATCAATATTGAGATTCAATATTGCAGGAAAGGTACGTAGACGCAACGGAAATGATAAACACTATATTGACCTCACGAGCATACCCATGAACCATACTCAATCACCTCTATAGTTATAACCCATAATTTCCTTAATCCTATCCTACTCGAAAAACAATTTCGAAATCACTCAGACAACACTCCGTCGTAATATTTTATGTATACTAATAATATCTTGAAATAATACGGAGTAAATATATATATGTAAATCGATTGAGAGAGTTTAGAGAAAAATATTTTCAAGTTTCTATGAAATAATGAAACCTATTGAATTCTATTTATAATAGATTTTTGAATTATTAAAATGAATTATTAAAGTGAATTATTAAAGTATGAATTATTAAAGTGAATTATTAAAGTATGAATTATTAAAGTGAATTATTAAAGTATAAATTATTAAAGTATGAATTATTAAAGTGAATTATTAAAGTTAAAGTAAAGTAAAAATAAAGTAAAGGTAAAGTTTAAGTATAGTAAAAGTATAAAACTATGTACGTATTATACGTGTATAAATATATATAATATTAATTTAAATCGTTATATATATTTAATAAAATAAAATATAAATATCGTTATCTTTATCATACTAGTTAAGTAATGAGTTGTCAAAAGTGGTTCTAGATATTTATAAAAGTTATATACGTTTTAATAATAAAGTTCTTTTTAAACTGAAAACGTTTTTGTACGTTTGAAACTAAATAGATCAATCGAGTCTTTATGAGATTCAATCTTCCACTATCCTTTGTCTAGTTCTCAATGATTGACAATTTATTCTTATTTATAAATTACTTTACCATTTTCCGAATATTGTTAAAATGGAAAGATTTCTCAAATCAACGTGGGCCTTTCAACAGAGACTTGTAATTATAATTTAATATATCTGATAATTCAATCAGTTGATCTTATCTTCTAATTCCATTGATAAACATTTTGAAACAGATACAATCATATAAAGTATTTAATATAATATTTCATTTACGTTTCAAGTTATAATATATATACACATATACATATATAATCATATTCGTTTAATGGTTCGTGAATCGTTGGAACTTGGTCGAAGTTGAATGAATGTATGAACATAGTTTAAAATTCTTGAAATTTAACTTAACAAATATTGCTTATTGTGTCGGAAACATATAAAGATTAAAGT